>NC_045543.1:83432858-84149108 GCF_009769535.1 Thamnophis elegans | reverse complement strand
GATACTTTCAGGGAAATATGAAGGCCATCAAATCCTTTTTGGGTGGATCCTGAATCCCTTCCACCAAATCACTGAAAAATAATGTGTGATTTTAAAAAAATTTTGGGAAGGATGGGCAAAGTGCAGACACTAAAATAGATTTAATGTATTTTAAAAGTACAGGAAGCCCCTACGTTTTCTCCCAATGTTAAAAAAAAAAGTAAATTGTTTGTTACTAGGTGTGTCTTTCTGTTTCCATTGAGCCAGCAGAATTTCTTCTCTTTGGCCACTCAATTGCCTAAACTAAGAAAAAAAATCAATTATGAGGGTTATATATGCTTCTCCATTTGGGAACTAATGGTAGATATTTTTCTAATAAAATCAAAGCTTAGGAATAGAGTACCACAGGGCAAAATGAACCAATATGGTTCATCAGTTATTATTTGACTCCAAACCCATCAATACCAGCCAATACCCATTTACCGCCATTCAGAAGAGTTAATAGTTAGGGACGATAAGAAGTGTAATTCAATGGAAGACACAAAATATGTATTTGGAATTATCATTCAAATCTATCTCAGTTTGCAACACAGAAAAATAATTCCTCATGAATACACTACATTAAAAGTCTTGTAACTCTTACAAAGGATAGAGAAATTCATTGCAATACATATACCTTGATAGCAATGCTCAGATAATAGGCCTTTCCATTTCCTAGGTGCACTGTAAGATCAGCATTTGACAATTGAACAGCAGGAACATCCAATATGAAATGCAAGAAGGATTGTGTCTTCATAATGAAGAGAAAGATGCAAAATTAGAGGGGGTGAAAGAGAAAGGGTTAAAGAGAATTGCATTACTGTACATCTGTGCAGGGCCTAACTAAGTGACGGCTGCCCTGAGCTGCACTTGGGTGGTCTGGTACAAATTCTTATGCAGCAATCTATTCGGGCATCGAACAGCATGATTTATGCAGCTGTCAAGCAGACGTCACCCGCACAAGTGAACTGCAGGCATCGTCAACCCTTGCAATGCCATCAGAGCATCTAAATTAAAAGAAAAATAGCCCAAGGTGCCACCCACTCATCTTCTCCATTCTTTAATAACAAGTTCCTGCTTTACAGAAGGAAAAAGGAAAACCTATAAAGCAGCTCACTGGAGACCCCTCTTACAGAAACCCTACTGTCTAAAGGCAAGCAGTCTCTGAAAAGCTGAAATTCAGAGACTGTATAGGAGCAAGGAGGACAACAGGGTAGATTCGAAGAGCTCTCCCCAAACTCAACTGAATGTCAATAGTAAAAACAATTAATAATATATTTTTTTTAAAAAGACACTTGCCCAAGTTGGTGAGGTTATTAAATAAATATTCTAGCATTGCTTTGTCAGGAAATAACATAAAATATTCCATGATTAAAGAACTCTGAACTATTCCTATGTTGATCTAAAATGAAATGTGGTATTGATATATCACCTCTCTGCACCTGAAATAACAATATACATCTCAGCATTAGTAGCAATATTCTCATGAACTGAGATGAGAGAAAATTCTACAGGTATTCAGTTGACCCATACAATTTCTTAAAAATAGTGCATATGCTTCTTGTGGAGCTCATGCATGCTCATGTACATAAATTTATCACATGAAATATGAATGAGTTATTCATTACACATCTCCTCTATTTGTTTTAGGATACAGGTAGACAAACCTTTTAATCCTGTGATCTCGTTTTCTCTTAATGTCCGCTTCAGATGCCGCAAAGAACATGGCTGGTGATATGAAATCATTCAGGGGGGAGAGACCAAAGATTTTTTTAAAAAAACATTATTTTGTTTTAATACAAACAATCCATCTTCTGTTAAACAGTGTGTCATCTGGTTTACAAATACCTTGTGCAATAACAATTCGAATTTACAACCACATTCATTATTTATCCTTTTTTTGGCCTTTCCCCAGCCCCTGCAAGCTTCAGCTGGGGGAATGGGAAAATGCCTCAATTTTTGCCAAAAACGGCCTGTTTTCTGCCCATTTTTTTTTTAATGGGGGTGTTTTTGCCTTCTTCAGCCCTGCTGAAGCCTACAGAGTGTTCCTGGGGGCCGAGGAGGACAAAACTTTTTTTTCTTACTGGGTAGTTTGCAGGTGCTCCCTTAGTTCCGGCGAAGCTGGAGGGGCCCCCCTCCCCCCGGTCAAAACTTTTAGCCACCATTCTTGTGGGCATGACTTGGTCAGGGGGTCATGTGACTGAGTGTGCATGAGTGACATCAAATTGGCCACATCCACTCAGTCATGTACCCCATCTAGTCACACCCACCGAACCGGTAGTAAAAAAATTTGAAACCCACCCCTGGTTTGCTTCTTCTCTTTAATTGCAAGTGTGAACCTATTCATTTCAGCACATTCTAATATTTTCCTAATCACATTCTCATTCAAAGGAATCTCTTCACTTTTCCCGTATTGTGCAAATACAATCCTGGCTGCTGTTATTTCATGGATAATCAAATATACATTTTTTTTTGCTATAAGTTTCTGGTAAAATCCCCAACAAAAATATTTCGGATTTCAAATCAATATGTTGTTGTATCATCTTCTCCAAACACGCATGTCTTTTTATCCAATATTTTTTGGCTTCTACACATGTCCACCACATATGACAATACGACCCAGATGTCTGGTGGCATTTCCAACATTTAGACCAAACATTTCAAGGCTATTTTCCCCCTCATTTTAGCAGAATTAAGAGATGAAACAATGTCCTGGAAGAAATTTAACAAACTTGCTAAAATAGAAACTCAGCCGAATTCATTGGGAGTTTTAAGCTAAATGGACTTAAGCTTCTGCAGACGTGATTTGTGGCAGCAGAACATAATTTGAGAGCAGATGAATGACAGGCAGATGAATATGTGGTTCTGCCTTTATTTAATATATTTATTTAGTTAAGAAAATATCATTGTACTAAATTGAAGCTGTAGTTGGCCATGTTTACATATTCCACCGACAAAAAAATGGCACTGATGTTGTAAAACCATTTTTCAAATAAACGTGTGTTTTCAAATATGCATACATTTTGCCAGCAATTTTTCTACAATAAACTGCGTATGTGGGCTATTTTTTCTGTTATGAGAATCATTATGCTGTTCCTTGAATTGCAGACTACATTACACAAATCTGAAAAGCATATACCTTTAGACAATATGCAGTTTGGATTCTATTTATTTTAGAGATCCAAAATTAATTTATTCATATAAATAAACCAATGTAGCAGATTTTGCATGCGTCCCTAGAATTGGCTGAGCACATTGTTCTCATAATCCCATATTATTGCAGTCATGTGCTCTATTGATAGATACCATACACATTCTTCTCACTGTTTACATGTACAACCAGAATGACTGCTACATGAGAACACCGTACTCTGTATGAATGTTAGAGTCTTTTTCTAGATTAGTTACAAAAAAATTGGAAAAACTATTCATTTGTAAATGTTGGCTTTGGTTATGTGATCATGGATGTGCTTGTTATCGAAGAGTCATAATGCACTTTTTCTTATAGAACATTTCATGTAGGTACAGTATCTTTTGAGGCACTTTGTTTTTTCATACTACCTGAAGATGAATTTCATATGTAGTATTGTAGTACAGTAGTGTTCTGTCTGGGATAGTTCTTTTCAAGCTAATTCCAACTAATGCAGCAGCCAAAAAGTTATGAACAAGACAGGCAATTGGTACACTAACTCAAGCTTATACTGCCAGTCAGTGCAGATTCCTAGCAACCATATGGAGAGATTTTCAACAGAAGAATCAATCTCCAACCTAATCTTTCAGGTTTTCCAATGGTGCTCCCATTGCCAATGTAACTAAATCTATACACCTTGCTGTTTCACATCCTGGACATAAATTGTTTCAACTTCTACCCTCAACACAACACTATAGGGCACTGCACACCAGAACAACCAGACAGTTTTTTTCCTGAATGCTATCACTCTGGTAAACAACTAATCCCCACAATGCTGTCAAATTATCTACTAAGACTGTAGTACTATTATTCTTCTCTTCCTTCCTAGTACCTATCTCTTTCCACTTATGACTATAACCATGTTGCTTGAATCTTTAAAATTTATATTTTTTCATTTGTTTCCTAGTATAATTTGATTGCTTATTAGTAACCTATGATTATCACTAAGTGTTGTATATTTTGATTCTTGATGAATGTATTCTATTTTATTTTTCTTTATGTGTACTGAGAATATATGCACCAAAGACAAAATCCTTATGTGTCCAATCACACTTGGCCAATAAAGAATTCTATTCTATTCTATTTCCCAGCACTTCGGAGTGCTAGGACTTCTGATAATGTACACAAAGCATGATAATGTGAGCTTGGTCATTTCTGTCTCAAGTTAAGAACTCTGGATTGATTAGTTCAACACTCCATTGGTTTGTTTTCTTGACTGCCCAAGGAATTCTCTGAAGTCTTCTCCAATACCCAAATTCAGAAATATTGATACACTTTCCATCTTGGTTCCTCAAACTCACTCATATGACAGACTTGAAGAAAGAGAAGACCAAGGCTTCAAAGAAATGAATCCAAGATTGGGTAGAATGTGCATTTTTTAAAATCATGACATTTATTTATTAAATGTATGTGTCACCCATCTTGTCCAGAGATGACTCTGAGTTTACAAATATTAAACTAATAAAACAAAGTAAATAACAATAATAGGGAGGGGAGAATATGAAGTACACAAGGAGAGGTAAAAAGGTAAAGTAAGGGTTCCCCTCGCACATATGTGCTAGTTGTTCCCGATTCTAGGGTGCGGTGCTCATCTCTGTTTCAAAGCTGAAGAGCCAGCACCGTCCAAAGACATCTACGTGGTCATGTGGCCAGCATGACTAAATGTCGAAAGTGCATGAAATGCTGTTACCTTCCCACAAAAGGTGGTTCCTATTTTTCTACTTGCATTTTTATATGCTTTCAAACTGCTAGGTTAGCAGAAGCTGGGACAAGTAATGGGAGCTCACTCCATTATGCGGCACTAGAGATTCAAACCGCTGAACTGCCAACCTTTCTAATTGACAAGCTCAGTGTCTTAGCCACTGAGCCACCATGTTCCTTTGGGGAGAGGTAGGTCTTTCCTAATTCAATATTCTGGACAATCAATAAAATGAAGATTATGATAAATATATATCTTCCTATTTAGGCAATATGTTCATTAAGCGTATGTCATTTCTTAGTAACTGGATTTTGTTCTGTTTTATTTTAGCAGCAGAAGTAAAAGATTTTTAAATACTCTTGACATCCTTCAAAGAGCTGTACAGAGGGGATCTAAAAACTGGGCTTTCTGCTTTCACTCATCTTCATATTTTGTTTGTTTCCTACAATATTGAGCAAAATTGGGAAAAAGCACTTCCAGGCAATAATCTAAAATGAGATTTATAAAAGGCATATTTGGGGTGAGTTTTTCTTTCTTCAGTTGGACTGTTTTAGAAAACTATTCATAAATTAAAAAAAGATCAACAAACAAAACAGGACTTCTTAATTTTCATCAAAGGGAAACCGTAGCTAAGAACAAACTGTACCCAAAAGCATCAGAATTGCCCCCCCCTTGCCCCCAATGGAAGCTCCGTATGTGTTGACACAAAAGCGAGAGCATCCATCGAAGTACATCAGAAATACGCAAAGCTTCAAATGCTGCATTTGGAAAGAGTTTAAGCCCTTCAGAGCAAGAGAATCCTTTGAGTCACACGGCTCTTATGTGAAGTGATCGATTCACAATAATTGGAAACATTTGCATGGTGGATTTAATAATGATGCATGCTCTTTCATTTGAATATTACAATCAGAGGCAAACCTACATTACATTTCTAAATGTTAGCACCTGGCTCTGTGTTTTTTAAGGGACATGGTGGCTCAGTGCTAAGATGCTGAGCTTGTCAATCAGAAAGGTCAGAAGTTTGGCAGTTCAAATCTCTAGTGCCACGTAACAGAGTGAACTCCTGTTACTTGTCCCAGCTTCTGACACTTAGCAGTTCAAAAGCATGTAAAAATGCAAGTAGAAAAATGGGAACCACCTTTGGTGGGAAGGTAACTTTCTGTGCACCTTCGGCATTTGGTCATGTCAGCCACATGACCATGGACACGTCTTCGGACACTCCTGGCTTTGAAATGGAGATGAGCACCACCCCCTAGAGTCAGGAATGACTAGCACATATGTGTGAGGGGAACCTTTATCTTTTCCTTTTATGTGTTTTCTGGCAAATCCTGGATTTGGTTCATAAATTTCCTTTGCAAGTCATATTGACCTTGACCCAGTAAAAGCTACCAAATGTAGTTCATACAGCTATATAAATTGTAATTGTCCAGGTTTGGAATGAGAATTGTACAGAGGTGATATAACCTTATAGTTTTATTATCTTAAAGACTAAAGACTGGCACTTTTTTATTTTCTTTGCCTTTCTCCTACACAGAGAAATGCAGCTGGCAAAACCTTAACCACTACATTATCTCCATCTGTTAGGAAAACAGATGCTTGCTACATTTCTGTATGACTACTGAAATGTCCAGATGAAGAGTTGCTAAAATAAAGGGACATCTACAAAGAATATGGGCTAGATTTGCCTAAATCCAGATGGGAGATTTCACCGAAGGTCATGGAGAATAAGAAAGCTAAGATCCTGTGGACTTCCAGATCCAGACAGATAAGCAGGTACTCGCCAATCAACCAGACATCATGGTAGTTGACAACTACTAAAAAAACAGTGATGGCCGAGCCAAACCCACTTCTTGGCTGAGTGGGAATTGAAGTGAAGGAATATTGGTCCAATAGTCTAATGTAATGTCAGCTATCATACCTGGGTTGCAGATATCTAAAAAATTGATGACATTAAAGAAATGCAGAATAGAATAGAATAGAATAGAATAGAATAGAATGGAATGGAATGGAATGGAACGGAACGGAACAGAATAGAATAGAATAATGTGTTCGGTGCATATGATGTCAGTGTACATAAAAAGACAAGATACATTCGTCAAGAATCATAAGGTACAACCCTTAATGATAGTCATAGGGTACGAATAAGCAATCGAGAAACAATCAATATCTCAAAGCACTGCCATGTAATGGTTGCCTGAGTTTTGCAGCCCTAATCTGTACTTCTAATTAATTCTAGTTAAACAACTAATTCACCCCATATTAATAACTGTGGGGGGGGGAGAACTGGATGACAGTTGGTGAATCAGAAAAAATAAGGAAGCCAGGTTTTAAGTCAGGGCAATGTAAGCACCAGTGATGCAATAGTTGGTGTTTCTAATTCCTCTCAGAATATATATCATTATTCGGTACGACATGGAGAGCAAGTTTCTGCTCATGCTATTCTACTGTTGTATAAAGGGAAGCATAGATTAAGATATTTGCAAAAAAACAAAAATAACAAATGTTGCACAAAGCATGTCAAAGTATCATTCCAATTAAAAGATTAAATTTAATTAGGATTTGTTTGTTTGTTTTTCTCACTTATTATCCTATAACTATATTGGAGTATGTATGTGTGTGTTTGTGTGTTTGTGTATTTATTTATTTGTTTGTTTGTTTATTACATTTATTACATTTATATAGCCACCCATCTTTCAATCAACTCTGGGAGATTCCCAATCAAAGATCAAAAGACACATAGAATCACATTAAAACTATAGGACCAAACCAATTAAAACATTAAAAGCGTATCTGCCAGAATATGAGTCCCATGACATGACATTACAGATCTGATCAACATGTCTCAAAGTTACCAGACTGGGGAAAATTAAGAAAACTTGAAAGGCAATATACCATACAAGAGCCATCCTTTTTTTAAAAAAATAATCTGTAAGTGCATTTATGTATGTGATATGACAAAATGTATACATTAAAAGAGGTAAAAATATTTTAAAACTACCTATGGCTTCTGTAGCATAACTTTGAAGTTGGTATTTAAGCCTCTTTCTCCAACAACTTCTCTACCCCCATGCTGGTTCCATTTATAATTTGTTTTACTGTTCATCTTTTAATATGAGAGATTTGTTCAAGGGTTTGTATGGCTTCAATTTTAACACAACCACACGTATTTTAAAATGTTACATCATTGTAAAAAAAGATAATTTAATTCTTTTTTAACTCAACATATATTTAATAATCTATAATGAACTTTAAGGATTTGACTATTTCCTTTTATCCATCAGCAACCCTTATAGCAACTGTTGCATTGTAACAATGATTTCTACAATTCATAACCAGGCTAATATAGATTTGATGGTGTCAAACTGCCACTGCTATCTGTTCATCCCACAGAGTGGATTTAATATTACCAATAGCTCTTCAACTGATAACTAGGTGGGGGGGGGCAGAGCCTGGGTCCCCAAGAGGTCTTTTTATGCTCTTGTTCTCTAATTTCTAAATGTGCATATCTTTGTTCAGCTACATTTCAGCTCTTTCTTCATTTACAGAGGTAACTCCAGCATTAATTCATTTTTAGTGGCTGCCAATAGGCCATGACAGCTGGTACGGTGTTGGTGTCACCATCTGAATTACCCCAATGTAGCAACTGTAGCATTTCTCTAAAACAAATTTTTTTGGAGTACCTACTCATGTATTTTTTTTTACATTTGGCACTCTTGAGAAGCATTGAAGCTGTAGGTTTCATAATTCCAATCAGTAGGACCAATGCAGTAGTGAAATTCAAAACTATTACTATTGGTTCTGTGGGTGTGGCTTGGTGGGCATGGCTTGGTGAGCATGTCAAGGGAAGGATACTGCAAAATCTCCATTCCTATCCCACTCCAGGGGAAGGATACTGCAAAATTTCCATTCCCACCCCACTCTGGGGCCAGCCGGAGGTGGCATTTGCCAGTTCTGCCAACTACTCAAAATTTCCCCTACCAGTTCTCCAGAACCTGCTGGATTTCACCCCTGGATCAATGGCCTGGAACTGGAGACCCTGTAGTCTATTATATCTGGAGTACCAAATTTTAGAAGACTGATCAAATGAGCATCATATTCGTTCCTCTGAATTCCTCTGAATTTCTCTGCTTTCTTTCACAACATCTAGTGTGTTTGTGTGGATTTGTGCTTACGAGTGGGAGTACATGAAAGATTAGCATAAAACTCCTCCTTTACTGTTTATTCCAAAACACCAATACTCTCTATTTTACCGAAGCAAGGAAAGCTTTCACAATCTATGATTACCGCATGAATATCACCTACAATACTGCAGTTCTCACTCCACAGGGGTACTTAATGTTGTCATTTTTATATACTTCTTTGTGGGGAATATTTTTATTCCCCAATCTGTACTTTCAACAAATGACTCTGAAAATCTTGCTACATGCTGTTACCTTTTTGGAACTGGCAATTATTTATGTCAAGCTGCCCTAAACTCAAGGATGTGACTTTCCTTTGGAAAACTCCTGTAACTCCAGATGTCATGGTTGAGGCACAAAGCATCTGAGTCCCAGTCTATGCTGCAGGAAGCAGCAAGGCAGAGGTCTTGTCACACATGCTGAGTGGTTGGAAACATAATCACACACAGTTAGAGTAGCTATTATAGCCGATAGAAGGATTGTCTCTTGTTTCGCAGGAACTTCAGCTGTTCCTTTTCTGTAAATGTCTGCCAAATATCTTGATGATGCTGCAAACACACATAGAATCAATTTCACTGAGAACTTCTTTTTTTTAAAAAAAAATCACATAAACTTACCAGCCAGCCAGCCATAGGCAAACAAAAGAATCTGCTGTCTCATCACCGCCAGATTATTCAAGCCAGATATAAAATAGAAGGAATTTAATATCAAGCTCAGCAGTATAAGTAAATGTAATGTAACCTAGTCCATTTTATAAAGTGTTGGAGTTATTCGTGTATTCACAGGTAGTTTTCAACTTACAATAGTTCATTTGGTTATTCGACGTTATAACAGTACTGAAAAATGTGATTTATGACCATTTTTCACAGTTAGGACCATTGTGGTATCCCCGTGGTCCCAGGACCAAAAATCAGGCAACTCACTCCTATTTATGATCCTTGCAGAATCCTGAGGTCCTGTGATCATCTTTCGCGACCTTCTGACAAGCAAAGTCAATGGAAAAGGCATATTCACTTAACAGCCATGGTACTAAATTAACAATTCTGTTGATTCACAACAACTGAGGCAGAAGGGTCATAAAATGGAGCAAAACTCACTTTACAAAGGTCTCACTTAACAACAGTGGGCTCAGTTGTGATCGTTAAGTCAAGGGCTACCTGTACAAAATGAAGATAATGAGAGAAAGATTTTAAAAGCCACTAGAATCTGAACATTAACAAGTCCTGGATCATTCTAAGACCTTGATCTCAAATCAGTAGTAAGTTAGGTTTTCCTTAAGTTCAGCTCAATTGGTGATTTTACACTGACACGTCCATATTATTTTCTTAACAACAGTGCAGTGTCTGCCATTACTTTAATCCAAGAGCTACATTCACCACCCCCAGAGATTTGTGGGGGGATTTTGTACATCCAATAGGAGATGCTGCCAGTAGATCTTCTTTCGTCTCTGTCTACCCCTGAGTGAACTTGTGAATAAAGATTATTCCTACAATTCTGCTGAGTCTTGATTGGATCCATCTGGTACTGATTTAGCTTCAGTTACTCAACATGGGCAGAACGAGTGACCTGAATATTTCCATTGCATCATATTTTATAACTTCAGAGAAAGTATTTAATTTCTTGGTGTTGCTGTTCATATGTTATCAATGGAAAAAGATCCTCAAAGCATCTAGAATGGACCATAAATGCACTGAGAATTTATTACCTCTTAAATGTTGTGCAAGTATCACAGGGAAAGTAACATGGAAGAAACTGTGGCTTTCCCTTCTTAAATGTTAAAAAAAATGCCCAGAAATTATGCAGAAGAATTTAAACAGGGAAAGGTTTGTTCTGGTTATGCTAACTATGTCAAGCTGTTATTCTTTGTAGAACAATTTAAGCAAACAAGAGATGAGCAGAGATGCCAAAATTTTATTACTGCTTTAAAAGTCTCTAGGATTTTTTAAAAAATGAATTGCTTCAGTACTGCTGCTCCAACTGGTTTTAATGTAGTGCAGTTTGTTAGTGTGGAATGATGGATCTGTTCCATCAAGGAATGGTTAGCTTTGCCACAAAAACATATATCCTAGAATTATTTTAAGTTACACTGTTCCAGATTCATTGACACTAACAGCTGGGAGAAATACCACAATCATCCCAGCTTAAGTTAAAATCACTACCGTATAGCCAAGTCATGTTAGATTTTGACATAATATTTGAGCCTGCCGGAGTGCTCCCCCGTCTGCATGCATAGGAGTAGTGATTGCCACAAGAGTTTCCTCACTGACTTTGTTTTAACCCAATAGAGCCTTTCTAAAGTAAGCACCATAGTAATTTGATTCTAAGTAATTTGGTTCTAAAAACTTCTAAGTTTTTACCTGAAAATCTGGAACCAAACTTACTCTAAACATAATCAAGAACAAATCCCATTCATCCCATTTTATTTCAAACAAACTGCTGGAATATTTTTTTCCCAATAAATAAATAAAAATCTATCAGCGTGAAAGATGGACTAATTGTGCAATGTTTGGATGCATATGGACTGATCTAGTTTACTTGGCAGTTCACAAATATGAGATTCAGTGGTGAAATTCAAATTTTTTTACTACCGGTTCTGTGGGCTTGGCTTGGTGGGTGTGACAGGAGAACGATACTGCAAAATCCCCATTCCCACTCCACTCTGGGGCCAGCCAGAGATGATGTTTGCCGGTTCTCTGAACTACTCAAAATTTCTGCTATCGGTTCTCCAGAACCTGTCAGAACCTTCTGAATTTCACCCCTGATGAGATTGCTTGGTAAGTCTGCTGTTACACTCAGTTCAATAGGCAGGAAGTGTTGTTATCATGTCACCCAGAATCAATGATTTCAGAAAAAATGAGGGCTGGCAGGGGTCAAAGGTTCAGCATTGTGAATCATGCATCCAAAAAGATCAGCCTTTTCAAGCCTTACACCATCCATATAATTTCCTAGTACAACATATTTACTAAATGAAAGTGTCTTACATTTGCCATACATTTGCACCAATGCAATGTTAATAATATGATTGTGAAGGATACCATTGTATACCATTGGAGTGCATTGTAGACCAGCCTCCTTGGTGCATCTCGGACAATGTGACTTTGTCACAGCTAAATAGTCTATGCCTTCTGGTTGCTGGACCTCACAAGGCTCTCCCAGGAAGAAGTAGCCACATGAGTACAAAAAATAAAGACAATGGCTAATGCTGTATTGTGTATTCAAATTGCACAATATGTTTATTAATAAACAATTAATAACCATAGTAAATAATGATGGGTAGTTTTTCAGGAACAAAGCAAAGCATTGAAGGCAAATATTGTGCTCAAAGTCTCGAGGCAAACATGTATTTATTCCATGTGAAGAAGAACTGAGTTGCATGAGTTGGATTATGATAGTGTTGGAAGAAATATCCTTCTGAGTTCAGTTCCAAGTGGGGAAAAAGACACTGGATTCATGGAAGTTGCTTGGAAAGAAGGTTTATTGATGGTGGACAGGACCACGTGGTTTCAGGTCCTGGGGAAAAAGAGGGTCAAATGCCTTGAAGATCTTGAAGGGAAAAAAAGGGAAGAGATGCTGAGAGAGCCTGAGTTTTATACTCTCTCTTGGGCTCCACCTTAGAAGTTCTTGTTTCTGTCCAAGAAATATATCCCATTGGCTGTCAGACTACCAGAGGGCGGAGGGGGCTTAGCTAACTTTGTAGGCTGTGTCCCAGGCTTGGGTGATTCACTCTCCCCAGGTGCCATGTGGTGAGCTCTGTTGCTAGATGGGTAGAGTGCTAATCCTATCATGTCCTGAGGGCCATGCCTTAACACCATCACCCTGGAGCTGAAGGGGTGGGGCAGGGAGCTGCAGGAAGCTTCTTTTTCCTTAAAACATGTTTCTCCATTTCTCATCCAGGGAAATATAATATTCTGTCTTTTTAATATTTCCTAGGATATTTCATTTTTCTATTAGAAGGGTATGTGCTAACTTCCTTCAATAGTCTTCTACAACCTGTTGCCTTCCATATTTGTAGCACTTCAACTCCTGTAAATGTCAAGAAGACTAAGAGAACATCTCTTCATTTATACTGACACGTCACTTTTATCAGATAAATGCAAAAGTAAAGATTGTCGGGGAAAGCTATCCAAGCTTTCTTTAATAGTGTATTAAAGCTCTATTTAGCTAGGACTAGATATTAAACCTTCCAATAGGGATCTCTGCCAACCCTTTATTCTTAAAATTATTTTTTCTGGAGCTAGCTTTTTTTTATCAAGAGCTGCATATTTGCTAATTTACAGGCTGATATACCAGCAGCAAGGGCTTCTAGCCATTAAATGGGCAGCTTGCAGTCACAAGACTACATCTGGACTGCTATTTTATTTACAAGCCACAGAATTTTTGTGGAATGTACAAACAAGTTTCAGAAAACCTTATTATTTTTCCAGTTCATACCTAACTCCCCCCCCCCTAATTTCTGGCAAACATAGCCCTTTTCCATCTCTGGGTACCACCCAACTTTTCCGAGGAGTGTCTTCCTGATGCATTAATTTTTCTCTCTCAGTTTCTATGTTGTCAACATCTCTTTTTACTGAGAACTGACCTTTGAATCCACTTCTGGTTCAGGCAAAGTAGGACAATTCTGCCTTCTCTGCACCTGCAGGGAAACCAAACTCTCCTGTACAAAATAATAATAGAATGTGGTGAATAAAGATATAATTTTAATGAGCATGTAGAGATGTAGAAAAGTTAGAGTTATCAACAGGAAAGCTGACATGCATTCCTGTTACAATAGTTAGTAGAAATAGTCAGTCATAAAAGGAAATATTTATAAACAAAAAAACCCAGTGAAAAGCGAGCCTTCCATATACAACAAAACATTGCTTTGTTTTATAACTTTATTTACTTTGTCCCTATCTAAAGTAAATGGGAGAGCTGGAATTTAAATAAAGATATGTATTACCAAATCCATGATTTTCTTAACTGTAATGTATGGCTACGAAAGTTGGACTATCAGAAAAACTGAAGGGAAAAAAATCAATGTCTTAATCAATGCTATGAAAACACTGAGATTTCCTTGAACTGTATAAGAAAAACACATCGTTCAATACTGGATGAAATCCAAACACTGGAAACACCAATCACAAATTTAATCTGAAGTATGGCCAAAGGCAAGAGTCAACGGAGAAGATGGAGGTTTGTGGGGGGTGGGAATTGAAGCCCATCAAAAAAGAGGCTGGTGGAAGACAAGGTGGTTGCATTCTATCTCCAAAGACACAAACACAAAGCTACAAGAACTCAAATGCATTACTGACAGATAATCATGGGGACAATGTTATCCATAGGGTCACAAAGGATCAGAAGTGACAGAATGAACAATAATAGCAAGAATTTCCTTTAATGCTGAACAAATAATAATAATCTATTCAGTGGTGGGATTCAAAAAAAATTACTACTGGTTCTGTGGGTGTGGCTTGGTGGGCATGGCAGGGTAAGGATACTGTAAAATCTCCATTCCCTCCCCACTCCAGGAGAAGGTTATTGCAAAATCTTCATTCCCTCACGATCATCTGAGACTTGGGAGGCAGAGAATAGATGGGGGAAGGGGGCAGAGGTGGGTTCCTACTGGTTTAGACCGGTTCAGCCGAGTAGGTAGTAACTCGGCCTGCCACACCCCTGAACTGGTTCTCTTGGCAGCGCTGTAGGCAGCGCCACCTTGTTTTTTGCCTCTGCGCAAGCATTTTTTTAGTATTGCATATGCACATATTTTCATGCAAGTATGTGAAGTGCGTGTGTGCATGCAGCGCATCCCTGAGTGAACCAGAAGTAGCAGCAGCCAGAACCCACCCCTGGGGCAGGGCCAGTCAGTGGTATTTACCAGTTCTCTGAACTACTGAAAATTTCCACTACGGGTTCTCCAGAACTGGTCAGAACTTGCTGAATACCACCTCTGAATCTACTGCATCATAGCAGAGAGATGGAAAACATAAAGCAAAATTTCTATAAAATTGTTAAAAAGGCAAGAGTCTGAAGGCAAGATGATATAAGAGGCAATTCTGCTCTCCAGCAAGAATTTCTTATTATGGCACCACTGTACATTTTTGGGAAATTTCAGCTAGATTCAACTGAATGAAGTAACAGCTGTCTCCAACAGTTCACAACCTGTAGGAGGAGGAACTTAGAGTTGGCCCAGCCAATTAGTTCCCAATGTGAGGTGTGTAACAAAACCAGCTTGGTACACTCTATTGGTCATGGATGGATGCTGCAGTACCAGCTCTGCTTTTGCCTACTTCTGCTCTTGCCTGCATTTAATGAGGCTGGCCTCCCATCTTTCTTGGAACTAGTCCAGAAAAGATTGGATAACAGGCTTGGATGTCACAAGCACAGCAACATTATCACTGCCCAAGTTTAGCCAGGGTGTTGCAGGGTGCAGGCAGCCTGTGGACCTGGCAGCAGAGTCAGACAATGAGGAGGTTGGAAGGAACATGGGCTGATCCTGGAGTCTGGAGTAGGCTCGGATGAGGGCTGTGCATCGGAGGCAGAGAGGGGACCAGGGCCATCTTGGAGTTGTGTGCTGCCTCTGGAGCCTCCATCAGTGAAGAAGAGGAACAGGGGGAGCCTGTTCTCAGTGTGCGCATGCACAGAACTGCCAGAAGGCAAGACTAGTTAAGACAAAAGGGAGTAAGGCTTGGGAGTAAGGCTTGGAGTAAGGCTTGGAGATTATTGGCCCCTCCCATAAGTCATAAAGGAGGAGCAAAGGCAAATAAGACTTTGCAGGAAGCAATTTTGTTCATTCTGGTCGGTTTAAATTCTGAAGCTCCATTTTGATTCTGTGCTCCGTGTGGCCTTTCAAAGCTAATTGTCAATGAGGTCTTTAGCAGCATTCCAAGGGAGATAAAGGTGGGTGATTATCAGCCTTATCCCGAAAGACTTTGGCAGACTTCTGTCGGACTCTTTACAAACTGTTTGTGACTCATTACAGGCTATGAATGAACATAATTCACAGCTGTTGAAATAAAAAGAGGGTTTTTTTGGACTAAGCATGTGCTTTGTACTGTTTCAAGGAAGCCTAGGTCAGAACATAGGATTAATATCCAGACCCTTGACAAGGGAGCCAGTCAAGGACCCCTTCTCCAGCCTCTCATTAAACAGACTATTTGATAACCCATTTTTACCTGCCCGGCCAACATTCCTCTGAATCCCATGAAGGAAAATCTGATAATAGGTACCCTTAGTAGGCATTATCCTTTGTTGCAAAACAATGAAAATTCTCGGACAACATGATTTCTCCTTTCAATTTCTCCCTCTTCTGAACAGTCGTTTGCCAGTAATCTTCTCCCCTCTCTTGTCTTGCTAAGAAGCTGTTTCTAGAAGCAGCTGGTCACTGTAACTGTGTTCTTCGCATGAAGAACGTGAGGAATGCTATGTTCAGACAGGAAATGAATAAAAACTGAAGTGTAAGCCTAAAATATTCTCCATCAAAATAATAATAATAAAAAACCAAACTGCCTCCAAAAACAACATAAATTAAAATCCTAGCTTCATCCAAGTCATGCCACCCAACTTTACATCATAGCTGCTTTCACTTTAATGCCCACTTCTCCAAAATGATTATGATCAATGGCCACTCAAAAAATATGTACTCATGTTTTAATTTCATATTGTGATAGCACTTGCTTGCTCGGGATCAAAAACAACTAGTTAGTCTTAGGTTTTTTGTCCACTTTCCTACCTGTTAAGGTGGACCCACTTATGCCAATACTTGTCCAGAACATAAAACAAAATAAGTACCTTGGCAAGAAATCAATATGTTGAAACTCAGCCAAAAAAAACCAGTTCCAACCTTTCAAAGGCGAAAGTATTGTTTTATTCACTGACCATAAAGAGGTTGATTCTGGCAACAAAGCCCTATAAATGAAACTAATGAACAAGTGGCCACTTGTTATTCAGGTGTCAATATAATGAATCAAAAGCATTATAACCCAATGGCTGTGCTAATGCTAAGCCATAAATCATGGCATATAAAGTACAATTGCTGGGCTTACACAAGGCACATGTCAAACAAATTTATATGGCTTGATAAAATGTAGGAATTCAACCGTAGGCACTGACACTCCAAGCCATTGAATTTTTAAACATTAGGCTCAAATCTAACTTATTGGTTAAATTATGGTTGTGCCTAAACCCATGTTTTGTAATAGACTTACTTATCTCAATCATAGCTCCAGTGTCATCTGAATCTGAAAGGGAAAGCTTTATTTATGATTTTGGCATACATAGAGATGTCACGAAGATGATGAAAGACCAGACTCATATCACTTTGCCCTGCCAACCAGAATATCTACTGTATCATTCTTGCTGATTTTGTTCCTTCCTCCCCTGAGCATTCAATGGGCAATCAGGATGAGCAGGTGCACCAAGCTCAGCTCAGCTTCCTATCAACCAATGCAGATCTCTGTTTCAAAAACAAAAATGCCAGCTGATTAGACACTGCAATTCAACAGAGGCTGTCAAGCACCCAGAGACACTGTGATATTTCTCCTATCCTTGAAATGGGAGGAACGTTGGTACATGTATTTATTCATCATATTTCTATGGCCACCCATCTCACAGAACATGACCCTACCATGTCTTGGCAATGAGTCGGGTCACTTTTGAATATGGTGGCAATTCTCTCCAGTTTCACTACACACACACCCCACACACACCCCAAAAACCCCTGCTGCTAAGTGAGAATCTGGTGCTTCTGGTAGCTAAAAAAAAAAAAAAGAATGACCTTAGATGCAGAAAACGCAGTGGCCAGATGGGAATAGTCTATGGGAATTTAATGGGCTCCTGACCTCTAACTTCTCTTTCATGGTCACCCTATAATCGGTGGCATTCTGGACAGTGAACAAAGATAAAAATACAACAACAAATGGTCAATGTTTCTCCTGTCCAGTTGTGTCCAACTCCAGGGGGCAGTGCTCATCTCCCTTTCTTAGCCAAGGGAACCAGCCTTGTCCGAAGACTCTTTCCATGCCATGTGGCCAGCACGGCTATATACTGAGCTGCACGGAACACTGTTACTTTCCCACCAAAGTGGTACCTATTTATCTACTAGCATTTGCATTTTTTTTCAAACTGCTAGGTTGGCAGGAGCTGGGCCAAGTAACATGAGCTTGCCTCATTCTGCAGCACATGAATCTTGAACCCGGGCTGCCAGCTTCCCAGGCTAACACAGGCTCTTTAACTGCTGAGCCATCATGCCCACAAAAATATCATACATAATCCAAATCTATTTTTTTTTAATCCAAGCTGAGGCCCCTATTTAAAAAGTCTGTTTGCCAACATTTCTATATTTTTATTAGTCTTTTTTTAAATCCTGCCTGTAGTTTTGATCAACTCAAGGAGGTGTCCATAGCTGATGCTCCCACCGGCTATTTTCTCCACAATTGTGAGAGGTACCATGACACACATTGCATACTTTGTAGGATCTGTCAGGTGACACTGCTTCACTGAGAGAATCCAAAGCATGCCTTTTCTGCAGTGGTGGGATCCTGCCAGTTTAACAACCGGTTCGGTGATTGTGTGCTTCGCACGCATGTGCAGTTTTAACAAAACTTACCTTCTGCGTTACTGCTGGGGAGTAACACAGGTGAGGCACGGCAATCCACTCTGCCATGCAAACTGGTTGAGAAGATATAGGTCAGTAAAGCTCAGGAGCAGGTGGGCCCACCTGATTGTCGGTGCGAACTGGTTAACTCCCAGCTAAATGTCAGAGCTACCAATTCACCCGAACTGGTCCGAACCAATAGAATCCCACCCCTACTTTTCTGTCAGGTTGGTGGAAGAGGCAAAAAGCATTGTGGAGCCGTGCCTTCTAGGGCTTTAAAGGTGATAACAGCCAACAACCTAACTAAAGTATCAGTGACTCTAAGCAGTGTCTCATTAGCTAAAAAGGGTACATGTGAGCAATAATGCAAAGGCATTATTCAAGCAGAAGTATAAATCCTCCAGACTATGCACCAACTCTGGAAGATTGTGAGAATCTGCTGCTTCTGCCTTTGGCAAAAAGTACGTATTCTAAGTAGGATGTCTTTGAGTTGCGGCAAGGAGGTTAGGTGGGTGAGCCCACATTGTGTCTCGTTGTGCTTTGCAGTGTCATCTGGACAGCATTTGTTGGGTGATTCACTTAAGCATATGCTGTTACATCAATCCATCTGATCTGCAAATCCTCCTAAACTAGACACAGTTTTCCTTATTTTTGTCTCCACAAGCTATAGACTGGAAGCAGGTCTATAACTCACTACCGTAAGTGAACATGAAACAGTGAGCTGGGAGTTAGGGGGAAGCATAGTCAGTTATTCTCGCTAATGGGGGGAAAAAAACAAAGCACAAGAGAAAAATGCTAGAATGCACGATCCACCCAATTGTGGAGGTGTAAAAGAAGAAAACATCTGTGGTTGGAGTTTTGGTTTTATTGCTTGCTATGTGCCAGCCCTGGTTTTAGTTGAAACTACACAATTGGTGGGATGTATAAAAATCAGGAAGAGTCCAGTAGGCCCTTTTGAGAATAATAAAAGTTACACAAACTTTTGTGAGCTGTGGCTTACTTCAATAGATGCAATCTATGATAGCAGATGGGGAAGGAACCCTCATGGGGTTGGATTCCAGCTGAATATATCCCTAGTGAATATATTATTTCTGAAATCAAACTGACATTCAGTTCTAAATTCTAAATTTTAACATCTGAATCATAAGACAAACCACAGGCACTGCCAAACAATCAAAGGTTTCAGTGTATTATGACAGAGAAAAAAGCCGAGACAGAACAAAAACTGAAGATGTATGTTTAAACATACAGGTAACATTTAATTTTTTGCAGATAGTTAGTCCACTGTATTAAAGATAAAGGTTCTCCTCGCACATATGTGCTAGTCATTCCCAACTCTAGGGCGTGGTGCTCATCTCCGTTTCAAAGCCAAAGAGCCAGCGCTGTCCAAAGATGTCTCCATGGTCATGTGGCCGGCATGACTAAATGCTGAAAGCGCACGGAACGCTATTACCTTCCCACCAAAGGTGGTTCCTATTTTTCTACTTGCATTTTTACATGCTTTCGAACTGCTAGGTTTGCAGAAGCTGGGACAAGTAACAGAGGCTCACTCCGTTACACGGCACTAGGGATTCAAATCACTGAACTGCCAACCTTTTTGACTGACAAGGTCAGTGTTTTAGCCTGAGCCACCGCATCCCTCATTCCTCTTTATTAGAGGACTAAATAAATGCGTGCTAAAAGCTATTTGAAACGATCGAATGAAACATTAGTTTTGAATGATGTATTTGCTCTTTTAATTAAATTTCCATACTGAGTCAATAAAAAATCCAGTCTTTTCCACCTTGATGCCCTCTGGATGTGTGGGACTTCTCAGAAATCTTAAGAAGCGTAGTGCTCATTCTGAGCATTATGGCAGCTAAGGGACCCAAATGTCTGGGAGGTATAAGGTTGAAGAAGAATAAGATAAACCCACCAACATATTAAGTTTAAAAAATGCTAAATGATTGCATACTGCAAAGAAAGTTGTACGTCATACCCTAATAAATTCTTTCACTGATGAGGAGAATCAGGCTTTATAAGCAGAACTGAATGTTACCAATTCGGGCTGTGTACTTTTAAAGGACAGCCAAACAATGACTCATTCCCAAATCTGCACAGATGAAGCATTTGAATCAACTCTGTGACTTTATGGATCCAACACACAATCTCTTTTTCCATGACATAAAGGAGATAATTTCATGCTAAAGTTTTCCAGATGTCTTTTCCCCCCCGTAGAGTTTCAGTGGGAAAACATACTTTGTATATTAATTTGAAATCCTGAAATCCATGGCAAATTATTTAACCATGAATGAATTTTCAGACACAAATATCTTCTTCCCTAAACTCATTGAAAGAAACATGCTAATCCTTTAATTTTGCAACATGTTGAAATGATAACGTGTTCTTGAAAAAACACCTTGATTTAATGAAAGCTGTTGAGAAACCTTTGCCACCAGGGAAACTGATAAATCTGCAAGTTTGCAACAGGCATCTTAAAAGTCATGAGAATTGGGACCAACTTTATTTGATAAGTTTAACTAATCCACATATACCCAAAGTTAAAAACACCTGGAGCCAAGATATTGCTTTTTCTTTTCTCACTGTCCCAATAAAATTCTGTCTTCAAGAATCAAAGAGGTAATGGAGGAGAATATTTGTAGCTTTTGGTTGAAATGAGGGGTCCCTGTTGCTCTCTGAACTTGGTTGTTTTCTTGCAGGTTTTTCAGTACCCAAACTTGGTAACATCATCAGTGCATGTTGCCTAATTTGGGTAATGAAACATCTGCAAGGAAACAACCAAACTCAGAGAGCATCAAGATTCTTCAAAGAGATGAGTAAGGAACATGATGTATGTGCCATAATGGAAACTTGAAACACACATTCATTCCCAGAGTCCAAAATATCTCTTTATGGTGGGGATCAGAACTGAAAGAGGCAACAAGTCAACACATATGCCTTTGTTTCACAATGCAGATTTGCTTGTTGCAGAGCATATTTTTCTGACTGTAATCCATAAGTGGCCTCACTTGTACCTAACATGGCATAAAGAGGGGTGGGATTGAAATTTTTTTGCAACCGGTTCTCTGCCTGGTTGGTGGGTGGGTGTGGCCATGGGGGGCATGGCTTACTTGGCCTCCTTACGGCAGGGGGGTGGGCATTTTCATCCTGCCCAGGTTGCAGAGGTTTTCCTCCGGAGACCCTCCAGAAGCCAGAAATGGGCCCGTTTTGGGACTTCTGGAACTTCCAGTGGCCCATTTTCCACCCCTCCCAGAGCCTCTGTGCGGGCCCTGTACTTACCTGGTATGATGAATGGGCTGAATGGAGACTCCTGGGAGAAAAGGGGAGGGGAGGGGTGGACGGGGCCAGCCAGTCCTTGCAACAACCGGTTCAGTGAAAAGGATGCAAAATTAGCATCTGGTTCGACCGAACCAGTCCGAAGCGGCTGAATCCCACCCCTGCATAAATATAACCCTGTCTTACCCTCAACCCTTGCCTATATATGAGTTAGGCTTGCCATTTTTAGTTATAGTCCTATGGAAGTTTTCCTCTTATTGAGGCATCATCCAAGGGCAGCCTGAAGACATATAAAATCTGCTGGATGTGTCATCCATTAATCTTAGAAGGAAGACGGTGACTGAAAACAGAAACTTTAGAGGTAAGACAGGGATCAACAAAGGAGACAAAGAAAGACCAGGGTCTCTTTAACGTATCTCTCTTCTGCCTGTCTCCAAGAAATCTTGCAAGTTGAATTCTTACTTCTCTATTTTGATGCCAATTTTAAGCATGAACACCATAATTCTCTAAATTCTGAACCAAAGTCAAGAGCTATTTTATCCTGCACTCTAACTGATGGGAACCTTTCTGGGCTTCTTGTTTGTTAATGTGATTTCATAATGGTGGCTATTTTCTATACAGGTAGTCCTCGACTTACTACCTCAATTGAGCCCAAAATTTATGTTGCTAAGTGAGACATTTGTTAAATGCGTTTTGCTCCATTTTACGACCATGCTAGCCACAATTGTTAAGTGAATCGCTGCTGATGTTTAGTTAGCAACAGTTGTTAAGTGAATGTGACTTTCCCACTGACTTTGCTTGTCAGAAGGTCACAAAAGGTGATCACGTGGCCCCAGGACATTGCAACCATCATAAATACGAGTCAGTTGCCAAGCGTCTGAATTTCGATCACTTGACCATGGAGATGCTCCAATCATCGTAAGTGTGAAAAATGATCGTAAGTCACTTTTTCAGTGCTGTTATAATTTTGAATGGTCACTAAATGAACAGTTATAAGTCGAGGACTACCTGTACTACTTTACATTTTAAAACCTATTATTCCAAAATGAAATAATGAAATAGAACAATATTATAAAAAAAGGGTTAACCCACCTTCCTCCTAGCATTCTCAGCAGCTGACAAGTATGAAACATAATAGATATAAAAAAACCAGGCAATGAAAAGGAGTAAGGAAAAAATAAATCAGAATTCTTTTTAAAAATGGTTAATGACTTAAAAGCCGGGATTGTTTGCACTGTATTCTGAAGCATCTGGAACAGTATCTCAGCCTTGTGGTGCCTTCCAGATGTGAGCAATCACTGGCTGGGAAGTGTGGGAGCTACAGTCCCAAGACATTTGGAAGGTGTCACGTTAGAAAGACAGATTCAAAAGAGCCAAACCAGCCCAGAGAGAGGCTATATGCCAATCCCAAGGTATCCAGATTAGCCCTGATTTATAGAGTTTAGGAAAAGTACAACCAGCCTCTTAATAGACCACTCCTTAAAAAGCAGATGTTATAAAATTGACAGATATGTGTGTGTGTGTGTGTGTGTGTGTGATTGTTAGATAGTCTTTCAATCCTGAAGCTTTTGAAATAGATATATAAAAATAGAAATAGAAATATAGTTACTAAAAATGAGCTTGCGTTTTGATAATTTTGGGGTTTTTTCCTACTTAACCCTCATGTCAGAAACTTTACTTATCATATGTTTTCTTATGTTGTTGTTAGTTGCGAAGTCGTATCCAACCCATCACGATCCCATGGACAACATTCCTCCAGGCCCTCCTGTCCTCTACCATCCACCGGAGTCCATTTAAGCTCACACCTACTGCTTCCGTGACTCCATCCATCCACCTCATTCTCTGTCGTCCCTTTCTTCTTTTGCCCCCAATCTTTCACAGCATCAGGCTCTTCTCCAGTGAGTCCTTCCTTCTCATTAGGTGGCCAAAGTATTTGAGTTTCATTTTCAGGATCTGGCCTCCTAAAGAGCAGTCAGGGTTGATCTCCTCTAGAACTGACTGTTTGATCACCTTGCAATCCAAGTCTTGTTATTGTAGATAGGTAATAAAATAAATAATAGAACCGACAATTCTGTTCTGATTCGGTTTCCTCTTCAAAGCTTTGGTGCTGAATTCAAGGGGCACACTTTCTGAGCTCATCTATGTAGGGCAATAAAACAAATCCATATAAAGTTGCTAAGTCTATACCACCATGGGCTTGAAGTGGGAAGGTGGCTGAATATTCCCTGGGTAGTGAATATTTCGTTTATATAATAGCAGCATATCAGGGAAAAAGCAAGATCAATTTTTAAAAAAATCCATGTCATCTAGCTATCTATGAAAATTGTTCCTCAGAATGTGCAAAACCTTATAGAATTTTTGCCATCCCCCCCCTCCAAAAAAGAATAATTTCTTTCACATGTTTACTTCATCAAACTGTTATTTCAATAGAAATACTCAAATTCACTTTAAAGTTCACTTCGAATGAAATTTAGTAATTCTTCTCATTGCTTATTCTGATAGCAAATTTTCCATTAAATTTCAGATCTGGTGGTATACAATTAGCTAATTGCAAATCCTTATCCCAGATCTTGATGGCGGTAAACATTTGGATGAACATTTATTTTTAAAATCATAGAAGGTCTTAATATTTCTTTTCAATACATTAAATAATCTACTAACTAGTATAAAAGAAAACTTTGCCAATTCGAATATGGGTAAATCAGTTAACATTCTGCAAAGCATAGCATCTATGCTAGTAAGAAGTGGATTGTCTGCCATCTAGTGGCAGCAGACTTGATATACACCTTTCTAAAAGACACTCCTCACTATAGTACAGTACTAAATTATAATGCTACAGGTTCTACCTGTAGTTAAGTAGGCAGTAAATTACAGTAGCCATCCCCATAGTTGATTTCTATCATATTTTAATTGCCTCTGTTTTGAGCCCCTATGACTTCTCACTGCGGTGGCGCAATGGTTAGAGTGCAGTACTGCAAGCTACTTCTGCCAGCTGACTGCAATTTAGCAGTTCAAATCCCACCAGGCTCAAGGTTGACTCAGCTTTCCATCCTTTTTAAGTGTGTAAAATGAGGACCCAGATTGTTGGGAGCAATAAGCTGACTCTGTAAACCACTTAGAGAGGGCTGTAAAGCACTGTAAAGCGGTATATAGGTCTAAGTGCTATTGCTGCAAAATAATCAGTGTCTCTCACTGTCCTGGGACAGTTTTAGAACAGGAGGAAAGATACTGTTTTATTGCTAAGAATAATTTGAACTTATCATATTTGTGAACTGAGCATGAGATGTCATGCGGACAGGGCAGACAAAAATACAGTATGTTGTCATACTATGTTTGTGTTATGGTTAGATACCAGTGAAAAGAGAGCCACAGAACTATAAGGGATACTTTAAAGTTTAAGATCCAATCTTTCATTGAATTTGATGGGAAACTGTTTAAAGGCAGAAATAAAAGTTAGAAATATAATTGGATCATGTTGTCATTTTAGGTGAACAGGAAGTTTTTTTTTAATAAAATAATTGATGGAATCATTAATGAAATAATTTCATCACCGGTAATGGAATCCCATACAATTTTTCAAGGTGATCCTAAAGTTATTGCCAGTACTATATGAAGTCCCAGGTCACTATTGGAGACCAGGAGTCTCTTGCTGACAACTGTATCTATGAGTGAGCATGAAGATAAAGAGCCTCCCTTCTGATGAGTTTTTGAAACAAATGCAAAAGGATGAATGGGAGAGAGACACAAGTCTTTCACTTCATAGCATGGTAGGCTACCTTGTTTGTCAACATTGAGACCCTTGACATATACAGCACCGAGATAAGAAACATTTAGAAAGTGCAGGGTAGCACAACACAAGGTAACCAGCAATCAACAACCTTTCAACTGCTTCCTTTGATATTGTTTTCAAGGTGGGAGGACAATTTGTGGCAAGGAAGGCAATCACACATTTTTGCTTCCTCTGCATTATTTCTATCAATATCTTTAGAATTTTATTGACAAAATATCTGTGAGAATTACTAAGTGAAGAAAATTCCAGGCAACTGTCTGCGTTCCTATGCTCATGTTTTCTCTTATTAGTTCATTTCTACATAAAAGGAATGGATTCCTTGCTGAGCACTTTGGCAGTTCAGTTTGATTAAGCACTCAAATGTTCTGGATTGTTTTTCTCTTTCTCTTTGATCTGAAGGGTGGAACTAACTGGCAGTTCTACAGACAGGATTTTCCAGAGCAATGGTCAAAAGCTGATGTAATTTAGCATCTTAAGTCAGTTTGAAACTAAATTGAAGTGAAATCCTGAAAAGTTTAGCATGCCTTAAAAAATAATGATGAGTAGCAGTCATTAAAAAGTAAGTAGGTGCCAGGCAAATTTCTCTATGTGGGCCATTCTACAATTGGCAAGCTTTATCTGAAAGGCCTCTGGTTTAGCACACAGATGCATCTAATTTGGCAGGACTCCTTTAGAAGGCTTAATTTTCAAGGAAGATTTTAGCATTTGTAGGGTAAGGGAATAGAATAGAATAGAATACAACTTTATTGTCACTTTAATGTACACTAATCATCATACGTTAAAATGAAATTTAGTTGCATTCAGCTGTCAAAAGATAACCATTATACATATACCCACATAGACACACATATATATATATATGACACGGAGAAACATCAGTCTAGTTTGAATATATACATCAGTGGTGGGATTCAAAAATTGTTACTAACGGTTCTGTGGGCCTGACTTTGTGGGCGTGGCAGGAGAAGGATACTGTAAAATCTCCATTCCCTCTCCACTCCAGGGGAAGGTTCCTGCAAAATCCCTATTTCCTCCTGAACAGCTGGGACTCGGGAGGCAGAGAATAGATGGGGGCAGGGCCAGTCAGAAGTGGTGAAGTCGCTGTACAGCCGCCCACCTGGCACCACAGCCAGTGGAACTTGCCATCAGCTACTAAACATTGACAAGTAGCAGCAAGCAAGCCTAATTCATGCTTATGTCTTGGGAGCAAATTGAACCAAAGAGCTTTGACAACCTTTCAAAAATTCCTTGAGGCAGTTTGCAGAGCGATTGATACTAAATACAGAATATTTTACACAAAGAAACAAGTTGAGAAACCATGCTAGTGTTATTTTTAAGTAATATTTCAATCAAAAGGTTCTGGTTCTCTTAATCTGATATTCAATTGTGGGGGGGGGACACAACACAATTTTGCAATAACCTTGAATTTAAAAATGGGAAGGAACTTTGGAAACTTGCTAGTCCAAACTCCTGACCAGGACTGAAACTATCCCAGATAAATGGCAATCCAACATTTGCTTGAAAACCTCCAAGAAACAGGCCATTCCATTGCTCTTGTGATGCATAATATCTTCCTTATTTTGACTCTGGATTCTCCCTGTGAAAAATTTCCATGCTCTGGTTCTTGTTTTTCCCTCAAGAGCTGTACAGAATATATCCATATCTTCTTTCCTATGGCAGTCTTTCAGGAACCGAAAGGCAACTATCATATTCCCCTGGGGTTTCTAATCTTTTTAGGCTAAAGATTTATTCTTTCTTCATTAGGATTTAGCTTCCAAACTCCTTATCAATTATGATATTCTTCTCTGTACTCTCTCTAGATTGTCATCATCCATCTTGTATTATGGTGACCAAAAAAGGAATATGGAATTCAAGGTATGATTTGATTAGTGCAACATAAAATGGAACTATCACACCTAGAAAATATTGTTTTCCATACTTAAAAAATGTAAGTATCCTCTATTGTTGAACTATTAATTAATAACATTAATAATGCCTCCCTTCCAAGAATATACTTACTATTGTCTGCTGTTTGTGAGCATTGTGTATATTACACCATGTCTCTTTAGGCAGTTATTTAATTGAAGGGTTTTGTTATATTTATTGTTGGGGTTGAAATTGTTGAGGAGGGAACCCAACCCAGGCAAGAGATGATTATGTAAACATACCACAAATGACTTAATTTCAAGTCTAACAAGAACCAAGCCTATTAATTAATTATATCTATTAATCTGGGCGGGCAGGAAAAATGAGCAAATAGATACATATCTCTGACATTTTTGACCTGCAATCAAGATTCAGCTGAGTTGTGTCTGTGAGTCTTCTGCCAAGTCAAGCCAAGAAACTGAACTAAGGGTGAAATGTCAGCCTGGTATTATACTCTTGACCCCAGATGTGATTCATGACATTATGAAACACTCTTTTACACTGACTACATATAAATTGTTGAAAAATGCCTTTGGTTTTAAGAAAAAGCAACTCCCACAGGACTTCACATCCAGAGTCTATATGATGAACAGACCTGTTACAGAAGTCAGATTCATCTAAAGAGAATGTTCCATTTGTTCTAGGCAGTTCCTTTGGGTTTTCACAGCTTAGAAAAACTGAAGGCAATTAAAAGCTGTATGACATATACTTTGTGAGAAGTACAGTATAATGATAAAATGGGCATTACACAGGAAGCTATCCTCATGCTAGATTTAGAGTATGTTTAGATTTAACTTGATCCCCTTGGACTTTTAAAATTTAAGCATATGCTTATGTTTAAATAAATGTGTTGGTAATTTACTCCCACTGATGGATTTACACACATAATTAACTTCATTGAATTAGGACAACAGCTTGTCAAGGCCATGGAAGTGTTCATACTGGCAAGAGGCTGAGGTAAAATATGATGCATGATTTTCCTCCCCAAAATGTGTTCCAATAGATTTGTCTGCCCACCTGTAAAAAAAGGTTTTGAAGCAAGTCCATACTTGAATTTTTGTTATGTGTCTTATATAATTTTGATTTTTTTTATTTAATAAATTATACATATTTATTAGTCTGCTTCTTGTCTGGGCATTTTTAAAAATCTGAACAATGGAACATAGTTTAGTACTCTTTTCTCCATAAAGAACAAAGACAGGAATGCAAGTTTTTAGTATCTTTGAAAGAATGTGAACCAGTGGTGGGTTTCAAATTTTTTTAGAACCTCTTCTGTGGGTGTGGCCTATTTTGTGGAAGTGGCTTGCTGGCCATGTGACTGTGTGGGAGTGGCTTGCCAGCCATGTGACTGGGTGAGCGTGGCCAACTTGTAAAATGTGGTGAAACTCACTTAACAACACTCTTGCTTAGCAACCAAAATGTTGGCTCAGAAATTCTGGCATTTGAAGCATGCAAGTCTTAAAGCTGTCAAGTTACAAGACCCTTGCACCCCTAACCCTTTAGAAAAAAAAAACCCAGGGGTGTTCAAATTTGACAGCTTTAAGACTTGTGGACTTCAACTCCCAGAATTGCTCCTCTCGCTCTTCATCTTGATGATGTGCGGACAGGCGGGGGGAGGGAGCTGGAACCGTTTCTAAACAGCACTGTAGATTTGTGGGACCTCTTCTATAGAAGAGGTTAGAACTGGCAAGAACCCACCCCTGATGTGAACCGATCCTTCCTGCTAACATATGGTTCTTTCATTAAGCTTTAATAGGTCATAAAATCCCAATTTCTGAATCCAGATTGTAAAAATGTATTTTTGAGAAGCTTAGGAGAGCTGGGTTTAAAATTTTGCTTTTATTACTTTATTTTCTTTAAGTAGTAACATGCTTACTTGTGAACATAAGGTTTTCTTGGTTTCCATTCTACTTGCTTGGGGATTTTTACTGTTCCACTGAAAATGATCATAGTAGTTAAACTCCGATTCCCAGATGTCAGTCAAAAAAACCACATACTTTTTCTGATACAAGTAGAAACAGCTTTACCTACAAAATATGCAGGAAAGCAAGGAAGATGCCATTATTATGGTAGTCAAGCAGCAAAACATTTTATGTGGACTAAATCTAGATGATGAAAATGCAAATAATCCAAATCAATTATTACATAGGACAATGTATCTAGAAAACATGCCCATCTGCCATTTTTTCCAATCACTATCCATGATAGGAATCACAGAAACAGAACTATTATATGGCACTTTCTTGTATATCCCAAGCTTATTGGAAGTCTCCACCAGGCATCAGCCAGGAACACCAGGAAACATATATGGTTGTGGAATGTACATTTGGAATATTGAAAACACATGTTTGGGTTGGAAGACAAAGGCAGGAGAGAGAAAAAAAAACAGGCAAGACCCCAATGCAGCACAGCATGAACCCAAGGGAAAGTTTCACATAGCGCCTGTAAGACCAAAAACAGATATGTGTCTATCTTTGCGGAATCCTTAGTGCCTGGAGCTTTGTAGTGCCAACACTGAACTGGGCAGGGTACAGAATGAAGATCACATGAGGAGTTAATACTACTCTATAATGCCTTGGTAAGAGCACACTCAAAATACTGCATCCACTTTTGGTTGCCATAATGTAAAAAAGATGTGGAGACTCTAGAAAGAGTGCAGAGAAGAGCAACATAGATGATTAGGGGAATGAAGGCTAAAACATATGAAGAATGGTTGCAGGAATTGGGAAATTGTAGTTTAAGGTAAAGAAGGACTAGGAGTGGCATGATAGCAGTGTTCCAATATCTGAGGGGCTGCCACAAAGAAGACTGAGTCAACCTATTCTCCAAAGCACCTGAGGGCAGGACAAGAAGCAATGGATGGAAACTAATAAAGGAGAGAAGCAACTTAGAACTAAGGAGAAATTTCCTGACAGTGAGAACAATCAATGGAACATCTTGCCTTCAGAAGTTATGGGAGGTTAATCACTGGAGAGGTTCATCACAAGGAGAGATTGGACTGCCATTTATCCTGTGCCTGGTCCATTTTTTTCCTTTTTTGCCCCCTCGTAAGTTGGAAAGCTTGCTTAAATTATTGTTTTAGTGTTTGTTCTTGGGCTACTCAATTTTCTTCTGGGTTTTTAAAAAGTTTTCCTACTTCTTTTAGCAGTAAGATATCCAAAATTACTGGAAGCTGGCTAGCCTCCAAATGTTACAGATTAAAAAAAAATGTTTACATCTTTTTAAATTGATTCCATGCAGCAGCAGTCACAAGGTGTGTAAAATCTGTTATGCCTCATTATGGTAGATGCAAAGTCAGGTGACCAGAAATGGGTGAGCTGCTTATTGGCTATTTCAGGTTGATGAAGACATCCCCCCCCTTTTTCCTCCCTAGTCTCCAGTTAAGAATTGTTTATCCCCATTCTACTGCTGTCTAAACAGCTAGACACAACATGATGTGAAAAGTGAAGAAAACTATTTGCTGAGGAGCAAAACAGCATAACAGTGAAACTGTATACTGCAACAGCCTGAGGAGGCAAAGCAATGATATGACATTACCAATCCCCAGCCTCTGGCCTCCCAAGCAGAAACCGGAGAAATGTGGAAGTTGTCTTTTGTTGCTTATATAAACAAAGGAAAGGAGAGAGAAAATCCTAAATTTTAAAAAAACTTCTGTGACTCAACCTCAATCTGTTTTAATTTTAACTCCCACTAGGATAGAACATATGAGAAAGAGACCGAAGACAGCGCCTAGAGGTAACTGACATTGCCCTGCAGCTAGACCAGAGGTGGGTTCCTACCAGTTTGGCCCAATTCACCGGTAGTGGTATGGCGATGTAAGTTACTGGAATCGGCAGCAACCCAGGCCTGCCATGCCCCCGAACCCATTCTCTGGTCAGTGCTGCCATCTTGATTTTAAGTTCTGCGCATGCACAGAACAATTTTAATTGAAGCACGCACATGAGCGAACCAGAGTAAAGCCAGCCAGAACCCACCCCTGAGCTAGACTCAATCTGCTGCAGTTGTGTGATCCATGGATTATTTTCTACCAGTTAGTGATGGGCAGAAGAGGAAGGACAGCTAAACCAACTGCTTTGCTTATAAAGCTGCATACGTGCAGTATAATCAGGATGGTATCACTTGGCAGTGGCCTGGAATAAAGTCAAGACAGGGATAAAGCATCAGGATGGGACATTTTGTTGTAATACATACTCTTAAAAGTAACTGGTGTCAGATTTCTCCTTTCCTCTGTATGTCTATGGAGAGTCTCAGTCATCCATGTCATGGTTGCCCCAAAGGTGTTTTTTCAAAAGAAAAGCTTCCAAGAAGCTTCTTCCGTTCTGATTGAATGGTGAAGGATGGAAGGATTTATATTCTTTGCAGTCATCTGGTCATTAGCATTCTAACTAACTAACTAAGTAAGTAACTTACTAACTAATTAACACTAACTAACCAGAGGTGGGTTTCAAATCCCGACACTACCAGTTCGCTCGTGCTCATGTGCACACACGCGACACTTCTGCGCATGCGCAGAGGCATCCAGGCAGGTGGACAGAGCCTCCCACCGCCACCACTACTGGTTTGGCTGAACCAGGCCAAACCGGGAGCAACCCACCTCTGTAACTAGCACTAGAGTGCTAACAACCAGATGACTGCAAGGAATATAAATCATTCCATCCTCCACCATTCAGCTGAACTGAAGAAGCTTTTTGGATAAGAAGTGAACTGACTTCAAGGAAAAACCAAGTCCAGTTGCCCTTTGAAAAACCATCTTTCCTCTATAGCCATGATGGCGAACCTACGGCATGCACTTGTGCTCTTCTGGATTCTGGCATGCCAGCCAGCTGGTTTTCACAAACACAGGAAGGACAAAGAGTAGCCTCCCGGTGTGCATGTGCACGCCGGGAAGTTGATATTCTGATTTTCAGCATGCACATGCTCACCAGCCACTTGGTCTTCCGGTTTCTGGCGTGAATGTGTGTGCAAAGACCAGCTGTCTGGCATTCATGCACATACCACAAATGACAAGATCATCTTCCTGGAGTGCGCATGTGCATGGGGGGGTGTTCTTGCAGTTTCTGGCGTACGCGTGCATGCATGTGCTCCCGTTTCGGCATGTGGTGCCAAAAAGTTCTCCAACACTGGGATAGACTATTAGAGAGTACATACTACCAAAGAGATTCTCAAGTGAAATTAATCTCAGGTAAAAGCAGGTGCCATCATTCAACATCCCAGCCTACTACGTGTTACCAATCCAGTACGTTCTCCATATAGTTGCTGGTTTGATAGAAGCTATGAGCCTTTTCATAGCATTTAGTTTCCTCCTGAACACACCACAGACTGGAAACCATTACTAATAAAATCAGCTACAGTACAGTTATAGACATTTAAGTTGGCTTACCTGCTGTTTACCCAGGACAATAATTTCTCCCACTTTCAGTCATTTCTGCCTAGTTAATTGCTTGTTAGATTTCTTGTCAACTTAGAAAATATTACTATCTGCCACTTGTCATCTGACTTGGAATTCTCTTGACAATCAACAAATGAAAACTAGACCTTTCAGAAATAAGCTTTAAATCAAAACACTAGCATGGAGGGGAAATGGCTATTTACTTTGACCAGGAATTCAGCCCATATTCCAAGCACGTCAATACCATAAGCAGGGGAAAAAACCACAAAAATCCTTAGTCTAATTGCAGATTATACTTAAGATTGCTGTGAAAATGTATTTGCTTGTGGCTACGTACACAAACAAAGTTATTGGCCCGGGCATTAGAATTTGGTGCCAGAAAAATGTGGAGTGGCTGCCAAAGTCAATGCAGTACTTTTTCCTTAAGCTATCCAGGGTTAAAAGCTCCTATGCATACTCCATGACATAGTTAAACACAGGCTACTTTTAATTCAAAAGTTTTATTTCTTTTAAAACACAAATATTTCATCATTCCTCAATCAATAAAACATCGAAGTACAATTTTTTTTTGTATGCCTCTCCCTCCCTCCACCCCCCCAACCCCCCTCCTCCTTCCCCCCCCCCGACTTCCCAGAACCCGTACACGGTATGGATTTTTAACAAACACAGTCTAAAATCTATTGAGAAAAAAGAAATAAAGAAATTAATGACATTCTACATTGACCTTAGCTTCTTTTTGCTGAACTAACTTTAAACAATTTAAATCATTTCTGATCTTAAGCATAGGCTAACTGGAATTTCTTGGTCCCGTATTTATTTTGTATATAGTCAATCCATTTTTTCCAGTCTCGTTTATATCTCTCATTTGAGTGATCTTTAAGATATGCCGATATTTTAGCCATCTCACCTAAGTTTGTAACTTTCAATGTCCATTCTTGAGTTGTAGGCAAGTCTTCCTTCTTCCAGTATTGCACCACCAACAGTCTTGCTGCCGTTATTAGATGCAGAATCAAGTTAGTCTCTACCACTGTAAAGTCAGTACATATACCTAGTAAAAATAACTGAGAAGTAAACTTTATCCTTCTTTTAAAGATATTTTGCATAATCCACCATATTTTTATCCAGAATGCCTTAACCTTTTGGCAGGTCCACCATATATGATAATATGTAGCATCGAGAGAACCACACCTCCAACATTTAGGCTGTACATTCGGATACATAGAAGCCAGTTTATTAGGATCTAAATGCCATCTATAGAACATCTTATAAAAATTTTCTCTCAGATTTTGAGCTTGTGTAAATTTCACATTTCTTACCCAGATTCTTTCCCATGTATCCAACATTATTGGTTCTTCAATGTTTTGAGCCCACTTTATCATACAATCTTTAACTAATTCTGTTTCCGAATCCATCTGTATTAATACATTATATATCCTCTTTATATGCATTAAGCTTTGATCTCTTATTTGTTTAAACAAATTATCCTCAACTTGGATAAAACCAATTTTTTGATCTATTTTCCACCTAGCCTGTAATTGCCCATACTGGAACCATGTTTGAACTACCTTCTCCTCTTTTAATACCTCTAAAGATTTTAATTGTAGTACCCCCCTTTCCGAGGTAAGAAGCTGTCTGTAAGTAATTCTGTCCTGTTTTTGTGCTATATTCATATTTTCAATTGCGTGTCTAGGAATTGCCCACATGGGTATCTTGTCATTTAATTTATATTGGTATTTTTTCCAGACCCGCAGTAAAGCATTTCTTAAAATATGACTTTTAAAATTCTTATCCAATTTTTTGTTGAATAACAGGTAAGCATGCCAACCATATATCAGATCATGTCCCTCAATATTCAATATTCTATCATTAGTTAAATAAGTCCAATCACTAATTACAGATAATGCCACTGCATCATAATATAGTTTTAAATTAGGTAGTTTCAAGCCTCCTCTCTCACGTACATCTTGCATTATTTTCATCTTTACCCTCGGCTTCTTTCCTGCCCATACAAATTTGTTGATACCCTTCTGCCATTCTAAAAGATTCACATCTTTTTTAAGTATAGGTAACATTTGGAAAAGAAATAAAATTTTTAGTAAGATGTTCATTTTCACTGCCGCTATCCTACCCAACAAAGATAAGTGCAATTTCTCCCATTTTTTCATCTCTGTCTGTATACTATGCCAAAGTGGTTCATAATTATGCTTATATAATTTCCCGTTTGAAGTTAAGATGTTAACTCCAAGATATTTGACTTTTTTAACTACCTCACATCCTAGCATCACTCCTAATTCTTCCTTTTGTTTAGTATTCATATTTATAGCTAATATTTTTGTTTTTCCTAAATTTATTTTAAAACCAGACACTTGACCATATTGATTAATCGTATTCATTAAGACCATACCGGATTCCTGAGGTTGTTCCAATGTTATCCGCAAAAGCGCACACTCTGTATTCTTGCTGCCTAATCTTGATCCCTTTTAAACCATCCAAGCCCCGTATTTTATTTAACAATACTTCCAAAGTTATAATAAACAATAATGGGGACAAAGGACAGCCCTGTCTTGTACCTTTTCCAATTTGAAAAGAGTCTGTTAAACTTCCATTGAACACAGGCTACTTTTAAAAGGCACCAATTCAGACCAGTTTTAGCTGATTGTGCTATTGAATCAGCTGCACAGTGCAATAGATTTAATTCTTGTTCAGCAAATCATCTGCTTGGCTGAAAAACCTTGACAATTTTCTTATTATCCTCTAAGAAATTAGACAAAAAATGGAATACTTCTCATGGCACTGTGCCACACATGCTTAGGGTATAGCTGCCCAATTTCCTTGCCTTCCATATTCATGGGTGCAGAATATTGAACCTTTTTTGTTATAGAAGTAGGTGTTGTAGATGATGTTGGAACATGAAATATAATTTCTCATCCTCTATTCTATAAAGATGTTTAGTCCATTGAAAAGTTGATAGCATAGAAGTTGGTTTGGCTCAGGAGTCTCTTACTTTCTTCAGCAAGACTGAAATCATTGGAATGAAGTGACAACATCTTGTACTGAGTTCAAGTTCTGCCTTAGTCATAAAAAGCAGCTGGCTGACATTGGGCCAGTCACTCTCTCTCAGGCCAACCCACCTTGTAGGGTTGTTATTGTGGGAAAAATAAGAGGAAGGTATATTGGATAAGATTTTCATCTTGAGTTATTTGTACAAATAATAAAAGCATGATACAAATATATTCTGTTAAAACAGTGGTCCCCAACCTTTTTATCGCCGCGGACCAGTCAGACGAGCCTCCCTCGGCCTTCCGGACCGGCGGGTGGGAAGGCGGCCATCCTGGGCGCGCGTTCCGCAGGGCGGTGGGGGGGGCTTCCTTCACGCCAAGGCCGACAGCCCGCGAGGCCGCCCCGCCTCCTCCTCCTCGGCCGCCGGGGGAAGGGAGGGGGAACCGACCCCGCGATCCGCTCGCTTGGGCAGCCCTTTTTCCTCGCTGCAGTTCGGCGGGGGAAAAAGATGACCCTGTGTCCTACTTCGGGCGGGCGGGCGGCTGGCGCGGCGGAGGCCGGCTGCTTCCGAGGGGGTGGGCCTCCGCGCCGCGCTCCATGAAGGGAAGAGGGGGAGAAGGTGGGCTGCGGCCGAAGGGCCCCCGAGAGCCCCGCCGGCCTGACACAAAAAGCGCTGCGGCGGAGCGGCGGGGGGGGAGGGGCGGGAGGCAGGTGACACTCCAGGAGGGGGGGCAGAGCTGCGCCGCGAGTCTTACGTAAAGCCCCCCCTCCCCGCCTCAGCGGAGGAAAACATCTCCCACCTGGGTGGGGCTGCGCGCGAAGCGCCTCTCGGAACGGCAAAGCTCCCCAAGTTCCCCCGAAACGGCCGCGCTGCGCCCCTCCCCCCCGCAACCTTAGTTTCTCCTTGGGAGGAAAATGCAGCGCCGCCGCCCCCTCCTGCCCCCCCCTCGTCATTCCACGGGGCAGGCGGGCCGGGTGAGTCCGCGGACAAAGTTTCGTCTCCCAGGCAGCCTCCGCCAGCAGCATCCCAAGTTCGGGCCGAGGCCGCCGCCGCCGCCCCCTCCCTCCCGGGGCGAGCAGAGCAAGAGGGCGGGAGGGATCGGGCCTCCCCTCACCCCCCCAGCCCCGCACATCTCGGCGGCGGGGGGGGGGCAGAGAAAGGGCGCGTTCATGAGGACTACAAAGTTGCAAATATGGCCCCCGGCCGCTGCAGCGATCATGGCCCCCGGCCGCTGTGCGGCCCGGTGCCAGGTACTCCACGGCCCGGCACCGGTCCGCGGACCGGGGGTTGGGGACCACTGTGTTAAAATATTCATGACTGGGAGAGACATGGGAACAAGGTCAGCCAATGAATAGGCATAGCAACTAGGTCAGCCAATGGGATCTTAAACAGATCTGAGTCTGTGCAGAGAACTGAAACAGAAACTTAAGCAGTCTGCTGCTCTGAGAAGTAAATTAGTAGTCTGTCTGGGCTTGTCTGCTGAAGTGAAAATAACTGCTGTGTGGTTGCCTGTAACTCTCCTGCCTTGTGTTTACTTGGAAGAACCACCTGTTGGTATTGTACATTTATTCATCTATTCTTATGTATATAAAGAAATTAATGAATCCAGCTGAATCAGTTATCTGTATGTGCTTTCTGGATTTGATTTTATGCAACAAACTCTGTGAGAGAAATAAGATTTGATTATTCATGTAAAAAGGAATGAACCTGACAGACTCCATTTTGAATAAACTCCATTTTATACTCAGTCAAAAGTCAAGGCTATGTAGCTCAATATTAAAATGCTAAACTGCTAGAAACTGCACTTTCATATGGTCACTATGACTTTTGTAAGACTTAGCCAAACTATTAGAGGCTTTCCAGCTGAGGATGTTGGCGTCAGATTGGTTTGCATTAATTATCTTGTTATTGTCATATACGGGAAATTTGTATTGTTTGTAACAAGAACCGAAAATGTCATGCATCTTAAACACGCTACGTGAATGGAAGATGGGGCTTTTTGGCTATTAGCTTAACTATTGTCTTAGTAGCCAAGTACAATTATGTAACCGTATTATGAAACACCTTGATGACACCCACGAATAATGTATTTAAACATTGTGTTTAGCATTATCGGGCATTCTGTTTCTCTGATTGATGGCATTTAGATCCTAAAAAACTGGCTTGTATGTATCCGAATTTAAAACCTAAATGCTGGAGATGTGATTGTGCTGATGCTATGTATTATGATATATGGTGGACTTGTAAAAAGGTTAAAGCATTTTGGATAAAAATATGGTGGATTATGCAAAATATTCTTAAGAAGAGGATAAAGTTTACTCCTCAGTTATTCTTGTTAGGTATAATTATAGATTGTACAGTTATAGAGACTAATTTGATTTTGAATTTAACAACAGCAGCAAGACTGTTGGTGGCGCAATACTGGAAGAAGGAAGAACTGCCTACTATTCAAGAATGGATATCAAAAGTAACAAACTTAGCAGAGATGGCTAAAATATCAGCATATCTTAAGGACCATTCAGATGAGAAATACAAGCTGGAATGGAGAAGATGGATTGATTATATTCAAAATAAATATGGGACTAAGAAACTTCAGATAGCTTATAAGTGAATGAGCAAGGAATGATACAACTTGTTTAAAGTTAGCTTTATAAAAAGGGAGTTAAAGTACAAGTGAGAGATGATGCTAAAGTCTGTTAGTTTATTTTAGAATATGGTTGTTAATGTTTATACCCTGTATTTGCTCTGGGAGGTTGGGGGGCAGGAGGTTGGGGGGGAGAGTTGGGTTTGGGGTGGGAGGGGAGGTATATATTTGTAAAACTTTTCTAAAACTTTTAATAAAAAAAATCCCTCATAACCTGAGAATGATGCTTGAAAAAGCATATGCATAATTCAAGACCCAATTAAGTGGCAGAATTCAAGAGGAATGTGTGTAAGAGCAGAATGCATAATTATTTCCCTCATTAAACATTGGGCTATCCTAAACAGTGATGAATTCCCCAATCAGGTTAATGAAAGTTTTGGTGCCCAACACACCATTGACTTATACTTAAAAAGCAGGACAGCAAAAAAAAAAAAGCCTATCGAAGAAATACTACCTTTAAAGGCAGTGAGAATGAAGTGAGTAATTACAATTTCATAAGTTTGAAATCGCCAAGAGAAAAGATTGGATTCTTTTCATCTTTATGGATAAGAGAGTTCTAGGGGAATGGATCTCACAGATCTTTCCCAAAATTCTCAAGATCAATTCCTATGCCTGACGAAGAGCCATTAGAAAACTAGAGCTGGGTCAACTCAAAAGACTATCAACTATGAAACTGATAGCAGTAAAATTAGAAATGGTCATTGAGTAGAGAGAAAACTGGGGTTTTGCAGATAAAATTGGAGAGTTTATCTTTGTTTTTCTTTTTGATTTGGTTGAAATCAGCAAGTTTCTTAAAAGTTTGAACTTGTAACTAGCTGTTTTTTCGCTGCTAATAATTGTATAGCAGAGAGCTGAGGATTAATTACAAATTGTGGAGAATTTTATTGATTCCTTAAAGATAAATTAAATTAAATTAAAATAGCCATCATTTAATTTGGTTTTATGGTAGGAGGTTTTGAAGAAGGTGAGAGGGGACAGAAATTTGGAGACCATAACCTTTAGAGCGTGCTTCGAAGAGTGGTTTGCAAACAAAAACATTTGTGTCAAACACAGCCCTGATAATGTTCACAAGAAATGATTGTGTAAACTTCACGACAGCCAATTAAAAAAAAGTGGTGACTTGCCCAAGGCTAGTCAGTTAACTTCATGGCTCAGTAAGGATATGAACCATTTTTTTTCCTGGGCTAAAGACCAACAATCTGACTGATCCTCAATTATTGATTGATTAACAGTGATGGATTAATATACCAATTATTTCTACCTTTAAATAGTAATGAGTCATTAATTGTTAATTAACTATTGATGGTACCATTAATAAATGCAGAAATGGAATGCAAAGTAGGATGAGGAACAAAATTAGTTACGAGCTGCCTAACCTACTTAGTTATTACTATTACAAAATTTGAAAATAATAGCAAGTGAAGAACATTACTTCATTTCTATGTCTAAAATGACAACATAATAGTGTTTGCGTGAAATAATGAGAATGCTTTTCAAAATATTCTTTTCTTTAAAATTGAGTTAAATTAGAAAAACTTTCCGAAAAGTGTTCTTTGCCATATACCCAAAATATGAAGCTCATAGGAAATTGTTTGACTTCATTTTAAACTCTGCCAAACCACAAATTATGTGAGGGTTCCATCTGAAGCCATGAACCAGTCCTGGTTTGTTCAAAATTACTTCTAATATCCCTTACAACATTTTTCAAGATTTATTTAACCTTTCAACTAACCTTTTATAAATATTGCATCCCTTATGAAATATAAAGACATATACTTTAAGAGATGGATTAAGCTTTTTGCTTGCAGTATTTCCTAATCGGTGGGGAGTATAGATAGTCCTTGTCTTATTCATTTAGTGACCATTTGAAACTACAATGGCAGTAAAAGAATTGACTTATGACCATTTTTCACACTTAAAACTGTTACGGCATTTCCATCAAGTGATCAAAATATGGCAACAAGCATGTATTTATGAAGGTTGCAGTATCCCATCATCTTTTGCAATCTTCTCCAAATGCTTCAACAGACTGCCTGTACAAGAGTGAGTGACAATAAGCTAAACATAGAAGTGATATATGGAAGAAACATTTTTTTCTTCCACGGAGCATCGTGCAGGCACTGTATGCGCCGTGCGCATGCGCAGATGCGCAGAAGCCTTGAAAGACCAGTAAGGAGCTCAGGCAGGCAGGTGGGCCCTCCAGAGCCCCTTTCTGGAAGGGTATCCAGTGCTCCAGGCTGGCTCCAGTACACACACACACACACGCACACTTGAAAAGAAGGTAAAGCAAGCTAAAAAGCAGTGAAAAAAAATAGAGATGAAACTAGTTTTTTTGCTACTGTACTTCTAAACCCAGCACTTATGTCCATAATACTGATGGGAGAAGAATTTTGAGCAGGCTCTAATTCCCAACAGTATTTACTGAATACCAATGCCACTTTTTCATATATTTACTAAAGTCTGCACAAACCTTTACAACCACTTTGACCGCAATGGAATATGAGTCTCTCTGCAGAAGTCAGGTATGCAATTACAGCCGCAAACTGCCTCTAATGATCTGAGAAGATATAATTTGCAAACATTATAAAAATGTGCAATTCTGGTGCTGCTGCGACTAGTAGTAGGCAATATTATATTAACATTTGGTATTACAAAAAACAAGTAGCAACAGTAATTATTCCAGATCAATTATGTAAGTGCTTAAGTCAATGCCCTGGGAAAACAGTAGGTAAAGAAGCTGCTATTTCATTATGTCTTAAAAATAAAAAGTCTCCTTAGGTTTAATTTACCAGAATTCCCATTGCTATCATGGAAATTAATTACATTAGCATGTGGCATAAAATGCTTTGCTCTTTCTGTTCAGTTTGATTTTCTGAGCGCTCTAAAGCAGAAGCATTAAAATTTTATTGGGTTCCAATTTCATATATTTAGTTTATCGACCCAAACTCAGATTTCCACGTGTTACACATCATACCAGAAAGCATGTGGGCTAAAATGTATCTGTAGTCCACAATCCACAAAGAGGCCTAAATTTACTCTGTTTTTTCATCCATTATACACTCACTTTTCCCCCAGCTGTCTAGTGCATTTTCCCCTTTTTCCACTTACATAAATCCATTCAGCCCATTTCTTCATTTACTTGTCAGAGTATAGGATTGGAATGCAAAGAAAAACTTTCAAATGGAAGTTTAATATTTATGATGGCCAGTGAAAAATAGAACGGTGACAAACATAATATACAATGTAAACAGTTTCTAAGCTATTTGCTAATCTATTACCAAAAACGAGAATAAAGATTTGCATAAAATACACATCTACTCTGTTTCCCTGAAAATAAGACCTCCCTGGATATTAAGCCCAATCAGGCTTTTTAGTGCATGCACTAAAATAAGCGCTCCTCTGAAAATAAGCCCTCCCTGAAAATATTGCTACACAGCAGCAGCCATGAGGTGACCACACTCGCCGCCTCAAAAATAATAAGATCTCCCTGAAAATAAGGCCAAGCGTTTATTTCGGTGGTGGTGGTGGTCAAAAGAATATAAGAACCTGTCTTATTTTTGGAGAAACATGGTATTAAGTCATACATAAACATTTAATTAAAGATCTTTATAATTTAAATAGATGAACTCCATTGTTATATTTTAAATGACAAATTAATAGTTTTAATCATATTCATCAAATATAAAGATTATAGGAAACATGAAACAGGAATAGCCACATGCCAATGTAGCACTTTCATATACAGAAAAATATATGTAAAAGTAAGTCAAAATGATAGAGGACATTCTAGAGGAAGTCTAAGGAATAACCTCAGGCACTTGCCTTCTAATAAATGTTTTGTGCTTTTCCACCATAGCCATGTTTTGGAAAGGGCCCACAAGGTGGTTTCTGAGATGCCCATCATTGTAAAAGATTGTGGATCCTAGTTATGGAATAAACACTGAAACAAACCTGATATACTGTAATCAACCATTGCCTGTTAATCAATGTTTGTTACATAACATCTGATTGGATCGGTGGATATATTACACTAAGAGTTTATAGATCAGTGGTTGGATTCATACAACGTGATAAGCAAAAACAATATACATTAGAATCATAACTATAGCTTACAACCAGGGGTGGGTTGTGGCCAGTTTTACTACTGGTTCACAACCCGCACGCAATGCGCACTGTTCAATGTAAATTGTTCTGTGTGCATTCACAGAACAATTTATAGTTTACTGCGCATGCGGTCACTAAAATCCAAAATGGCAGCAGCCCAGTGGTGGCGAGCAACTAGTTTGGGGGTGTGTCAGGCTTGTGTCACTGCCAGTTCTGCGACCCAGGCCTGAATTCCAGTTCAGTTGAAACAGGCCAAACCGGCAGCAACCCACCTCTGCTTACAACCATTAAAAGCCTGTAATGAATATATATATATATATATATATATATATATATATATATATATATATATATATATATATATATATATATATATATATATATATATATATATATATGTTATATTTATGCTGATAAATAAATAAAGGGAGACTAGTATAGATCTATTTCAAGCTATTTAGCTCTCATCAGCTAGCCATACCCAAGTTTTTGGGAATCGAACCTGTATATATATATATATATATATATACACACACACACACACACACACACACACACAGTGTTATTCAATGTTATAATGTTTCTTATATTAACAAAAACAGATTGTAGTGAACAAGAAATAATATCAGTGCTAGTATTATATATTAACATATGTACTTTAGACCAGGGTTTTAAAACTTTTTGTTAAGTTTTAAAGAACCTCTTAATAATAAAACATTCCTGGAATCTGATCAAGAGACAAAACTCTAGTGATAGAAAAATAGCTATATTCCACTGAACGTCTAGTCCACCCCATTTTCTTACAAAACTTATAAAACTAATTGTATACAAGTCCACTGAGAAGGAAATCTCACCAATTACACCAAATCAGCATATTTTAGATTTAAGTCTAAATATCTATTTGTGTCAAAGGCACCCTAAATACTGAAATTCTGCAGATTAAATATGACTGACCACCTGACTTTTACTAATTCTACTTACTGAACCTGAAGATTGACAATCATAACAGAAGATTCTAGAAGATTTAATTTAAAGGTATAATAAAAATCAAATACATCACCTTAAATTGATGGAAATGCTTTCTGTTGTCTAACAACAACATACGATACAACTTAAGTGTTTTTAGTAGGTGTGTAGTATTTAATTTATTTTGAAGTTTTTATAAGCAACTTTATAGTGTTTTTGAAAAAATAAGTCCAATTTAATTTATTGGAACTTATTAATAGGACAATGAGTACGAAATTGCCCAAACAGATGTATACCCCCCTAAACATTAAAGATGGCAAACATCATTACAAAAAAAAAGCATTTACGTACTTCTTCAAAAATTAAAGACTTGATGTTCTTGTTTCAGAAATATTGTTTTATTTATGTTAACCAGAAGTTCATATCAATAAAGTGGTTAAAGTTATTTAATTGAGTTATAGCTTTAAGTTTAGATTCATTATGAGAGACACAGAACACAGAATCTTAAAGATAAATGGGTGGACAATGGAAAGTTCCAAAGCTAACACAAAACATTTCCAGCTTAGAAAAAAATTGATGCAAACTAAAATAAAAAATTAATGTGTTATGAAATATAATCCTTTCCATACTTGCTCAGGAGTAAGTCTATCAAAAACCTATAAAGGTTTCTCTCAAAACTATCTGCATACATTTCAGATTCAATGTACTTTCTAAAACTAACTTTGATCTTAGTGGAGCATATGTCAAAGTAATATCTATAACTATCTTCCCCTACCCTACCCAAACTATGCTGATTGCAAGTTCTGGGAATTATAGTTGCAACGCATTCAAAATCTTCTATTATATTTTTCATAAGTCTTATATTTAACTGCCATAGTTTGGGGAAAAGCTAGGCAGTCTAGCAACTACCAGAAAACTCAAGGGCTGTGAATAATTCTAAGAAAATAAAACAGTAATAAATTATTGAACTTACACATGTGGGCTTAAATCAGATGGGTGGATGGGATTATTACTTTAAATTGTCCCTAACAGATGCAATGCCTCTTAAATATGATGGATGCTACAAGAGAAACAAGCCGGCTTTTAATAGAATGAACATGTATGTTGAAATTTATGTTAGATATCATTGGCAAGGTTAAAAAAAACTGCAGTGTCTGGGTTAGTCAGAAATCATTGCCCTTTTGTTCAGCATATGGAACAATACAATCTTTGACATATAGAGATAGTCCTCAACTTACAATAGTTCATTTAGTGACCTTTCAAAACTACCCACAGCATTGAAAAAGTGACATATAACCATTTGTTACACTTATGACCATTACAGCATCCCCATGGTCACGTGATCAAAACTCAGATGCTTGGCAATTGACTCATAATTATGACGATTGATGTGTCCAGGAATTATGTGATCACCTTTTGCAATTTTCTGACAAGCAAAGTCAATGGAGAAGCCAGATTCGCTTAAGAACAATATTATTAACTTAACAATTGCACTGATTCACTTAACAACTGTGGCAAGAAAGGTGGTAAAATGGGGCAAAACTCATTAACAAATGTCTCGGTTAGCACCATAAATTTTGAGCTCAATTGTGATAATAAGTCAAGGACTGAGCTGGGCGTCCCATAGATTCACCATCATGGATCTAGGATGTGGCTGAAATTAATTAGGCTTAATTGACCAAAAATAGAGTCTGTTGCATGATTAATGGGGCAGACTAATTCAGTACAACACCCCTAGATTTGCCTGGGTTAATCAATTTGGGGTACCCATAGAAAGATTTGAGGAACTACAGCAAAGCAGAGGAAACATGCAACTGCTTAGAATAAAAATTGAATAAATTATTATAAGTCATCTATATAATCAAACAGCCCATTTATTTTGTATTAGTTTAATGTGTGAAAATAGAAATGTATTTAGAACAGAAATATAAGCTTGGATTGCAATGCCAAATCTCCTGATGCATTATTTTGTATGAACTGCCATCTAGTGAGAAAGATCAGTTAATTTAAAAAAGCAGATTTATTCCAATATGAAATTAATTACATTTATCAAAAACATCACTTATAGGTCAACACTAAGCAAAAGCTTTGGTTAATGTCGCATTCAGTTTAGAAATCTTCTCTTGTATATGACAATGAGAAGGGGATACCTCTTTCAATTTAGCCTTGTATACTTAGTTTTTAGATTTTGGGTTATCATCATATTCATTAATTACACAGACACTTCAAACCATTTTTACAGATGTCTTTATAATGCAGTCTTTGTTTCATTCCAAGTCTATTATCGAAACAGCCTAAATTCATTTAGTTCTCCCAGTTTTAAAGTAATATTTGCCATTTTCTCCTGACATATATCTTGGTGTACAGACAAATCTACAGTGCTACAATCAGGAACTTAGCATTGATAAAATCAGGGGTCACATCTGTCAAGCTGCTACTAGCTGATATATTTGTTTTTTGGGGTATGCCATTTCAATTGGCATAATTTATTTATTTAGCATATGGCAAATACATGGACTCATAGTGGATCAAATCAGTGGTGGGATTCATTTATATTCCCTACTGGTTCGCTAATGTGCGTGTGTGTGTGCGCGCTAATTTCACTCACACGTGCCATGTCTGCACATGTGCACCGCCTTCTGCGCATGCGCAATGCTTACACATTACATTGGGGCAGAGCCTCCTGTAGCTGCCACTACTGGTTCGCATGAACCAGAGAGAACCAGCTGAATATCCCCTCTGGTTCAAATTTTAATGTCCAGTCCTCCCAGCCATTCAAGGACAGGGTGGTCTATGTTGAAAAAAATCAGGCATTGGGCCAATGTAAGCTCTTGATGGACATTTGGACACAATGTGATGGATATTTTGTTGAGAAGCACCACAGTAACACTGAGAAGTAAACAATGAGTCCTGGCAGACACCATGTTGGCATAAATCTAACTGGTTTACAAGAAAAACATCAATAACATCAGCATAACATATAAACAACAAATAAAAAGATCAGTAAGTAACCATATCTGAACACTGGTCCTTGCTTAATGACTACCCATTCACCAACTGTTCAAACTTACAACGGTGTTGAATAGTTGGTACTTATGGCCAGTACTTGTACTTGTGACAGTCACCTCTAGAGTTGTACATGAACCATCTCTACTAACCGAGTTTCTTTGGTTGCCAATTGGTTTTTGTATCCAATTCAAGATGTTGCTATTACCTTTAAAGCCCTTCATGGCATGGGATTAGGTTACTGAAAAACCATCTCATCTTAATTACATCAATATTTATTTATTTATTTAATTGTTTATTTTTATTAAAATTTAATCACAATAAACCTAGTAAAAAAAAATCAGGTCATAACTAAAAGATGAGGAGGAACAGAGCACAATGAACAAGGGGAAATGAGATCTGTTATTAGTCCATTAACCACCTCCAGTGGGATACTCCCCCATCGGAGCTCCAGGACAAGTAGCAGAGCAGGTTCTTGTGGAAGGTGAGGAGGATGGAAGCCAATCTCATCTCAGGGGCCAAGATGTTCCAAAATAATAGGGCCATGGCAAAAAAAAGGTTCTTCTCCTGAATCCTGCCATCAGGAATTTTCTGGTTGATGGAATTCATAGCATGTCTCCTTCTGCTGGCATGGGTGGAGAGGACCACTCCCATTGGGGTGAAATGATTCCCCAAGTAGCTTGGATCCATGCCATGAAGGGCTTTAAAGATGATAACAAACATCTTGAATTTCGCCCAGAAGCAAAATGATAGCCAGGGCAGCTTGCAGAAAAACGATGCAATATGGGCCACTCTAGAGCAGGGATCCCCAACCTATGGCCACAGCCTACTACTGGACCAAGGCCTATTCATAACCAGGCCTTGTGAGTGGTGGATTGGCATGCATGTGCTCACAGTCCCACTCAGATGAGCAGCAAGCACCAGCCACTAGTGCTTGCAGCCCTACTCACATCAGCGGCAGCCATGCACACCCGCCATTCACACAAATGAAGCTGTATGCACGTGTGCGCATGTTTGCCCCTCACGAAACCATTCCCTCTTTCCCCCTACCCCCAGCGATGAGCTGCCAACCCAGAAAGGTTGGGGAATCTTGCTCTATAGGCTCCCAAATCTGCCCATGCCACCACAGTCTGTACTAGTTGTAGCTTCCAAATGTTTTTCAAAGGTAGCCCTATTATTCCACCTGGTCAGGAAGGATGTGTTGCAGATCCTGCTGGTTAAAAAACGTTAACTGAAAGGATCTAGAAGAGATCCTTCTCTGCTGTTGCTCCCACCCTTTGGAAGACCTCACCCCCAGAGGTGAGGAGGCCCCCCACTCTTCTGGCCTTCCCAAACAATGTAAAAATCTGGCTCTACTATTGGCGTGGGATCTAAGAGGGATATGTAACACCGGGGGACACTGGTGACAAGAAGGTTCTCCCTCCACCTCATGAACTTTTTAATGGCTCAGTTTTTAATTTTGTTCTTAGTTCTGTTTTTATTTAAGCTTTTTATACTAGAGCGTTTTTATTGTCAATGGTCCAAAATCACTTAGATGAGATGGATGGTGTAGAAATGTCATAGGTATCTGATGATAGGATATCCTGCAGTTTCTGCAGGTCCAGTAGCTCCTGTAGAAAATGATCGCTTCCAAATACTTCTTGTACTCCATATGGAGTGGGAACTCTTAATAGACATTTGCTGTAAACATGCCTTGAATAGATGGACTCTGCTTGGAGTGAGCAGTCCCACAAATAATCAGGCCTCAAGCCATGAAATACTTTTAAACAATGATGTCCCAATTTTTAGTCAAATATAAGTTTAATTGAACATTTTAATAATCCTGTAATATTTAGATTGGTATTGCATGTGTTATGAGTGTACCTGCTTGCCAGATATACACAATACTACATTTTCTTTTGTATGTTTCTTTTAAACAGCTGTTTTATTGTGATCCAGACAACTCTGGAATTTATCCTCTTCATCTCTGAATATTTGTCTTGTAATACATCAGATTAATAAGGGTTTTTATCTTCTATCTGAAATATCTCGTTATGTTCTTTTTAAATAAATATCCAGTTATTTGTGGCGAGATTGGTGTAGTTTTCAGGGGGAGAAGAAACAGCTAAATCATTTAGCTGTACATCTTTACCTTATAGGGCCAAGAGACTGGAATACTGAAATTATTTAACTTTTTGTATGTTTATTTCTTCATTGCCTGAAAGGCAGCACAGATTGCAATATCTATATCTCTCCCACATACTGGGTTTATAGGTATTCTAAATATTCTATCCCATTCTTATTGAAAATAGCTGACTGTTGCAGAAAAGAATGTAAAGAGGCTTTTGCCATACAAATTGCCATACCATTAATTATATGAATTAATCAAGAACACTTGTGAAGTCTTGTTTGAATAATGTTCTCTGCTTTGTTCCAGTTTGCACTATTGTATCATATTAGTCAAAACATTTCTATCTCATCACACATGGCATGATGGTAGAGAGAGAGGAAAAGAGAGAAATAATATATGGATGCATCTAAGCAGTGATGTTTTGGAAACAATATTATATCAAAGAAGCAATTGCTATATAAAAGGGTATTACACATTGATTTAATCTGTCCATAATATGAGCAATAGTATTATAGTATAATTCCTGTTATTGTTTTCTTATGTTACAGTGCTGGTATGTTAAAAAGAGCTATATTATGGAGGATTATTATACTATTTCTATTTCTTTATTTATTAAAAAGATGCATTTTGATACCCATGTTGGAGTGCAACTCTGGGTGGTCCACAAAAACAATGAAAAAACATGAAGGCAAAAACGAACCTGCTGCTTCAGCCAACCTCCTGAGATACCTTCAACAATCCCTAGACTCTACCTACGGTAGTATCTTAAAGTATTCTTTTAAGGGAACAAACCTGGATCATGACCACTGGTGAGTAGTCACATAAAGAGCATTTTGCAATACTCAAACTGGGAAGTGACCAAATCATGAATGACTATCAGCAAAGTCTCTATCTTGGGATGGATGCAGTCGGCACACAAGATGAATCTGTGTAATGCCCCCTTTAGCCATGGTTACCACCTGCTGTTTAAGCAGGAGCCACAAGTCCATGAGAACCTCCAAATTACACACCACTTCTGTGAGGAAGTACAATTCCATCAGGAATCAAAAATGAAATTCTACTAGACCCTGGAGGGCTCAAAGCCCAAAGCCATTCCATCTTACTAGGGTTGAATCTGAATCAATTCTTCCCATTCAAATTTTCACAGACTCCAGGCACTATATCAGATGTGCAACTGAATATCATCAGTGTACTGGTACCATACCCAATACTGACAAATGATTTCCTCCAGCAGTTCGTATACAGGTAGTCCTCACTTAACTATGGTGATTCGGACCAACAACTCCATAGTTAATCAGTCCTAATTAACATTGTTTGCTGTTGGAAAGTATGATATCACTTAACTATGCCAATGTACAATGGCAGTTGCAGCAGTTTTGGTTGCAGTCATTAAACAAATCCCATGTGGTCATTAAGTGCAACCTTGTGCCAACGTCCCCATTGTCTTTGCTTGCTAGAAGTGGGAAGTGAAAGTCATAAATGATAATCACATGAATGTGGAATATTCTGGTTTCCATATTTGCAAACTGGTGGCCAAGGCCCAAATTGGAATCACCTCACTACAATGGCTGCAACTGCAAGAACTAATTGTAAGTCACCTTATTCAGCAGTGTGATAATTTTGAATAGTCACAGAATGTGTGGTTAACCAAGGACTATCTGTTTAGATTAAAGAGGAATGGTGAGAGATCTTAGCACCAAGACACAGTAGGCTGATGACAAAGTTGTGAACTGTCAGAGGCAAAACTAAGCTCAATGGGGACAGTTATACCTACATGTTTTAAAACATGTGGAGGTATTAATCAGATCTTGTTACTATGAAGTTAAAAAGCACAGTAACCACCAAATGTTTTGAAAATAAGCTCCCTCCCATGTGTACTGCACTCCACTTAATGTTCATGTGATTTATAGCCATGCAACTGTGTTTAATTTTATCCTTATAGAGCAAAACTTCACAGACAAGTTCAAAGGGCCTATTAATTTAATAAAATGTATGCCATCTTGCAAATACATAGTAGTATATTAAGAATTGATGGGCAGGCTTTTAAATTCTATCCACCCACTTTTCTTCCAATTGGCCTGCACTGAAGTAAAACAATGATTTTCTACAGAAATAACTAGAATCAACTATTTCCCAACTTCAGACTCAATGAAGATCAGGCCTTCTTAAATAAAATCTAAAGGAAACATTTCACTCTGTTCTAACTAGAAACCTGTGGTCAAAAAAAGCCACATATTCAAAAGCATCTTTGCTTCAGCTGCATTCTGGAAAATCAACATGGCAAATAGGATTGGAAAGGGAAAGCTTAAATCCTTCGCCACTAGTGTTAACATTTCTGTTGTGGGGCCATTGGTTCTTCCTCTGCTTAATCTACTTCAGAGTAAATAAAATAACAAAGAGGCAGGCTCTACCAGCATACAGGCTTCCTGTGTTTGTTGTTGTTGGTTTTTGGTAGGCGAAAGTAGGATAAATTTACCATGAAAAATTGGCTTAGAATAGATTTCTATTTCTATTCTTAAATATAATTTATGGCTATAACCACGTTGCTTGTAACTTTATGATTTATATTTATATTTATTGTTTCCTAGTATGATTTGATTGCTTATATCCTATGACTATCACTAAGTGTTGCATCTTATGATTCTTGATGAATATATTTTATTTTTTTTCTTTATGTATACTCAGAGCATATGCACCAAAGACAAATTCCTTATGTATCCAATCACACTTGGCCAATAAAGAATTCTATTCTATTCTAAAAATTGCTTTAGATCCTAAATTTTCTAAAGAGAGCTTAAATCCTTCATCAGTCATTTCTGCTGTGGGCCCATTGGTTATTCCTCTGCTTAATCTACCTCACAGAGTAAATGAAAGAATAAAAAGGCAGGCTCTTAGAGCATACAGGTTTCCCAGGTTTGTTGCTGTATTTTGTAGGATAAATTTACCATAAAAAATTACCTTCAATTCTAAACTTTCTAAGCAGGCCTGAGGAGACGGGTGCAGCCGATACTTTGTTCCGGGGCCCATGGAACTCAAAAGGGAGCCCATGAAGGGATTTTTAAAATTATGTTTTCATTGTTTATATACTAATGTGTAGTTTTTATTATCTTTTACAGAAGTACCTGTCCTCTTTTTAATATATTTGCAAGTAGGTTTGAATGTAATTAATACATGTACATTTATAACATTGGTTTAAGTGTCCATGTGTAGGTGAGGGGGCCCATATTATTCTTGTTCCAGCACTTAATAATCCTCTCGGCGACCCTGTTTCTAAGGATCGGAATCGGTTTCGCGACATGACTTTGCAACTACGCGTTAAAAAACAAGAGTACGTTTTTTGGGGGGAGGGGAGGATGTGGAGGGAAAGCTCTTTTTCTTCTCGAAAGCGTCTTCACGTTTTTCTAATTTTTCGCACCAGGAACTATTTCTGCTCCTTCACAAAAGGAAGACGGACTCCACCGCTGGAGCCACGGCCGATGTAAGAGCCGATGACGCACGCGCGCGCGAGAGAGAGGCGCGGCTCTCTTTACCACTCGTGTCATGGCGCTGGGCACCCCGTGAGGTAAACAGAAAGTGCCGGATGGAGAGAGAGTGGGCGGAGGAAGGCGGTGAGACGGTTTTGTTGTGCGACGGGGGCTGCTGCGGGCTTCCGCCTTGGCACAATGGACGGAGAGCAGTAACCGAAGTGGGGACAGGAGCCGGCAAGCGGCCGTGACGGCGGGGCAAGGGGCGGGAAAGGCACGACCGGCGAGACTCTGTGGCCCGAAGAGCGGCTGTATTCTCGTCTAAGTGAGTTCAGCCTTGTCCCCCTGTCGACCTGTCTCTCCCGCCCCCTTGGGCGGGATATAGGGAGACACGGCCTGACGCCCTCGGCCCCACCCACCTCCCTAGTTACCCACCAGCCGCCCCGATCGTTGGGAATCCCCTTTGTGGGGGGGGGGGGTTCCCCGACGGCCGCTTAAAAGCACTGAGGTAAATGGTGGAGGCGGACGTTAAGAGCTGGGAGCTTCTCTCCTCTTTGGGCCTAAGTCATTACCTCGGTTGGAGCTCCTCCTCCTCCAGCTGAGGCTGATGATGTAACTGCCCCCCTTGGGAAGGAGGACTCCCAAGTTGCCCCTGCTGTCATGGACGTTTTCGCGAATCTATTGTGTATTCCCTTTATCGTCTGCTTATCCTGTTACATATACTATATAGCTTTCCTCGATCTGTTTTGGTTGGGGAACTCCTTTTTTCCCTAACTAGATGGGCTTGAAGAGTAGCTGGAGGGAGGCCGGATTGAGAAAGGCCGGATTCGATTATTTCATCCGTGTTTGGCTCAGAGTTAATGTTCACATGTGGCAAGAAGATAATTTTTTGGGAGGGTGTCTCCCTTCACTTGAGATGAAGGTTCATATTGGCTTAGAAAATATATGCTTTCCCAGCAGCAGTGAATGCATGTATACATTTTATTAAATGACGGCCTTTATTGTCTACCTGTCTTAATGTTGTAGTGTAAAATGGAAAAAAAATGCAGATGTCATTTTAACATCATGTGCTTGTAGATCTAAAAGCATTCATGCAGAATGCGGTATAATATCGTGGTAATTACAGAAATAAATCATAGTAATTTATTACTGTATCTGCAGGAATTCTTCCTAATCTATAAACACATGATGCTAAAATGAAATCTAATGTTTTTCTTTCACACTGTAGTGTTAAGACTGTGGACAGATTACTTCTTTCTAGAAGTATACTGTATAGCTACCCTCACGGGACATTTATGTCATTTCTTTTGTGAAAAAAAATGTGGGAACACAATAAACATACATACTCTGGTAATGCTGCTTACGTTTGGTGCTTACATCTGCATTCAGGTGAATGCAGCCTTGCCAGTTAGGTGGAATTTGTTCTGCCCTGTTGCTTTGCCATATAAAGAATGGGATGGAGCCCATCAAGTGACTCATTTGGTAGTCTGTTGTCACCAGAGGGGAGGGAAGTTATTGTTTTTTAATTATTTCATATTGAGGTTTTTTTTTGGGGGGGGGGTGTTAAGCCAACCCAAGAGTCACTGAGAGCGAGTGGGTGGCTGTATAAATTTAACAAATAACTGTTCTGAAAGATGTTTTAGTATGTCACATGGCTTCCTCATAGGTTTTGGGTATTTCTAATATGCACTATTCTTACTACATAAACATACAGTATTTAGTAATGTATTCTGTAAATAGGCATGTCTGCTCAATTGGGTCTATTTTCTTGTAAGGTTTGGATTTCTGTGCATCGTTTTGTTAAAGCTGTACTATAACAACTTGGAAAAAATTTTCGTTATAATCAAGCTCTTTTTAGAAGAATTAATTATTGTGTTCAAATTACCTTGATTTATTAAAATAAAGGGTTGTAGAAAACAATTTTTCATGTTAAATTTATAGCATAAAAACTTCTGTATTTATTTGTTCAGATCATTCAGTGAGTATGTTTTATGTGGCATGCCTAATGAATTATTTAATGAATTATCTTTTTTCAAGAAAACTTATCTTGGTTCCTCAAGAGTTAATTAACAGAATAGAGTTGAAATGTGTCTCTTACAATTTGCCTGCAATTGTTGATTTGTGTTTTTAGCTGGTCACATCTACTTGCATTTCTAATTGCCATTGATTCAACAATCTCAGAATATTGTAGTATAGAGACATATGAGCTCCTTTCTGCAAGGTTGTCAAATGGGGAGACAATTAGTTAATTTAAGTCTGGAAATGGGTGATTCCCTTCCTGGTAATGAAGGCCTCACTTTTTAAATCATATTGCTGACTGACAATTGCATGAAGAGTGTGACGTCATTTAATGATTTATGATACACCTACGTCATTGAAGTGACGGCTGGGATGGTTTGCTTTTGGAGGCAATTGAACTACACATTGCATTTATATTATTTTTGCCTAAAATTAGTAAGAAATCATATCTCATTTTTTTTAATTTAGTTTGTCATTGTACCTCATACAACAAAATTAAGTGCCATCTTCAGTGTACATTATAACTATAAAAATAAAACATAAACACACATTCTATACAATTTAATTGAAAACCCAATATTGCATTAATATTGTACTATACAGTAGAATTCAGTATACTTACTGCCCTGGGATAGAAGCTGTTTGTAAGCCTATTTGTCCTTGTTTTTATTATCCTGTACCATCTGCCAGATGGTAATAGTTCGAAAAAAAGGGTGCCCAGGATGAGATGGATCTTTAAGAATGTTTTGAACTTTTTTAAGGCAACAGAAGCTATAAAGCTCTTCCAAAGAGGGGAGACGGAAACCAATGATCCTCTGGGCAATGACGTTAACCCTCTGAATCACTGTCCTATCTGCCACTGTACAATTGGCAAACCATGCAGTAAGTTAAAATATTCTCTGTGGTGCAGCAGTAGAAGGTCACCAGCAGTTTTTCATTTAGTTGTTGTTTCCTGAGAAGTCTCAGGTAGTATAATCTCTGCTTGGCCCTTTTGACCAGTGCTGCAATGTGAGTGCCCCAGGTCAGGTCCTCTTTTATGATGACACCCAGAAATTTAAAACTGGCCACTTTCTCCACTCTGTCTCCATTGATAAGCAAGAACTGGATGTCTGATTTATTCCTTCTGTAGTCCATTCTATGCTCCTTGGTCTTATTGGTGTTAAGGACCAGGTTATTGTCTCCACACCATGAAAGCAACCGGTTCAGCTCATCTTGATAGACAGACTCACCCACCCACCCCCGAGATGAGTACCACCAGTACTAAATCTCTACTAAATCTGCAAATTTAGTAATAGTATTATCAGCGTGAGTGGGAATGCAGTTGTGCACATAAAGAGTATAGAGTAAGGGACTCAACACGCAAACCTGTGGTGTACCAGTGTTAAGAATAAGGGATGAAGAGGTATGATTACCTAAACTGACCCTCTGAGAACGGCCATACAGGAAATCCATAATCCAAAGGCAGATTGAATAAGAAAGTCCATGATCCATAAGTTTAGACACTAGTCTATGTGGAAGTATTGTGTTAAATGCAGAGCTAAAATCTACACACACAAAAAACATTAACCTTATGAAATTTGAGACTGCCAAAATTAGCACTAAGGGCATATTAACATAGAGTCAATTTGTAAGATTTAAGATTGGTACCATTTCTCACTAAATTTATGTCTCTTCGGAATAAATTCAGAATGTTACCATTTCCCTGAAAATAAGACCTCCCTGGATAATAAGCCCAATCAGGCTTTTGAGCGCATGTGATAAAATAAGCTCACCTCGAAAAATAAGTCCTTCCCAAAAAATAAGCCCTCCCTGAAAATATTACAACACAGCAGCAGCTATGAGATGATCACGCTTGCTGCCTCCTGCACCTCAAAAATAATAAGACCTCCCCAAAAATAAGGCCAAGTGCTTATTTCGAGAGTCAAAAGAAAATAAGACCCTGTCTTATTTTCTGGGAAATACAGTACTTTAAAATGCCACCACTGCACTGCATATTGCCACTTACCATCTTATTAACTATATAGTCTTTGGAGCTTAGTGCTTTTTTAGGTACTGCATGTGCTTTTATGATCATTATTGGAATAATGGGCATTGTAGAATGCTAGGTATGTATGAATTTACACAGATATTCAAATAAATTCCGAAGCTATGTAGGTTTCCTGGAAGATTTATTCAGCCTTCCTCAACTTGCCACTATCCAGTTGCTGTACTTATCATTCCCTGAATCCCCAGCGAAGATGTGTATCCATAGCATATGTGCAATTATCAGGCTGGAGAACTTTAATTCATTCTAGTATCTATAGCTAAAATAACACCCATCAATATTAGAATATTTAGTAATGCATTTATTGTGTTTGGATGATAACTTTTTATCTCAGTTTTATAACATGATGTATTATGTTGTGTATTATGCTAAACTTGAAATAAACAGTACAGACTTCATACTGAAAATGTCCTGCATCAGTGGCTTGGTTGTAGTTTGCTTCAAGTGCCTTGTGTCTTGATATATGGGATCAACAATTTGAACTATCCCATATGTTCCCATAACTATCCCATACTTTTGCAAGTACCTGATCTTTGAAATTTTATTTTATTTTTTCCATTATCCACAGGGAAAGAGTAAATAGCGATTACAATGGGCGATGCTGCAAAATCTTGCTATACAAGGCGTAATAAGGACTGGGGAGTTACAAATGAGGAGGATTTCCAGAAATGTGCTTCACGTCAAGTGATGGATGATTGTGGAAATGGACACAGTAGCAAAGTGGACACCAGATTTGAAAAAAGAAAGGGAACATCAAGTGACTATGGAACAAGTCCTAGAAAGGGAGCACATGCTGCTTTGAGTAGTCCAAATTCTTCAAAAAACATTGTTTACAATCAAGGGGCAAGAATAAATGATTCTTCAAAAGACCAAATTAAGAAATGGGTGTCTGACAACCATCAAACTAATTCCAGCAATTGGAGAGAATTCAAATCTACAGCCTGGATACCTGTGATTATCAGACCACGGAAAGAGTTTTCTCATGAATGTGAGGTTTTAGGAGGCAGAAGTGGAAGAAGGCAGCTCTTTAGAGACCTGACAAGTGAAGATTTATCTGATAGAAAAGGAAATTCTGGTAATACATATTTTGATGATCTTATGTAGATTAACATTCATATTTTTCTGCAGTCATTACTAACTATTGAAACTGTTCACACTATTGAATATTGAATTGTTTGAACCATTAAACTATTGAATAGTTTGATATAAACTTGGCTACAAATTGAGCCGATGTTGGTAGGTACCTTCTAATCCTCAAAAATATTAAAGTAGACTTGTTACAACAATTCAAGCGTGTAATGTTATGAAAGAATTGAAGTATATGTAATATTAATGTCAATGCAGTTTTAGGTGGTCTGTTACACCTGAATTTTAACTTCAGCTTTTCCTCTGGCAAATCTAGAAGTTTCTGAGAGTATAATAGTGTATTCTGTGAGGTAAGTGGGTGAATACTGCTGACCTCCCATAATGTATCAGTTAAGACCATTATAACATTACTTTAAATATTTTAGGAATAACATAATTTCCATAGGCTCAGGTTGCTGCCAAAAAGTTTAAGTGCCAGTATCAAAACTGTAGCAGCACCATAGGGAATAAGCTATACCAGTCCTACTAAAATGAAAATGTGTGAAAGTTGCATAGTACTATATTGCTTTTGTGCAGGATCCATTCCTTTCAGTGGACATAAGCTAGGCTGAATTCTGCTTTGTGTGCCTTGTGTAAATAGACTGAGAGATTTTTATAGGATGTGGCCTCTTCCAAATATTGCAATGGTTCTTTCTAAGAACTGCCTTTTGTTTTTAAGTAAAAATTTCAGTATTACGTGCTTTTCCTTTTTCATGTTATATGCAATATTATTCAAGTTAACTTGACTTTAAGACATGAGTTTAAAAGTACGTATTATTTTCAAATTGATCTACTAGAAATTTAAAGTTGCACACATGCTAGACATATGTAAATAAACCTGCACAGGACTGTGCTGTTCTTTTATTTGTTTTCTGAGTATCTTTTCTGTATTGTACTCTCTCTGGTTAGGTCTACCTCCAGAGTTTTTAAACCATGACTATATATTACTTTTGAAACTTCATTGCTCAATGTCCTCCACAAAGTTTTGCCATATTATCAACACATGCTGTGCTAATAACAGTTAATTTATGCAATATCTTAAGATAATTCTTTTTCTGATAACCACAAAAAAAGAAATGAAGAAGCATAGGAAACCAAGGAGATCAAGAAGAATAAAAAAAGAAGACAATGATCAGGACGAGGAAATAGATGGACCTGTTATAGATGAATCTTTACTGACAGCAAAAGAATTACTGGGGTTGCAGCAGGCTGAAGAACGACTTAAGAGAGACTACATTTATAGACTGAGGAAGGTAATATTTCTGCCACATATATGCTTATTTAAACATGTAAATCAGGGTTAGGTAACAAGTGTTAGAATGTATTAAAAAAGCAGAAATAAACAAGTTTGGGAAAGCATAAGAATTGTCTATTTGAGAATTATAGCGATTTGCTTTCTTATACTTATAGCAATGGTTTAGATAAATTTATTATAAATTGTTACAAGTTTTGATTCAAATGGCCAGCAGGTATATTAGAGTAACATTTGAATATGTGTTTTTTAAATGTGCAGCGTAGTATCTAAAAAGTAAAAACAAAACAAAACTAATGAGCAACCCACTGTAGTGGAATCATCCTCAATACAATTTTGTAGTTGTAGCATATGAATACTATTCTGAATACATAAAATCTAAATATTATATGCCAATATTCACAGTCAAAATGAGCCTTAGCCCAATTCGGTTCCTTCCAGATCTCCAAATTTCCCATCTTATGAGAAGTTAGTTGCTATCCATCACAAATGGGAGGCTCCAGACTGGGGATGGCTATTACAAACAGTACCCACAGAGCATAGAATTCCAGATGTATTCCAATATACAGTGGTAGAATGACAAGCCACTTAAAAAATAAAAAACTAAATGAATCTGAGTTCTTAGGAGAACAGAAATGTAAGTTCTGACAAAGTATTGTAGAATAAACCAGACATAACTGCAGAAAACAAGTAAATGCAGTTAAATATACTATGTTTCAATATATAACAACATTGGTCAATCTCTGGTAGCATTCTGAAATTACTGGCTTACTATCTTTGACTTTGGCAGTATTTGCAGTTAAAATTCTCTAATGTAATAGAGGGTGAAGATGAATTACAGGAACGTTGTGCAGATCACTAAAGTCATTAAATCAACTAGAAACTGGAATCTGCTCAGCTTTAATTGGGCAAGATAGTTCCCAATATGTTTCATGACCGTATAATATTTTTTGACAATATAATTAAAAAAATAATTTATTTTTTTCTAGCGACCTCGAAGCTACCCAACAGCTAAATATACCTGCAGGTTATGTGATGTATTGATTGAGTCAGTGGCATTTGCTCATAAGCATATCAAGGAAAAAAGGCACAAGAAAAACATAAAGGTGAGTTAAAAAAAATAACAGCAATATTCAGTTTCATGATGTCATAAAATGGGAGAAGAATATATGTGGTTCTGTTTGTGTTTTGTGTCTTTATGCAATAAAATATATTGATTCCTGCCTCGCTCTTTTGATCAACTCTGCTTTGGGTTTCCTGAGCATGTAATTGTGGAATGTGATATCTCACACAAAGCCCCATGTAACCATCAAGACAACAGAAATTGTGTACCATGTTAAACAGATAAAATATTAGAGCAGCAGTTAAGAGCAGCAACTCATTTTCACCTTAGAGCTAGGCAGCAATTAGGGCCTCCTACAAAAGTCAGTGTAAAAAATAGCTGGTTGTTTAAATGAGGAGGATACTTTCAGACTACAGATTGAAGCAGGCAAGCAGGAATACATTACAGTAGTCCTCGACTTATGACCACAATTGAGCTCAAAATTTATGTTATTAAGTGAGAATAGGATCACATGACCCTGGTTTGCGGCAAAGGTCATAAGTATGAGTCAGTTGCCAAGCATCTGAATTTTGATCACATGATCATGGGGATTCTTCAAAGGTTGTAATTATGAAAAACGGACATAAGTCACTTTATTCAATGCCATAATTTTGAATGATCATTAAATGAACTGTTGTAAGTCAAGGACTACCTGTAATTAGGACATTTATTTGCATTGGATGGGGAACAATTTCTCAAATTCTTTGCCTACATATAGACCTTATAGCCTTACTGCTAAATGAATGACTTTCATTTAGCAACCATTCAAAGTTACAACAACACTAAAAATAGTGACTTAAACTGGTCCTCGCACCAATGACCATTGCAGCATCCCCAAGGTCATACAATCAGAATATAGGTATTTGACAACCTGCATATATTTAAGACAGTTGCACATCCTGGGTCAAGGGATCACCATTTGTGACCTTCCCAGCTGGCTTCTGACAAGCAAAATCTATGGGGAAGCTGGATTCAGTTAACAGCCATGTAATTGTTAACTGCAGTGATTTGCTTAGCAACCATAAGAAAAAGGATTATAAAATAGGGTGCAACTCACTTAATAACCATCTTGCTTAGCAAATGGAAATTCTGGCCCCAATTGTAGTTTTAAAGTTGTAGTTCACCATCTCATTAAGATTATTATTTTGTCATAATTGGTTTGCTGCCTTGGCAGTTTTTTTTTTTTTTTTTTTTTTTTTTTGGCTATGCTTTTATTTTTCTTTGGTGTGGAATTTTATATTGTAAACCACTTGAGATAGGCATCTATATTTTGTGTTGTTACTCTTCCAATTGTCATTCATGTGGGCACAATGGGTTGGATCTAAATTTAATGAAACTTAGAATTAAACCACTTAACGCAATAAATTTAGAATTAATTCTGAATTGAAATGTATGATTTTACTAGATTTAATGTTATTGGAATCAATAGAGTTGAATATTAGTTCTAAATTGATATTGATTTAACTTCCTGTAGTTACGACTAAAATTAGATCTAATCTTTTATATGTATTAGTACTCTCTTTTTTTGCAAAAGGAATGTTTTTGTGATTGAATTGGCATTTCTATATTCTGATAATAAATTCTCTATTGAAAAGATAAATTATAATGCCCTTTGGAGGTACATTTGAATGTTGTTGTTTTTTAACTAAGATATGAAGGAAAATCAGGTAGTCTTATTGTTTAAGTGATTTGTGCGCTAGCATTGATATTCTTAAATTGTTAAAATATTTGACATATTTAGATTGCTTTACAATTTATCTTTAAAGGAAAAGCAAGAACAACAACTGCTAAATGCACTTCCTCCACCAACACTTTTGCAAATTGAAGCTATTGGTATAGCCGTTCAAAAAGTAGTAGAAGAGTTTGGATTAAATAATGAAGATGTGGAACAAAGGCTTGGAATCAAAACTACTATGGAAAATATATTTCAACCAAAATTGCCAGGTCATTATTATGATTATTATATGTAGATTTTTATTTTAATAGCTTTTAACATGTCCTGGCCTGTGAATATTTTCCCTGCATCTTAGGAGCATAATGAAAAATATGAGCCTAAAACAATAAAATTTACATACCTTATTAGTGAAAAAGTTACAAAATGAATTGATATAGACAAAGCATAAGAACGTCTAAATTTTGTCTCTTAATTGCTGATGAGCTATTGAGGTATTTGAAAGATGAGCCTCATAATAACTCCTTTAAAGTTCTGGATAAGACTGTTTTTGGAGATCACTGTGTCAGCCCTTAGGCTGCCATTCCCAGGCATTGCTTCTCTTCGTTTTTCAGTTTGATTTTAACATTCTCGTTTTCTTTCATTAATAGATTGTTCTCTAAGGTTATATGGTTCTTCTTGGAGCAGATTTGGCTTTAAAAATTCTGATATAAATCTGGATATCCAGTTTCCACCCAATGTAAGATATTAATATTACTAGCAAATACAGGATAAACTGGGTTGTAGCAATCTAGTTCTTCAATCTATATTTATGACATGTTGATATTGTAAGCTGATGGATTAAAATAACAACTTTGGGGAATGTGTTCATTTGAGATACTTGTTTTGATTTTTGAGAAATAACATGTTCCTATTTGTTTAGCAAAAGTCTGTATTAATAATTTTTGAGTCTGCATATATTTATGGATTGAATGTAGTGGCATTGTTCTATCAATATAAAATGTCCCATTTTTCCACTACTTGTTTCTTCTGAAACAAGAGCTCTTCACATGATCTAGAATCTAGTGTATATGGCTGAAGTACTCTTTGGAACCTATTTGATCTGCAAGGAAAAGGAAACGTTAGCTTAAATCCAGCCCTACTGGCATAAATTAAAATTGAAAATTATTATTTTTTAAATGTATGTATTAAAAAATGTATTGGCCACCCGCTCTACCACAGGATAACTCCCCCCCCTTTAATGTATTAATCGGCATTGTGCACAATTTGAGGATAAAGTTTTTCAAATCTCATGCAGTTCTGACAGGTATTAAAGCAAAAACCTCTTTTTAAGAATCTGCATGAGCCTAAAAAACCTAATTTTTAAAGGAATCACAACATTTTGGGGGTTCATGTGGATTTTTGCCAGAAGACCAGTCACAATTAACAGTTGTCTTAGAACAGTTATAACATTAGAAAAAAGTAATTTTATACTATCCGTAATATTTTCAAACAGGACTCTATTAATTGGATAGTTTAAATGAAAATAGATTAGAAAATTAATTGTTCTGCTGGACTGATATTTTCAAATATTACTGGAAAATACTTAGGAAAATGTATTTATCTAACTTTTGTTCTGCTCTTCTTCATAGATGTCCCAACCAGATGTTCTCTTACTTGTACAAGAAAGCCTGAAGAACAATGGTAAGAGTTCAATCTATAATTATTTTTTCCTCCGCTGGCGTGAAAAAATAGCATTTTTGCACTCATAAACAATTAGTTGTGGATAAGTAGCACTGTAGATCAGAAGAATTATATTGTATCAGAATTTTTCTTCATCATTGAAAAACTTCCTTTGTTGCCCTAATAAATAAATAATTAAGGAAGATAATAGCTTGGAGAAAAGTAGAATAGTAATTTTCCTATAACGCCTAGCCTACAATATACATTACATTGAAGAATTCCCAATCTTTCAGGAGAAGATATTTAGGATGAGTAAGAGCATCAGAGAATAAGGGAGTTGCTTTCTTGCCTCTTTCCTCCAATCATTTTCTACCATTGGGAACATCCAGTGCATGGAGTTTATACAACTATTAAATCCATCTCTGATTTTCTCAGTGATAGATGTAATTGTCCATTTCTATCTACAGCAAAGAAGGAACATTAGTGCACCAGTATAAGGAACACCAGATTGAAATGTTGGGTTGGAATGGGGAATACTCAGGGTCAGTCCTGTAATTTGATTGTCGAGCTGTGATTTCCACCCTAAAATATTTAAAAATGAAACATGAATGAATTGTTGCTCATAAATTCATTAGGGATTGTGGTGATGGGAAGACATAATACCAAAATGTTGTTAAATCTGATTAGAGATATGTACTAACAGGGATCTTTTAGCAGTACAAAGGGAAATGCCTTTCCTGCAGTAGATTGCCATAGGGAATTCTAATTTATTACTTCATTAAGACTAATGAACACTAGTTCTTCTAGTTTTCTGGTTTATAGGGCTAGTCTAGCAAGAATAAAATACATACTTAAACACATAATAAAATTGGAAACAAAATGCTACTGAAACCATTTCTTTCACAATAGAGGTTTACTGAAGAATACTGTAAATCAGAACCAAAAAAAGCTTCCAGTAAAAGTATTTGTGTTATCTAGAGCAGGGCTGTCAAATTCCCGGCTCAGATGCGTCACACACTGGCCATGCCCAGTTTAGTGAAGAGGAGGGGAGTCCCAATACGTCACATGATGCTGCCATGACAACATAAGTTTGACACCCCTGATCTAGAGAGTCTATAGTAGTTAGGTAATATTCAGAATATTTAGTTGACATATCTCATTCTATAACAATTGTTCATGTGCCTGTATAATAGGTGGATTGTATTAATCATAACCAGTTTGCCATTCAATCCAAGTGTATTTTCATATGAATGAAAAAATAAAACTTATACTCAAGCTGTTGCTAGTCACGTTCAACTTAGATATGTTGCTATATGATATATCCATGTAGCTAGTTTCATGTCTTAATGAAGATACAACCTGGCAGCTCAATGAGGCCTTGGGAATTAAGGAAAGCTTGCTGCTGAAAGAAGGGGTATAAATCTTCAGATATTCAGTAACATGAATTAATGTCAAGAAATCTGCTTATTGCTTATGTAATCTTAATTGAGCAAAACTCTGAATTGTAGGGCAACAATTTTTGAACCAAGCTCATATGAGCTTAGTTAACAGAATGTGTCCAAAATCTGCATTTATGATATAATACAAATTGTCCTATAACATTTTCTGCGATAAATAGATTTCTGATGTTTGACCATGCTATAAAGTTGAACCTGGGCTATTTTCAAAGTAGATACAACTCTGAATATCTCCCCAATTTTTTAAGAACTTATCCAGAGAATGCATTACATTAGGAGCTGTGTCACTGTTGAAGGCATTGAAAATCTGGTAAGGAAACAGATCTGAGCTGCTGACCCAATGGGTCAGGGATTGTCTAGTCATAGCTAAAGTTTGAAGGGCAGGTACCAGAAACTTAAGACCAAGCATGTATTTTACATAACTAGGCAGAGTATTTCTTTTTTAAAAAATAAACTTTTGAAAATATATTCTATTTCATTTTCTTATAATCCAAAATAGATTTCTATTTCTATTGAAACCGAAGTTCAGTTGTTAAGATTTATTTAACAAGTGCAATAAACTATATACAACAAAAGTTACCACATGGAATACCCACACCTGATAATTTCAAATAGCAATTCTATACTGTGATTTCACTTGTTTCATGCAAATTACATTCATGTGAGCCCACCAATAAACTACAAAAATGAAACATACATTTTCTGTTTCATTTTTCCTTCAGGAGAAATATATTGGTAGGCATGTTTCTTTTGGTACCATGATTAATGTGGCTTTCTTTTTCCCCCTAGAATCTTTTATTGATGTTGATGCAGATTTCCATGCTAAAGTGCCTGTGGTGGTGTGCAAAGAAAAACAAAGGTCTCATTAGCAAATTTGTGTGTTCCTATAACATATCATAATGTAAATTATATATGGCCACACCTAAATACCATCGTTAGTAAATAAATTCAAAGAGCTCTACCTACAGAGCAACAATAAAAATGAATTCCAGACCATAAAACGCATTGAATCAAATGAAAAGCCTATTTAGTTTAGCATCTTAATCCTGCAGTGCTCATTTGGATGTTTTTGGAAAGTTACAAGCAGGTGCAATAGCACTTTGCTGCTGATCTCCTCAGCAAGAGATATTATTGGTGGAATATAGCATTCACAATTTTTTTCATGTCTAGAATCACAATTACCTGGCATCAATAGCTTTAACATCCATGGTTATCAAGCCCCTTTAAAGCTATAAGTTGACAGCCATCTTATATTTTGTCATAGCAGATTCCCATTGAATGAAACATTTCTTTCATTTGTTATAAACTTCTCACTTTTTAATAATACATTCCACTCTCAGATTAAACTCAATTGCTTGTAATGGCAGCCATGTATTTTTCTTAGTAATGTTGTATAAGTGTTTTGTTACTAGATTCTTCACTGATGTGTCTTTGATTTCATACTTCAGCCTTAGCATAGCCTAGTGGTGTCTCTGTTGTTTATCTCATTAGATGTGCTTTCTTCCAATTAGCATGTTTTACATTATGTAGGATTTCTATCCAAAAATGTTAAGGAAGGATAATGTAATATTACTATGGTGATATAATGGCTATAATCCTAACCCCAGTGGTGCTTTTTTCATAGGCAACTGGACTGTCTTAATTAGAACTAGAACTTGAGATAGAACTGAAGAAACCCCCTGGATGAGAAGGGAAACATTTTCAAGGAAAAGAAACAAGAATGTCCAGTTGCCTTTTGAAAAAAGCACTTTTGGGATGACTATAACCTGGGTGATTGAAAATCTCCATAGACATCTACAATCCTAACTTACATCTGTTGAAATAACTCTCAATGAATGGATTAGTACTATAAAAATGAGCAAAAGTGCCATAGTTTTAGTATTCAGCTTATGTGCCATCAAGTCATTTTCAACACCCACCATAGTAACCATGTAGATTTTTTTTTTCAATAATAACTTGGCCCTTGCCTTGCCCTTAGGTTTTACAACACTGAAAATCTAACCTTGAAAAGCAGGATTTATTATCCTGAAGTAAATAGTGAAATATAGCTGTTTTATTATCTTTATAAATTTTACTTGCCTAAAATTTCATTTGTCATCAAAATAACTGAGTTTTCTTAGCCTTACTCTTCTTAGTTGCAATTTATATGCAACTAAGTATATGTAAAATTACTTGTAATGGGTAATCACCATATTAGCACTGTTTCAAATCAATGGTCATCACTGCTAATGGAAAATACAGTAGATATGCAATTTAGTTAATACAGACCCTGATCATTCCTAAATTCTTTTATTCACCTTTAATTGAATACCATTTCACTGGCCTGTTCTGACAAAAACCCTAATTAATAATTTATATGTAAGTTTATGTACTATAATCAAACAACAGAAGTAAGTATCAAATAATTTCAAAGAATTGTCATTGTTTACCTCCTTGATGGATTTCTGGATATACTTCCAGCGTATATTAATCTAGTGGTCCCATTTAGCTTGAAATAAGAAGTGCTGTTTTTCATTCAAAGGTCTTGCCCAGAAGCTAGCTTAAATGCAGAATGATAATTTCAAATTATTCCCTTTTAAAACTCAATGTAGTTAAATGATTCAAAATATCCATATTAGATTGTAAGTACATTTTAAGTTACTGCTTCTTATTAGTTGACTTGAGTCTGGTGTGGGCAGGAAGGTGGAATTTATAACAGTAACATCACCAATTACAACAGGGGTAGCAGCAGATAAAGTTCTTTTTAATGTCCTGGGCAAAATCACTACTCATTGCCATTGAATAGAAAGTTCTGCTCTTGATACTGCATCACTTTGATTTCTACCAGAAATTTTATTACAGAAAAAAGATGGAGAGAATGTAGCATTATTCTTTTCCACCACAGCAATTCCTTTCCAGTTGTGTATTGTTTTGTTTCATTTTGCATATCCCAGAGTGAGAAAAAGTTAAGTTTCTGTGTTTATTATTTTAGTGGCCTTGTTTGCAGAGTAAGTGCAGGAAATGATAATGCTTGTCTGACGACAAATCACTTGGCTATGGTTGGAAGACTAGAGCCTCATCTTGTGTCCTTGGTCATTGCTTTCAGACATTGGGCCAAGGTAGGTTTGGTTTAGTAGTAAAGCATGTTTATTACATAATCAAATATATATTCTATATCTATTCAGTCTGTTTTGGAAAAAGTAAGAAGATACATCCTGTAAATGTTGGGCAATATTTCTACTGCTGCAAAGGGATTTACCCTTCCTTTAGCTTTCCTCTCCTCTGGAATGGGACAGCTCGCTCGAACCAACTTGCCATGGCCAACTCAGCACAGCACAATTTAACAATTCTATTTAATTATTTAAAATAAATATTGTTTTTAATTTTTGCCATTCACATTTCATTCTGTCCCTCCTTTTGCATCCTTTTTTAATGATTCTATTCCACCATTTCTTGATATTAGTATAACTCTTGTCCTGCAGTGAGTTGTCCTGTGGCAAGTTGGCCATGGCTAACTGGTAGGTTAAAGAGAGGAGGCTTCAATTGTTCCATTAGTGATGCTCATTGGCACATAATTTAAAGCCTGAGGCTTTGGCTTAAAAAAAGTTGCTCATCTTAGAACTCCGTTTAGATGTGTCTTTTAAGGGGTAATTTTTTATAGTTCTGTTATGAAAAGAAGAGATCAGGAGTTTCTCTCTTTTTCTTAGGACTTATAACTGGAAATAATGTATCTCACATAAGGATGACTACCTGTTTTAAAGACAGGAACTTAATATTTAGCAGTTTTCTTTATTAATAATTGAAAATTAAATACATCCATAAGAAGAAAATATGAGTGATCCTAAAGTAGTTTAGAAGAGGGGAGTATCTGTGGCTCTTCCAGATTTTGAATTTTTTTCCCAAAAATAAACATGAGTTTGTTGATCAGCAGATGATAGGCTTGCTTTAATACTGTTATGGGTCGTAACAGACTGGAAGGATATGGAGGTAATAAATAAAGTTAATAAAATTATTTTTTTGAAATTGTGGTTAAATTATATCAAGTTATAGTATAAAGTTAATCTCATAGACTTTTTACATTGTGCAGCTATGCCAGAGTTTGACGCACACATTTATATACCCCTTTCATTCATTTTCCAATCATTGTCATTGGATCTCTTAATTTTCTTTTATCCTACTCTACAGTAGTTTGTTTCAGTCTCTATACACTGTTTCCCCAAAAATAAGAACTCCCCAATAATAAGCCCAATTGGTGCTTTTGAGCACATACCCTAAAATAAGCCCTCCCCTGAAAATAAGCCTTCCCTGAAAATAAACCTTCCCTGAAAATATTGCAACACAGCAGCAGTCATGAGGTGATCATGCTCACCGCCTCCTGCATCACAAAAATATTAAGATCTCCTCAAAAATAAGGCCAAGTGCTTGTTTTGTAGATCAAAAGAAAATAAGACCCTGTCTTATTTTCAGGGAAACACAGTAATATTTTCTTCAGTAGTATTTTCTTCAGTAGCTTTAAATATACATTATGCAGTAGAAAGAATGCAGTATTTCCACTGCAAATGAATGCTTCATTCTGTCAATCGACAGATGTTTAATATGGACCCTTCAGCTGTTCCTTACATTAAGCTTATGAGACTTAGTCATATAGCCTGGTGAAAAGGAGCAGCTATGTCTGCCATGGTTATACAGCCACCTTAATTAGATGTGGTGATATGATGGTAAGTAGGTACTGTGTCATGGCCCAGTCAATAAAATTGCTATAGCTGCATGTGAGTGTATGACTCAAAAGTAGAAGTATAGAACTGTCTTCAGTTTGCCTAGGAGTATATTTAAATAATTTTTATAGTAAAAGTTTGATTAGTTTCTTCAAATTCATGAACTGTCAAGTTGAAACATTTGATAATGCTACGTTAATAAATATTTTTCTTTCTGTTTTAGCTATGTTCTATAGATCATCCTGAAGAAGGTGGTTTACCACCTTATGTATTTGCTCTGATGGTTATTTTCTTCCTGCAACAAAGGAAAGAACCTTTTCTGCCAGTCTATTTCGGTTCATGGGTATGTGTCTATAAAAATTCTTAAATACAGATAAAATGTTTTCAGTTTGTGTTTTGTTATGTAGCTTTGAGATTATGAATTTTTACTTTTTTTTCCAAAAAGAGGGAGAAAGTTACTTATTTATTATTGCTTGTACAGCCCCTATTACATTAACACAGTTCAAAATCAATGAAACATTAATAAAATTAATTAACAACACTGTAACAGTTCATTAGCCTGACTGATTGACTACTCATGGGTCCTACATTATGGGCACGCTCTTAATTGCTTTTCTGATGATAGCAGAATAAGAATCATTTCTTGAGCAGGGAATTTGTGTTCTGGATTAGCATTTCTCTCAATGAGACCAATAGCATGCCTTCTTTGACTGCATGTATTGAAAGCAGATTCTGCCTTGATCAATGTCCTATGAATAGCAAAGATTCAAGCTATAATGGCTTTTATTGGTTAAAAGCAGTTATTAAATGTCCTAAAATTGGAAATGAGTAGCAGATAACAAGCAATGGTGAAATCTCACAATAGTTCAGAAAATTAATCTAGATATTAACTCAGACCTATTATAATGGTGACATTTTGTTCATTTTAAAGTTCTGTGCCGGATCCAGAATTAATAGAATAGGACTATAGCATCTTAAGTTATCAGGGCCAAGTTTAACTCAAATATTGCTATCTTCCATCTGATCATGCTAATTAAGATATTAAAATAAGATCCACTTTTGTAAGTCTCAGATTTAGACATTACAACATGCACCCTAGAAAAAATATCTGTAGGAAGATAATCTCATAGTTGTGGAATTTCTTTTCAGATCAGGTGTTTTAGTGCTGACATCATATTTAAGATACAAAGAAAAGTCTATTCTAGTTATTCTTTAACGGTTGCTTTTATGTATGTAAATACTTTGTAATATTTGTTGATTTGAATGCTATTTTGAAAGAAAAAAATAGCCCTTTTTCCAAATTCGTAATGAAGAAAGAATATCTTTAATAGCATAAAGAATGGCCAATGAGACACACTGTTGATGAAAAATAATGAACTGTAGAAGACAAAATCATGGTTTCTCATAGATATCAACAGTCTAAATTGGCTATGATTATAGAATGAATACTTGATTAATACTGGAAAACTGTAAAATATGTATATGTTAAAATACAAATCTAGATGTAAAAAAAACAGGAATTAGAAACAATAGTATCCTTACATTATATAATTCTCTGTTATTAGGTATTACCTCTTCCAAAACATCACATCCAAATGTTTTTAAACCACTGTAGCAAAAACACAATTGGCCAAAATAGCAACTTGGAGAAAAGTGAAATCTTTTTTTAAATTTCTGTCCTTAATTTTGTTTTGTTTTTCTGGAATAATTATTTCTAATGATTATTTTTTTCTTATATTAGATTGGAGGATTTTCATTAAACAAATTAGTGAATTTTAATCTTAAAGAAGTTGAAAATAATACTGTGGTCTGGGAATACAGCCCTGGTATTGATCCTCCTTCTTCAAAGGAATCTTCTCCTAAAAGCGGAAAGGTATGTTGATAAATCAATTGTAGGGGATAATGTTTTAAATGTACATTTTTAAAAAGCTTGTGTTACTAATTTATAATGAAGTAGGTTTCAATAAACTGATTGCCGTTCTCAGAATTAAGAGATTGCCATTAAATAAGTGTGGGCATTATTTTAAAAGGAAGCTTTATTAGCTTCCTTTTTAAAGAACATTCCAGTTAATTAAACAAATCTTGATGACTAGTATACTGTGAAATTTCTGTATTCAGGACCAAAGAATTAAAAAATCATGGAATGCATACATTAGCATGGCAAACAAATATTTTATTTAACAAGTGTAATATTAATTTAAAATATTAAGTAATTGATATTAGTATGTTGCATAATTGTTTGTCTGGTTTCAGAGTTGAATACATAGCAAAGATACAGAAACTAGAATCTACCATGCTATAGTTAAAATGGAAGTACACCAATGAATTGTAATAATATGTCTACCATATTTTTTCACCTTTCAATTTTGATTAGATATTTGAATAATTTTAAGTGTAAGCTAAATCACAGTTATCTTTAGAAACAGAATAGAATCATATCAATCATTAGTAAAAGCCACATTTTTTAGAGAAATTGCTAATTAGTGTTCTTCCTATAAGACAGATTATGACCAGTGATGATGCCTGATGGGGCAATCAGCTGGAGTTGGCTTTAGGAGGGTATTTGTCAGCCTGTCTTATTTCTGTTTTAGAATTCTGTCTCTACAGCAGTTAATGATAAGGATCCTATGGGAAGGAGGAAATGTCCTAATGGAAAAGATTTTGGAATCATCTTTGCATCTCTCTTTCCATCTGCTTATAGTTGTAGAAAAAATTGCGCGATTGTGCTAATTTTTTTGAGTACAGGTAGTCTTCAACTTACAAACAGTTCATTTAATGACCATTCAAAATTACTGAAAAAACTGAGATGACCATTTTTCATGCTTGCGACATTTATAGCAGCCCCATGATCATGTGATCAAAATTTGAATGCTTGGCAGCCGGTTCATATGATTCATTATGACTGTTGCTGTGCCCCAAGATCATGTGATCATCTTTTGCCAAGCAAAATCAATGGGAAGCCAGATTCACTTAACAACTATGTTACTAACTTATTAACTACAATGATTCACTTAACAACTCTGGCAAGAAAGGTAGTAAATGGGGCAAAACTCACTTAACAAATGCCTCAATAACAGAAATGTTGGGCTCAATTGTGGTTATAAGTTGAGGACTACCTGTATGTTTGGGATACATACATACATACATACATACATACATACATGCATACATACATATAAATGCTAAATGTTTAAAAAGAAATTCTTGATATATTTTTCCAAGGACAAGCCTGTGCTCTGACACAATCATATATTTTAACCATAACAATCTAGTTTCACAACAGAACTCAGGTATTTGAAAAAAATCTAATCTGATCATAGGAGTGCTTTCCTAATTTGTCTGCAACACTTTATAGTTTATATAAAGTATAACTATAAAGTATTTTATAGAAATACTTTAAATAGCATTCAGCCTATATAAAGAGCAAGTGTGGTATAGTGGTGAAGATGACTTGGGATGGTCATTCTGTCTCAGTCCAACACTCCTCACAGGACATTGTTCTGTTTCCCTTTTTATTGATTTATTAGATGTTTTAGACATTACCTTGCACTTGTTCTTTAAAAGAATTAACAATAGTATGGTCATATTTTTCACCTTCCAAATATGGTTTCTGGATGAACACAGTGACTCAATTTTTGTTTTCATTGACAGGTACCTTTAGCATTTGATTCAGATCAACAGTGTTCAGTTCCAATTGGACAGCTGTGGGTTGAACTGCTTCGTTTTTATGCCTTGGAGTTTAATCTGTCTGACTTGGTAATAAGCATACGGCTCAAAGAAAAAGTATCTCGTGAATCCAAGGACTGGCCTAAAAAAAGAATTGCTGTGGAAGGTATATTACATAGATTGGCTTGCTAGTGTTTAGTTAATACTCAGTATAGGAGAAATCTATATCACTATATATTAAGAATTAAAAGATAGCATCCAGTACTAACTCTGGTAAGCAGATATAATTTTTACTAATGAAACAGAAAGGTGCAGTTCCCTAACATTCTCAAAATATACTGTGCAGAATCTCAACTGGAGCATATTTTTGGAGAAAGGCTTCTTTTTTTACTTAAAATGTGAAAATTCAGAATTTATGGCCTATGGAACAATGATTAGTTCTCATGCTCATTGTATTCATGTTGCAAACCTTAAATGTTCATTTCTTAGTCATGTTGATTGGGTGATACACAGGTTGACTTTGAGTTACAACTGCTCATCACAGTCATAACTTGTGACAGTTTGTAAAACAGATCAGTCATGTGACCAACCTGATTTTATGAACTTTTTTGCAGCGGTTGTTAAGCAAACCATCATGGTTGTTAAGCTAATCCACAGTCATTATGTAATACCATGATTGTTAAGTGAAGCAATGATTTACTGTGGACATCGTTTTGCTGAAAATTGGAAGCAAGTGCCTGTTTTCAGCAAATGTCATAAAACACAGCCCTATGACTGTGAGAAAGTAAAAACAGGTGTAAATGCAGCTGGATTGCGTAGGCCTGAATTATAGTCATGTGACTGGAGGAGGCCTCTGATTCCTAGTCATTAAATCCAGCTCATAAATACCCCCAAATAGGTCCACTGGAACCTTGAAAGGTCACTAAGCAACCAATTATAAAATGAGTACTACATAGAGTTCTATAGGTTTCTCAGCCTAATGAGTTGATTGAAAGGCTTGAGGAAAATTAGTGCCTATTCTTTGGTTAATACATTTAAAGAATGAAAACATGAGCATAATATTTAACCCTCTAACACTTTTTACCTTTTTCCCCTCCTCAGATCCTTACTCCGTAAAGAGGAATGTGGCAAGAACTCTTAATAGTCAGTTAGTATATGAGTATATACTTCATTGTTTACGGTCAACTTACAAGTATTTTGCTTTGCCTCATAAACAGAATGCAAAAAACAACCAAATAAAATCTCTAGAGGGCTCGATACTTCTAGAATCTGAGAAGAATGCCTTTAAACAAACAATCCCTGATTTAAAAATTGTCCATAATGAAATGGAGAATACCGTAATAGACAGCTGTATAACTTCTACCAAGAAAAGTTCATATTTTCCTCAAGAACATATGTGTGAGCCTTCTCAGGTATTGATTGATGAAAACTTTGTGGAAGAACAGTTAGCAGATGGTGAACCTTTAGGAATGTCTTATGAAGACTCAGATTGTATAATTGAAGAATTCATTTCTGGTGACAATGAGGAATTTAAACCAAGCTGTGAAGAGACTGAGAGTGGAAATGAAGAGGAGGAAGAAGGACATGAGCGGGAACATTTGAATAGTAACCAAGACAGTGAAAGTGGAGATCTTGCTATTCCAATTAGTGAGCATGATGTTGAAACAGACAGCATTTCTGATTTGGAAATGTTTCAAAATGTAGTAGCTTCTCTTGATGAGTTTTCTTTAGAAGAGAGTGGCATTCCAAATGATAAACTTGACATTGATGAGGAGAGCACAGAAGGTACTGATGAACTGGATGATTCCCTGTTCAAACTGGTACCATCAAGTCAGGAACAAGTATCTGAAATGGATAACTCAGAAGAAGAAGAGGAGGAGGAAGAGGCAGAGGAAGAAGACGAAGAGCATAGTATTAAAAACCAAGGCCAACATGAGAACATAGTCAATTCTGAAGATGAGCTGGACAATACATACACTGGATCTGGTGTTGAGGAACCTCTTTCCGAAGAGGAAGAATTGCTTATTGCTCATGGGGACATTGAGCTAAAGAAGAGAGTAGATAAACTTTCGAGTGTGGATTTGAACAAAGAAGATGATCCTGAAAAAGAAGTACTTACTGAAAGTAACAAGCCAGTAGACCAGAGTAACAGGTCTGAATTCTTCTATGAATTTAATAAAACTGCTTTCACAAAAGGCAAGGTAATAGCACCTATATATCAAAGTATTACTAATCATATAATGCTTTAATTCCAGGACAGACTTCTCCATAGAAGTACGACTTAACATCCACACTGGTAAAATTTGACCTACAAATTCTATTTATAAGAATCTTGATTCAAATGTGTTTTAAAGCCATTTCCATCCATGGCTGTACCCAACTGAATCCTGACATATTAATTCCTGCCAATTTGTGGTCACAAACAAATTAGCTGTGAAGTTCTGTCTCCTGTTAAAGTAAATCTTCTGTTAATAGCAAACTTCAAGTTTAAGCATTTAAAATATAAAGTTAAATTTCATCTTTGATTATAGTATATGCATACACTATTCATAATATACTCCGTACCTGATTTCCTAAGCAGCTGAGAAATATTGCTCATGTGGGAATTAAGAACCTTCTTGTCCCAATTGCAATATATTACAGCACATTTTGGCTGTTTCAGAATATGAAGCAAAAGTACCAGACCAAATTGAGATATAAAGGTATTAAATATTTGTTCTGGAAGGTTAGAAGATTGAAAAATATTTAGGTGATGGATGATGGGAGAATTATGTCCTCAGGTCTACTAAAGTCACTAGAAGTACATTGGATTTCATCCATCATCATTATATATTTAAGATTGAGCAATGGTTGCTATTTAATTTTGGGAGCTATGTGTTGTTATAAAATTGAGAGAAGAGACATTTCTAGATAAATCTTTTCTTTTGATCTAGAGTCCTACAGTTGTATGCAGTTTATGTAAGCGAGAAGGTCATCTAAAGAAGGACTGTCCAGAAGACTTTAAAAAAATTGAACTGGATCCTTTGCCACCATTAACATCCAAGTTTTCCAGTATTTTGGATCAAGTGTGCATCCAGTGCTACAGTAAGTTGGAAGAAATATTTTAATATATTTTAATTATTTGTTAGTTTTAGAGAAAAAGTATTAATAGTTTCCTGCAACTATATTCTACTTGAAATATAGAGGCTTATTTATTATTGTAGAAGAAAGATATTGACCCATTTCTTTGCAACCAGTAATGTGATTCTCCATTTTTTATTTAAATTTTCCTACCAAAGTTTGCCCTGCTATACAGGTTGTACCTGGGTCTATACTGCTAGATGTCTGCTCCCATAATGGCTATAACTGATTTACTTTTAACATTTTTTATTTGTAAAACTATTTCAAAGCAATAGAAGAACAGCATGTTTTATGTGTTTCTTACTTGCTGTCATAATTCCATTTGTAAATGAATGTAAACTGTATTCTGTTTTCAACAGAAGATTTTGCTCCAAATATTATAGAAGACCAGGCTCGGGAATATATAAGGGAAAATCTTGAAAGTTTCATTCGACAAGAATTTCCAGGTGCTTCCTGTAGTTAATCTTTTAAATTTAAATTCAGTGATTTAAAGTAATTTTTATTATTTTCATCTAAATCTTGTTCAAACAAAATGCCTTACTTGCTAGAAAAATATTGTATGCTGAACTCAGTTTTCTCATATTTTTAAATAATCTGATGTTAAAGCATGTATTGCTAACTACGCTAAAAAATTATGTGAATTAGTCATAGATATATATCCTCCTTTATAGGAACAAAATTAAACCTGTTTGGGTCTTCAAAGAATGGATTTGGCTTCAAGCAAAGCGATCTTGATATTTGTATGACAATTGATGGTCTGGAAACTGCTGAGGTAGCTTGTTGAACAATTTGATGAACAGAAATATATGTTGTACTTGTCTTTTTTTTGTTTTCTAAGCTGCTAATGTTCTATATGTGTGTGCACAGATGTGTTTGGTTACCCATCATTATAGCTTTGATATATAGGCTAGGCACCAAACTACAACTACTAAAATAGTCTCAGCAGGGTTCTAGTCTCTGTTACTCGAAACCCATAGTGAGGTACTGTAAGAAAATAGAAGCTAATAAACTAGATTTACCATCCTTTTTTTTCCACTCATACCAATTCACAAAAACTGGGTTTTCATTCAGAACAGGTATTCATGTATGGCATAACACTGCTGTAGCTAACTTTATATCAATCTAAAACCAGTGTGTCATGCGTCGTTATTGTTTTGAAGGCCTTGTATTGTCCTTGGCAGTTACATCAGATGTGAGACATCAGTGGGAAGATAAGTCTCATTGCAGCAATTTGCACTCAGAAATAAATGTAAAAATTAAACTGAGTTTGGAAAAAAGCGGCTGCTATTTGAGAAGAGAAAAATAATCGATATTCAACTGTTTATATTGCAGGATGTACTAAAACCCTCATCAAATAATACACAGTACAGGCACTATTTCTACTTTTACATCTCTTGCATTCTTTTTTCCTCTCCTTTACTAAATTTAATAAGTCCTTGGCAGTTTAAATATTTGCAACATTTGGGTCAGGACTGTGAGATGTTTTTATTTTCTGACACGAAAGTTTCTGGAAGTTAGCATACATTTGCTGTTTCAAAAGTGGATTAGAAACTATGGAAGTTAGTACCTAGCATTACAAAGACATGCTTCAAAATAGTATCAAGTTTTGAAATTAAACCTGTGTAGATAATAGGCTAGAGACCTATTAAATGAATAAGTTTTTCTTGGATATAAATACTGTCAATATACTAACATTTTTTCTATCATAGGGACTTGATTGTATAATAATTATTAAAGAACTTGCAAGAGTGCTGAAGAAACATTCAGGTAAGCATCCGATTCTTCAAAATTAAAAAGCTGTGTTGCCTTATGAAATGTCAAATCAGGTCCTCATATTTGTCATAGTGTTATTTCATTTACTTAAACATTTGGCTTAATTGTCTATGGAGATTCTTAGTCATCTAGGTCATGGTTGCCCAAAAGGTGCTTTTTCAAGAGGCAAGTAGATTTTCTGGTAGGTGTTTTTTTTGTTTTTTGGTAGACATTTTGCTTCTCATCCAAGAAGCTTTTAAAGCACCTTTGGTATTTGGCTGAATTATTTTTTAAATAGGAAAAATGTTGGCCAACAGCTGTATCCCAAACTCTTCACTTTTTCATAATTCAGACATCAAAATGCATTCAACTGTTTTCTAATGCAGTTGTTTATATAAAATTTATATAATATTTTGACAATCTCATTTGGAAAAAAGGTAACACTTTATGGATTGCATATTGTTCTTATCTTTCAAAAGCTAGTGTTGAGAGAATATAATATTTGTGTCTTTCATGAACGCCTGTATCTTTATTTAGATGATTTCCTAAAGTTTAAACCACGTTTTGCCAATGATGTTATAGCTAATATATTGATTGTTTGATTATATGCTAATAGTATTAGAAAATGCATATTTCATTGGCTTTCCAGTAAAACTTGATTCACTAAAACTTCTTGCCCTATATAATTTTTTTCATATCAACATGTTTTATAAAGTTCTGTCTTTTGTCAGATTTCTGGGTCCCATTCTGTTTACATATGCTGATACCATCTTTTCCTATAACTGAGTGCACTGAATGTATTTCTGTTATTATAAAATACAGAAAAGCCTGAAATAACTCTGTGCCAGCTATTACTTAGTGATTTTTGTAGTGAAGCATCTTGACAATTTTCCAAAACATTGTGACTAAAATAAGGACTGTTGAATTAATTGAGACTTCCCCTTAAATAAGTGTGTATGTTTTTGTAGTTTAAGTGTCATGTTTTATTTAGTCTGCTGGATTATAAGTCTAATATTGTCACTAAGTTCACTTGAAGTAAGTATTTTTGTACTTGCATAGGTTTAAGAAATATCTTACCCATAACAACTGCTAAAGTGCCGATTGTCAAGTTTTATCATGTCCGAAGTGGCCTTGAAGTAGATATCAGTCTGTATAACACATTGGTAAGAGTATTTAACAGTTTAAAATGTAAATATTTCTTCTAATAGTCATTAGGAAGTTTTTATAAATAGGAATGGTCCATGGCTCTAAGGAAAAATAATTTTTCAATTTATATTTGAGTGTGTCATCATCATCATATGGACCAAAAACAAAATAGCAAACAGTGATATGGGCAGTTAATGAAAAATGAAAACTTAGAAGATAAATATATCAGCCTTGTTTTTACAATATTTTATTTCAGAATATTCTGTGAAAGTAGCTTAATATAAATATATATCAGTCCCAAAGAAGCATATGATTTCCTTAAATGACTAATTTTAATGGCATGTTTTAAAAATGAATCTTTTTTTACCTGAAAATGAAAGAGATAAGACAAAAGTCTACGTTGTCTCAGTCTAAAACTTGATATACCTCTGAAACATTCCATGCTGAATTTCTCATTTTACCTTTCCAAATCTTTCTGTAATTGAAAAGGGGATTTACACTTACTCTTTTTGTTTTTTTGCAGGCTCTGCATAACACAAGGCTCTTGTCTTGTTATGCCACAATTGATCCCAGAGTAAAGTATCTTTGCTACACAATGAAAGTATTTACAAAGGTAAGGCAATGTCCAAGCCATTTATGCAGGAAGGTCTTGAAGCCAAATCTTGAAGCTAATTTTTCTCTCTCACTCCAGATGTGTGACATTGGTGATGCATCCAGAGGCAGTTTATCTTCCTACGCATATACTCTAATGGTGCTCTATTTTCTTCAGCAGAGAAGTCCACCTGTTATTCCAGTTCTTCAAGAGGTACAGTATATAATTGTTGTTTGTATATCTCCATGTCTATTTAAAAGAATTCAAAGGCTACCAATTTAATGCTAACCTAATATTTAATACTTCTTTGTTTAGATTTATAAAGAGCCAAAAATACCTGAAATTCTAGTTGATGGCTGGAATGTTCATTTCTTTGACAGAATAAATGAATTGGTGAGAATCTGACTGATTCAGGGGAAAAGGTTGTATGTATTCTTAAATTTTACATTCCTAAGATTTGCTGAATAAAAACAAGGACCTCAGCCTATATTATTAAACCCAGGGATCAGCTTCTGCATGGCTAAAGGAAATTAGTTAATAAACGGATTGTTTCAGATTAGCAGATTTTACATTCAGTGAAATCAGCCACATTCCTTATGCTTTTGTAGGGCTTAAATTTTCATCCTAGAACAGTAAAAAACAGAAGAATGTGTTTCTTTTGCGCACAGGTTAAAATATGCATAATAATTAAATTACATTTCCCTTTTAAAATTTAACCACCTAAAAATGAGCAAAAAAGTTTTTTTCTTTCTCTCTTTTCAGTCAGAAGTTTGGTCAGATTTTGGTAAAAATAAAGAATCCATTGGTGAATTATGGCTAGGACTTTTACGTTTTTATACTGAGGAATTTGATTTTAAAGAGCATGTTATCTGCATCCGAAGAAAAAGTTTGCTTACAACGTTCAAGAAACAGTGGACTTCGAAATACATAGTCATTGAAGGTATCTCTACTTTATGAACATGTTATTGATATTTTAACATGTAGATTTTTTTGATTGCAAAGGCTTTATTGAGGGACTAGCTGCTAAGCGCATAACAGTGTCTGGCACTGGAACGAATGATATCACTTATTACGCATTGGAGAAAGATATCCACTTAGCATTTTTCTGCATGGTGCTTCTCTTGATATCCTTTCACTAAGGCCAGTGCTGACAGTCTACAAAGTTGCTACTGGATCCACTGCTATTGCTCTTGTATGTTACACTAACTGAATACCCATGCTCCGCTACAAAGGTTTGTAATCGGGCTTGATAAATCAATACTTACAGCTTGAAAATTAATGAGTAGTTACCATCAACCTCTGCTCTCCCCTTCTCTCCCTCAGCCTTGCCCTACAGAAGTCTCCCCTATCCTATTCCCTTCTTTCCCTCAGCCTTGCCCCACAGAATCCTCCCCTAGCCTATCCCCTTTTTTATTTTTTTTATTTTTTTTTTTATTTTACTTTATTTGTATGCCGCCCTTTTCCCTGGGGGGACTCAGGGCAGCTCACAATATAAGGGAAGGGGAAAAACAGACAAGTTACAAACATGAAAACAATACACCGTTAAAAAAGCACAACAGTCATACCATTCTCTCCCTCAGGTTTGCCCCATAAAGCCCACCTGTCATATCACCTTCTCTCCATCAGGTTTGCCCCACAAAAACCCCACCTATCTTATCACCTTCTCTCAAACTCCTCTCCAAACTCCCAGCCAGCAGGCTGGATGAGTCACGTTCTGCCCATGCCCATGTCCAAGTTTTCAGTTTGGGAAGGGGAGTAAAACATCTAACTCCTGAGCATCAGATTGTGTCAATAATAATATATAAAATACTAATGCTCTGTTGGTTATTTCGAAAAATTCTTTGTCACTGAGCACCTAAAAACCAAGAGTAACATACGTACCAAATTTCAAGTTTGTAGGCTTTAGGTTCTGGAGATATAGTACACACCTGAGTTGTTTTCTAGTACAGAATGGTTTTGTAGAGTACTTTCTATAGATTCTAAACTTCACTTGGGGTCTCTCTTATTCTTTATATGTCTCATAATGTACCTAACTTGAAATCATTTAATTTCTTTGAATGTTACAGATGAAATAACAGGAATTTGATATTGAGCCTGCTCTCCTTTTTTGTAGCTTTATCTGCACAGCACTCTTCTTTCCATTCAGCCTGATCTATTCTGGGTTTCTGTGGGCAGATCCTAAAAGACATTTCATTGCTTTCTCCTTGCATTGGAATTTTCTCTTTAATATATTGAATTCTAGTTCTAACGAAGTTTGCATTGATTAAAAAAATGGCTGAATGTTATGATCCTCAATATTTCACTCATGCTAAGCTTTTACATTCATATGATCTAGAACTTAGATATTACTCTTCTTTTTTAGGACTGAGTGCATCTATCACACTATGCCATACTGTGGCCTATCAACAATTGTTTATAACTCATGGAAATCAGATCTTTATAGCTTGCTAAATAAATTAGTATTTAATACAATATGTGAATTCTATGTATGTGTCAAAAAGATATAAAGTTGTTTTGAAATAGACTTGTTTAATATTTTTATGGATTTTGCTAACGTCTAATTCTTGTTTTGCAGATCCTTTTGATCTGAATCATAATCTTGGAGCTGGATTATCAAGAAAAAGTAAGACCCTTTGTCAATTATCTTATGTATACTTGCATTTAAGTAAATATTGATTATTTTGAATACATAGTTAATTATCTTTGTTTCAATTATTTTAGTGACAAATTTTATAATGAAGGCTTTTATAAATGGCAGGAGGCTATTTGGCACTCCAGTAAGAGGATTTCCAAAAGAATATCCTTCAAAAATGGTGAGTGTGTTAGAAAATTCATAACCCAGTTGCCTTTCAAGTACTTTGTTAATTATGCTTTTTCTTAGTCAATTTATATACTTTTTATTGATGGAAGAAAATAAATACATATTTTAAATTAATGGATGGTTACTTAAAAGTATGACATTATAATGTAGTTTATAAATGAAATTATTAAAGAGATCTATGATAATATTTTTGATAATGAAACTACAATCTATATACAAGATATTTTAGGTACTCTAGAAACTAACAAATCTTTACAAAGATATTGAAAGCTCTTACTCATCAGAATCATATGTTTAAATATTTCCACGTCACAAATAGTGGATCTGTAACCAAATATTGCAATTTTATCTCATTTAATACAATTTGCCCTGCAACATTTAATCAAACATTAGCTGTTTCAAATTAATTTGAATCTATATATGAACTAGATTCAAAGTTGTAATTTTGTAGGTTTTTATATGTTTTCTAGAGTCCTTACTGAAATAAACAATCCAAATTAAATACTAGCAGAGTCAGATTTAAGAAGCAGGTTTTATTTATTGTGCTTTTGGGACAATCATAGTGTCTTCAGGTCTTAAAAGCTTACTATGTTTAATGATTTGCTAGGAATATTTTTTTGACCCAGAAGTGCTTACAGAAGGAGAATTGGCCCCAAATGACAGATGTTGCAGAATTTGTGGTAAAATTGGACATTTCATGAAAGACTGCCCAATGCGGAGAAAGTAAGTTTGTTTTTGCTCAAGTGTGGAAATAATCTAATTATTAGAAACTTAAAAATATTTCCTCTGTATTTTAGTGCTGCATATGGAAGACAGATGGTTTAAAACATATATAGTATTCTGAAACGTTGAATCCTCATAATTTGAAAATACTACTGTGTTACTAAAAAGATGGAATAAAAGATGAAAAATAGATTGACCTAATGGAATATTGAGTGTTGTATACAGTTGTTTTCATCAATGCCTTTAGTTTTGATTGAGAATCTTCCAAGTAAATTTGTTTGGACATTTGAAGTTGCAAGCAGTGCAGAAATAATACATAATATTAAAAACTTAAAAGAAGGAAAGTGCAATTGCAAAAAGACTAGTAAATGTATTTTACTGTTAGCTCCAAGAGGTTCAGTAGGAGAAAGGAATCCAGCACATTTTAAAATGATTTTGCTATAAATTGCATAAAAGAAAAAATATTTGAATCAATATTATTGTAGACTCCGAAGACGGCATGATAGTGAAGATCCTAAAAACCAAAGATACACAGAAAATAAAGAAAAAAGAAGTAAAGATGAACAAGAGACCCCAGTTAAAACTACAGAAAGAGAAGTTTTGTTAAAGGATGGAAAGCTGCAAATGTGTGCGCCTAACAAAAATAAATCAGGAAGAGGAGGAATGGAAACTGGAAAAGAGAAATCTCCCAAGCCAATGGGAGAGAAATGGAAGCGGCAAGAAGATAGAGATTTAAGAGAAAAACGTTGTTTCATTTGTGGAAGGGAAGGACACATAAAAAAAGAATGCCCACAGCACAAAGGAGCTGCAGGTATGAACTCTAGCTCCATTCCAATGCTGCTAATGGATGTTTTACTCTATATTCATCAGGGTTAAATTGATGGCCTCAGCATTGATCTTATCTTTCTAAAGCTATGATTTGGATCTACAGCAGTGCAGATATTAACACTCGGCATGAGAGTTTGGGATTGAGAGCTGCAGTCAAAAGGGGAAGTCATTGAAAATTGCTTCCTAGCCTGTCAGCTGGAAGGGATGCCTAGTCAGCAAATTAAGTGCCCTTTGCTGTACATTGGTTAGTGCAGTGATGACTAACCTTTTTGTCGTTGCGTGCCAAAATCGTGTGGGTACATGACACACACCCCACATATATGTTTGCGACCCCTGGCACAACCTGCATACATGCACGTGCGACACCCCCAGCACCCATTTGGGGCCTAGTAGGCCTCCCTGCAGCCTCCTGGGAGCAAAAACGGGCCATGGGGGAGCACTTTCCCCCCACGCATGCATGGGCACTTCCCACATGTGTCCCGCCCCCCGCACATGCGCGGCAGAGACCTGAAAAACAGCTGGACAGCGGGAGGCAGACGCGCATGTGCGGTGGGGCTGAGCTGGAGCAACGGCTTGCATGCCATACGTTTGCCATCACGGAGTTAGTGTAAGGAATGGAAATAATGAAATTCATTTCCATTTATGAAAAAAAGAGCTCTGGATATGATCCTTGATGCTGAAAACACTTCCAGTAGAAAAGAAATAATAAATGCTTTAAAAAGTGATATTATATTATTAAAAACACAATTTAAGTTTAGCGTTTGCTTAAAGGACCATTCAAATTACCATATATCAATGTAATGATATTGTTAATGCAAATGATAAAATTAGAAATAATGGAAATTGTGTCATTTGCTTGCTTGGGGTGGAAGTAAGGTACGTTTAAGTAAATTGTGCAGATTACTTTGGATATAACAAAGTTTATGTCAGGCATATTGTGTGTCTGCAAATTTTCACTATTGTGTAGTGAATGGGAGCATAGTAAATCAAGATTTTTCCTCCCCTGCTAACTTTAAATTTTTCACTTTGCTGTTTGATAATTTTACCCTCACTCAAAAAAAGTGCTTAACCTCTGGATTGAGGAAGGAGGGAGTAGTGAAAAGGAAGGAAATTTTCCCTTGGAAAATTGTATGAGTAAAGAGTAAGTACTTCAAATGGTAACCTTAGCAATTTCTTCAGGTGAACCAAACAAAACCCATTAGACCTCTTTTGAAGGATAGCTTTCCAAAAGTTTCACCTTGTTTATTTAGTTTTGTCTTGGCATGTTGCATGAATGCAATTATGAGTTATAAGCTCTCATTAAAGACAAGGCAGTGCATAAATTCAGACAATTGTGATGTATTTAACAAACCATGGTTTAACAGGTCTTGGGAACAGATTTTTCACTCAGGTGAAAAGTATTTGGAAGGTTGATGCAGACATGTAAATTTTTTCACAAACTATAATTTTAACTTTCTAAGGTGTTCTGATGTTAGAAAATTCATGTGGGACCCCTATATCCAGTGCTGTTAAACACTCTGGTCGATTAAATCAGGTAAATCATGTATTGATATTTTTTTTAAAAAAAAGATTAACTTTTATCTTAATACATGATAAAATTAATAGTACATCATTTCAAATAGAATACCTGTTAAGATATTTCAGGATTATATTTCTGTTATCACATTATATATTAGCTACCTCCAAGTGTTCGTTTATGCATTTTCTTATCTATTTTTAAGGGACTACCTCCACAGGAAGAAAAAAAGAAACAGAAACTAATTTTGGGTCCCCAGTCAGGTTTGTAAATTAAGCTTTTTTAATGCAAACATTACTCTAAGAAATGATATAGATGTAATTATTAAAATAGATGTAAAAATATCTCAGATTTTTTTTCTCACAATGATTTATATAAGCTCCTTGCCATGCTGACTGGCTAAAAATTTGGGATTGATATTTTCAACAGCATCCCTCTACCCAGTTCTTTGGGTGAGATGTGTGTGGAGATTGTTCCAGCTCTCAGAAGTTTTAGAGAGCAATATGGGGGTGCAATATGAGGAAAGAACAAGACCATGTATCTCTGCCCTTTTTCCTACATGAATGGCTTTTAGGATCCAACCCAATAGCCTGAGCAGAATTGTGCATCATGTGTTGTCATTGATATTTTCTTACAGTAATGAAAAGAGGCAGTGGTGTTCAAGATACATTTGTCATTTGCTGATCTGTATTAAAAGCAACAACGTTGTCTTTTGGCTTAATGCAGAGATATACTATGTATGTATGGGACTGAATTCCCATCAGTTCCAGCTACTATAACTAGGGTTGAGGGATGATAAGAATTGCAGGTTACCATCTCAATCACATTGCCTACACCACATTTCAGTATGTAGGTGCTTCCCAATTATACATCTTTGACTTTGGCTGTCCAAGTGAAATTGTTGAGTCTGGGATAGGAAGAACAGATTGTGGCGTTTGAAGTTTGAGATTACAAAACAGCTATTGTGAATAGTATAGAATGGATTTAATGATTTGAAAAAGCGTATTTACTTAGGCTTTACCAATGTGCTATTTCTCCTCAGTTATGAAGAACTGCCTTACCCTTGGGGGAAAAGTTTTTTTTTAATGCTGTTGATAACTTTCTTGTTGATGTCTTCATTTCGGTCTTTTTGTCTTGATATATAGGCAGCCTTTCCAGTAAATACATGACTCAGGGAAAAGCTTCACAGAAGAGACCCCAACAAGATTCTTAAGAAACTGAAGCAATCTTTCAGTTGCAATACAGACCATCAATTTCCTTCAGAAAATTTTATTTTCTTTTATAGGCTTTGGGTTCACAAAACAGCAGCAAAAACTGTCTTTGACATAAATCTAGAGAAAACACCTTTTATTTTAATTAAATTGCTAAAGTTACAAAGGAATGAATTTTAATGTTTGTTCATACCATGAATCCTTGCTCTGAATAGGTTTGAGCATTTTAATAGAAAATCATGTTTGTATTTACTAGGTAAAACATGTAGATCAGGGAAATCCTTCACCCAAATCACTTCTAAGACTTTCTACATTCAGTGTGAATGTTTGAGTGCACTTAAATGATGTGCAAGCCAAATATAATGTCACCTTCAAAATATTATTTTTGAAGGATAAAAAGGGTATTTATTAATGTTGAACATTGATTCCTTGTGTAAAAGTGTTTGGAATATTTCTGGACTGCTACTGCCATATTTGCAAATATTTTAAACTGTGGACAACTAAAACATGGATATTAAGTAAACTTTTATGTAAAAATGTTTGTGGAAAGCAGTGCCAACGAGTGAGTTTTTCCCTTCTATTTTATTATGATTGCTATGCTGCTGTCCTTTCTGTACAGAGAGAGTGAGAAGCAAGTTAGCTATGTTTGCTGCTGCTATGATTATTTCCCATTGTCCACAACTTGAAAATATTCCTCTGAGGAAACAAAGGGAATTAAAACAAAGGAACGCATTTCTGCTTTATTGAAAACTAAACATGAGTGTGCTGGGCAAGGATTTACTTTTATATCATCATCATCATCATCATCAAAGTTTTATGTCAGAATTTTCTGCAGATGATGCGGTACAACCTTTCCAGGAGAAAATATACAGCAAAAACATAAGAAACTGTTATTTATGACCTTGGAAATAAAACAGTCAAAAGAATACTTTAAATTTCTACATTTTTTGTGTTGCATGATTGGGTAACTACTGTACATAATTTTACCGTTATATGTGCATAAAAACTTTTCATCCTTTTTTCATTCAGAATTTCACTTAAGGTATCTAACAAGTGAATTTTTTAAAAAAATTGACACATTTAAAAATATACATCATAAAATAATATATTAAAGTTGCATACAGCTTTGTTAAAAACCTGTGTTCTAATAAGAACTCTCAAAAGAAAAGTAGCTTCTTTCTTTAAAAAAATTAATATAAGTTCACTTTACATAGATAAATTGCTTTAATTTTGCATACCAAAATTTGAAATAAATATCAGGTGCATGTTGATGATTAAAATGCATATGAAAGCAAACAGGATATAAACATCAATTTTATTAATTTTCAAATGATGAAATAATGTCTTCAATAAAATGCCATTTGCTCAAGGACTTTCACTAAAAGAAAATACCATTGAATAAGCCAAAGGCAGAGTTTGATTTTGCTTACCAGGGGAGATGAAGACAACCATAATATCTACAAGATTTTATTTAAAAACTATAGCAAATAAAAAGTATCATCAGGGACCTGATTATAATGATTGCATGATCAAAAACAAGAGACTGGAAAGTACATGCTGTTTTACCTATTATCTTAAATGTAATTTACCCCAGGTCCAACAGCGGATACTACAAAAGTCTATAGGTAGAAGAAGCATTTAAAAAGAATAGCATTGCACAGTGACATAATCCATCACCAACACAATGCAGCAGATTAAAGAACACCTCAAATGAATTTTCAGGGTTTGGATCAGTTGACAATTAACTGAAGAAGAAATGTTTATCAAGTCCGAGGCTCTAACAAAATTTGGATGGAACTGTATGTTCTCTCTCCCAAATAAGACAACATACTCCAGTTGGTTAAAGACAACAGAGACTCTGAAACAGGAGGAAACTTTAAACTGGTTCTTGGAGGAAGATCTGGGACAAGGAAGCAGTGTTTGAAATAAACCAATATGCCTGAAAATACAGAATGCAAATTATATGATAGAAACTTCTCTTGAATTAAAATGGTTCCCATTATAATGGTGCAGATGTGCACTTTTAGAGGAAACCTGGGATCTGCCTTGCAACCTAGTATCTCTTCCCAAGTTATGAAGTGGAGACACTCCTACCATTTAACTGGTTATGAGCTAGCTAGTAGTATGAAGATTCTAGGTAGAGTCAGCCATCCAGCCATTCCCCATTTGATGCAAGTTTCCTGAAATCTTGGGTCACACTTCTCTCCTGGAATTAGAAATGACCCATCCGCCACAAACAATTGGCTTTCCAATCTGTACCTCTCAGTAGGACTTTGATGGTACATTTGTATAGAGTGACTCAATTATCTCTTTTTAATACAGACCCCTTCATGGCCTGCAAACTACTCAGGAAGTTTCGCCTTAGAAAGTTATAGAATTTTGAAAGTGGTGATTATTCCCTTCAGGATAAGAAACCGCAATAAGATCAAAGGAACAAAATTTTGAGTCATTTATTAAACATAAATGTATGTTATGATAATGAAAGATGTGATGAATATAAAGTGGTTGCTTCAAGCCCAGGAGAAATACAGAGATGTACTTTCCTTTAATTATGCTTGACCTGCAGTCCTCAGGGATGGTAAATGTTTGAGACTGCAAGCAATTTTATCTTTTTTTACCAGATTGGATTGTTTTGAATGCCACGTAAATTCTCGAGGTAGTCCTTGGGTTACAACCATAACTGAACCCAAAATTCTATTGTGAGACATGAGTTTTGCCCCATTTTATGACCTTTCTCATCACAGTTGTTAAGTGAATCATTCAGTTGATAAGTTAGTCACATGGTTGCTAAGTGAATCTGGTTTCCCCCACTGACTTTGCTTGCCAGGTCACAAAAGCAGATCACATGACCTCGGGACACTGCAATGATCATAAATATGAACCAGTTGCCAAGTACCTGAATTTTGATCATATGGACCTGGGGCTGCTGCAAAGGTCATAACTGAAAAAAACGGTCATAAATCACATTGTTCAGTTCCATTGTAACTTGAACCGTCACTAAACAAACTGCTGCAAGTTGAGGACTACCTGTCTTATGTTCCTCAGTGGGGAAAAATGAACCCGACATTTTCTGGATTTTATTTCCAGCCGGAAAGTGAGGCTACTACCAGATTAAACTGAATAAAATATAAGTCGATTTCAAGCTGTTTTTACTTGTTTACGACGTCTTTCTTAAACTGCTCAGCCAATTTTTCGGGAAAACGGTCCCTAGATCATGGCCAGGAGCCTCGCCTGTTTTCTGTGAGCGTGGGAACAGTAATCCCGACATTTCCGGAGCTCGTTCCCTTGGGAGACTGATTGCCGAACCTACTCTGCCTATTTGAAATAAATTTGTTCTCAGGGAAGTCCCAAGCGATCTGGATTACATCCTAATAATCAGGCGATGTTCAGTTCGAAACAAATGAGAACTTGATTAAAACGAGCGAGAAACAGGTAGTTGTTCTCTCTCCGTTTTTAATTTTTTGTTTAGTTCTCATATTCCTTTAACCTAACGCAAAGGTCTTCAAACTTGGCAACTTTCAGACTTGTGGACTTCAACTCCCAGAATTCTATGCTGGCTGGAGAATTCTGGGAGTTGAAGTCCCACAAGTCTTAAAATTGCCAAGTTTAGGGACCCCTAACTAACGGTTCGCTCTATGTACGTGTAACATTCCCTATGGAAATTCTCAGTCATCCAAATCATGGTTGTCTCAAAGGTGCTCCCCCCTCCACCGCCCCAAGAGGTAGCTGCGCTTTCTGGGTTTTTTTTTCTTTGAAAACATTTCGCTTCTCATCCGAGAAGCTTCCTCAGCTCTTCAGTTCCCCGGCGTTCTTCCGAACCCACCCATGACAAAAGACAACCGTCCCCGCACGAGCCTCGCGATTGGCTGCCCTGCAGAAAAGGAGGAGAAAACCCAACCTCCTCTGCCACGAACCCGCCCACCCTGATACTACTGACCGGCGCGCGATACACCCAATAGCGGCCAAAGCCCTCGAACTAGGACCGCCTCGCTCCCTGGTGACGTCACCAACGCGCCTGCCTTTGCCTTGCTTCGACCGCTGGGTGTATATGGACAACATTGGAGGACGCGGCTGAGAGCTGTGGAGGAGGGAGGGGGGCGTCGTCATGGCTTCCTCCATGGTCCGAGCCACCGTCCGGGCTGTGAGCAAGAGGAAGATTCAAGCCACCCGTGCAGCCCTCACGCTGGTCAGTATTCGGGGCGAGGCGGAGTTGCACCGGGCAGCCTCGCGTTCGCCCGCTGCAGAAGCGGGGTTGAGGCTTTGGGAGGAGAAGGGGGGGGGGGTCTACCGGTTGGTAAACAAGCGCGCTGCGCAGGCGTGCATGAAAAGGGGACGGCGGAGAGGGGTCCCCAATGATGGTCTGGCGGAGATTGCTGCAGCCGCTCTTATGTGCTAAAGCCCCCTTTGATATTCTGCCCGCCTTTTAAAAATATTTTTCGCTCTTTATTTTACATGCCGCCTCTGCTTCCCACCCCAGGCAGAGATACTCTCTAGATAAAAGACGGGATCGCTTCTAGTGAGCTGTTACCGTCATGCAGCTGGTGGGAGATGAGCTTTCACGACTTCTCACGATTGTGTTACGGGAGGGTTGTATGGAGGAGAGAAAGAGGTGTAGCAGTAGAAGCCTTTGTGGTGACAGTTTAGCTTGGGTGGTTTTTTTTTCCTGCTCTAATCCAAGGCACGTCGGTTATTATGGTATCTTGAGCTGAGACTCCCCAATATCAAAAAAGTATAGAGCTAAAAAAAAACTCTTTTATGGCGCTGTATTTTCTATGGCTGCCCAGTTTTTTATATTTATATCTATGTATCAGTGGTGACATTCAAAAAATTTTTACTACTGGTTCTGTGGGCATGGCTTGGTGGGTGTGGCAGGGGAAGGATACTGCAAAATCTCCATTCCCTCCCCACTCCTGGGGGAGGGATATTGCAAAAATCTCCATTCCTACCCCACTTTGGGGCCAGCCAGAGGTGGTATTTGCTGGTTCTCCAAACTACTCAAAATTTCTGCTACCGGTTCTCCGGAACTGTCAGAACCTGCTGAATTTCACCCCTGATATTTGTGTGGGTAGGTGTGGATGTACACACACACACACACACAATATCACAGAAGTGAGTACACCCCCTCACGTTTTGTAAATATTTAAGTATATCTTGCCAGCAGTTTAGACATTAATGGCTGTGTGTTGAGTTATTTTGAGGGGACGGCATTTACACTGTTATACAAGCTGCATACTCACTACTTTACATTGTAGCCAAGTGTTATTTCTTCAGTGTTGTTACATGAAAACATATCCTTATTTATAAAATGTGAGGGGATGTACTCACTTCTGTGATATACTGTATATAAAGACGTGAAAGGAATTTATAGGGGGGAGTGGGTGAAAGCAAATGCCACCACTAGCACTGATGATGTTATCTAGTTAGGGTAATGAAACACCTGCAAGAAAACAACCAAGCTCAAGAGATAATCAAAGACCCCTCAAATGCCTTGTGTAATTCTCCTGTTCTGGTGTTCAATATAAATTATGGAAAGGATTATTATATTTTATTGCCACACTACTTTATTGTGTGTAATGATGGGCATCAACCACACCACCATGCATTGGGTGGTACAAGTAATCCTCGATTTACAGCCATTCATTTAGTGACTGTTCAAAGTTATAAGGGCACTGAAAAAAAGTGACTTGTGACCGGTTTTCACATTTAACACCTGCAGCATCTCCATGGTCACATGATCAAAATTCGGTCAATTGGCAGCTGGCATGTATTTATCACAGTTGCACTTTTCCGGAGTTATATGATCACCATTTGTTAACTTCCCAGCTGGCTTCTGAAGCAAAGGCAATGGGGGAAGCCAGATTCACTTAACAACTGCAATGATTCATTTAACTCTGGCAAAAAGATCAGAAAATGGGATGCAACTCATTTAACTGTGTTGCATAGCAATGAAAAATATAGGTTCGATTGAATAAGTTGAGGACTACCTATATATGAGATCAAGCTGTTTACCTAGAAATGAACATATACATAAGTACTGGGTACCAAACACATTAAAAATTGTCAGTCTTCTGTGCATATAACCAGCTCTGTGATGTTCAGTTTTATGGGAGGAAAATCTCAATGGAGAAATGATTAAATACTCTGAGGGTATTGAGATCTGAAAGGGTATGATGTGTATTTTCATAAGCAAAACTAAACCTGAGAACTTTGGGATCATGCCCACATAGTTTTCTTGAACATGGTTTACCCCTGCTTTCTTCTGGAATGGTTTTACAATTTTCCAATCCATCCCAAGCCCTCTAAATTGCTGGAGGTCTCCCTCCCAGGTCCTATCCAGGCCAAGCCTGCTTAGCGTCTGACATCAATCAACCTCATCTGGAAATCATTAAATGTTATTTAAATATGATAGCCATACATAAGAAAATCTTAGACAACATTTTCTTAAAATACTGTAAATATTGGCCATTCAGTAGCACTTCCTTTATATTTTTAAATTTTAGAATAAAGATGTATAATTGTTTTTTTATATATTTTTAATGAGTTTTTTATTATTTTTATAAATACCATGACTCAAGGTGGTGAACATACATAATACTCCTTCCTCCTCCTATTTCCTCCACAACAACCTTGTGAGGTAGTTTGGGCTAAAAGAGTGTGACTGGCCCAAAGTCAGCCAGTCTAGTTTCATCCATAAAATTATAATGCAGAAAAAATATAAAATTAGCTTGCGAAAATATCTATCAATGGATTTACAGCTATTTCCGAGTTATAAACCTTCTAAGAGGTTTTTTCCATATGTAAAATCAATGTATGATTGTAAAATGGGATTCTTCCCATAAACCTGTTTCTCCGCTTCCACCACATTACATTGGTGACAATAAACTCTACACATGCAAGTAATGAGAAATTACAATCATGCCATGTTCCTCAGTAAGACATACAGTCTGTATCTAAATGCACATCTTGGTGTATAGCAAATATGGTTTGAAGAAATGTTCCACAGACTATGTATAAAATGACTAGAGATTTACTAATTGGTAGCTCCGTAGGAGGGAAAGTATCATTCAACAGAGATGTTATTGGAATGTTGGGAACCTAATTATTATTATTCACGCAGCTTGGAATAATAGGTGTATCTCTAAAAAACCTATGCCAAATATGACAAGGTGAAAAACAGGGCTGAATTCATGTGCCAAAATATTATTTTATATTAGTGTGCTGCATAAAGATGAACAGATAGCTGCCGAAAAATATTAGCATCATTTTAAGTTCCACAAAACAATTAACGTTAAATGAAATTCTTTGAATTTCCTTCTCTCCTACAATTCATTAATATTCTCTCACTGCTTGTAGTTTTCTGTGAAAGGACAAAATAGAACATACAATCCAATATTTCTATATTGTCTATAACATTTTGGTTTTAATTTAAAGAAGTTATTTTATTACATTGAAGAAAGTTAGAAGTCATTATTTATATATTTTTCTTTTTCATTCTTTTTTCTTGTCACTTCCCATCCCTTTTATCTCCTTCTACTTTTAATCTTTTTTTTCTTTTTTGTAACTTAATAAATTTGCTTTAAAAAAGATGAAATTGATGAGTCGTGTAATGCAAAATCTCTTCCTATCTTTCAGACCCCATCTGCGGTGAATAAGATAAAGCAACTGCTAAAAAATAAACCTGATCATGTAAGTGGTGCTAGATGGTATTCCAGGTATTACTTGATGTTCAAGACTGCATCACAATCTGCTAATAGATATTGCTTTAGCCAGTAGCCAGTAAAGTATATTTGATGGGGATATGTTTGAAACAGGAAAATGTTTTTATTTCAGAACAAACCAATGCAATCTGGAAGCTATGCCAGATCACTTGGAACTTGCAGAGGTTCTGCAAAACCAAACTTCAGAACACTCTTGATTATGCCAGGTTTCAAACAAAGCATCTGGCAAGCAGTTATGGAAAAAGACACACACACCCCTACTGTCCTCAGCACTTCTAGCCTGGCATGGTCTATAACCCACCTTACCAGCCCCTCCCCTCTCAGTCACTGTTGCTGGCTGATCCCTCTAGTCAGCACATCCCAACTTTCCCATATCTTTCCTTTATTTTCCCAGTTGCTCACCTCTCCCGCATACTTATTCCACCAAACCTACCAGTTCCAACTTTTGAGCAAGTTTGTTCCCTCCTCTCCCTTCCCAAACTCTTTTTGCATGAATCAGAACATCCCAGTTTCATTCTGTGTACAAATTAAAATAGCTTTGTTTCATTAAGTCAGTAAATCCTAATTCCTTAAAAGATGGCCAAAATTAGTTTTATTTAGATGAACAGCTTCTAGTCATGTCCCATATGGGCAATTTTGGTTCCATGAGACTTACAGTACAGTTTTGCATAACACTACTCATAAATAAATGACACTTAAGATTGAAAGGACTCAGAATCTGTGTGTATTTACACTAAAACCTTGTATAGTCAAATTAGGATAAAATCATTGAAACAGTAATTCTGGCACTTGAGAATTGTTGGCTTCATGCAAAAAATGTTTCTAATATGTTAATGTTTATATTTTAGGTAGGAGTTAAAGTAGGTGTGCGCACAAGAGGTTGTAATGGCCTTTCCTATACACTAGAATATACAAAATCAAAAGGAGATTCTGACGAAGAGGTAGTACAAGATGGTAAGTGTACTTGGGATAGTAAGACTGCAAAAGTCATTACCAATTCTAACTTCCAATATGTTTCCAATGTGTAAATTAGAATTGACAGAATTCAGATTCAAAGGCCAAGAGGTGCTTCAGAGCACATAGGGATGGGCCTTTGTTCCCAGGTTCTCAGCTGACCAGGGAAAGGCATATTTAATGTCAAGTGTTGCTGCCAACAGGTGCTAGATTTGTGATGCTGTCACCAAAGCACATCCCTTTTGCCTTTAAATCCAACTTCTGAATAGCCCTATCAATAAGAATATTTATTTGCATTATATACCATCTTTCTATAGAATATTGACAGGTTGATTTTTTCCTTTAGGTGAACATAGTGCCATGAAATCAATGACTCACTAAAGACCCATTTATTTATAGATAGGCTAAGTCTGCCTACTTTTGAATGTTTAGGCTCATACACATTTGGAAAAATACCAAAAAAATTATCAATGTGGCTTGCAGAGTATATCATGGAATAAATGCAAAACAAGTCATATTTAAGGAATTTCTATAACTTATTATATATTTGTTACCTTGTAGTGAAATATATGAACTATACTGTACCAGTATATTGGATAGTTAAAAAAAAGCCTAATGTATGCTTAATCTTCCAAATCTCTTTTTTTTTTCCCCTTTTTAAAAAGGTGTCAGGGTGTTTATTGAAAAAAAAGCCCAACTTACACTTTTAGGAACTGAAATGGACTACGTAGAAGACAAACTGTCCAGTGAATTCGTTTTCAATAACCCAAACATCAAAGGAACATGTGGTTGTGGAGAAAGCTTCAATATTTAAATTACCAGGACTAATTCCATGACTTAGCAATGCAGAACTGCTTTCTAAAAGCAACCAGTTGTTGTGTGTTTTTCACATATATGGGCTTTGTAAGATAGTGGGCTTGACACAAAATAAAACTGCTGCGTTTGAAAATATAATCTGTCTGTTCAGTTCCCTCCCTCCCCCTTACTAAAGGTAAAGTGGGATAGAATGAAAAGTTGGTTGCAAAAAAAAAATCTACAATTTTCATAAGAATTCATAATTTGGTTTATAGCAAATTCTACTTTTTAGGAGTCTACTCTTAGCAGTTGTGTTAATTCTTTACAAAATTAAAAACGTTTCTGAAAAAAGTTCCATAGATTCAGATTTCCATTTACTATATTTTGAAATAGAAGTCTACTTCTCTGTGTATTATAGGATCAAAATATTGTCCATTTAAAGCAAAAGGCAATCCTATACAAAAAATGTTGTGTTCCCTGTTTGAATATTTTATAAATCTTTGAAAACTTAATTTGAATTCTAATAGGCTCGTGAGATCATATAACTTGAAGTGAAGTGAATAATCCCCTTTAAGCAAGTAAATGTTTTTTATACAAGAAAAGCCAACAGTGTTTTCAGCAATCTTGTACTGTGAATGTTTTAAAAAAAATATCATTCTACATTATATTTCCTAATTGATGGATAAAACATTTTCTCTAGTGGATTAAATAATTTTATTATCATGCAGCAAAGCTAAATTATTGAGCACCACCATTTTGTTAACTAATGACAATTTATGATTCGACTTTAATTTTGTTAAAAATTTGCTTGAGAAAAAGTTTGAATTATGCTGACAACTTGGAGAGTAATTTTACAAATATATTGTGTATTTATATAATAAACTTGGATGGAATTAAGATTCAATTGCAAGATTTTATGATTTACGATGTCACACTTTTACACAGTTTACTGTTTTTACTTGTTTTTCCCCCGATGAAGTAAATGTTTCCAAAACACTTTCTCATGGTAAGATAGCAATTATCTTATACAGTCAGACATTCACACTAGCCTTAGGATGGGAGAAGAAGGAATATGTTATATGAATGATAGGTTATATGTTACAACGCAAGATTACTATTCCAGTAACTTTATCAGTTGCCACAGCTCTGCTTTTCAAATACTTGCACTTAAGTGAAACACTGGGGAATAAATCCATTTGTTTAAAAAGTTTTAACAGCTGGAACTGCTTTGGTAAGCTGTACAATCTTTTGCATGGCAGATTTGACATGCTGCTTCACATACCATGTTCAAGTACAAGAAGGAAAATCAGCCTACTCTGGACAGACTTTGGCATATTGAATTTTCAGCTCCTGCAAACATATAGGTTGCTGGACTATGGTTCTGGGTGAAATCTATGAATATAGTCATATGCATAATATTAAGTGTTTTCATTTTGCAAAAATGGGTTACAGAATTCCTTGCTGAAAACAGTTATGCTATGTGATTTATGGTTATGAAAAGGACTTGAATGTAATTAACATGTAAGAGACTTAAAAGATTTTTTTTCTTGGTTAGAAATATTTTGTTCTTTCTTGATTCATAAACTATGTGAATGAAACTCCCAGTTATGAATATACAACACACTATTCTTGAATACCTAACGCACAATTATGAAGTACATTTATATTAGTAATAATTTTATGAATGTGTCTATTGATCATCTGTTATGTGTATAATAATGTAATTAAGAAATGTAATAAATTATCTTTTTGTGAACATGAAATATATATTTGTAGCAGTTCGTAAACAAACCATAAATGAGTATTCTATTTTACTTCGTAATTGCAAAATTATTACATTAGAAAGACACGTTTCCATAGGTCAAGCTTGACTTCCGATTATCCTCTCCATGCAGTTTCCTTCTTGTTTCATTGTGGGATGTTTTTCAACTTCCCAGTTTTGGGGATGACTGAGTGGTTTCCCATCAAAATCATCAAATATTGCTAAATTGTTTGGATCATTGTAATTCAGCTAAATATTGCCACGTGTGTTAACTATCACAACCTAATTAGGTAATTTCTAAGAAAAACATACTCCTTATAATCTTATTTTAATCTTTTAAAATATGGATTTTAAAATGCCAGTTTAAACCCCAAACTGACAAAAGTATCTTCATATTTTAAATCTGCTATGGGTTTACTAGGGCAGTAAATTTAATAAATTTACATGCTGCTCAACTCACTATTGAAAGCTCCTCAATAAAAGATAAATACATCTTTGGCCCTTGGAAATATTTTAAATCTCAGCAAAGCAACTGGGCCTTTAAAATCAAATTGCTATAGAGAGGGGGGGCAACTAATATTAAGAGGGCATGAGATAAATAAGGCACAAATACAACTAGAAATAAGAGAATTGAAGAAAATCTATGGAGTATCATCCCAACCCCTGATTTTCAAGCTGTGAAAATTCATCCTTGCCTGATTTTAACCCAAGTGATGCTGGGTGTGGGGGAATCGTATTTCATATTCTCAGCCTGTTCTTACTATGCTGGCTGAGGCACTGGAGGACCACAGCTTCTCTACCACTTCATGTGTGTATCCTTAAGCATCACTGATGTAAGGTCCTCCCTGCGCTTGCCACGAGTCCTGGGAATTGCAAACCTCCTTTCAAAGAAACGCGAAGAGGGTGAAGACAAAAGTCGGGGGCCCAATTCGTTTACCAAGGAGGCAGCCGGGACTTCATCGTTCAGTGGGATTTGCGGCTGGATGGAGCCTCCCCTCAGAGCAGCGTCGCCCGGCTGCTGGCTGATTTTCGCTAAGATTTCATAGAGGGAGATCGGGCTAAACCCCGGCTGGCAAGTCCAGCTGCTCCGTTACCCCAAACCCCTTCCTTGCTCTCCAACATAGAGGCAGGGGTAGAAATTGTGAGACGATAATGAGGCGTCCTGTTGAAACCACTGATTGGTTCAGCGGGCGAGAAGAGACCCAGCACCGCAGCTGGGCTCAGCGCAGCGCATGCGTGATCACTCGCCGCCTGGTAAGTTTTGTTACTTGGTTATTAATTAGACCGTAGGTCTTTAAATCCCCAACAGCTGATTTCTCTAATCTAACCGATCTCTCAAACGTCTGCTATTTTTCTATGAAGATTCTCAGTCATCCAGGTCGTGGTTGTCCCAAAGGTGCTTTCCCTCCTTTTTTTCTGGACTTTCTGGTTTTTCTTTGAAGAGTTTCACTTCTCATCCAAGAAGTTTCTTTTGGAGCTCTTCTTCAGCCCCCATCGTTTCCCGGCGTTCTTCCGAACCCACCCTGGATCCAGTCAGAGCCGAAGAAGCTTCTTTGAATGAGAAGCGAAACGTCTTCAAAGATCTGTTATCGAATTCATGCTTGGCGAAATAAAATAAATAAAAATAAAATACAAAATAAAAACCAGAAAGTCCAGTTGCCTCTTGGGGAAAAAAAAACACCTTGTGGGACGATTCTGGTATTTTTGGCTGCTGTTGTAGCCAAAAAGGTGGCTTAGTGTTTTTTCAAGGCATCTTTTTCCTCTTGGGGTGGGAATGTTTAAAACACTGAGCGCTAATAAGAATTCCTCCAGGCCCCCAAAGGGACCTTCGCTTTTCTTTCCCAGGAAATAGCGACACCGCCAGATGGAGCTTTTTCGCAAGACCCTCCTTTCCCTACGTGAATTTGGCTTCCTTGTTTCTATGGACGACGATTGGTAGGTAGTCGGGTCTCTTTTCCTTTCCCTCCCACGTAGAAAAGCGGAAAGTTTTTTTTTATAAAGTCCGAAAAGGCTTAATGGACGTTCCCTAGACTGAGTAAGTTTCAACTAAGTTTCAAAGTTGTAGCAGGACTACCAGATTCTGTAACAGCTTTGTTCCCTATGCCATCCCTCTAGTAAACTCCCAAGATTCGTTTTTGTCGCCATGTATATGTATACATCTGAACTAGACTGTCTTGTTCTCTGTGTCATATAATATATGTGGGTATGTGCATAATTTTGTATGCATGTACGTATGTATGTGGGACACCGTGGCTCAGTGGCTAAGACACTGAGCTTGTCGATCAGAAAGGTCGGCAGTTTGGTGGTTCAAATCCCTAGCGCCGCATAATGGAGTGAGCTCCCGTTACTTGTCCCAGCTTCTGCCAACCTAGCAGTTCGACAGCGTGTAAAAATGCAAGTAGAAAAATAGGGACCACCTTTAGTGGGAAGGTGTGCGTCTAGTCATGCTGGCCACTTGACCACGGAGACATCTTCGGACAGCGCTGGCTGTTCGGCTTTGAAACAGAGATGAGCAGCGCCCCCTAGAGTCGGGAATGACTACCACATATGTGCGTGTGGAATCTTTACCTTATGTATGTATGTAGGTTTGTTTGTTTTATTCATTCTGCCATGGTTATGCAGTGTGTATTGGAGGTGGTGACCCTTTGAGAGCTGTATGCAACAGAATTTCATTTTAATGTATGCTGATTAGTGTACTTTCAAAGTGACAAAGCTATTCTATTCCATTCCATTCCATTCGCGTTGGGCTAAAATGTGGCTTATTCATTTCTATGTCTGCGCATTGTGCGAACCCAACCATTCTGGTGAACTAAATTTGTTATGTGAGTCCAGCCAGTCCTGATTATGTGCCATAAAGTTGGTGTTGACGCTTAGCAACTACAGGTAGTCCTTGACTTACAACAATTCATTTAGTGACCATTCAAAGTTACAACGGCACTGAAAAAAGAGGTAGTATCCTAAATATGGCCATTGTTATATTTATATAATGAAAGTCTTTTATAATTGATCCTAGAGACCAATGTTATGCTGAATGCAATTCATGGGGAAGCGCATTGAAAGGACTGAGAATGTTTTTTTTTTCTTTCCGGAATAGTTAACTGGAATATATATGACCTTCACTACAAGAATGAAACTATGGTTTTCAAACTATAATGGGGAGGCTTGTATATTATGCTAAATCAAAAGAAAAAAAATACCCACGTTGTTCCTTCCTCTTAAATAGTTGGCTAAGTTGTGGATTTAAACCACAGCTAGGATCATAAATCATGCTAAGTCAAAGCTAAACATGTTTGTTTGTTTGTTTGTTTATAAATAAAATGTACAGGTCGCCCATCACACCTCATGTTAATTACTTATCATTACTCATTATACTTAATATATGTGAACAGGGATACTTCATATTATGTCATCTTTGAATATTACAGATCAAATTACAAATGTGCAGTTTAGTTTTTAGTCTGTTGCAAATCACTTTCTAGATAAAAATGAATTAAGAAATTCTATAAGCTTATATTTTGTGCATGTGTATTTTTTGAAACACAACCACTACTAATCCTTGTATTTAAATGTGTATATGAAATAACTATGTAGAATGACTTCTAAAGAACCTTACTCAACTCTTCTCCATGCCATTCAGCCAGCAGTTCTTGAAGGTCAGCTGCAAAAATGGATAAAAACCAATTACAGGAACCCAACTCCATCTGCGCCAGTATCCTTCCTGAAGATGTAGTTGTTATAAAGGATTCAGATAAAGATGCTACTGAAGACAGAGATACTTCTGCAACTGTTCTTCCCAAAGATTCCTGCTTACCTGTAGCTTCAAAACATCTGTTTGGCTCAAAAAGCAAACGGAAACCTTATTTTGAACTGCCACCAGCATATGTGCTTCCTTACCTGGTTTTAATCAAGAATTGTCTTGATTTGCCATTTCCCACCATCAAGAAACAATGTCTCAGAGGAGAAATACTGTGCAAGATAGACTCTTTAACGCTGAGGCGCAAAAAGAAGAAGCAGCCTACTTCACTTGAGCCAGAAAAAGTACCAACACTTCAAGGTTGACTACATTCTCAATTGAAATTGTGGATGAGTAAAGCATTCAGATTAATAAGATTAAATGAAAATATGGAGTAATGGTTTCCAAAATTTAAGAATGAAAGTCGGTCTTTGAGCCCAAACAATTAAGTAGAGGATCCTTTTGAAGTCAGGGAGAACTTCTGAATATTGTGTTGTGAATTATAAGATAGGTAAAAGATTAAATAAAAGAAACAGCTCCTGATTGGGAGAATAGCTGTTTTTGTAATATGAGGGAATCTAGAGATAAATACTTAAAGTCGGAGGTCTGCCATAAATCACATTTCTACTTAAAAGTTAGTAGTAAATTTCATAGTTTCCTGAAGTCTATCTGTAGTTTGTGAATCTCACTCCAAAGCTGTCTAATGACCATAGATATATTGGGTAAGAATTCTAGAGTAGAGCATATCTGGAGGATGCCCTGCTTCAGAACTTTTACAATAACCCACAGTTTCCAACCTGATTGTCTTCCTTCTTTAGCTTTAGTCTTTAGCTTCTGGAATTCTCAGAAATTCCCACACTAGCTGGGAAATACCTGGGCCTAGATTGAGTTAGCCTGAGTTAAACTTTTAGTTTTACATCAAGCTTTGTCTAAACCTTAGTGGCTGAAACAGAAGTGGCATTTTATTGGAGGACAGGATTGAATGTGATCACTTAAGCTTGATCTTGAACTCCCACCTCCTTTGCTTCAAGTTACAAGCAGGAGAAGTAGCCTCTACTATCTGGAAATGCATGTATGTTATGTACAGAACCTTCATGCAGGTCCTAGCCAGCATGACTGGTGATGCCAGGTACTACTGTAGCATTTGCAATTCTGCAGTATCTGGAAGGCTGGTTTCCAATCCCAGCTCTATAAGAACAGAACTGTATTACTAACTTGTTCCTCCTTTGAATTCTCAAAAAATAATTCAATAGGCTACCTAGAAGCAATAGGCTATTCAATGGGTCTGGCATCTGCAGTTCCCACTCCCATAATAATGTTTTGGCATAATATACTGAGTGCTATTCCTTTTTTAATTTTTTCCTCAGTCAAGAAAAAAAAATAATGTATTTGCTAATACGATATTGATCTGATATTCTGTACTTTTCTCTTTGTCTTTGTTTAAAGAAACTAAATATGTAACTTTTGAAGGCCTGGAGGACCTACAGTGGAAATTATTCAAAGGTCTGCTAAAACGAAAGCCAAAAACAACGGGAATTTGGAGGGAAGCAAAATACACAAAGAAACCTGTTACAACTGTTATTTATCAAGGAAAGGAACACATCATTCCCCTATTACCTAAAGATTGGATAATTGATGAGTCCCTCAAGTTTTCCAAGGAAAAGATTTTTTCCTTCTTTTTAGAAAATGTGTCACACCTGTAAATATGTAGCAGTCCCTGAAGTTTGGAAAGAATCTATGTAAACAAGCAATAAACAACATCTTGTGCTGGACATACAGTGTGATGCCATTAAGTAATTTGCTTATTGTAACATAAAATAGGGCTATTTTGGTTTCCAGCAAGCCAATTCTTTTTTTTTCTTTTCTTTTTGCTACAGTAGCCTTTTATGTTATTCTGTGCCAATTTATAAACTCTCATGATTTGGTGTTCTCCAGGTGGATCTCATATGAAATTCAGGAGTTGCAGCCCCATCTCTCACCCCCACTAGGTAGACCAGACCAGGAAATTAATTCCACAGGAAACTGTTTTTTAATTGAAATTGACTTTAAAAAAAGAACTTCGTATGATCATACTATTCCTCCCCTCCTCTTTATAGTTCGGTGAATTAGAGAGGTATCTCAGCTGTTTTCAGACATAATCTGGATGTTCTGGATTTAAATAATACTTTAGCTTCATTTATCTAAGCAATAGCACATATATTTCCATCAAGGTCACTCTATCCCACCAGAGCTTAAATTTTTTTTGCTTTACTCTACTGGAGAATACTGATATATTATCTTGCTGCTTGATTGCAATTTCAGTATTGATCTCATTTTACTGATACTGATAGAATTAAAGGCTACTCTGCTGAATGCTGTGCAAATGCCTTTACATCCTTTTGTTTGGCAGATCTAAAAAAAAACTTGTTGGAAGAACTAGCGAAGCCAGGCTCTTAGAATTCAATATAAAACCATATTTCTGGCTATGTATATGATCTATGACATTTTTAGATCAGATTAGCAACAAACCCTATATATATATATATATTGATAAGTAGTCTACTATAGTCCTGTAAATATATATGTATACAACATGACCAATAAATACAAGTGCTTAATGGTAGTATGCTGAGACTATTCACAGGTCTGCGACTAGAAAGCTCTTTGATTATTTTCATCTAATTTCCATGTATTTTGGTGTGCTGAAAACAAATAAAATATTGAAAAAACTCCTAGACGTCATGATTTGCCACGACATGCAAAATTGCCGTCAAATTTATCAATTTTTAAAAAAATTTAGTATTTTTTTATGTTATGGGTTTTTAACCAAATTTAAAGTCCAAATTACTATTAATTAATTCATATAAGTGCATTTAAGATATAAAATGCCAAAAAAACCTTAAAGGATTTGTCCGAGTTATGTAAAAAGAATATAGCACTGCAAATCTGATGGTCACCAATATATACATAAGCTAAGCAAATTTTAAGTCTGTGCTTCTAATGGTAGAAGGGGTTAATCTTTCCTGAAGAATCCAGTGGGAGGGAGACACAAGGCAGATAGCAGCATCTTCGGTCAATGCAGGGTGGGTGGCCAGCACTTTGACGTCTTGTGTACAGACACAGAGCTGCTTTCTCCTGCATGCCACACTTGTGAATGAATCATCATCAGGTTCTTGGTTCTAGGCTGTTCACACTTTTTCATAGCAATTCATGTTAGCTCGTCATTCTTCAACCGTTATGTTATGGCTCCGCGAAAGTGTATTAATTTGCCAGACAGTTTCCGTTTCATCTGTGGTGAATATACAGTGTTGAAGCAACAGCAGAATATTACAGACTTTGTGAAAAAAGTATACTTTGCATACTTTGGACTAAAAATTGGAGATCAAGATAAAGTTTGGGCGCCTCATAAAGTGTGTAAATGGTGTGTTGAGGACCTCCGAAACTGGTTCAAGGATAAGAAAAAATCTTTCCATTATGGGATTCCTATGGTATGGCGAGAGCAAAAGAACCAAAGTGATGACTGTTACTTTTGTTCATGTGATGTGAAAGGGTTTAATTCCAAATGGAAGCATTCCATTTAATACCCCAATCTTCACTCAGAAATTTGTCCCATCCCCCATGGCACAGATATACCAGTACCTAAGCCCCCTGCTACCTTGGAAGGGATACCTAGCTCCGTTGAAGGTGAAGTCATACCTGAACCAGATGACGAATCAAGTTCTGACTTTGAAGATGATACAAGACCAAAATTGTTTTCTCAGGAGGAGATGAATGATTTGATAAGAGACTTGAATCTTCCCAAAGATGCCGCTGAGTTACTCGGATCAAGGCAGGAAAAGCAGGAATTTATTGTTGCCAGGAGTGTCATCTTCATGGTTCAGACATCGTGAAAAGGAGTTTGTTCCTTACTTCGCCCAGGAAGATAAGTTGGTTTATTGCATTGCTGTCGAAGGTCGGATGGGTCAATTTAAAATCCAATATGATTCAGAGCAATGGCGTCTTTTTATAGATTCTTCAAAAAGAAGTCTCAAAGCAGTTTACTCCAAAACGGTTTTTATGCTTCCATACCTGTAGGTTATTCTGTACACTTGAAGGAAACCTATGAGAACTTGGAATTGGTTCTTCATAAACTTAAATATGAAGACCATGGTTGGCAAGTGTGTGGGGACTTGAAGGTCTTGTGCATGCTGCTCGGGCAACAAACTGGGTATACCAAATACTCTTGTTTTCTGTGTCTATGGGACAGTCGAGACCGACAAAATCACTGGACCAAGAAGAGTTGGCAGCCGAGGGTGCTAACAGTCGGTGAAAAAAATGTCCTTCCCATAAAGTTCTTCTACCACCTTTCCACATAAAATTGGGATTGATGAAGCAATTCATAAAATCACTTCCAAGAGATGGAGAATGATTCAAATACTTGGTCACCAAGTTTCCATGCCTGTCGGAGGCAAAATTGAAGGAAGGTGTGTTCGTCAGACCAGACATTAGAAGGCTTATAGTTGATCAAGAGTTTGTCAGTACCATGACGGATCCTCAAAAAGAAGGGTGGATTTCATTTAAAGAAGAAATTTTTAGGCAATAACAAAGATCCTCACTACAAAAAGATTGTCGGAAGAATGCTGAAAGCATTTCAAGCTTTAGCTTGCCTGATGAGTTTGAAAGTGTATTTCCTCCAGTCCCACCTTGACTACTTTCCTGAAAAATTGGGAGCTGTGAATGAGGAACAAGGTGAACGATTCCACCAAGACATTAAAGAGATAGAAAGGAGATACCAGGGAAAAGGGAGCATTACAATGATGGCAGACTACTGTTGGATGCTTCAGAGAGACATTCCAGATGCTACTCACAAGCATAAATGCACCAAGAGGAGCCTCACAAGGATGAAGAATCAAGTTTAATGTGTGTTGGTGAGCTCATTTTAGTTCAAAAAAGGATTTTCATGAAAATATTGTAATAAAACTTTAATTTTATAAGTCTATTTCCATTTATTTTGAGGTATTGCCTTATTTAACACAGTTACCTAAATTGTCAGGAAACGTGATGTCCTATGACAAAATGGAGGTCATTTTTGGATTCAGCGCACCCAAAAACATAAAGATTACGTGGAATAACCAAAACAGCTTTCAAAAAAAAAATTTTTGCACACCTATGTTAGGAATGCACTAGTGGGGATAAAATTGGAGGGAGAACCATCAATATGTCTTAAGAAGCTTACAGAAGAATGACCTGTGATCTGAGAATAATATCCAGTGTTGGTATTTAGGGATGGGAGAAATTGTTATCTACTTCTAGAAATAGAATTCTTTATAGAATTCTTTAGTGGCCAAGGAATTTGTCTCCGGTGCATAAGCTCTCAGTGTACATACAACAATAGTTATAGATCATGATCATGGTCATTGTAAAATAGTCATTCTATCTGCTATAAGCAGCTGCTTTTAGTTACCCTACATTTGCTATTCAGACTGATGAAGGTTTAGATACCTATTGTTCCCATCTGAAGTACACTTGTCATAGAAAGGAAGGCCAAGGGGAAGGGTGAGCCTACATTAATCAAAGCTGGACAGTGGGTGGTTGTGGGGTGGGTTCCAGCAGTCACTACTGCAGGTTCATTTGTTGGTGCTCCGCACACATGCACAGTGCAATAAAAATAGTTCTGCGCATGTACAGAAGCAAAAACAAGATGGCGCCAATGGTGTCCCCTGGAGAACCAGTTCAGGAGTGTGGCAGGCAAGGGTCACTGTCGGTTACAGCAACCCGGGCCGCCAAACCACTAGCAGTTTGGCCGAACCAGTAGGAACCCACCACTGGATGGTTGGTCTGATGCCCTTCATTTGGAATCCTCTAACTCAGGGATTCCCCCCAACCCCCGGGCTGTGGCCCACTACCAGGCTGTGAGCTGTTTGGAACTGGGCCACAGCAGTGGTGGGCATACGCACATCCCCACTTGCACAAGCTGCAGACAAGGGTATGCTCGTGCAAATGGAGCTCCAAGCGTGCATGCACTTGCCTGCCGCTCAAGCAGAAACACTCCTCCCTCCACTGGGCTGCAAAACCAGAAAGATTGGGGAACGCTGATCTAACTCATTTTATCAATTATTTGCAAAAATGTCCCAGCAACTTGACAATACCAGGTAATCCTCACTTAATGAGGACAATCAGGACCTGTAACATTGTTGCTATGCATTATAACGTAAGTTCCACTGTGGTTGTAAAGCACAACGTGATAGTAACTTATTGTTTCTTTTTTAAAAAAATTAAATTATTTTTTTATAATTTTTACAATTTTATAATATATTTTTTTAAAAAATAGGTTACTAATGTGCTAGGTTTAGAGGTGTTAAGGAACTCTTCTAAAGCCTTTTGATGTGAAATCACTTCATTGCTCATCTCTGAATTCCAGAGCTTGATAATGCATGTACCAAACTTTTCCCCATCCCCACCTCTCCTCTGGCACCCTTGCCTTGGCTTTTGATCCAGTGACCTACGTCTGCCTGTGCTGGACTTTTTTTCTTCTTGATTAGCAATATTTCAATAACCAGACTAGCTTCTAGTTTCATCTGGTCTAAATTAGACCACAACAGCCTGGCATGTCTATATCTTTAGATAGATATTTTTAGATATCAGGGATGCAGTTGCTCAGTGGCTAAGACTCTGAGCTTGTTGATCAGAAAGGTTGGCAGTTCAGCGGTTTGAATCCCTAGTGCCACAAAATCGAGTGAGCTCCGAGACTCTGGGGGCGGAGCCTGTCGCCGAAGAGGGCTAAACGGAGCTCCTCTCAGAGATCTGGTCTGTATATCTAAATAAGATCATAGATATCACCCCTTTTTGGCTAGAAAGGGGCAGGGAGTTTTAGCTCTGTGGCTAGGATCTATTCGTAGTTCACAGCCTTTTTCTTTTTTTTGGCTGTGGACGGAGATTAGATCCAGCGTAAGCGGAGCCTTTATCTCCAGCCAGTTCTTCTCAGCTGCTTTTTTTGCAGCCCTAGACAGGCGACTCCCCCCCCCCAGGACAAAGCAAAGTTGTTTGAAGCTAGGATTAATACGGGCGGGTCCCACCCCTGTGAGATTTTTGCTTTTATTACTATCTTAAACACCAGCCTCATTTGTCACAGAGGCTTCTTTGTTTAAACGGACTTCAAAATGGCGATTTCTCTCCGTTGGTGACTGATAGGGGATGTACTTAGCCGGCTTTACCCTCCTGCAGACCGCTCCTTAACAAAATAATTTTTTTTTTGGAAACAGAGGGGAGCGAGAGCGCTGTTTATTTGTTTATTTATAATGGCACCCAGGTCAAAATCGAAGCGTTTCTCTACGAATGTGCTTAAAGAATCTACGAATGAATCTAAAGAATCTACTATGAAATCGCTGCCCTTGTCTCCTACGCCCTCTACTGGAGAATTCTTAACACAGGAATTTTTCTTTCAAATGCTTAATGATTTTAAACAGGAAATTAAAGAATTTGTATTGGAACTATATGGTAATTTAAAGTCTAAAATTGCCCAAATGAAGGCGAATACGTTTGTAGCCGTGTCTGCCCTGACAGATTATACCGCTGAAATGGAGAATAAATTGGAAAGCTTGGAGGAGGCTAATTCTAATTTGACTACTAATATCCAAACATTACAACAAAAAATTAGAGATACTCAAGAACAGCTCGTTATGATAAATTTTAACAAGAAGGCATTTGCAATAAGAGTCAGAGGATTGCGCGAAAAGGAGCGAGAGAATCTGAAACAGACCTTTGTTGAGGCCTTCAGCCATGCGGTGGGAAGCCCGGGACTTAATTTTGATTGGCAGATCCGGAAAATCTATCGCCAGAACTCGATGGTAGCGGAACAGCGACAGCTCCCAAGGGACATAATTATATATTTCTCCACAAAAGAATCCAGAAATGCGATCATGCAAAAGTTTTACAATAACAGGCTGCGAGTCGATGGGCAGGATCTGATTGTCTTCAAAGAAATACCATCCCAGATGTTAAAAGCAAGAAGAGACTATACTTTTTTAACTAAAGAGCTTATAAACCACCAGATTCAATATAGATGGGAAGCCCCAGCCGGCATTACGGTCACATTTGAGAATCAAAGATTTCGTCTCAACTCTGTTTCGGAGGCTCGAGATTTCTACTATAAGACTTTGAAGGCGGGACTTCCTGATTCACTTGGAAAAGAGGAGAGACAAGCCGAAGGAGAAGGCAAGCAGCAGACCACATGGCTGCAAGATGGAGGGGGTAGCTCTCCCTCTCTCGGAGAAGCAGAAGAGCGGAGATTGAGGATTTAGACATTCCAAAATATTCGCCAAAGTTTTGGATTGAATGGGGGTTTGCGACCTCTCTCCGGTAGAAAAAGTGGAACTGGATATTGGTGGTGTGATATTGGGACTGAATTATGTGGATGCTGAATGTATACTTCACAGGATTGTATGTCTGAACTTTAATTTAAACTGTCCAGGACTCTAAAGTGAAGAGAGTGGAGATGGTAACTTTACTGAACTTTAGTTGGGGAGGAGGGAGCCGGGTAACGTGGGATAGGTGGAGGGGGAGCGAAAGCCTGATCAGAGTATTTCGAGTTAAAAGGTAAACTGACCTCTGTGTGAATTATTGTTTGAAAATAAGGATAAGAAAGATTATTTGGAGGGACTATGGGAAATAGTGGTAAACATCAGAGAAGCAAGGTATGAGAGTAAAATGCATGCGGAATGATTTATGTTGTTTAAATGCAAGGGACGAGGGTAAAACGCATGCGAAATGATTTACGTTGTTTAAATCCTATTAGAAGGGAAAGCTTGATGAGATCATTTTAAAATAGAAGGCAAATTGGTTCTTGTGTAAAGTATATGTGGAAAGATCCATGCTGCTTAATTCTTATTAGAAGGGAAAGTTTGGTGAGATTATCTTGAGCTAGATTGTATACCGATGTCTGCATAAACTTGTATAAATTTTTATTTGAATATAAGGTTAGCTTGATGAGAGTATTTTAAGATAGAATACAAACTGATTCTTGTGTAAAGTATTATTTGAATATGTGGAATGATCCACGCTGCTTAAATCTTACTAGAAGGGAAAGCTTGGTGAGATTATTTTGAGCTAGATCGTAAACTGATGTCTGCATAAATTTGTATAAATTTTTATTTGAAAATAAGGTTAAGGAAGATGAACTGGAGAGTCTATAGGAGGTTGGGGTAAATAACAAAGAAGCAAGAGACGAGAATAGAATACATATAGAATGATTTATACTGTCTAAACATAAATAAAGATGGGGGGCTGAGCTTAATACAAAGAGTTCTTTTTTTCTTTTTTTCCTTTTTTTTTCTTTTCTTTTTCTTTTTATAATTTGTAATTTCTTTTTTATCTATTTTTTTAATATATATTACTTTTATTTTGAATTCATACGATCATAAGATATTTTAGAAGGGGTTTAACAGAGGGCAGTGCCAGGTGTGGGCCCTGGGAAGTCGGGGGGACTAGGGATGGGGATTTATGGGGGGTGGGTGGGTGGGTGCTCATATAGTTTCAATAAGAAGAAGAATGCACTTGTATACGGTTGTTCTTTCTTTTTTTTCTTTTCTTTCTTTATATTTTTTTCCTTGGTTTATTTCATTTTTTATTTCTTTATTTTTTATCATATTATAGCTCAATAAGAGTTGAATAAAGGAACACACCAAGGGGAGAGGTAGAGGGAAAGAAGAGGGAGGAGTAAGGAAGGAGTAAGGGGAATGTAAGGAGGGCGTAAGGGGAATGCTAGGAGGAAGGGGAGAAAGGAAGGTTTGAGGGGAAAGGGAAGTAGGGAAGGGGAGTGTTAGAGGGAGGAAAGGAAAGTTGGAGGGGAAAGATGGGGTGTATGGAGGATGGAAGTGTCAGGTGGGGTTGTGAATGATGATGAGTTGTGTTTTCTTTTTTATTTTATTTTATTTCTTTTCTTATAGCAAATATCCAGTATATAAGTGACTGTAAAATGGAATCTGAAAATGAATAAAATATATATTTAAAAAAAAAAAATCGAGTGAGCTCCCATTAGTCTATGGTGGGGGAATCAAACTTCCAGTTGGCAGAGGAAAAAGGATTTCTTGCTTTGGGGAAACTGTATGGGGGGGTTGGGAACTGGACTTCTGGTCGGCTCCAGAATTGAACGGGGGGTTTTCAGTTAGGACCTTTGTGGCTCTTTGAGTGTTTAAGGTTGCCGACCACTGGTCTATGATATTTATACCATCTGAGTAAAACTAATGAATCCATAAGCACCTGAGCAGATTACCTTAATTAAGGTGTGGCCTTGCAGATATTGGTGATGGCTACAGCCACATCATCTAATATCTAACTAGAAAGTGATTTGACTGTAATGAAGGATTCAACCCTTCCAGAACACTTGGTGTCTGCTTTAAGGAAAAGACTGAATCTGTTGAATGGGCACCTGTGTGCATTGTGCCAATTTTTGTATGCAACCAGGTTGTTATGAGGGTAATGGACTGCTGAGTCATCCTAGAACCCATCCTCAGGATTTGAAGATTGCAAACATACTGTCAACAGCTGGATCAAATCCAACTTCAGCCTCTTGTGAGATCAATGTTTTCAGGTAGGAATACTGCAGCAGAGTGAATGGGACACCAGTAGTAATGTTCCAAATTTTAATGTTTTTTTCCTTGAATGCCCTTCACTGTCTTGGCAAAAGTACTGTAATAGGCCTATCTTTTGTTTTAGACCGGTTTTTCAGAGGCTAGCCATGAGTGTCTTTTTTTTGCAGAGTGGATCCTCTTTAATGGCTTCATTGGGCTTTTTATGTTATTACAGGCTGAGCAATTATATGCAAGAGCTTGAAAAATGTAATTTTCCATGTATCGGGTTAAGATGAGAATCTTTCTGTGCCAAGAATATTCTTGAGTGTCCTGCATTGACACTCAGCTGTGAAATCTGCATAAAGGGCCTACATTGCTTTGGAGTGAGTAATTGAAGGAATTGTAAGTGATCTACTGAAACATTTGCAATTTTATTCTGATAGAAGAGCAAAAATATCAATTTTCTTTTTCTAATGGCAGTATAGAAATGTGTGCCAAGAACTAATGATAGAAGAGTACACACACACACACACACACACACACACGGTGTTGTATAGTATATTATTTTACAGATGGCTTTGACTTAAGTATTTTTTTTACTTAAAAAGCTATAATTTTAAGTTTAGGTTTATATAATGATTTAAAGTGATTTGCTTAATATGTTGGCGGAATCCAACATTATAGTTAGCAAGCACTGCTTTGGGTTTATTTAGTGTGTTAGGTGACCCAGTGAATTTGTTTATTAAATAAACCTAGTTACAGTATATCTTACTTTATCATGATATGGCATTTAAAACTATGTGAGCATTATATGTGTCCTTAAAAGAAAGTGAAATTCTACCTATGAATAAGGGCTTGTGACTTTATATTATGCACACATATAAAATCACTGCTAATAATTGTACTGTAGCTTATTGACAAATATGTAAATTGTAATTGTACTGCAAAACAATCTCTTATGCAAGATTTTAAGCAATATATTTGATTGAAATACTACGTACAACTTAGAAGGAGCTATTACTTTGACACCTCCATATTTATGACAGCAAGTGTAAATCTACTTAATATAGTATTAATTAAATCTGAACATTCAACGGTTATTTTCATGATCAAATACAGTTTAATGAGCTTTTTTTTTTTAGTCTGTATAGGCGTGTGTATATTTTGATTAAGAAAATGTATCTTATGAACTGTATTGTTTCCTGGATTTATCATTGAACTTGCAAGCAAAGAATGTGAAATTATTAATGTTAAGCATCTTGAGTAAAATGGTAGAAGAAACACTATTTGGTACTGTTCTATAAAAGTAAAAAAACAAAACCCACCACCCTTCTATTATGCTACGGTGTATAACAAAGTAAAACATATTTTCTTCAATATTAGGCTGTCCAGCAGATGGCAACAACAAACATATAATTTTGCATAAAAATCATTCGCTGTTTCACAGGGGAAGAAAACACAGTAAAATCCAAAAGTGGCTGACAGCTTTTTTGAGACAACAAAAATGATACATAGGGGTGTGACTCTTTACTTTAAGCAAACCCTGTCAATTGCAAAAGGTCTTTCGCAGTAAAATAAACAAAATAACAAAAGGAAATGATTCTTTTCACAGTCCTTCTATTGTGAGCCCGTATTTGCTTAAAGACAGCTGTTCATCTAAAGCAACTCCCATCTAGCAACAATTTCTGTGCAGTTAAATGTGAACTGTATCTAAACAATTGCTTTGCAGAAATGTCATTATTGGAAAAACACAGTGAGTGCATTACAGTACTTATGGATACTGTGACTATATTAGAGAAAAGGAATTGCAAGCAGTAAGATATATTTCAAATGTATATGTGTGTTTCAGTGGTGGGTTTCAAAATTTTTTAGAACCTCTTCTGTAGGTGTGGCCTGCTTTGTGGGAGTGGCTTGCCAGCCATGTGACCGGGTGGGAGTGGCTTGCTGGCCATGTGACTGGGTGAGCATGGCCAACTTGTAAAATGTGTGAAACTCACTTAACAGCGCTCTTGTTTAGCAACCAAAATGTTGGCTCAGAAACTCTGGCATTTGAAACACGCAAATCTTAATGCTGTCAAGTTACAAGACCCTTGCACCCCTAACCCTTTAGAAAAAAACCCCCAGGTGTGTTCAAACTTGACAGCTTTAAGACTTGAAGACTTCAACTCCCAGAATTCCTCCTCTTGTTCTTCACCTTGATGATGTACGGGCGGGGGGAGGGAGCTGGAACCGGTTCTAAACGGTACTGTAGATTTGTGGAACCTCTTCTATAGAAGAGGTTAGAACTGGCAGGAACCCACCCCTGGTGTGTTTGGAACTGCTACTTCCATAATTTATAGTCATTGCAGCACTATCAACTCAGTATATATGGGAAAAATAGCCACGTATGTACCATCCCATAATGTTTTACAGGACTCTATGGGCACTTTATATCAGCATATTGCCCCCAACAATCTGGGTCCTTGTTTTACCAACAGGAAGGATGTAAGGCTAAGTCAACCTTGAGCCCCATCAGGGTCGAACTCCAGGCTGTAGGCAGAGTTTGCCTGCAATAATGCATTCCAACCACTGCACTACCAGAAATCCGTATGCTGCTTTTAATACTAAACCTGGTACGGGTGTACCGATGCCTGCCGGGAGCACCAGATACCATTCTGGTATGGTGTTCCAGAGGGCCCACCTGCCTGTCCTCGCTCCTTATGGTATTTGAAGTTTTTGAGGCTTCCGCACACACACACGGAGCGTATAGTGCCTGTGCGGCCCTCCGCCATGCAGCTGGAGCGTTGGGGAGGTGTCGCGGAGCATCATGGGTGGTAAGTATGCAAGTGTGCGCAGTGCACGTTCATGTGGTGGACGCCCGGCCCCATTGCACCATACTGGTTGCAACGGGATCTGGAACCCACCACTGCTTAATACACATAATGGTACTATCTATGTACAGTACGAGACTTAGTTTGGTGTAGTGGTTAAGGCATTGAGTTATAAACTGGGAGTCTGGGAGTTCTAATCCCACTGTAGGCACAAAGACATTTGTGTGAGCTTGGCCAGTCACTCACTCAGCCCTTGGAAAGAGGCAATGGCAAGCCACTTCTGAAAACACTCCCAAGAAAACTGCAGGGACTTGTCCATGTAGTCTCTGATAATTGGACACCATTGAATGGAAGGGGAGGGGGACTATAAGAGATAGTAGGAGTTTGATTGGACACACACAAACAAAATTTTATGGGGTAGAAAATCCCTCTCAGGGAAAGCCTAATGTGCAATCACCATGAATATGCTCAGACTGCACATACAAAAGCTTGGAATATTAAGGTGGGTATGAAGGAATGCATTGTTCCTGAAGACAGCACAGTTGCCTTACCTGGGCCTGGTGTTTCAGATAACATTGTGCAGGTTTCAGTTTATTTTAAAAAAACTTATATCAAGCTTTACTCCTGGTCTCATCAAATTACATAACAGAGACAGAAGCTTCCTTGTAGGGAAGTCTCAGCCTTGTGAGATAGGCCGGACAAGAAGTACACCCAGAAGTACTACCTCGCCCTTTATTGTAATGTTTGATTGTCAAAATATTGCAAGCCTGAAAAATGCATCTCTCCTGCCTCCCCTTTATAGTCTAAGAAACTAGGGAGGCCCCTTCTGAAATGTTTGCCACAGCTACATTCCTTCCTTGGATTCAGCTGCCATTTGCCTGACCATTGCCTGGTCCAGTGGTCAGAACCCTAAACACTCAAAGAGCCAAAAAGGTCCTAATCAGAAGCCCCCCTTTCAATTCTGGAGCCAACCGGAAGTCCAGTTCCCCCACCATAGAGTCTCCTCCTAGCACGGCAACCTTTTTCCTCTACGTGTCCTAACCAAAAGCCCTATCAATTGTGAAGCCAACTGGCATCAGAGCCACAGCAGAGGGATGAAAGAGCCGCATGTGGCTCCAGAGCCGTGGGTTGCTGACCCCTGCTCTGATCTAGCTTTTCTTCCTGTCCCTCAAGGTCATTCCCACATTCCATTACAGGAATCCACTAAAGCAAATTGTTCACATGTGAATGATAATGTGCCATACGTTATGTACCTGAAGTAGAATGGTGTCATTCATGCTATGATGTCATGGCATATATTTTGACATAATTGTGGTTTGTTACTTTTGCTCCTAAACAGATTAGAGAGAATCAGAAGTACATTTGCTACAGCTAGTCCACTATCATAACCATTCACTGCCTTAAATTCTCCTGCTTTTTGATGTGCTAGGACAACTGCATAATTGCTGAGAAATAAGACATTTGGGACTGTTCTAGTCCCAGTACAATATAAATGCATCTAAAATGCACTATGCTTGTATGTGCATTATGATGTATTTTAAAAGCTTGTACCAATGGATAATAATGTTCTCGTGCCCAATTTCATTTGTTAAGAGCTTCTGGTTTTAAGCTTTGTAGACTGTTAGATCAGAAAGCCTTTCTGGTGATCTCAAACTTCCTTGTAATCCTTGAAATGATGTTTCTTCATCCCTTCCTTGAATTTATAGAACAAGGCTCCGTCCTATGGCCTTTTGGGCTGCCCTTTGCACTTCAGGGTGTTGAAAACTTCCTGTAGAAATTGAAATGCTAACCTAAAAGGGGAAGTCAGGGGACACCCTTACCTTGAAATGATTGTTCCAAAGAGAATGGTAGCCTTGGTACATGCAGGCTAAGAAGCCTCAGATTATAAAAACATATGCACTGTCATTTTTAATCCCCTATTCATGGCCATTGTCCACACCCAGTAAAGTTGCCAGAGTTTTAAAAAAAGCATTGCTTTAGATATTGAGATGCAAAACTTTCCTATTAAGGGACATAAATAGAGAGTTTCTTTGATCAGGCTGAGTGACTAAAACAGAAAATCTGTTAGGATAATAAGGTAAAGGTTCCCCTCACATATATGTACTAGTTGTTCCTGATTCTAGGGCGTGGTGCTCATCTCCATTTCAAAGCCGAAGAGCCAGCACTGTTCAAAGACGTCTCTGTGGTCACATGGCCGGCATGACTAAATGCTGAAGGTGCACGGAATGCTGTTATCTTCCCACCAAAGGTGGTTCCTATTTTTCTACTTTCCTTTTTACGTGCTTTCGAACTGCTAGGTTGGCAGAAGCTGGGACAAGTAATGGGAGCTCACTCCATTACGCGGCCCTAGGGATTCGAACTGCGCGAACTGCCGACCTTTCTGGTTGACAAGCTCGGTGTCTTAGCCACTGAGCCACCACATCCCTGTAGTTAGGACAATACACACACACACATACACAAATGCAACTGATGCTTCAGGCAGCATAGGTGGATGGTCCTGAAAAAAGAAGGTGGCCGCGACTGTTTGATCAAAGTCCTACCCTTTTTTAAAAAATTGTATTGTATTTACTTCGATCATACAGTCAAGACTGCTCTTTTGATTTTCTTGACTTTCATTTATGGATGCTCCAGGCTTAATCCAAACAGAAAACAAATATTTTCAAAGAAATTTAAATTTTAAATTGGATTTAATTCACTATATCACAAGATTCTATAGAGATAATACATGAATACACAGTTATCCTGTTTGCAAAAATATAAGGTGAAAGACTTTAGCATTGCACAATTAAAAAGGATTCACTTTCATACAATATTTCTGGCTAAGTATTTGTATTGATTTTATTCAGAAAGTGCTTCCCAAAACAGATACCTCCTCCCTATCGTTCTTGGGAATCCCAGTAAATTAATTCTCAGGCTGCTGGAAAGAAAGAAAAACATATAGTAGTTCTTCTGAGCCTTATCTCCAGTTTTGCCTTTGGAATTCTCCCTTTGTTTTAAAAAAGATTCACATTTTCTGTCTTCAAGATTGCTTGGTAAGATCTGTTGACTCAGCTGCTAATAGCCTGCTCAATAAGTAAAAGCTAAACTGCCGTTTAATTGTACATTTTACTGAATTGTAAGGGAGAAACCAGTTTAAACAAGAGGTGGCTAGCTGTTTCCTAAGTAACTATTAATGAAGTCGTCTGGAAGAAGGTATTTTCACTAAGAATTCTAACAAACCCTTAGCAAAAAAGGGTAGTGCATAATGTTCAGTAGGTCACTCCTCACTATGCTAAACTTTCGGCTACAAATTGCCTGACACACAACTGCTATGTCCATATCACAACATATGCTAAATTCTAACTTTTATAAAATATAATGGTTGGTTTCACACAATTTTAGTTTATTCATTAAGATGTGATTATGCAAATCTGGATACAGTTCTAAATCCTCCCTATTTCTGCAAACTCCTGGCCTTCAAAAATACAAGTGACTTTATGAAGTCTGCCTTCCTTTTTGTTCCTTGTTTTCCTTGTTGCTAAGGAAACATTCCTTCAACTTAACAGACTTTTACTTGTAAGAAGTACCTACTGACTGCAACTGACTCTTTGTTCCTTCCTTTACCCTCCATATCTGTTAACTCCTTGACAGGGTAAGTTTTTCCTTGATTCTTCATCCTTGTTTTGCCACATATTTCTCTCTTTGATCTTAATTTAAATACCCATAATTCTCCAGCCTATATTTTTTCCTTGTAAGGGAAACACATGATTCTTTAATGGTTTAATCAGACTGTAACCTGAGTACAACAATCCATACCTGAAAAGAAGCAATTAAATTTTATTCAGCAGTACAGCAACTACCAATATGTTACTCACATGATATAACACATTCATTTAGAAAGCTGTACTACAAGCTCAGTTTCAGTAAGTTGGTCCCAGGATTAGAATTTACTTTTATTTTGTGCCTTCAAATCCATCTCCACTCCTGGATTCCTCTTGAACAAATCCACTGTTTTCTTGGCAACATTTTCAGAAGTTGTTCACCATGTCTTTCTTCCTAGGCCTAAGAGAGGGTGACCAGCCTAAAATCACTGAACTGGTTTCACATCTAAGGCAAGTGTAGATCTGGAAGTCTCTTGCTTTCTAACTTGATATTTGTAACCATTATATTAAACTGTCTCTCAAGGCTACAATGGGTCACCCAGACTCTAGAAAGAGTGCAGAGAGGAGTAACAAAGATGATTAGGGGACTGGAGGCTAAAACATCTAAAGAACGGTTGCTGGAACTGTATGTGTCTAGTCTTATGAACAGAAGGACTAGGGGTGACATGATAGCAGTCTTCCAATATCTCAGAGGCTGCCACAAACGAGGGAGTCAAACTATTCTCCAAAACATCTAAGGGTAGAACAAGAAGCAATGGCTAGAAATTAATCAAGGAGAGAAGCAACTTAGAACTAAGGAGAAATTTCTTGACAGTTAAAACAATTAATCAGTGGAGCCACTCACCTCCAGAAGTCGTGAATGCTCCAACACTTTTTTAAGTTTTTAAGAAGATGTTGGATAACCATTTGTCTGAAGTGATGTAGGGTTTACTGCCTCGGCAGGGGGTTGGACTAGAAGACCTCCAAGGTCTCTTCCAACTCTGTTATTCTAATTCAAATAATCATAGTAACTCCTTGAACTAAGCTGTGGCTGGCTAACTTGTGACTCAGTGAATGATAAAAACTGAATGATAAACCAACCAACACATTTTGGCATTTCATGTGGTATGATCCCAATCCACATGGTTGTTTTATAATGTAGCTGATCTAAAGTATAGCAGACTGATCTAAGAGATTCACCATTTCCATTTCAGTGTATTGTTTGAATAACGTGTGTAATAAACAATTATTCATTTAATCATGGCTTAATAAGTTGCATAAATGCAATCCATATTGATATCTTTATGAAAGTGAGAATTTAGGACATAATGGATATGTTCTAAATTAGAAAAACTAAGTTGTAACTGAGACTATTTGCCCAATTGGGCTATGAATAAATGAATCTGGCATAACCAGATTAATTTGTCTATTTCTGTATTAGAAGCTGGAGTGGTCTCTGCTGCAGAGCTGTTTTCATCAGCTTGGGCTGAAATCTTAGGTATGACCCTCTCTGGAAATATGTGCAATTATTCATACTCTGGTGAAGCCTCTTCAGAATGATGAGGAAAGGAAAGCAGAAATGGAGCCAACTGTCTTCCAGGAACAAGTTGTGTGGACAATGAGAAAACTATCAAATAAGGCCCCAGATATTGATACTTTTTTTACAGCCTACTCACAACCATCACAGCCTTGTGCCAGAAAATTGGGGAAATGATCACATGGCCACAGGTTTGGAAACAATCGGTGTTCATTCCCTCCCCCAAAATGGGCAATTCTCTTGCAAGATTATTGTCAAGATCATACAACAATGTCTGGTACCAACTGTGCAAAGAAATTACCAGTTGTCCAAGCTAGTTTCAGAAGGAGTTATAGCATTTGTGACCTGATTGTAATCTAATCTGGATCGTGGAGAAATTTTAAAAAAATCAAAATATCTACAACTATTTTATTGACTACAAGAAAACCTTGGATTGCATCAATCACAACAACTTGTGAAGTGCCCTAAAAGACCTAGATTCCAACACATCTTGTCAAATTGGTGCTAATTGGGAAGCCACTGTGCAAACACAATGAGACACTGATTAGTTCAAGATAGACAGGAGCTGCATTCTTTCACCTTTCTTATTCAACCTGTACTGGAGGCCAAAGTGATCATGAGGAAACTGGAACTTGAAAAAACAAAAATAGAATAGATTGGAGGAGAACATTAGTGTTGCTGATGACACAAGTCTCCTCCTAAAACCAAAGAAGGCATGAAACACCTGATCAAAAGAAGAAAGTGAGAAATTTGGCCTCCCTGAACATCAAAAGCTCAGGACCACTGTGAGGAATGAAAATGTCAAAATAATAGTTGATGGAGAAAAGATCAAATGCATACAAGAATTCACTTTCCTAGGAACTTAGATTGATTAAAGCAATGAATGTGGTCCAGAAATAAAGTGTTAAATCGCACTGGGTCATGCAGAAATAAGGAGCGTGACCTGAGTATGGAAAGCAAGAATATCAGCTTAATAACTAGATGCAGATTAGTCTGGTTTCCCATAGCTACCTCTCATAAAACCAACTTGTAAAAGTTGGACCATGAAAACAACTACTTGACAATAGAAAAAGTGATTAATTCAAGCTGTGGTGTTGGAGAGGCTTCTGCACCTTAGACAGCAAAGGGGACAAAGTATTGGATCACATAAAAACTAGACATACCAAAGGAAGGCGAAATCCCAAAATTCCACCATGTCATACAATCAAACTCTCTGGAAAAGGCAGTTATGCTTAGAATGTCAGCAGTAAAATGAAATGAGGCTGTCAAAAACCATGATGGTTGAGCACGACCAAAGTGAACACCAGACAGACAGTGGTGGGTTCCAGATCCCGTTGCAGTGGGTACGCTACAACGGGGCCAGGCATCCACCACGTGCACCCACTGCCCGCAACGCTCCAGCTGCTCAGCGGAGCATTGTGCAGGCGCCGTATGCTGCATGCACGTGTGCAACTGCCCCAGTCCGCTCAAATAGAGGTAAGGAGGGTGAGCGGGCCCTCCGAAACACCATACCGGAACGGTGCCAGCTGCTCCCAGCAGGCACCGGTACGCCCATACCGGGGCATACTGGTCAGAACCCATCACTGCAGACAAGAGCATAAAATAAAGAGGATCGAACAGGAGTGGGAAATGTTGAGAGCTGGTTCATAGAATAGTTGAGTATCAGGCATAATTGAATAAATAGTACCATCATCAAACTCCTGCTTCAGTAAGATTGGACAGCCTTTGAAGATATGCAAAATGTAGCAGTAAAGTGTTTTTATAGGGACCAGAAATTCCACATAACTGCTTATTTTATAAGGAAAATGTAAAAGGCAGCAGGATCTAAGAATCTTTTTACACTTCCACACTCCAATTTAACATCCCTCTGCCTCTCTGTGTCCTTAAATCTTCCACAGAGGATTTCCTTAGAGCATTCCTTCAATCAGTATTATCTTCCTCTGCTCCCATCCAATCATTTGTACCTCTCCCCAAAGATAAATTCTCAGTATATCAGTGCTTTTTCTTTCTGGCAACAGGTTAATGCAGTGTTAATTTTCTAGGTCTGTGCTTTTCTAATTGTGTTACAAGCTGGCACTTTTAATTCCTTTTACATTTTGGCCTGTTTAGCGGGGAACTTTGTCCTGTTTTATCAAACTGCTGTTGCATCGTAATAATTGATTCTTGTGTTTTCATCTTTACTTTTGATTCTAGTGATTTTTAATATCATTGTGAGTGCTTTAGAGTTTGGCATTTTATTGTGTCTAACAGAGTGATTGACCCAAGGTCACCCAGCTGGCTTTGTGCTTAAAATGGAACTAGGGCTTCCAATCTCCCAGTTTCTAGCCTGATGCCCTAATTGTTACACCAAACTGGCTCCCTAGCCTTATCTTAAATCAACATAATTTGTGAAGCACCATCACAAGTTATTCAAATAATAATTTCACCAAACTGACATAGGTGGAGAAGAAGAATATATGAGTCCTAATTAAACTTTTGAATTCTTAAAAGTTCACCAACATATCTAGGATAATTATTTATTGAGGTATTCATCAATGACTTTGTTTGCAAAATATGAAATATTGGTGTCCTCAAAGAATATTGAATTAAAAGTCCCATCAGCCAAGATATATTCTGTGCTGGCTGATGAGATTTGCAGCCATCATCCACCATGATTTATAATCCACAGTGGGTTCACACATTGCAGTAAGCAAAAAAAGCAGACAAGCCATGTTAAAATGTCATATTTTGCAAACAAAGTCATTGATGAATGCTTCAATAAATAATTATCCCAGATATGTTGGTGAACTTTTAAGAATTCAAAAGTCAAATTAGGGCTCACATATTAAAACTTGCTTATGGTTTGATGTGCTATGTGAATCTAGTCAAGTATAATTTAGTTTACAAACGATGATTGTATATCTAGTCAGTGTTTTAAACTGTATCCATTCCCTTGGTCTCACTGCATGAGAGAATGGATCATATTTTCCAAACTCCTGTTTATGTCTGTCTCACTGAACTTGCAGCATTGATGGAACTGCCACAATTACAGATTTTCACACATTGAATGCATTGACACAGGTTTTCATTTGTTTTAGTCAGAGTGGATTAACAGTGCCCTAGCTGTATATGCCCTGGTGTCACAATCTGTGTTAGAATGTTTCACGCCTTGCCAAGTACACATAAAACAAAAATCATATAAATGTACTAATATTTGGAATCCAGTTGTATAAGAATTTTTTTAAATTGCAGTATTACAACTTTTTTTTAAAAAAAAAAAGCTCAGCAAGATTGAGAGTATGCATTCTAGAAGAATTGCAGACACTGTTTGCAACAAAAATTCATTTTCTAAGTCCATAGCAATTACAGGGATCTGTGGGTAAGGAAGTACGGGGATGTAAAGGATAAACTACATATGTTGTTATATTGCAATACAAACCATGTGACTTAACATAATTGTGTCCAAGTTCAAGTATGAATGTCTGGAGTTTACATCATAATGTTGTTCCCCCGCCCCCAGGTGTGGTTTGTATCCAACATATATAATTTATAACTTTGCAATGAATTTCTATCCTAGGAGCAAGCAGTCTATAGGCTGGCGGAGGGGGGAGGAGGATAGATTGACAAATGTGGTGCTGCTTTCATCACTGCTGTGGAGTCATAATGCAAGCCATGCTTTTTTTTTTATACATGCATTACAACATTGAACACACTGAAGTGGGAGAGTTTTCAGAGCTATACTTTGTCGTTGATTCTGCAAACACTGGCAGTCATTCCAAAGGAACTAATGAACTATTTTGTTTCTTCAACAGTCAAGAAGGCCAGCAGTGATAAAAAAATGTAACTACAGCAACCATTAAAATAAGAATTAAAGTTAAAAATACAATATTACGATGTATTGTACAATACAAACACATGGAGCAATATATATGTATATGTATATGTATATGTATATGTATATGTATATGTATATGTATATGTATATGTATATGTATATGTATATGTATATGTATATGTATATGTATATGTATATGTATATGTATATGTATATGTATATGTATATGTATATGTATATGTATATGTATATGTATATGTATATGTATATGTATATGTATATGTATATGTATATGTATATTTATATTTATCAACATCATCCTAAAAATTAAGAGCCTTGAGCCAAATGCATCCCCCCTAGGGAGTGCATTTCACAGCCGAGAAGCTATACAGATAAAGTCAACCTTCTGGGGGGGGGATGAAGGAGCCTCAAAATGCTCAATCTTGATGACCTAAATCAGTAATTTTCAAATATTTGGCCTCAAGCCTTCTTTACATTCTCAAAGTAGTTGAAGACCTCAAAGAGCTTTGGTTTACCTGGGCTATATCTGATATATTTACTGTACTAGAAATTAAAACTAAGACAATTTTAAAATATGCACTTAATTGACTTTGCAGACCCTGCGAAAATGTCTCAAGGACCCCAGGGACTACCAAAACACACTTTGAGAACTGCTGCTCTCAATAGAAAGGTTCAGATTAGAAGAGGTGAAGTCTCTGAGAGTTACATTTGGGGTTCAAGCTGTCAAAAGCTTTAAAAATCAATATCAATATCTTGCATTGTGCCCAGGGGACACCATGCAGGCGACACAGGGTACCCACCACGTATCCACTATGTAGGGGATGTGGTGGCTCAGCGGCTAAGACTCTGAGCTTGTTGATTAGAAAGGTCGGCAGTTTTGCGGTTTGAATCCCTAGCGCCATGTAACAGAGTGAGCTCCCAATACTTGTCCCAGCTTCTGCCCACCTATCAGTTCGAAAGCATCTAAAAATACTAGTAGAAAAATAGGGACTAACTTTGGTGGGAAGGTAACAGTGTTCCATGTGCCTCCAGCATTTAGTCATACTGCCCACATGACCACGGAGATGTCTTCGGACAGCACTGACTCTTTGGCTTTGAAACAGAAATAAGTACCAGCCCCTATGACTAGCACATAGGTGCGAGAGGAACCTTTACATTTACCTTTATTGTTCCTGGAAGGCAACCAATAGATGGTCCAGGCATTATGCTTGCATTTTATAAATGTAAATTGGATCCGTACTTTACAATCATGTATTTAATTTTAATTGTTCAAACTGTTCTGTGATAACGTCCTTATGGCACTTTTATCACACAGGTAGACAAACCTCATCTAGTAAGCCATTTATGCCAAGGTTCAAAAGACTGCCTAGAGACTTCTCCAGCTCCTGATTTTCTGCCGTCTAGATGCATAGTTGATCACATATTAACCAGGAACTTATAAAATAGGAGGCTGTTTCTTTATTCTTATTGGAGCTTTAGTGGAAACAAGGCTTTTCCCAACTCACCTAAGTATAACCATGAAAATGTTCTGGCAATGTTTTTTCTTTCTTTCTATATCCTGATGACCCTTGTCCCCAGATCATGACTTAAACCATCATTAGCTACTGTGCAATATTTTCTCACTTATTCTGACACTGCCAAGGTCATTTGCAAGCTATTTGACTTTGACATCCATTAGATCCACTTAGAGCAGTGTTCTTCAAAGTTGAGATGTGTGCCTGGGGAATTCTGGGAGTTGAAGTTCACATTCAGTATCTTAAAAGTTGCCAAGATTGAAAAGCATTGCTGTAGGGACGTCACAACTCTAGTGATTAGGAACCACAGCAGAACAGGGATTGCAATAGGGAGGGGGTTTAGTAAATTTCTCATCAACATGATTTTCTGCTACCCAGGACAAAGATGGAGAAAAATTCAGCTCATCAGTGGGGAACCATCTACACCAGGGGTCGTATTCACTTATCTTCCCTACTGGTTCACAAATATGAGGTTTGTGCGAGCTCATTTCACTCGCATGCACCACCTCTGTGCATGCACTCAACCTTTAATGCATGTGCTTATGGCGAAAAAAGGACCTAAATGGGATGCCACCTGCTGTTTCCACTACCGGTTCGGATGAACTGATCTGAACTAGTAGAATACCACCTCTGGTCTACACCAGACCTTTCGAACCTTGGCAACTTTAAGCCGGGAGGGCTTCAGTTTTGTTGGCTGGGGAATTCTGGGAGTTGACGTCCGCCAGGCTTAAAGTTGACAAGGTTGGAGACCCCTGGTCTACACTACAGCGTAAGAAAAAAGCAGCCCTTTTGTTTTGGAAAAGAAGATTTAAAAAAATCTCTAGCTTCCTACCCAATAATTAAGATATAGACAAGAAGTCTTTGCCCAGGTATTGCTGAATTAGAGCTCCCAACATCCCTGGCATCAGCAGACAGGAACAACTGTGTTGCTACTGAACAGTATTAGGGAATGAATGGTAAAACAAGGGAGATTAACACCTTGTTGAAAACAGTCTCCTGTGTCTTTAAATGTTACACAACAGGAGTGGAACCTGCCTCTCTTCCCCACTACCCAAGTCCTTGCTAGACAGAATCTTATTGATTTCCTAATTCTCTGCTAAGCAGCTTGAAAAAGGGAAACCTCTTAGTCAGAACAGAGTTCCCAAAGGTGGAGCAAAGCTTTCACACTAACTTTCCTCCCTACCATCTGGAGACAAGAGGCAGTGTGACCTCTTGGTGACTGATTTGAAGCCCTTATCTTAATTGAAAACAAATAGCTAGGCGGAACTCTTTTCCTGCTCTGGTAGGTAAATAGTAGATTACCGTCATTAATACTGCTAGTGATAACTAATTATTAAAACAATGGTGATAGCAGAATCCACTAGAACAGTAAATGCACTGTTCTCTAAACAACTTTGGAGCAAATAACACTCAACAGCAAATGGCATGTGCCATTTGTATTGTTTTGTACTATATTTGCACTGCTGTTGCCTTAAAAGTAAATCTTACTGTTCAACAAGGCTTGATCTCTAGGAAATATACCTAAGCTGGCAATTACACTGTGTATATTTCAAAATTCCTATTGTGTTTGAAGGCGCTTAAAGGAAATGGGGGGGGGGAAGCATTAGTTCATCATTACATTGCAGAAGTTACCGTGATCACATTTTTTTTTGCAGGTTGCTCTCATTTTCTTAACTCACTCTTACTTGAAGGATGGGCTACTTCTAAGATCCTGTTTCTCAACCTTATGAATTTCAGTAGAATGGAATGGAATAGAATTCTTTATTGGTCAAGTGTGATTGGACACACAAGGAACTTGTCTTTAGTGCATATACTCTCAATGTACATAAAGAAAAATAAAACAGAACACATTCAATCAAGAATCATAAGGTACAACACTTAGTGACAGTCATAAGTAATAAGCAATCAAATTATACTAGGAAACAAATAAAACTACAACATTTAAAGATACAAGCAATGTGGTTACAGTCATAAGTGGAAAGAGATAGATATTAGGAAGGAAGAGAAGAATAGTAACAGTCTTAGATAATTTGACAGTGTTGTGGGGATTAGTTTTTTAGCAGAGTGATGGCATTGGAGGGATAATGTTGTTCTGTTGTGCAGTGCCCTATAACGTCGTTTTGAGGATAGAAGTTGAGATCGTTTATGTCCAGGATGTGAGGGTTGGGGACCTCTGGGAATTGAAATCCACGCACCTTAAAAGTTCAGGCGCTTGACAAACACTACTCTGGGCGGTAGAATCATGTTGTAAGAAAGAGGCTATTGAGGCCCGGAGGAAGCAGGCAGCATCTCCTTTGCAAAATTTATCTTGGGGAGGTATCCTTTCCTTCTCCCACCCACCCCCTTAATCTCTAAGGAGCACAAAGCAAGAGAAGGCAGGTGTTGAGGGGTCTCGTTCTTCCTTCGCTATTCACACGCACACAAAAGCAGCAGCTGCGAGCAGATGGGCCGAGCCTTCCCGCCCAGGAGCTTCTGCCCGCTTTTCCTCAGCGCGGCGAGAGAAAGGAGCTCCTGTCTGGGCTACCTGGGTGGCAGCAGCGGCGGCGGCGGCTGCAGCAGCTCCCTCGCCTGCACTTCCTGCTCTGCCCGCAGTGCCTCCTGCAGCACCAGCGGGAGTTGAGGCGCCAGCGCCTCCAGCTCCTCTTTCTGGTGCCTGTGAGCTTGGCTCCCCCACAGCAGCCGCAGCCCCGGTCGCTTCTCCTCCTCAGCCAGTCACTCCCCACCGCTGCCGCTCCTCCTGAAGAGAGGGCGGGGAGGGTTTGAAAGGCGCTCGCCAGGAGGCTACTTCCTCCTCGCCTTCGCCCCACGGAGAGGGAGGGGTGACCCTGCCAGCCTGCCTGAGAGTAAGGAGGGCCTCGGAGCGGCGGGGGGCAAGGAAGGTAAGCGCCCCTCATTGTATACCCGGCTCCCTTGTCTGTCTTTTTGGGTCCCCCCCTTTCCTTCCTAGTTTCTCGGATTTGCCCTCTGAGGACTCGCCGCCCATTCATCCCCGTTCATCCTCTCTCTCTGCCCTTTCGCCCTGCTTGGCGGTCAGTCCTTGTGGTCACTTGCTCCCGAGGGAATTCTGTTAATTCCCTTTTGGAGGAAGGAATCGATGTTGGGCGAGTCCTTGGAGGACAAAGTGCTGCGGAAGGGGGGGCGGTCTCTCTGGTTGCAATTCTTCAATTAAGCACTCCCAGAGTACGGTTGTTATTTAGGGTCTCTCCATTTCAACCTCTTGCTTTAATTAACCTAGCTGTAGCTTTTCTCTCCAGGTTTGGCTTTGACCAAGGCAGGAGTATTTTTGCAACAATGAGTGACAAGGAAAGTATCTTCGGAGGTTTTTACTCCCAATATTCTGCTTTGAAATCTGTCCAAAGCAGGGAGGAGGTTGAAGTCGATACTGAGCAACATGATGGCTTAAGATAATTTGGCTCAGATACTGAATAAGTAGGCAGAAACCTAACTTGAGGGTGGGTTTTGGCTGGTTGGAAAAAAAATGTATGGTAACTTGTGATGGTTGGGAAATTAAATGTGCTTGTGCTTGTGCTCTGCTGTGGTTAATACAGAAGGAGATCAATGCTGATGATAATGCTCTGGAAGTAATGTGGAAACTGTCTGATCCGTCTTAATTTTGGTGAGCATTTGTTTAGGTTTGAAGTATTTGCTGCCCATTAATCCAGACCCATTTAAGGCCAAAGTATGGCAATTTGAGTTTGAATAGACTGGTGAAAGCAATTTGGCAAAAAAGAAGATGATGTTATCTTAATTCAAAGATTTGCTTTGTTTAATGATATGCATTGATTTCGTCTTGTTTTTGAGTGTCATGAAATGTATTATATGTCTTTGGGTTAATGAAGATATTAAAATATTGTAGATTGCTAGTTGTTAAAATGAGTGCTTCATCAAATAGATTTGTGATACATTTGATTTATACTCGCTGGAATCACATTTCCACTGTGAGCGCAATATTCAATTTGGGGATATCAGTTCTACACAAAAGTTGAGCTTTTATCAACTGAATCATATAATGCTTTACCCATAGGAAAATTCAACCTTATTAATTTGCTTTATTTAAAAAAAAAACTTGCAAATTTTTAACAATTTGGCAAATGAATTAATATAATTAATTAGGATCTGTGTTTATACTTAACAAACTAAAAATCTGAAGGCAAAAATTTAAGAATAAACCTGGGAGAAAAACACGAGCAAAAGAGATTAATTGCACATATGTAATTGGAGTACAAATATTTTAAATATCTATTTCAATATTTCTATTTGGGTTGGAGCATTACCGTAAAAGTTGGTAAAAATGTACCAATTTGTATGCAGACCCAAACATTATTTAGAAGAATTACAATGTATATAAATCATTGTAGTGAAGTGTAATGCAGTTTATGGATTATTTTCATGATTAATTCTTGATGAGCACTGAAATCTAAAAGGAACTGATAACACAAAGCTTTCTAATATGATTCATCAAGTTCTATTGGAAATCACTCTCCCAGACTTTCAAAAGAATCGGACTTACTATAAGAATTTTATATAGTATGGATGACATTCACTTGATCTTAAATATAGATATTTAAAGCTAGTTTCTCTGTTAGCAGAACACATAACATTCCCAGTCTTCTTGAACACATAATATATCCAGTATACATTTGTTCCTCTTGGACAAAATCCACAACTGTTGGTGAGGCAGACATGAACAGTCTGATGAGCTCAACTCCTTTTGTTGGAGAGAGAAAAGGTTTGGTCCCTTAAAAAGGGGGTGGGGGTGGAATCTATGAAAAAAAGACTGAAAAAAGGTTGGATTTTTAATATCACCCCCAAAGCTTCTGATGAACAGCTGGAATCAACAATATCTGCCACATTGTCCTACCCTCTTTATGTAGAGGATCTGAAGGTGTATGGAAAAACGCCATTTGAAATACAGTCGTTGCTCAAAGCTGTCTGTATGTTTATAGCCAAGATATTCCTGTGGAGTTTGGGCTGGACGAAAGGATCACCCTCACCATCAACAGAGGTAAAATTGTGAAAATTGAAGGAATGAAGATGCCATTTGAAATTCACTCAGGAGTCTGGATGAAGAAGACCACTACCAATACATGACGATCCCTCAAGCTGAAAACATCTAGCACACTGAAGACAAGGCTAGAAGTGAATACATCCTGAAAATGAAGAAGGTCTTCAAATTCAGTGGACAAAATACTATCAAGGCATCTATATCTGTGCACTTCTAGCAGGCAAAGAGGTAACATCAAGATCTGGCAATGGCTAAGAGAAGGAAAGTTGAAGAAAAAGAGAGATTAATTCTGGCAGTGGAAGACCAAGTGTTCAGAACAAATGCATATAAAGCCAGAATTGAGAAGACAGTAACATACAGCAAATGCTATCTCTGCAAAGAAGTTGTAGAAACAGTGGACCACCTACTTACTGTAGCTGATGCAGAAAGATTGCACAGACTGATTACAAACAACATCAGGACATAGTATGGTGGCACAAATGGTGTATTGGCACATCTTCAAGAAATACCATTTTCCCTGCAAACAAGAACTGGTGGAAGCACAAAATAGACAAAGTAATAGAAAATAAAGAAGCTAAAATGCTTTGGGACTTTAGAATTCTAACAGACAAGCATCTGCCACATTACACCCCAGGCTTAAAATTGTGACTAAGAAAGTGGAAAAAAGTATCTTTAGAGTGGACACTGCAATACCTGTAGATAGCAGACTAGAAGAGAAAGAACCAGAGAAGATTACAAAACACAAAGAACTGCAAATAGAACTAGAATGATTGTGGCAAAAGAAAGCAAAGTTAGTGCCAATATTTGCAATAGCAATAGCAATTGTATTTAGACTTATATGCCACTTCACAGTGCTTTATAGTCCTCTCCAATTGTGGTTTACAGAGTCAGCATATTGCCCCCAACAATCTGAGTCCTCATTTTACCCACCTCAGAAAGATGGAAGGCTGAGCAACCTTGAGCCTGATGAGATTCGAACGGCCAAATTGCGGGCAGCCGGCAGTCAGCAGAAGTAGCCTGCAGTACTGCATTCTAAACACTGCGCCACCTTAGCTCTTAATAGGTATCTTGGGCATTACATCTGAGGCACCACTGGCATTGACAAAATCACGATCAATCAATTGCAAAAGGCAGCTTTACTTGGAACAGCTTAAATCCTGTGACAATGTAGGTTAACCTTATTTAATGACCATTCATTTAGCAACTATTTGAAATTATGCTGCTGAATGAAGGAAAGTTACAAGATTTTTAGCGTCCCCGCAGTCTCATGATAAAAACTTGGGTGGCCACACTTGTAACTGCCCAGGGTGCTGCAATTCTCACTGCCTATCTTTCCTTGGTATCAGCAGGGAAAACAGACCTTGGCTGCAATGCTGGGCCTTGGCTTAACATAGAGTCCCGGGGCCTTCAGCAATCCCAGCCATTTCCACCACCAGAGGACTCGACACCAGCCCTAGCACCATTGCTGCTGTTCAGAAATAACACCGTGCACCATTCTTCAATGCACATGAGCCTGGCGATCTGCACAATTTCTCCCTTCACTCAGTGCTTCTGAGGATCTGCTGTCATGCGCTGCTCACCTTCTGGCATTTTCTCCTGCTTTTGAAAGACCCATATAACTTATCTGATGCAGCTTCCTGTCACACCAGGCCTTCTTTCCTGAAATCATGAAAGCCTCTGGAAGCCTTTGAAGATTTAGGCCATGTAGGCCTCTCAATAGGAGAAAAATGCCTGAAGGTCTGGGTGAAACAAGCAATACAAGATTTCCTACAGTTTACTTTGGAGAAAAATTTGTTTATAAAAGTTGGTGACAAATGCTGGGCTGTTGTAGATCCAACTAAGAAATTGAACTATAAAATCATATGTTTCATCTTTTCCTGGTGTTACTGCATTTGAGATTGATAGAAACAGAATTGTAAATGAAGCTCTTGAAATATGTATGTTAAGATGCATATATTCTTGCTTATATTTCCAGTATGAAGGTTTTAAGAACAGCTATATAATCCATGACCCCTTGGGTCATTGTTTCAGAGATATTTCCTTACCAAATTCATCTATGCCTTCAACAGTGGCATAGCTTCTAATGTACTGGAAAATTTCTTAAGAGTCCAGGGAGATATTTGGAGATGTGAATATGTGATGCATCATTTCACTCAGTTAAATCTTACAGACACAAGAGTTTTTGTACCATATACATAACTCTTCCTGTGATGAAAAAAATGTGTGGACATGTTTGCGATAATGCAAATCCTGACCTGTACTTACTCTCTGATTAAAATATATAAATCATTGACTTTGCATTGTCTTATCATAGATATCATAATTGTATGTATCTATCTTTTGTGAAATACTTTAATGTTAACAAAAGGGTTAATGTTTGGTCCTGCCAGTTTTTAAACTTTTTAACTCTTACTCTTTACACTTGCCCTAATAATATTAATATTGTAAGTAATATCTTTATTGGTACATTGGCAAAAAGAAAAAGACAAACATGGATTGTACATATAGAATATTTTATTTACAAATGAATTGTATTACATAGTTATAATCATGTCAATAGAAGATAATAGCTCAGAGTTGAACTTGATGCTCTATGAACTTGATTGCTTTCTTGGAGAGGCTTTATTATTAAACTAGATAACATCATAAGTGGTAGTAGGGAGTAGGGTTTGCTCTCATTTTATATATACTGATGGTTTGCCCTATCAGTGTAGGTCGGAGAGGTTTTGGTAGTTGCTTGATTAGGCTATTGTTTATGGTTAGCTTGTTAGTCTGAATTGGTAGTTTTTTGATAGTGATATTGTTTGCTTCTTGATTGTTGGTCTAGTGTTGATCATGGTGTTAATGTCTGTTCAACTGGGTGATTGCTGGTGAGGAGGTGTTTTGTTCTTTTTTGTTTCTTTTTTGGCTTTTGTATTGTCTCTTTTTAATGGTATATAAATGCTGCATATTTCTATGTAGCTATTGATGGCTGATTTGTCCAAGTGCCAGGCTTCTAGGAATTCCCTTGGGTTTTTTGACTTGATTTGGTCTAGGATGCTCACAGTTTCTCAGTTGACACTATGGTTAAATCTGTCCATGTGTGTTAAAAGGAGTTTTCTCTTTTGATTACTAGTTGGTGTTCATGGATTCACTCTGTTAGTCTTCTTCCTGTTTTTCTTACATAATGACTGTTTTAGTTTTTACATTGTATGTTATAGATCAGGGCTGTCAAAGTCATGGAATAGATGCATCATGTGCTGGCCACTCCCATGCCCAGTTTAGCGAGGGGGGGGGAAGCCACGTGACACCGCCTTGATAACGCTAGTTTGATACACCTGTTATAGATGATTCCAGTTTTTCTTCTGGGGCTGCTGGATTTTTTGATTTACTTAGGATATTTTGGAGGGCTTTAGTAAGTATGTGTGCTATGGTGATGCCATGTCATTGTAATAGTCTGTTGGTGGTTTCTGAGATTTTTTAATGTACTGTATAGCAATCAGTTGTGGGTTCGTACTGGTTTGGACTGATTTGGCTGAACCGGTAGTGGTTTGGCGGTCTGGTCACTGAAACCTGCAGTGACCCAGGCCTGCCATGCCCCCGAACTGGTTCTCTACCTACAGCGCTACCATCTTGTTTTTTTGCTTCTGTGCATGTGCAGAACAATGCGTGTGTGTGTGCAGTGTGCATCAAGCGTGTGCGCGCGGCACAACCATGAGCGATCCGGCAGTAGTGGCTGCCGGAACCCACCCTGATAGCAATGTTATTCTTTTCACAGTTTGTGTTCATTATGTTATATCAGGTTGAGTGGCCAGGCACTTTTTGATAAAGCTGTGTTGGTATCCATTTTGTTGGAAGATCTTGTATAGATGATCTATATCCTTTTTACTGATTTTCAGGGTTTCTGCAGTGTTTTTATGCTCATCTAAATAGTGCTCTGACACAGCTTCTCTTGTGAGAGGCTGGTTGTTATTTTGGTAGTGGAGCAGTTGATTGGTGTGGGTAGTTTTATGAAGACTCGTATTTCTAATTTGCCATCACTGCTTCTGCTGATGAGGATATCCAGGAAGGATAGTGTGTTATTCTTTTCTTCTTACCTAGTGAATTTTATTCCTTTGACGATGTTGATGGTTTCGTGTGTGTTCTCTATTAGTTCTTTTTTTATTATGACAAAGATGTCATCTATGTCCAGGATCCATACTTTGGGTTGTATGCATGGGAATGCTAATATAGATTTCAGGCATTGCATTGATAAGGATAAAGAGACATCTCTTACATAAACATCTTTATAGATAGAGCTACTGTGTTGTCGGGAAATAGCAAGATAGATTGGTTCACTCCCAACTTACATTATGATATTGTTGTCTTGACAAAATATCTTTTCTTTGGAAAAGAAAGAATAGAGATTCATGAGTGGAAGATAATTACATTTCAAGCATTGCATCTCATCTTGGAATAACAAACTCCTGATATCCATCCTGAGCACAAACTCCTGCAAATCACAGTATAAATAAGCATCTTGCCTCCTTAACAGAAAGGATACAAAATACACATTCCTTTCTCACAAGAAAGATCTTAATCAATTTCAAAGGAATAATATAATCCCATTGAAGAAAGTGCTAATTAATTAGAAGACAAAAAAAGCAATGGATGGTAACTAATCAAGGAGAGAAGCAACCTATTAAGGAGAAATTTCCTGACAGAACAATTAATGAGTGGAACAACTTGCTTCCATAAGTTGTGAATGCTCCAACACTGGAGGTTTACAAGAAGAGATTGGACAACCATTTGTCTGAAATTGTATAGGGCTTCCTGCCTGAGCAATGGTTTGACTAGAAGACCTCCCAAGGTTGCTTCCAAGTCTATTATTCTGTTAATTTTTAAATAAATCATGCAGAATCTCATCCATTTCAGGATGGTTTTTCTATTTTAAAGATCAACAGTTTTTCAAGCATTTCTCAACTATGGTATTCCTTTCTTGCATGACATTTGCAAGAAATGGACCCTAATATGGACTTGGATATTTATCGCATCAACTGATGCAAAGCATTTCAAAGCAAGGCATGCAGGGATGGGCTGCTGGGAGTTTGCAGGGGTTCGGGAGAACCTCTAGCTAAGATTCTGTGCAGTCTGTTCTGTTCAGAGAACCCCCAAATTCCACTCCTGGCTGGCCCTGCCCAGCTCACCTCGCCCCTCCCATGAGTTGCCGCATGGCCCATTTTGGATGCAGGTAAGTGTAGAGCACACAGGGAGGGCGGAAAATGGGCCTACTAGAAATTCGGGAAGGCTGGAAATGGCCCTGCTTCCAGCCTCCAGAGGGCCTCCACAGCCTGGAGAGGCCTTTTTAGTCCTCCTGGAGGCTTGAGGAAATCATCCGGAGCCCGGGGAGAGCAAAAATACCCCCCCTGCTGTGATGCAGGAGGCTGACTAGGCCAGACCCACCATGGCCACGCCCATCCAGAATCTGGGCAGATAACCCCTTGCTAAAATTTTTGAAGCTCACCTCTGAAGGCATGTGGGAACCTTAAAGAAAGAATAGCATTCCTGACCATCACAGGGTTGGAACAAAATTATTATCCTTTCCACTCTTTGAACATTTGGAAATAACTGCTACTAAACTGCTTTTCTTGCTATGCTTCAAAGAGATGGAAATTATGTTTAATATTAATATTTCTGCTCTTCTGCTCTTGGCTTAGAATGCAGGTACAGATGAGAGCCCTCTGCAAATGAATCAGTTAACCTTCACTAAAGCCCATCCAGGACCCTCAGCTGTATTAGTTTCAGAAGAATCTAAATGCTAGGATGGAGTTTAACAACAAGGCTCTTTTTGAAAAGCTTAGCATAGCTCTGAGGAATAAATTAATTAGAGACCCCTTTATTAAGCGCTGCAAAGAATCTGAAGCAACTTGGCTGGTACCTGCATAATTTGCTCTGCTTTGGGCTTGTGCACATTAAATAACTTGCTTGCCAGGAACTGTCTGGCTTGAATATATTTTTGGAGGAATGGTAGAAAACTCATTGTTGACTGTTAGCTGACTTCTAATAATATGACACACCACAACCATTTCCCAAGTCATTCAGTAAAACATTAGCCAGACCAAATGAATTGAAATATCCCCAAATGATGAACTATTGTACTGGAGTATGTGTCCAGAGGAATGATAAGAGTTGAATTACCCTGAGTACCACTTAGGACCGTGATGGTGAACCTATGGCACTCATGCCAGAGGTGGGAAGCAGAGCCCTCTCTGTGGGCATGTGCGCCTTCGCCAGCTGTTCTTCTGGTTTCTGGCGCATGTATGCGCCAGAGCACTGGAAAAACCACCTGAAAACAGCCCCCAAAACAGCCCAAACCCAGGCCTTTTCTGGTCCTTTGTCGGACCATTTTCTGGCCGTTTTGGGGGCCAAAAACAGCTCAGAAAACAGCCCCCAAAGGCTTGAAATTGGCCCAAAAATGGCCTGAAAACGGCCCGAAAACAGCCTGTAAAATGGCCAAAAATCAGACATACACGTGCTGGCCAGCTGGTCTTCGGTTTTCCAGCACTCCGGCATGCACACGTGCATATGCGTTCTGGTTTGGGCACTTGATGCCGAAAAGGTTTGCCATCATTGCCTTGGGATATTGGAACAGCTGATGACACTGATGAAATCTGATCTAGGTGCATAGAAAAAACATAAATAAGTTAATATAAGCACTACATTGATTATGTTGTTTGAACATGAATGCCTGAAAGCAAAAAGGCAAGGAGCTATAGTGGAGCAGTGGTTAGAATGCAGTATTACAGGCTAATTCTGCTGACTGCCAGGGGTTTGATCCTCACCGGCTCAAGGTTGACTCAGCCTTCCATCCCTTCGAGGTCAGTAAAATGAGGACCCAGATTGTTGGGGACAACATGCTGTCTCTGTAAACCATGGTTAGAAATGACTTTAATTCAATGTGAGGTGGTATATAAATCTTATTGCTATTGCTATTCAAGGGGCTGCTTAGATTATAAACAGCAGATTATAATAGCACACCAGGTAGCTCTGCTTAATGTCAAACAATCACATGAATCTTCTAGTGGAAGAATGTCAAAATCACTTTAAAATTTGGCAGATATTAATTCAATGAGTCAGTAACTGCCAAGTCTCACTTTTTTGACATTTAACAATTGTAACGTATCCTAAGACCAGGTCAGGTAAATACCTGTATTGGGGCAGAAGAACGTTATAGAACTATATTATATGCAGATCCAGAGTATATGCTACATAGCCTTACAATGCAAACTTAATGAAGTTTGAAGCATGGTCCCCAGTTTTGTTATTGGCAAGAGTAAATCTCATAATATCAAATCCTCTACAGAGCACATGAGGGAATGGATGCCATGAAGAATACTATCAAACTGGTAGAAATGAAATTTTTGAAAATACTCTTGCTGCCCCAAGATGTGTAGCCAATACTCTTCTGTGAATTGTGGTGGGAGTGCCCGTGATCAGTTATTAGCTACATGTTCAGTTCTTCCCCATCAGCCTATTTGTCTTGTATTATAATATTGTAGTATTCTCCGAGTTGGAAGAATGCTGTAGCGCTGAGACTGGGACCTTTTAGTTGGTTCCTTCTTAGGCTGGGTTATTAAAAGGCCAGACATGTACTCACTCAAAGGATATGGAGCACCAACTGGAGGATAATAGGATGTCCTATAGCAGCAAAGTCAGGATTTTAAGAGAACTTTGAGAGCCAACCAAATATTTCTCATCTCCCACATTCCCTAGGTCGTGAAAGGACTTGAGTATAGTCCTTGAGGTTGAGGAAAACTGCCAAAGAAGCCAACAGTAAGCCCAACCAAATAATCTCCAAGGCTAGCTCCACCGACACTGACAGGGCAAGCCCCTAGAACAGTGATGACCAACCTTTTAGACACCAATTGCCCAAATTGCGCGCACTCCCAAACTGAAAAATGCATGTGAACGCATGGACATGAAAGAATGCATGCATGCGTGGACATGCACGGATGCACATACGGGCACGCACGCATGCTCAGCAGAGACCCAAAGACCAGCTGGCTGGTGGGAAGTGGGGCATCCCAACACTGGCTGCGCGGCAAGAGGTAAGATCTTTTTCTTTTGTGAGCTTGTTTCATCGTTTGCAGGGAAACAAGTTCACGAAAGAAATGCCATCTGACCTGGGGCGACAGTGCATGTGCTAGCAGAGAGGGCTCTGATGATGTTACCTAGTTTGAATAGTGAAATGTCTGCAAGAAAACAAGAAAGCTCAGAGAGTAGGACTTTGTTTGCCCACAACAGTGCATAATCATCAGCTCTTCTTCTGCGCAGATATTCTAAAACCCTCCAATCCAAATGAATTTGTGATTTGGAGACACTGAAATCCTTCTCCTTGCACTGCTCCATTTCAATTTACACAAGAGCAAACAGAATTCTTTTATTTCATCTCTTCTGTGACGGTGTTCTGGATAAACAGATATTTATTACAGAAAGCTCCACTTTCTGACTCTAATATTTGGATTACAATATTATGATTAAATTCTATGTTGCTGCAGTTAAAATGTTTCATAAAGCATTGAATCCTGATTATTATGCTTTTATATGTTTCTGTGATAGAGATATATAGATATTTGTGTACATATATGCCTTTTTAAACTCATCAAGCCTTAAGCTAGGTCTGAGCAGATACTGTTACAACTTTTTTTATTGCTTGGAAATGTTCATTAATCAGCAAAGGTAAATATAGATATTTATTTTTTTAAACCAACAGGAATCTGTAACTTTAAGATGGTCGGGCTAGGAAACGGTCGTCGTGGGATAAAATCACCACCTCTTCTACTAGCAGCACTTGTGGCTTGTATAATTGTTCTGGGATTTAATTACTGGATAGCAAGTTCCCGTAGTGTTGATTTGCAGGTATTGCTCTTTTGGTGGTTTTTCACAATGAATGAATCAGTGTATATTTTATTTCAAAATGTTGGTTTTTATTTCAAGGTTACAATGCACTTTAGAGTAATTCCATCTGACAAACATTTGGAACTTGGCAGATAAACAAATAAGGAAGAAGAAATGTTCCTGGTAAAATATTGCATCCTGTTCAACTAGGAAATAATGTAATTTTGTACCAGGGATTAGCAACGTGGTGCTCTTGAGCCTTGTGGTGTACAAAGATGTCAGTAGACAGCATTAACTAATGCTCCACCATTTTTTCAAATCTCATAAGACAGTCAAATTTTAAAATATCTCTGTTGACAATGTTTCATGAGACTCTCACTATTTACGGTTCATTTTTCAAATACCTTTGGCACTTATAACATTGCACAATGCTGGCTGCTGGCTGAAAAAAATACGATTTGGCATGACTTTAGACTAATTTTAGATGATTGAAAAGACCATTTTCAATTTTCACTGCCTCCCCATTATATGTGATGTGTATATGCAAACAGGCCAGCGGCTTTCTTATTTTAACTCGGTAGGTGGAATTAATTATAAGCTTATTGGTTCTACTATCTCATGGTTTTGGCTACCCGAATCCATGCCCCATTTTGCCTCTTAGAGTACACAGATCCACTTGTGTTCAATGGCAGTGTCTCTGGAGTTCTTTATCCCCCTGAAGCATCATTATATCAGTATCTTTTTCACAGATGTTGCAGTAGATCACATTTCATAGTAACGGAGAGAGTCTCCCATTCTGTATTCCCAATGCTAACTATAAACATTCAGACAGATATAAATAGCATTTGAACTGCAGAAAAAAAAGTTATTGCATTGTGGCTGGAGTATATGACCCATGTACCTAGTGCCTTTTTAGTAGTATGATAAATGTATACGTAACTTTATTCAAATGCAGTTGTGCAATTATTCTTAGCTGTAAGTTGTAAGAGGTGTGTACACGTATATAGAAAATTAGCCTTGTCATCATGAAAAAGGTTATTAATCACTCTTTTCAAATAAGAGGAAATAGAGGCCAACTGATTTTTTTCTCCTATAAATATCTTCACCTTGCCCTAGACTGAAGATGAAAGTTGGGAAAATATTGCAGAGCTGGTTTTACAGCTTTTAAGACACACCTTTATTAGATTGGATAACTCTGTAGAAAATGCAGCAAGTCTATTAATGCATCAACAAAAATAGATTTCTCCAGATTGGCTCCTTACCTCCTCTCCATCGGTTTCTGCTAGTAGCAGGTAATTCTGTCCTCTGAGCCAAGTAATGTATTTCCTCACAATTACTAATCTGAGGATCCAAAACTACAAGGAATATTTTTCTCACCATCCTTCACATTTTCAAATTTTGTGATTCCCATTCACTAGTGCATTAAAGAATTCATAAGCATTTCATAGTAATCTCTCTATGTGTGCATATAGAGAAATAAATCTAATTTTGAATCTCTCTCTTAATGAAGCACAGTGGTCCAAAGTCCTGTTGCTCAGTGGTCCAAAGTCCTCTTTTCTGATGAGAGCAACTTTTGCATCTCATTTGAAAACCAAGGACCCAGAGTATGTAGGAAGAATGGAGAGACCAATCAAGCACATGGTCATTGAACCAGGTTTTGGTGCTTTTGGCAAAAGTTGCTCTCATCAGAAAAGAGGACTTTGGACCACTGTGCTTCATTAAGACCAGGGTCAACACCGCTGTGTACCAGGAGATTTTGGAGCACTTCATGCTTCCTTCCGCAGACGAGCTTTATGGGGATGCTGACTTCATTTTCCATCTGCCCACACTGCCAAAAGCACCAAAACCTGGTTCAGTGACCATGGGATTACTGTGCTTGATTGGCCAGCAAACTCGCCTGACCTGAACCCCATAGAGAATCTATGGGACATTGCCCAGAGAAAGATGAGAGACATGAGACCGAACAATGCAGAAGAGCTGAAGGCCGCTATTGAAGTATCCTGGTCTTCCATATCACCTCAGCAGTGCTACAGGCTGATAGCTTCCATGCCACGCTGCAGTGAGGCAGTAATTGCTGCAAAAGGGGTCCAAACCAAGTACTGAGTACACATGCATGCTTATACTTTTCAGAGGTCCGATATTGTTCTATGTACAATCCTTGTTTTATTGATTGCATGTAATATTCTAATTTTCTGAGATGGTGGATTTTGGGTTTTCATGAGCTGTATGTCATAATCATCACAATTATGACAAATCATGGCTTGAACTATCTTGCTTTGCATGTAATGAGTCTTATCTCATATATTAGTTTCACCTTTTAAGTTGCATTACTGAAATAAATGAACTTTTGCACGATATTCTAATTTTTCGAGTTTCACCTGTAAACTGTATATTTATATATGGAAATGTTTTTCTATCCAAATCTTTTCTTCTTAGAATCGTTTAATGGAACTAGAAGGCAGAATGCGCAGAGCAGCTGCAGAAAGAGGTGCTGTAGAAATGAAAAAGAATGAATTCCAGGGAGAACTAAAGAAACAGAGGGAACAGATTGATAAAATCCAGTCTATGCATGATTTCCAAATAGAAAATATCAACAAAATACACAGAGGTGAAAAGGTAGAGATTTTATGCTTCTCATTTTTGGGACTTTATATTAATGTTCTATTAATATTGTCTGTTCTTTCATAAAGGAAAAGGCTTTGTTGATAAAAATTAATGTATAATTTTAGGTATAACTCCCGCAGAAGTTATGAAAATAGTGTGGGAATTCAGGATTCTAGCATGAAAAGCCTAAGTTAAATTTGTTTAGGTCTAATAATGTTGAACTTGTGTCACATCTTATTTGTGATATAATCTTCAGAGCTGGCAACTGTAAATGAATAACATGGAGAATGTGTAGCTGAATAATGTAATTAGAAATAAAATTGATTCGGGATATTTTACAGTGTGGAAGAAAAAATATTGATGCATTAATTGTAATTAGTTGTTATTTGAGGTGCATTGAGAATCAAATGATGAGCAAATACACTTTTGATTTTCTTCAAAATGAAGGCAAGGTTTTGGTAATATTCCAATATAGACCTCTGAAGTGCATACCCAGACTATAATCTCTGTTCTTTTAAATCAATTTCAGTTGCAAAAAGAAACAAATGCCACTTCCCAAGGATTAGTTAATGTTTATGTAATAAAGGAGAATGTAGAAAGTAAATGTTGAAGGCTTGAGAGGAAATCTAGACTTAGTTTCAGGCATAGGAGACGATTTCAAATAGTTCTATTAAATTAACTATGTGACTTGCCACACTGACTCATGTACTCTAAATATGATTTAAGGCTTGATCCAATTGATACTATTCAACCATGAAACTTCCCCCTTTTTTATTGTAGGAAATATTATTAAATAACATCACAATAAATGATCAACTGATCCAGAATCTTCAAGGTAAATTTCAGTAAAGTGTCATCATTGCAACTTTTATTCTGTATTTACTGATATATATTTTTCCATTCCGAAACAGTAAAAAAATGACAACCAGAGAATATAGGTTCAGATAAGTCTGATATATAATTGCCTAATTTGCTTGAAGAAAAAGTTTCAAGGCCACTCTTGAATGATCATTTTTTTCTTTGTTTATTTCTTAAAATAAAAAGAATTTGTGATTTATTGATATGGTTCCAAATAGATAACAGCAGAAGCAAGTAATGTCTTATGCATTGTGACCGCAAGCAAATAACATGATTATATAACATAATGCAGTTCATGCAAATTGAATAATTCATGTTATTTACATATGTCTTGTCACCATGGCTTCCTGCAAAAAGCATGTGGAACAGTCTATAGGTAAACAGTTGTGTCCAGAAAAATAAAATATCAACTTACTAAACAATACTGATACAAGGACTTAAGTCATACGTTATTACAATATTAGAAGCTTAAATCATGAACAAAAACTGGAAGTAATTAGAAATATTGAGTCTTTACTGGTTTTCAGGATAGAAGCAGATATTATTATTTATTTAAAGGTTTCTCCAGAAGTGTAAGTAATGCTTGGGATTATTCATATATTTTTTTAAATGCATATGAAGGATATTATTCCAATATCCATTTTTCTTATGTAAAAAGAAAAAAAAAGAGAGATGGAAGGAAGGAGGGAGGGAGATAAAAACTAATTGAGGAGAAAGTTAGAAGATAATCATGCAACTGTACTTTTAAGATTGCAGTCTGAAACATATGGAAATAAAGTTGACCTTTCTTTTAGATAAATAGGATTATTCAGCATAGGTCTGGCAGACTGAACAAAATAGGTTTTATTTAGTCTAATTATTATGGACCAGTCTCTTACTAATAAAAAAAACCTTTGCTCTTTCATACTTTGTCTTTTTTCCCCTTTTATTTAAAAAAAACAACAATGCTGCTGCAGAGAATTTGAAAAAATTGCAGAGGAAATGTGAAAAGCTTCAATTAGATGTCGACAGATTTCAGAACAATCAGACTAACCTCCAGATGAAATTTTCATTTAACATGTAAGTTTGCATTAGTTGTTTTTATAGGCAAAATGAGTACAAATCAAAATTTGATCAAGCCTGAACTTGAATTATATTTCTATACTGAAATTGGTAGATTAGATTTTTAAATCCTATACATATCTGGAAGCAAGTCCTACTGAAGTCAATGGAGTTTCAGAAGGAAGCTATACTTGCACTATGGATCACTACATCTAAAAGTGGTACTTAACTGATTGATGAATTCTGGTATTTGAAGTAAAACACTTTATGTAGCTATGTATCAAACAAGCAAGAAATATACGTGATTTGCAATTAAAATGAAAGTTATATTTGGTTGATCTCATACCATTAGAAAGTTCAGTGCAAAAGGAGGAAGAGTGCAAAGGCAGACTGGGAAAAAAATCCTCTTCTCATGGAAACTAGGCTTCATGTAGTTCCTCAGCTATCTAAATTAGCCAAAAGGGGCCACAGTAAATCTTTGGTTTCTGATATTTCCAAGGCTGCAATAATAGAAAAATTGTTGTCAGGAAAAGCAACAGATCAACACATGTAGAGTTCAAGGTGTCTACTTTATTATATTCTGCCTATTATATAGGAATCAAGGCTGCTCCAGGATTCAAGGCTAATTCCACATTTGAGGCCACCTGACTGGGTGTTTCCCAACATTGACAAGAAGCCTTTAAACTACAGTAAATGATTGACAGACTATGTTCAGATTATTTCTTTATGATATTTACCTTCCTTTGAGAATTCAAGGCAGTATTGTATGCACTGTTCCCTCCACTCTCCCACTGTCAATTTTATTGTCACAACAACACTAATGTAGGTAGCACTGAAACTCAGAGGATAGTGACTGGCCAAAAATCACTCAATAAGCTTTTTGGCTGGGTAGTAATTTTAACCGAGTCTCCCCAGGTCTTATCAAACAGTAACCATAACAACATGTTGGTTAGTGGATTATAAATTATGAAGATTGTTTGCTTTATATTCTGTTCTTTGCTTCAAGGTCTAAGTGTCTAAGTAAGATGGAGGAACTGAAGGAACAATGTAAAGAAAAGCTAAAAGTGTCACCAGAAGATAGCAAGATACAACAAGAAAAGAAAAAAGAACTAACTACAAATATATCAGAAAAAAACCAAGTAAGATTGTAATGCTTTTTGTAGATAATTTATGTTTTTATACAATGATTACTTATTCAGAACAATATAGTAAGGTCAAACCCAATAAACTCCAATCTCCCTGGCAAGCCTCTGATGTGGCTCTGGGTTATTTGGTCCATGGATAATTGCCATCTTCGTACTTGGATGGGGTCATACTGCCCCATACAGACCTGGTGTGTAATCTTCGGGTGCTCTTAGATGCATGACTCCTGCTCAAGGAAAAGGTGGCAATTGTGGCCAGGAGGGTCTTTGTACAATTGTAGGTTGTAGGTCAGTTATGGCCTTTCAGGGAAAGGTGTGTTATGGATCCCATCTCTTAAGGAGGCCCATCTTGTGGGGCTAAGAACAAGGGCTTCTGTGTAGTGTCTCCGTTCTTGAGAAACACTATCTCTGCTGAAATAAGATTGACCCCCACCTTGACACTCTTTTGAAAGATCCTGAAAACATGGTTTTGCCAGGGGCCTGGGGACCCCCATCAGTTTGATTGCTGGAGGGAGAGGGTTCATTGGGTTTTGTATTGGGGTTTTATTTCGGTAAGCTATCCAGAATCACTGTGAGTGAGTTGGGCTAATCATGTAAACTTTCTAAATAAATAAATGAAAGGCCGCACTGCTTAGATCTGCCTATATACTACACCATCCTGGGTTTTGGGGAAGATGTATATGAAGGCCAACATCAGACAAAGAATTGGTAGTTGTGACTTCACATTGTTGTCAACAGATTGTAATACATACCCCCAATGAAGTGGTTGTAGATTTTGCATGCTTTGGCAAAAAATAGAACTATGTCAGAGGTTCAACCAAATTGGAGGGTAAGGTCCCATCATCTGACAGCTCCTAGTATAAAAAGGGAGCTGTCAGATGAAAAGCCGCTGTTCCAGTCTGAAGCCGTTTCCACACTGTTAGCTTGTTACTTTGAGGAATAAACTTGTTAGCCTCTTTATTCCCGTCTCCGCCTCAGTCATTCCGGCATAACCCACGGTCCTAGTACACAATATAAGTAGCCAAACAAAGTGTCTTTCCCATAAACAGTATGGTGAGTTGTAACTTAAAGAAACCTGTACTGAATCAGTCATTGTCCAGGTCAACAAGGTGAGGTACTAGATATTGAAGTTCCTGGACATCTGGTAACAAGTGGCTATAAGACTCGAGATTTTTGGCTGGGCAACAAGAATCAGCAATTGCAGGACTATTGGAAGAAAAGTTGCTTACTCATCATAGATTTAAAAAACTGAAAGCAAAGAATGATTTGAATTACAAATCAGTTCTAATCAGTAAAGGATGTCTGAAAAGAGAGCATCAATTGTAGAAAGAACATCCAAAATCAGAAACAACACAAGCTAGCAAATCAATATGGATTTATAATGCAAAATAAAATATGTACAAAAGTAGAAGTAAAAGAACTGCGAAGGGCGAAGAAATTGAAGCCTTGCCAGAAGTAGTTCAGACAGCAGAGATGAAACCAGGGAGAGTCTGGAGTAAGAAAACTATGAATACCTGGGTATTCTTCAAGCTGACAATACCAAGCACACTGAAGTCAAGAATATTAGAAAAGAATACAGCATGAGAATGAAGATGATCTTAAATTCAGTGGCAGAAGTACTATCAAGGCAATTAATATCTGTGCAATTCCTGTCCTTAGAAAAACAATTTGAATTGTTGAATTGATTGGACTCAAGCAGAACTAAAAACACTGAATGAAAGACTAAAAAACCAATGACAATAAATAATACCCTTCAGTTAAAATAAAACAATCAAGCACAAATTTAAAATTACATAGAAGCAGGCATTCTGGGAAGAAAGGGAAATTCACAAAAAAGATTGACTTAGATGCAGAAATGGGCCTGGACCCCAGAACATGAGGAAAGAGACAAATTTTGAACGCTCTTTTAAAGATGGTAGATTGAGATTATACACATCTAAGGGGAATGTTATTCCCAAAAGCAGGTGCCCTAAGAGTGAAGGTATTCCATCTGTGTCAGATATTATTGGACAATTGGAGATAGATATTCCTATATATTTAGGATCTATGAGATAGAGCTTTCTAGATAACAACCAGCACCTGGAGTTGCACCCAGAAACCAATGCAGCTTGTAACTTGAGGTGTACTCGCTGTGTTCTGGATATGCTGCACTAAAATATTGGTACAATTTTCCTTAGGGAAAAATTATTGAAAACATTAGAGTTTTCTATATATGCTAGAGCAGAGGTGGTGCAGTGGTTAGAGTGCAGTACTGCAGGCTACTTCAGCTGACTGCTAGCTGAATCTCACCGGCTCAAGGATTTAGCCTTCCATCCTTCCGAGGTGACTAAAATGAGGATCCAGATTGTTGGGGACAATATGCTGACTCTGTAAACTGCTTAGAGAGGGCTGTAAAGCACTGTGAAGCAGTATATAAGTCTAAGTGCTATTGATATTGCTATGCACACTTCCAGCACTTACGCACTTTCCAGTGTTTGAAATTTCCTTAGTTTTTAACATATTGATTTCCCTTTCCTTATGATTATGGTTACCCAAGAATTCTGCATATGTACAATTTGGATTTACAGTTTTGTGATGAGGTATGCTCTTAAACATATTCAGAATATACAGTATATTCACACAATTGTGTAGGTAAACTGAACTATGTATTAACCCAGCAGTATATTCTGCTAAAAATTCTACTTTTTTTTACTACCGGTTCAGGCAAATAGATAGTAAAAAAATTCTTTAAAAAGTGAAAAAGGTTTCCCACGATCACACAACACAGCTGATTGTCATGGAACCTCCCCCCGCCCACACTTTTTAAAGCATTTTTTTCCTGCTAGTTCGGGCGAATAGGCAGGGGGAAAAATACTTTAAAAAGTGTGTGGGGGGGGGGAAGGAAAGCTTCCGACGATTGCGTGGCTCACAGCTGAGCCACGTGATTCTTGGAAGCTTTTTTCTACTACCAGTTCGCAGAACCAACAACAATCGCCCCTATCAGTTCATGCGCACCGGTAGCATTTTACCCCTGATATAGTTCAGAAATTCTGTAGGATAAAATTTGGGGACAGACTGCAATGCTTTTCAGTATAAAACAAAACAAATAGAACAAATACTGTATTTTATTTTTGTTAAAGGCCAATATACAGCTGCAGAATTTTGGAGAGACAGAGATTGATCATCATGATCTGACAAACGAGGAAAAGGAACTTCAAGAAAAATATATGCCTAATGAGTCTGTGAAATTAGATTCAAGACCAATATCTGTATTACGCAAAGAAGAATTGAATCATCAGAGAGAAAAAGGTAAAAATAAACCAATTAACAATAATATCATTTTGTTTTTGTCACTAAGATTTCATATGGAATGTGGAGTTGAAGTATGTGTCAAGAGACTTGTATTAAATCCTATTTTGCTTCAATAATGGTGAATCATTATCAAATCATAACTGCTTAAAACTGAATAGTTAATAATTTTTGTTTTACCGTCATGAAATGAATGTGAATATGAATGCCATATTCAGGACAGTTTGAAATGTTTTCAGTCTGTAGAATTTATTTCTGGAACATGGTAAACTGCTCCCAGAAGAATATGAGCTGGAGAATATTATAGAGATCTCTTGTTCCACTTGGTTGCTGAATTTTGCATATTGCTCATGTGTGTATATATGCGCTACTAGAGATCATGTTTCAAAGAAGGGTGAATGCAAGAGGACCGTGTTTCCCTTTCAATTCACATTCTAGGTAGTTCAGGAAAAAGCCTTCATCAACTTTTGGGCAAATGACATGTTTCTTTTGATAACTTTCAAATATAAAACTTCTTCCAGATAAGATTCCCCAATAGAGTTCTATACTTTAATTTCCCCATGATTTGGGAGCGGGACAATTTTCAAGGTCAATCTTGAAATGATCAACGAAGTAGAAAACAATCAGAGGTGGTATTCAGCAGGTTCTGATCAGTTCTGGAGAACCGGTAGCGGAAATTTTGAGTAGTTTGGAGTACCAGTAAATACCACCTCTGTCTGGCCGTGCCCCCTCTATTCTCTGCCTCCCAAGTCCCAGCTGATCAGGAGGAAATGGGGATTTTGTAGTAATCAGAGGTGGGTTGCCAATTTTTTACTAACAGTTCCTGTGCACTTGTGCACACACACAATGCTTATGCACATGCGCAGAAGCTTCTGGGTGGGTGGGCGGAGCCTCCCACTGCCGCTACTATCGGTTTGGCCAATCCGGGCCGAACCAGGAGCAACCCACCTCTGGCAATAACCTTCCCCTGGAGTGGGAGGGAATGGAGATTTTACAATATCCCTCCTCTGGTGTGGGGTGGGAATGGAGATTTTACAATATCCTTCCCCTGCCACGCCCACCAAGCCATGCCCACCAAGCCACGCCACACCCACCAAGCCACGCCACACCCACCAAGCCACGTCCCCAGAACTGGTAGGAAATTTTTTTTTAATCCCACCACTGAAATAATATCCTGATCAAGGAATTATTAAGGAAAAATTTCATCGTCACCAACAATGGCAGGGTGAAAGTAGTCCTTGACTTACCACTGACACTCATCGACTGTTTGAAGTGACAAAGGACCTGCCAAAAGGTACTTATGACCCAGTCCTCAAGTTACATCCACTGTAGCATCCTGAGGTTGTTTGCTGTTATGATCAAGTCAGAGACATTGCAGTGTGCCCTTTGCCTATCCCCCCCCCCATTCCTGGTCTGCAAGGTGGTCCCCCAGGCACCGCACCTGCTTTGCCATTCCAATTCCACATGTTCCTCTTCCTCTCCCCTTACCAATTGCTCACCATTCAAAAATCTCCATAGCTCAGGAGATCTGGAAGTGAAGGATAGATTGCTCTGTTTCTAGGCCACATGGCACAATACCCCAATGGCCTCTTTTCTGAATAAAAAATAATGCTGGTGAACTTGCAATTTTCCTCTTCTCTTAGGTCTACAAGGCTAACGCTGGTAGAGATATGGATAGTGATATGCAGAAAAAAAATCCTTGTGGTTTTTTTCTCACTAAAGCTACCTTTAGAGCCACCAAGCTAATGCTGGTGCCCCAGGGTCTCTCCCACCCGAGGCCACCCCATGCTCCACTTAATGACATGTGTTTGGTTAACAGATGCATTGTGGAGAGCAGGGATGAAGTAATCTTTCAATGTGCAGTTCATTTAGGACCCTGCCAAGCACTGACTCTAATGGGCAGGCTCCATTATGGTTATAACCTAAGGACTATCTGTATATAAACAAGGAGCAAACCCCACAGTCACTAGCACTGATAGTGTTAGCTAGTCAGGCAATGAAATGTCTGTAAGCAAGCATTCAAACTCAGCAGACATCAAAGACTCCCCAATTCAACCCTGAGCATAAGGTACTTATATGGTGTAAGTACCTTAAGATATATGTATCTTTTATATTAGAACCTTATATAGTGATCTCCAATTTTGGAGCTACATATTGAACAATTTGCCTCATTAGCTTTTTTTTTTTTTTTTAAGTTTAAAGCTTCCAAATTAACTCCCAAGAACTCGAAAAATTTTAGATTTTCTTGCTCTGAAAACCCCAGTTTGTGATTCAAACATAGGAAAACACATTTATATTAAAATTTGAATTAAATCAGCTCTAAAAATCTTTCTTCTGTTTATGTAAGGAACCAGTGACGTTCCTACTGAAGAGTCCAGGAAAGAGGAGGTTCTTCTCAATCAAGGCCACCTACAAATACCTTCTATTTCTAGCAGAGATAATAAAGCACTTCCTCCCAAACCAGAACCAGAGTCGAATCACCACAAGCAAATTAGAAATGTACTGGGAGAAGCTTCAGTAGAAAGCCAGATTAGCAAATTCTCAGAACTCATAGGCCACCAAAATGTCAATGCAGCAAACGAAGCTGAAGAAATTGAACGAGAGGAACTCTTAAATGATGACTTGCAGCAGGATGACCAGGAAACTAATAAAAAGGGTTAGTATAAGATTGCTTTCTCTGTTTTGTATTTGGGTTGCAGTATTTGAGGAAATGGAATAATTGATTTAAGGTTTATAGAATTGTTATGTTGTTATAGATGGCACTGATTGTAAATTGTGTAATTTGATTTGTTACATGGTCCGAAGAAAACCAGAGTGCATGGTTTCATTCTGCTTGATCAACTTGTTGTATGTTTGATTCTGGCTTACAAGGTAAAGCTAAAGGTTCCCCTTGAACATATGTGCTAGTCGATCCCGATTCTAGGGGGCAGTGCTCATCTCAATTTCAAAGCCCAAGAGCCAGTCCGAAGACATCTCCGTGGTCATGTGGACAGCATGACTAAACACCAAAGGTGCATGGAGTGCTGTTACCTTCCCACCAAAGTAGTCCCTATTTTTCTACTTGCATTTTTATGTGCTTTCAAACTGGCAGAAGCTGGGACAAGTAACGGGAGCTCACTCCGTTACGTGGCACTAGGATTAGAAACGCTGAACTGCTGACCTTTCTGATTGACAAGCTCAGCGTCTTTTAGCCACTGAGCCACCCATCCTCTAGGTTTCATTCTGCTTGATCAAACTGTTGTATGTTTGATTCTGGCTTAAGTGTGATGTAAATCCATTTATTATAAGAATTTGGCAAGCCATAGTTAAGCACAATATGGAAATATGGAAACATGATTTATGATTTCATGATGCATATGTTTAATTACATTATTAGTGCATTTTTTCTCTTAATATCTATTGTGCAGTAAAACTTGTCTTTGCAATAAAAGCAGAAGAGATCTTTTCAATTTGCATGAAGTTTGCATGCATGAAGTTATTGTTTGACTTGTTTTCACAGGTGAACTTGAAATCAAAAGAGTGGATCAGGATAATAAAGGGGCCGATTACAACTTAGATACAAATGAGGCAGAATCTGAAACAGATAAGCAGGCTGCTCTCATTGGCCAGCAAAATAGCTTCAATGGTAATTTTTTGTAATTTCCATGTTCTGGCATACAAAGTTTGCATTATAATTTGTTTCACTTTTAATTAATGAATTTGCAAATCTTGTCTGGAAGAAAGGCTTTACAAATGGAAGTTTTCCACAATGGGGAATGTGAATGATGATTCCCAAGTAAGAGTAATATGAGTAAAATAAAAATAATGACTTAATTACTCCAATTTAATTATTTTTCCTCCTTTTTTTTAGTTCAAAATCTTGACGATCCCAAAATGGAAAATCGCTTATTTAAGCTCAAGGGAACTCAACAGCAGAAATTGTGAACAGCAGTTTTAGTCTTCGATACTTGCAAAACTATTTTAGCAAGTCCACTCAAAACTTTTTCAAAAATCAGGGGATTTAAACCTGTTCTGATTCCTCTCCCATCAGGAAGATGATCTGCAGATTTAATAGGCTGGTTTTACATCTAGGAACTAGAGTATTCCAGTGTTGCAGGGTGGAAATAAGCCCCTGAAAATATATGAAATCAACCTGTTACTCAGCTACCAGGTATAGTTTCATTTTTGAATCATTACAATACCTACTACCTTAGATACAAATTGTCTTGCTCTAGAAACTGAGAATATTGCACAGACTGCCACTTGAGAGATACTGTTCGTCCTGCTTCTGTTCATATCTCTTCCAACATCATTATTCTCCGTTTATAAACCAAACTTAGAAAGTCAGTTTTTATACTTCTTTTCTAGAGGAGCTTCCTTCAGAAAGAAAATACCCTAAGGAACTTATTAAACTCCTTTAAGTGCTTTGTTTTGAGGGGCCTGTCTAGTACAGTGGGATAGGATATCAAATAAATGTGCATAAAAGTGAGTTACATATCAACAACATTTTTATTCAAACACTTTTCTTTTTTGAATTGAGGCATGATTTAAGTATTAACCAAATGCCGGGGATTTCCTGCATTTGTGTAAAACAGGCCTTATACATTTCGGAATTCTAATATACTAGAATAGCCAGCTATGTACCTTAATTTGTACATGAAAAAAATGAACCCCAAATGTTTTGCTGCTTCATACCATATCTTATTTTGGTGTAAATAAAAGAACTGCAATATCATTTAGGGCATGATGCCGATTTGCTGTCAACACTGATTATAGCACTTTAGCCCTGTTGAAGAGAATTAGAATAGAGTAAGTGCAATATGATTATTTTGTACGACAAAGAGAAGATTTACAGATTATAGTATTTTGTTAAATACAAATACTGGGTTTATTTTGATTAAGTTCTTGATTATAAAATAAGTGGGTCCTCAAGAGTCTTATAATTTGGTTGTAAGGTTATTATCAATAAAATACTCTACTCATTGAGAACAGTGTCCTGTAATGTGTGTTTTGTTTCTTAGTCTTTAATTATACTTGTTAATCTGTCAAAAATGTTAATTTTCATTGGCAAAAACTTAACGTTACTTTTTCATAGATCTATTTGCATAGGTTAAAATGATCTCACTAAAGGTAATTCTTGGTATCAATAAAGAAGAATATTTATAGCTCAGGGTTGAAATCCTTGAGATCCCTGGGGCTCTTTCACCTTGGTTATTTTTTGCAGATTTCATTACCCAAATTAATTCATTTACCCATACTAAGTAATATCATCAGTGCTAGGTGATCCTTGGGTTATGACCATTCATTCAACAATCAAAGTTTTCATGGGTGCTGGTTCTCAAAACTGGTTGTCATTAAAAAACTTAATATGTAAAAAGTGGTTGTCACAATATATCCAAGGCAATATGATTGCAATTTAGGCCTTTGGCACATGGTTCAAAATTTTGATGGCTGCAGTGTGCCGTGGTCACATGATCACAATTTGTGACTTTCTCTGCCAGCTTTTGACGGGTAAAATCAGTGGGAAAGCTAGCAGGTCATAAGTTGCTCCTGCTGCTTTTTCACTTAGCAGCACTCCATAGCACCCATTTGTGGGCCCTGCCCTTGGCATCCATCCACCTGTAGGTCATGCCCATCAGCCTGCCCATGTCATGTTCATGGGAGGTTCTTGTTTAATGACCTGCATGGTCCTAGAATTACAATGGCAACTGAGCTACTGGGATTGTTAAGTGATGTGATCATGTGATGTTGCACTTTATAACCACATTGTTTAGTGATGGAAATTCCAGTCGCAATTGCTGTTGTAACCTGAGGAGTACCTGTAGCTCTAATGTGTGAACAAACCCTCCCCTCTAAAATGCATTTGCTTCAAGTTAGAGACTGCAGTTAGCTGACTCACTAGAAAGTAATCCCAAGGCGGACTTGTTTTATAAGGAAACGGATGTTTACATGTACAATGGAAATAAAGTCTGTGCACCCATTAAAATGCCAGGTTTTTGAGATGTTAAAAATCAGAGCAAGAAAAATCACCTCAGAATTTTTTTTACCATCTTTAATAGAATCTATAAGCCCGTGATGGCAAAACTATGGCACGCGTTCCACAGGTAGCACATGGAGCCATTTGTTAGGGCACATGAGGCGTTGCCCTGTCAGCTCCAGCGTGCATGCATGTGCTGGCCAGCTGACTTCGGCCTTCATTTCCGGCCGTTTTTCGCCCTCTGGAGGCTTCCCTGAAGTCTCCGGAGGGCAAAAAATAACACAATGCGCAAACTGAAAGTTCGGGAACTAACTTCCGGGTTGCCCGTAGGACTGTCAGGGAAGCCTCTGGAGGGCCTCCAGGGGGGGGGGCGCAGGGAGGCTGTTTTTGCCCTCCCCAGGCTCCTAGAAAGCCTCTGGAGCCTGGGGAGGGCGAAAAACAGGTCTTATCACGTGCCAAAACTGGGAGGAGGGGTCGCCTGCACATGCACGGGGGAGTCAGGTGCATAGAATTATGGGTGGGGCATGCCCGCGCTCAACCCCTCTTTTGGCAAACGATGGCAAAAATGTTAGCCATCACTGGTATAAGCTGTACAATTCAATTGAAAAACAAACTAAACTCTTTCGGGGGGGGGAATAATAAAAACAACTTGGTTGCATAAGTGTGCACGCCCTTAAATGAAGCACCTTTTGATTTTATGACATTGTCTTTTGGGGTAAGAGCCTATCAGCATGACACATCTTAGCTTTAGAATCTTTGCCCACTCTTCCTTACAAAAGCACTCTAAATCTGTTAGATTGCGAGGGCATATCCTGTGCACAGCCCTCTTCAGGTCATCCTAGTGTTTTAATTGGATTTAATTTCAGGCTTTGGTTGGGACATTCCAAAACTTATGTTTTCTTCTAGTGAAGCCACTCTTGGAGGTATTCATTCATTTCATTCATTTATTAGACATATACCGCTTCATAGGGCTTTCAGCCCTCTCTAAGCGGTTTACAGATTTTTTTAGCAAATTGAGTCAGCAAATTGCCCCCACAGTCTGGGTCCTCATTTCACCCACCTCGGAAGGATGGAAGGCTGAGTCAACCTTGAGCCGGTGAGATTTGAACCGCTGAACTGCAGATCACAGTCAGCTGAAGTGGCCTGCAGTACTGCACCCTAACCACTGCGCCACCTTGGCTCTTGGTATGCTTGTTGTGTCCTATTGAAAGATGAAATTCCTCTTCATTTTCAGTATTTTAGTAGCCTGAAGGTTTTGTGCTGAAATTGACTCATATTTGGAACTGTTCATAATTCCCCCCATCTTGACTAGAACGCCTTGTTCAAGCAACCCCAAAACATGCTACCACCATGCTTCACTTTGAATATGGGGTACTTTTGATGATGCAGTGGTGTTTTAGTGCCATACGTTTTGGAATTAAAGCCCAAAAGTTCCACCTTGGTCTCATCAGACCATAACACATGCTTTGGTAGACCTGATGTAGTTTTTTTTTGCAAAATGTAACCAGGCTTTGATGTGTGTGGGTTTTTTTATTTTTTAAGAAAAAGGCTTCCATCTTCCCACACAGCCCAGACATATGAAGGAGACCTTTGTGTCATGTTGTACATAACCAGTACTTGCGAGAACTTCCTACAGCCCTTTAATGTTGCCTCTTGGCAGTTTCTCTGCTCAGTTATCGGTTTTTCATAGATTTTGGAGGAACATCCAATTGTTGGTAAGGTCACTGTTGTGCCATATTTTCTACCCTTCTGTTGACTTGACACCTTCCAACAATGAAATAACTTTGGTGCTTTATAAGCTCTTTGCAGATCATAGCTTTTGCTGTAAATCGTACTAGAACAGCTTTATATGGCCTTAATTGATGGCAACTACATACCAGAGGTGGGTTGCTCCCAGTTCGGGAGAATCGCTAGTGGTAATTGGGCGTGGGTTGCTGAACCAGTAGTGATGGCTGGCTGGCCACGCCCCTGAACCAACTCGCTTGGATGCTCATCCTGCCTCGCCTTCCCCAGATGCATCCACACAACTGCCTCCTCCTGCCTACACATAGGTAAACAGCATTCGCACTAGCAAGAGCAAGGAACAGTCAAAATACAAAGAGTAAAGAGATGTAGAATCTGTCTAAAGTTTCTCAAGGATATATATTCTATCCAGGATCAGAACATAAAACAAAAATGGATAGTTCCTTTTGAAGTTTTTTTTTGTCCAAGAGTATGATGATAAGTATCAGCAGTAACATCGAGCCAAACTTTATGAGTGGAACTTTAATATTTGATCAGAGGCAAACAGACAGAAGGACCAATGAATTTGTTTTCTTTACAAATGAATTCTTATGCATATCAAAACAAAACAGTTTCTTTTATTGCATTGTATTTTCAGAGTGGCCAAGCATGTTATGAAACGTTCCAACACCATTCATAAAAATGACTTACAGATAATATACAATAAAATAAAAAACAAAAAACTGTTTCAACAATGTACGTATCAAATCAGCTTCAGCAGAACATTACACAAACCATTTTAAAACAGCAGTTATTCCAGCTGTTTAGGAGGACTGAATGAAATTGCTTCTGATATGAGTACTTTTGACCAAGAGTTTTCTGTCCTTTTTCAGCACAACATAAAGGAGATTCTCCAAGCAAATTATAATTTATCTGTTCTCCTAAACAAGTTTCACTACTGGGAAATATCTATGAGGAGAAAAATCAAATTCTGGAGGAACCTGGAAAAATAAATATATACATATTAGTGTTAATTTAAAATAGCTTTTCAGAATTTTGTCATTCCAAGTGAATTTTTAAAATATCAAGTATACCAGAAAAATTCCAAAAGGATAGGTGAGAGGAAAAGATTGACATGTTATGAAATTTAAAGAAAATTCAGTGAAGCTGCTTCTGAATAATCATATACTCTTCACTTATTCTTTGTAACTGTAGAAATATGTCCCATTAACATTTATTTATTTATTTATTTATTTAATTAATTAATTAATTGGTTTGTATGCCGCCCACTCTCGAGAGACTCAGGGCGGCTTACAGGTAAAAAAGGAAGGGGGGACACACAAAAAATAAAAAAACATTAAAAATTCCACAACATTCATAACTTAGGATGGGGCTGGATAAATCAACAGCCCCAGGTCTGCTGGAACAACCAGGTCTTGGTCGCTTTGCGGAAGGCCGGAAGGGTAGTAAGGGTCCGGATCTCAACGGGGAGATTGTTCCATAGGGCCGGAGCAGCTACAGAGAAGGCCCTCCCCTGGGGAGTCGCCAGCCGACATTGACCGGCAGATGGAATCCGGAGGAGGCCTAGTCTGTGCGATCTTATAGGTCTCTGGGAGGTAACTGGCAGGAGGCAGTCTCTCAGGTAGCCAGGTCCGATACCATGTAGGGCTTTAAAAGTAACGACTAGCACCTTGAAGCGTGTCCGGAGACCAATGGGAAGCCAGTACAGCTCGCAGAGGATAGGTGTAATGTGGGTGTACCTAGGTACACCCACTATCGCTCGTGCGGCTGCATTCTGGACTAACTGAAGTCTTCGAACACTCTTCAGGGGCAGCCCCATGTAGAGCGCGTTACAGTAATCCAGTCTTGAGGTGACGAGGGCGTGAGTGACTATCCGAAGGGCCTCCCGGTCCAGATAGGGTCGCAATTGGTGCAGCAGGCGAACCTGGGCAAAGGCTCCCTGGTCACAGCCGACAAGTGATGTTCTAGCATCAGCTGCGGATCCAGGAGGACTCCCAAATTGCGAACCTTCTCTGAGGGGCGTATAATTTCACCCCCCAGGCTAAGAGATGGAATAGCTGGACCATCCTTGGGAGGGAGCATCAATAGCCACTCAGTCTTGTCGGGATTGAGTGCAAGCTTGTTCGTTCCCATCCAGACCCTGACAGCCTCCAGGCACTGGCACATCACTTCTACCGCTTCGCTGAGTTGGCACGGGGCAGACAGATACAATTGGGTATCGTCCGCGTATTGGTGGTATTTAATCCCGTCCCGGCGTATGATCTCACCCAGCGGCTTCATGTAGATGTTAAATAGGAGGGGGGACAGGACCGAACCCCGCGGCACCCCATAATGGAGGGGCCTAGGGGTCGATCTCTGCCCTCCAACCAACACTGACTGCGACCTGTCTGAGAAGTAGAAGGAGAACCACTGATGGACGGTGCCTCCCACCTCTTGCAACCGTCGCAGAAGGATACCATGGTCGATGGTATCGAAGGCCGCTGAGAGGTCAAGAAGCACTAGGATAGAGGAGTGACCTCTATCCCTGGCTCACCAGAGATCATCGATCAGCGCGACCAAAGCAGTTTCTGTGCTGTAATCAGGCCTGAAACCCGACTGAAAGGAATCCAGATAATCGGTTTCATCCAAGGTCCGTTGGAGTTGAAAGGCCACCACTTTTTCAACAACCTTCCCTACAAAGGGGAGGTTGGAGACTGGACGATAGTTACTCAAAATGGCTGGGTCCAGAGAAGGTTTCTTCAGGAGGGGTCTCACCACTGCATCCTTTAGGAGATGCGGGAAGGATCCCTCCTGGAGAGAGGTGTTAACTATCGTCTGGAGCCAGCCACGTGTCACCTCCCTGCTGGTCGAGACCAGCCAGGAGGGGCACGAGTCCAGTATACAGGTGGAGGCACTCACCGCTCCCATGGCCTTGTCCACTTCCTCAGGAGCGACAAGTTGAAACTCGCTCCATAAAATCCGCTCAAGACCTTCCCCCGGTACCGTGCAATTGGAGTCCAGATCCGTCCGAATCCGAGCGACTTTATCCGTTAGAAACTGAACAAATTCCTCAGCTCTACCCTGTAAAGGGTCGTCCGCATCCCTCCTTTTCAAGAGGGAGCGGGCTATTCTAAACAAGGCGGCTGGGCGCGATTCAGCGGATGCAATAAGAGCGGAAAAATGCACACATTTTGCCGCCCGTATTGCCACGAGATAGGTCCTGATATAGGCTCTCATCAGTGCTCGGTCAGATTCAGAGTTACTAGCCCTCCAGCGGCGCTCTAGGCGTCTCTTTTGGCGCTTCATCTCCCGGAGTTCCTCGGTGAACCAAGGAACCCTTGGAGAGGCCGTAAAGGCGCAATCCGGTTTAGAGCCCCCGCCGCCACTGTATTCCAAGCAGCGACTAAGGACTCTACCGGACTGTGGACGAGAGCGACAGGTATTTCTCCAAGCGCTGTCTGAAATCCCATAGAGTCCATCAGGCATCTGGGGCAGAACCACCTAATCGGTTCCCCCTCCCTACAGTGGGGGATTGGTTTCCGAAAGTCAAGCCTTAGTAGGAAGTGATCAGACCATGACAAGGGCAAGATCTTAATGCCCTTCAAATCTAGATCACGTCTCCACTGCTCCGAGAGAAATACGAGGTCAAGCGGTGTGACCCGCTGAGTGAGCCGGACCCCGAATTACTTGGGTCAAGTCCATGGCTGTCATGGAAGCCATGAACTCCTGCGCCCCATCAGAGTGTTCACCGAGCGAAGGCAGGTTGAAACTTTAAATCATCACATGTAACTTGAGTACCTCAATCAGACATGAACTTGCAACACTGATACTTTTGCAATGGGTACTTTAGTATTACATAGTAAAAGTCATGGAAGAGGGCTTTTCATCCACACCAAAGGTGTCAAACTGGCAGCCGATGGGCCAGATATGTCACACGCAGGCCATACCCACCCCAGCTCCACGAATGGCAAAAATGTCACAAAATGTCATGTAAGGACAATGTGACACCATAGTTTGATACCCACGATCTACACTATACACCACAAATATGTTCCTGGCCAGGCCCCAAACCTCCATTACAGATGTCCCAAAGGTGTTTTTTTAATAGGCAACTGGACTTTCTGGTTTTTTCTTTGAAGACGTTTCACTTCTCATACCAAGAAGCTTTTTTAGCTCTCAATGAGAAGCGAAACATCTTCAAAGAAAAACCAGAAAGTGCAGTTACTTCTTGAAAAAGCAGCTTTGGGACAACCATGACCTGGATGACTGAGAATCTCCATTATAGATGTTTCAGATTTCTGCTGGATACAGTTCAATATGACTGGCCCCATTTGACAGATTTCAGTTTGTTTCCCATGGCAACTGCTTTAATTTAACTGCAATTTGCTTACTTTAGAATCCTTTTTGTGACCTCCTGCCAGCAGCTTCATAACAACAATATTTGGCTTGGCAACTTTAAGAATTCGGTTGACCTAGACAGAAATAGTCAAGTTTCATATTATGTGTGCATAGTTAAGAGACCAGTTGCAAAGAAGACTTAATAATCCTCCTTGCAGTTTTTATATTTATTTCTCCATAATGGCTTATTTATTAACTCAATTGTATATTAACAAATGTGCTTTCCAAATATATTGTTCTAATGTATAAGTAATAAGCACAGTGACATGCTTTCCAAATATTGACAATATTCCAGGATATATTGCAGCATTCTGGGGAAGCATGAAAAATGCCAGGCTGTTGTCAACATCTTTTAAAAGATGGACTTCTTTCCATATTCAGAAATGATCAAATTCTCTGATTCTTTTTAAGTAAACCACTAGCAAAGTTACAAAACAAGAGGATGCAGAGCAGATTTCTGACTAATTAACAGAAAAGAACTAGTAGGTAAAGCAATAAACACTGTAATAACTAGAATTTTAAATCTGGGGAGCAGTTCTATTTATAATGATTTCCCTGGCCATTTTTCTTTATTATGAAATTATATTACATTGTTAACACAGTTGAACTGATTTTTCTTGTTAAATTAATTTTTAATAATTTTTAAAATTATTTTAATTATTTTTTAAAAAATATTGAAGATTATGCAGAAACTGCCCCTATGGAAAAGAGCTGAACTGTAACATCAGCAACATCATTCTATAAACTGCTAGAGTTAATATTAAATAGTGTTTATAAACTTAATTCTTCTAAGACCTTTACAGGTTCCATCATAAAATATCAAGCAATTAAGTCTCCAAAAACTTCAGATATTTAAGGACAGTAGCATATTTCACACAAAAGAGTTTATGCTTGCAGAGATATGTAGACAATCTGCATTTGCCTCCCTTCAGTGGATTTTGAATATCATAAGCAAGTTTCAATTTATTCTCTCTCTCTCTCTCTCAGATGTTTACCTCATGATCTGGGTTAGAGATATTCTCCAGTATCATTTTAGCTTGCTGGAAGTGTTTGCTAGCAGCCATGTAGAGATCAGAAGACTGAGGCGGAGGAGTGTATTTGTTTAGATCAGACATTTCCTAAACATTAAATAATAAATATTATTTAAAATTGAAGCAATAAAATATCCTTATACATTCAAAAATATAAATTGAGGTTTGATGAAAAGAAACAGCATACAGAACCCTTTTAATTATTAATTCATATATAATTTTATAATTACTTCTGGTATTGTAAAGACTAACAAATTATACTTTTCAAGACCACTAACACGGCATGCAAAATCCTTTTTCCTATTTTAAAGGCAGGCTTGGGATGTGACTTGATGTAAACCACTGTTACTTGCCTTCATTCCAAGAAAAAGAAATATATACCGCCAGGAACAATTGCTTGTGAGGACGAAATTATTAACAAAAATTGTGACAAATTAGTTTTAAAAAAATATTAAAGTAAAACATGTAAATAACATGGATTTAATGTGAGTCACCTTGAATTGCAAATAGTGCACAGGAGGTGGTGTGATGACACTGTTGAATGGGGCAAATCGATGTTCATATCGAACTTGTTCACTATCAAGTTCAAATTTTGGCTTCCTCACTTTACCATCCATGTCAAAAGCAATCATAGTCTTCAGGAAAATGCAAAGTAAAAGCAGCTTGTTACAACAACAGCAATGGAAATGTTAATATATGTACATACTACTTAGAAATAATAGGAAAAATGGTTTGTATTTCTGATTATAACTGCATATGATTCTTGACATTCCACCCTAGTAATTATCTCTTGAAATATCATTCATAACTGTATCACTGGAATTAAATGGAACTAGCTCTTTCATACTACTAACAGATGACTATGCTAGTGAAATGTACAAATAAACTTTAGATGGTCCAAGATGTGGTAGCCCAACTGCTATTGGTTACAAGGAGGTTTAGCAATTTAAACCTTGTTCGTTAGATTGCTTGTTGGATTAGTTACTAAAAATTGCCAGGTCCAACTCAAAGTGCTTATGCTAAAGCCCTAGATCAGGTGTCCAACGTTGGCAATTTAAGACTTGTGGACTTCGAATCCTAGAATTCCCCAGCAAATTTGGGTATACAAATGTGCCCTTTATAGATCTGTATTTTTAAAAAAGTTATTGAATTACATAATGTGTAATACATCACCTTGTACATTCCAGCACACATATTTTGATAGGCTTGGCTCATTGTAATCTCTCTGCTCAGAGGACGAGCTGTAAAAGTTATGCATAGAAAAACATGATCATAAAATTGTGCTAACTTCTAAAATATTTTTAAAAACCTGCATAATCTGAAAAATGAGGCAGATCTCATAAGTATATGTATTATTTTATAGAATTTGCAATGACCCTACTACAGAAATTAACTGTGAGACACCCATGCTAAACATTCTCTCAAAAAGGCCACTTTCTAATATACTGCTGACTGAAAAATAGTAATAATGGAAAAATATTTTTGTTTATTTATAAATCATTTGAGTTGTAAACAATTAAAACTATACAAACGGGGGGGGGGCTACTTTTTTCTTCTAATGATAAAAGCAAGCTACATTGCTTGACAAATGAATTATGAAAACTGGAAAGATTATTCAATGGGAAAATGCAATTAGTGAAAAGAGAAGTTCAAATTTCTAAACTTATTCAAGAATAAAATAAGAAATTAAGATCATATTCCATTATTATTATTATTATTATTATTATTATTATTATTATTATTATTAAATTGTATCACAGCGGCCAGTTGTTTCGCCGGATTTGGCATTGGTTACTAGTCGGGCCCCACCCAGGGGCCTAGGACGTCGTAACGTATTTTCGTAATATGCGTGCAGATCCAAGCAGTGCGGCTTTTTGCATTTGACTGGTGGTGATTTTGTCAATTTTTAACTGTTTTAAATGTAATTCCAGTGCTTTTGGAATAGCACCCAGTGTGCCAATTACCACTGGAATTACCACTGCTGGTTTGTGCCATAGTCGTTGAATTTCGATTTTTAAGTCCTGGTATCTTGCGATTTTTTCATGTTCCTTCTCGGCGACCCTGCTATCACCTGGTATTGTAATATCTATGATTGTAACCTTGTTTTTCTCAACCAGTGTGATGTCTGGTGTATTATGCGCCAGTATTTTGTCGGTTTGTATACGGAAATCCCACAAGATCTTGACTATCTGATTTTCGGTGACTTTTTCAGGCTGATGTTCCCACCAGTTTGTTGCTGTTTTAATATTAAAATTTTTGCACAAATTCCAATGGATCATTTGCGCTACTGAATTGTGCCGCAATTTATAATCAGTCTGTGCGATTTTTTTACAGCAGCTGAGTATGTGATCAACAGTTTCATCAGCTTCTTTGCAAAGTCTGCATTTGGCATCATCAGAGGATTTTTTGATTTTGGCCTTAATGGCATTTGTGCGGATAGCTTGTTCTTGCGCAGCCAGGATTAGTGACTCTGTTTCTTTCTTTAATGTACCTGTTGTTAACCATAACCAAGTTTGTTCACTGTCCACTTTATCTTTTATTTTTTCCAGAAATTGGCCATGCAGTGCTTTGTTCTGCCAACTCTCCATTCTTGATTTTATCACATCTTTTCTGTATTCTTGTTTCGTCTGTTGGGCCTTCAGTAGATTTTTTTTCTTTACTTCGATTAATAGATGTTCTTGACTTTCTTTTAAATAATCAGCCAGTGCATGTTTTTCTTCTTCAACTGTTTGCTTCACTTGTAATAATCCTCTGCCCCCTGATTTTCGGGGCAGGTATAGTCTATCAGTATCACCACGTGGATGTAAACTGTAGTGCATTGTCATTAGTTTCCTGGTTTTTCGGTCCAAAAGGTCCAAATCAGCTTGTGTCCAGTTAACTATACCAGCTGTGTATCTTATAACTGGTATTGCCCAGGTATTTATGGCCTTGATTGTATTTCCACCATTCAATTTAGATTTCAAAATTTTCCTAACTCTGTTGGTGTACTCTCGCCTGACAATAGTTTTTACTTCTCAATGCTTGATGTGATTCAACTGCAGAATGCCTAAGTATTTGTAGGCTTCATTTTCTTTGCATTTAATTAATTGGCCATTGGGCATTTCAATTCCCTCACATGCAGTGATTTTGCCCCTTTTTATGGATACAGTGGCACATTTTTCCATGCCAAACTGCATTGAAATATCGGTGCTGAATACTCGGACTGTGTTTGTCAATGATTGGATTTCTATTTCTGACTTTCCATAGAGTTTCAAATCATCCATATATAGTAAATGCGAAATTTTTTCAGCTTCTTTGGCTGTTTGGTAGCCTAATTTCATTTTTTTAAAGATTACTGATAGTGGGATCATTGCGATGATGAAGAGAAGAGGTGAAAGTGAATCACCCTGGAAAATTCCTCGCTTGATATTAACCATTCCGTAGATCTCATTCCCTACTGCCAACTCAGTTCTCCATTGTTTCATCGCCTTTTCAGTAAAGGATGTAATATTTTTGCTAATGCCAGTTGTTTCTAAGCATTTTATGATCCAACTATGTGGCAGTGAGTCAAATGCCTTTTTGTAATCAATCCAGACCATATTCAAGTTCGTTTTTCTTTTCTTACAATTTTCTAATATCATTTTATCAATTAGAAGCTGATCTTTTGTGCCCCTGCTCCTTCTTTTGTTGCCTTTTTGCTCTACTGGCAAGATGTTGTTTGTTTATTATTATTATTATTATTGTTGTTGTTGTTGTTGTTGTTTAATTTATTTTACAATGTCTATGCTATGAGTATTATGTCATTTTATTTAGATTTTATTGAAGAATGAGTTTGGAGATAATGAAATTGCTTATTTGGAAGAATGTATATAATTTAGATTTTGATGGCTCCATATAGCTGAACTTTCAAAAGGCAACCATAAGTTCAGATGTCATAAAAGAAGCCTGAAACAAAACAATGAAGCGTTTGCAAGACCTGTCTCAAAACTATACCTTTTTTCTTTTTCTTTGTTTTTTTATTACTCCGGCCTTTCTGTTGTTCTTCCATTATTCTTTCTTCAGCCATTTGAGAACTATCAGCACGACTGAGTGTCGACATTAGCCATGCATATAGAAATTCAGATAGGTACCTAATATAGAAAGAATACTTAATTTTAGGACATTTACCAATTTTTGATTATTTATTTGTTCATTTATTAATCAAATTTATAAAGGTGTCCATCTCAAGAGAAGTGACTCTTGGCAACGTGCAATTGTCAATAAAAAACAACACACACATTAAAATAAACATTTAAAAATAGAAAAATCAGCATTACAAATGGAGATAATTTAAACTAAAAATATATACAAACCCCAAATAGAGAAAGAAAGAAAGAAAGAAAGAAAGAAAGAAAGAAAGAAAGAAAGAAAGAAAGAAAAAGAAAATATGTACCTCAATACTGGAGCCATTTAAACAAGTCTGCAGTTTCCTGGGACCCCCTGCCCTGATGATATAACAAGGTCTTGAGGGACTTCTAAAATATCAAAAGGGATAGAGCTAACCTAATGTTGAGGGGCAGGAGTGGGGAGAATATTCATAAGGTGGGTGCCACAGTAGACAAAGCCTGCTATCTGGGACCCGCCAGATATGGTTCCCTAGCAGATGGTATCCATAACATGTCTCCTCTGTCAAATCTAATGGGCTGAGGTGATACAACTGGGGAAAGGCGATTTCTCAGATAACTCCGTTTTATACCACAAAGGGCTTTAAGGGTTAAAAGAAGCACCTTCAATCAGTTTGTTTTTATAACCAGTTTTAATTTAGATAAGACTTTAAGTAGGAAAAAATGTAACCATTTGAGAAAATTGTTTATTTTCAAATAAGTTGATAACTAAAATAAAAATCATACTTAGTATTTCCAGACAACTTTATAATTTAAATGTATAGATCCTTCATTGAATCATATTATACACCAGCTATCATTAAATGAATTTCTGTTTTCTTCACTAAAACTGTCCTCTCTTTTCTTTCTCAAAGCAAAGAAGAAAGAAAACTGATCAGCCCAGACTCAAGCATTATTTTATTAAAATTAATATAGTCACACAATAAGATTCTCTCTGACAACTTTAGTTTATTATGAAACTAGCCTAATTTTTCCCCTCATGCCAGATCACCCTCATAGCAGTAGTTGCTAATGGGAGAGAATACTTTCTTGCCATGAAGATCCTCAAACAAACATACCCTAAGAGTCACAAGCCTGTTACATTAACCCTGAATAGGTTGTTAATTCAAATTATCCACATGTAATTTTCAAAATATTAAAAAATAATTAGGAACATCAAAGTTCATGACCAATGTCAATATATTAACAATCTAAGAAAATATATTAACAGAGGGACAGCTGTAGATGTACTATCAGAACTTTGCAAGCACTGATCAGTGTAAGGGCTCCATTGCATGAAGCAATGGACAAATTATGGGGAACTAGAAGTCTTTCAGCTATAGTCATGTGAAAAAGTAACTGAAATGTTTGACTTTTTCAACATATTTGGGCATACAGGTATTTGATCTTCATTCAACAACATTGACAAAAGGGATGTAAGAAACGCATCTTGTAGTCCATTGTGTAATTTAAATGAACATAGACACAAATTTCACCTGTGGAAAAAAATAAATACATCTCTGCATTTGTCACTACCTCACATACCTAAAATTAGAATTTTAAAAAATTAGTATGTGTACCATATATAGGTAAATCTAGGCAAAACCTTAATGAAATCTCAGATGTTTAGTTTGATTCATTATGATGGTATCACCATGCCTAGATCAAAAGAGCTCTCTGAAGCTTTCAGAAAAAATAGGCATTGATGCCTGTGAATCTGGGAAAGGATTTTAAAGATTGCCAAACAACTAGACATCAATCATTTTACTATCTGGAATATCATTTATGAGAGGAGAAGATTTCAAACAACTGCCAACTCATCCAAGTCTCGCTATCCCAGCAAGCTCAGCCCTCGAGCAGAACACAAGACACTGAAGAAGGCCTCTAAGAATCCCAGAATTTCATCACGTGACCCCGAACCAGCTCTCACCACTATTGAAGTCAAACTGCATGTGTCTACCATTAGAAAGAAGCTGCTCAAATTAGAGTTACGTAGGAGGTATATCAAGAGGAAACCTCTACTGTCCAGAAAGGACAGAAGAGGCAAAGATATTGATACAGATAAGTACCAAGAGACACATTTGGTGAAAATACAGCATTTACCAGAAGAACCTGATACCAAGTATAAAGCATAGTGATGGAAATGTTATGGTTTGCTGTATCAGGTCCTGAGCAGTTCACCAACATGGAATCTACTTTTGTATCCAAGGTGCTTGAGGCTAATGGGAAATCACCAGCCAGAAGATGAAAGCTTTAAAGAAAGTGGCAGCAACCATAAACATTCTAGTAAATCCACCAAACTGGCTGAAAAAGAGGAAATGGGAGGGTTTTACTTAAAGCTTGTTTCGGTCAAAAGGGGAAAAAATCTCAGGTTTTGCTTACTTTTTCCACAGAAGAAAATGCTATATCTGTTAAATCTTTATTGAATAAATATTTTCAAAGTCAGTTTTCCATTGGGTTTTTCTGTTCAATTACGTTATATTTTTTGTCTTATGCTGTTTGAATGAAGATAAAACATTGGTATGTCCACAAATGTAAAAAAAGGAAAAATATATATGGCATGTGCTTACTATTTCATATCACTATATGTCTGATGACTCTCTTACATTCACACACAATGAAGACTATATTCCAGTTCCAGCTATCGAAGCTTTAAGACTAACTGCTCTTCAAACAAACTTCAGGCAAATAGAGGCATTACAAAACAAGGAGATCAGTAGTATTTTAGGTAAAGGAATATCTAATGCAAGTATCTCTATAAGCAAAAATAGCTAAGCAGTGTAAAACTCATTAATTTTGCATGATGTTTAGAAAAAAAATAAATTCATTGAAGTATCAAAAATATTGAAGATATCTTTAAATATGAGTAATACACACTTATGGAATCTCTGCCGCATCATGATCAATGGGGGAATACTAATGCAATTGTACCTAAGGAACCTGTTAGACACATATGCTTCACTATATTTATAGTTAGGTCTGGATAGCACACCTTCCTAATTTGCAAGTAATTAACTTCTCTTACCAATATATGTAATAATATTCATGCATACTGTATAGCTCCAATTCGAACCCACTGAGGAGATACTGTATCATAATGCGAAGATTATGATATAGGACCCACGTTCCCAAGCAGGCCAAATGCTGCCTTTGAGGTTCTTGTTTCAAGAGCATACTGTGAAGAGCTGCATCCACTTTCTCTGCCTAATGAAAAAGAAATATTCATCTTAATGCAACGACGAGTGCTGAAATTACACTAACAAAATTCTGACAAATAATTCTAACTAAAAGAGTCAGTTTGGCCTAGTGGTTAAGGCCTCAGGCTAGAAACTGTGGGTTCTAGTCCCACTTTAGACATGAAAGCCAGCTGGGTGACTTTGGGCCAGTCACCCAATCTCGGTCCAACTCACCTCACAGGGTGGTGGTTGTGGGAAAAACAGGAGGAAGAAGGATCTTTATGTATGTTCACCACCTTGAGTTATTTATAAAAATAATAAAGGTGAGATAAATTTTTTTTTAACAAAAATCTAATCCCCCTCCCCATCACCGATGCTTGTATCTGCATTTACACCTACGACCCCAAAACTGTTGTTCTTTCACATCAAAACAAATAACCCAAACATATGCAATAACATGTAAGGATCAAAACAGTTTCATTTAATTTAGGTGTAACATATGTATGAATGATACTAATAAATTGAGCATTTTGTCTTCCATACAATATTACACCTTAGAATTTTATATCATATAATGATTTTTTTCACCTTTGAAACCTATTGAATATTCTAATATTTAATGCTTTGGTATATGATATGATATATCTTAAAACAAACTGATAATACGTTGTCTAAAGTTATTAATAAATATAGCAACATTAGTTACGAAGAAAAAGTTAGTTTGCCCAAATTTAAGGTTTTCCTTAAATCTTATATTCCTAGATATTAACTCTTTTTTAAAGGGCAATGGAAACAGAAAAACATGTATCGGATGTAGCTCTAGGAAGCATAGAGAACAAAAGCATGCTGCTTGAACACTGCAAACTATTCCTAAAGTTCTCACTTCAACAGATCTAAATGTACTTTTAAATAATTCTTATACTGCCAAATGAACTAGAGAGAAAATGCAAGCCATCTTCATGACAGATTTGATAAGGTGATAAGATTTGATACCTGCTTATATTACCTCATCTTGCAAAGTAGCAAATTCTTCAAGAATATGGCCAAGTTTATCTCTCTGCCGAGCTCTATTATGCCCATGAATTTGAATCAAACTGCAAAATGGCTGGAAAAAAAAGGAACCAGTATGTTATATTTGAGACTTTACAGAGGAAATCTTAAGAATTACAATTACAATTATAATAGTAGAGTTGGAGAGGACCTTGGAGGTCTTCTAGTCCAACCCCCTGCCTATGAGGAAACCCTAAACCTACATCAGCTCAGACAAATGGCTATCCAACATTTTCTTAAAGACTTCCAGTGTTGGAGCACTCACAACTTCTGGAGGCAAGCTGTTCCACTGAATAATTGTTTTAACCGTCAGGAAATTTCTCAATTCTTTTTTTTTTAAAAAAAGTTTTTATTTTTAAACAAACATAAAACAAACATAAACACACACAAAGTATAAAAACCCTCCTCCAATTCCTTACAGTGTGTTGATTGGTTACAAAACTTTTGTGCTTCCTCACAATAGTCTTCACTTGCAATTTATATAAAGTCTCATATTATCAATCTAATATATATGTATACAATTATTATGATTATTAAACATTCATTTGACTGTAGCTATTATTACATCCTTTTTATGTAAAGTATTCTAAATTTAAAATAGATTTATATTATGGCATTTCATTACATCATTCTGAAATCATCCAATAGTATTACATCTTTATATTCTATTTTATATAGAATTGTTTATCTTTTATAACAAAGCTTTTCAGCATCCTCTCCATAGTCCTCACTTACAATTTGTGTAAAATTTCATATTATCAATCTAGTGTATATATATGCATTATTATCATTATTAATCATTTATTTGACTATAATATTATTACTTTATTTTATACATAATACTCTAAATTTAACTAAGTTTAATTTAATTTTTATTATAACATTTCATTTCATCATCCTGTGTCCTTCCAGTAGTAGTGCAATCCTATATCTCTTGCCATTTGTAATATTTGTATTCTAATTGTTTTCTTGATAAATCTTATTTGGATTTCTCTTGGCATCTTGTTGTTCATTGCATATCTTGTAAAGACTCGAAACCCTCCATCTATTCCTTCCATCAGCTTGCCTTTAGTTATCACTGATGCTTCTGCCAGAATTTCTCTCATTGTTTCTGCCAGATTTTCTCCCTTTTCTTCTTCCATGTTTTGAGGTTTGAGATAAGAGTTCCAGTTAATCTCTCCTTTCAACATTCCACTCCTATCATTTCCAACCACGCTCAATTTGCTGTCAATATCAATAATTTTCTTATCGCTTTGTTCATATTTTTCTTCAATTTTTTTGAATTCTATCCTCAAATTTCATCATTTTGTAAATATTCTCAGTTCTTCCAACTATTTTTTCTGTTGTTCTATATTCTCCATTCTCTTTTCAATGTTCTCTGTACTTATTTGTACCTTTTGAATTTCTAGCATAATCATTTGTAATGTTAGTTCTTTTTCTTCTTCATGTTGTGCCATTCTTCCAGGTTATAAACCTTGCCACTAAAACATCCAAGGCTTTTTTGTTAAGTTTCAAACAAGTTCACAATAATCTTTCAAGTCAAGGCTTTCTCTTCACTCCAGAAGAGCACCTGCATAAACAATCCATACTCTTCCCACTATCCATTTCAATAAACAAAATCAGGAGCCTTGAAGTATAAGATGTTAGATGTTCAAAGGGAATAAGAAAAAAAAATCAATGTTTCCAAGCCTCCAGCCTCTAGGTGGCAGTGTTACTTGTTTTCCCTCTGCTTTTACCCCTCTCTTTAAATTCCAAACTTAAGAAAAAAAATTCTTAAAAAGAAACAATCCAGCCAAGCGTTGAAAAAAGGAAAGAAATTCATAATCCACCAATATGAAAAAAGAGGAAAAATAGAAGGAAAAAGAAACCAGTCCAATTTAAAAAGAGGCATTTGTAAAAATTCCATCCATTAAAAAAAAAATTAAAAACACATTAAGTTTAATTCAGGCTTAATTCGCCACTTACTCTCTTCTGTCTTCAATTTTAATTTTACTCTAAGTCTTTTTGGGTATCCTCTTCTCTAATAGTAAAAATTTATCTCACCATTTCGACCCACTCTCTCTCCTGCTTTTCTTCCTTTCAGGGGCTGTCCCAACCTTTTTCAGCTTAATGGCTGCTTCTCTGTTGCTGGAAAAAAGAACTTCTCCTGGATCAATCAGGAACTTTGTGATGTCCCTGAGATCAGCAGGATGTGCCGTTCTCTATCACCGTCTCTATGGGATGGTTTAAGTCCAAAAGGACTGTCCAGCAGCAGAGATATCGACCGTAATCTTGGAGCTCCAAGATTGCATGTCATGTCGTTGCGACGTCAGCCCTGCCTCCCTAATTTCTCCTCAATTCTACTTTGCTTCTCTCCTTGCTTAGTTTCCACCCATTGCTTCTTGTTCTACACTCAGGTGCTTTGGAGAATAGTTTGACTTCCTCTTCTTTGTGGCAACCCTCGAGATATTGGAACACTGCTATCATGTCTCCCCTAGTCCTTCTTTTCATTAAACTAGACATACCCAGTTCTTGCAACCGTTCTTCATATGTTTTAGCCTCCAGTCCCCAAATCATCTTTGTTGCTCTTTCTAGAGTCTCCACATCTTTTTTACACCATGGCGACCAAAACTGAATGCAGTATTCCAAGTGTGGCCTTACCAAGGCATTAAAAAGTGGTATTAACACTTCACATGATCTTGATTCTATCCCTGTTTATGCAGTCTAGAACTGTGTTGGCTTTTTTGGCAGCTGCAGCACATAGCTGGCTCATATTTAAATAGTTGTCCACTAGGATTCCAAGATCCCTCTCATAGTTACTACTATTGAGCAAGGTACCACCTATACTCGTACCTGTGCATTTCGTTTTTCTTGCTTAAATATAGAACCTTACTTTTTTCACCATTGAATTTCATTTTGTTAGATAGTGCCCAATGTTCAAGTTTGTCAAGATCCTTCTGTATCTTAAGCCTATCTTCTGGAGTGTTGGCTATTCCTGCCAGCTTGGTGTCATCTGAAAATTTGATGAGTTCCCCATTTATCCCCTCATCCAAATCATTGATGAAGATGTTGAAGAGTACTAGGCCTAAACCAGAGCCTTGGGGTACTCCACTGCATACTTCCCTCCATGTAGATGCAGTTCCATTGAGGACTACACGTTGAGCGGAGTTGGTCAGCCAGTTACGAATCCATCTGGTGGTGATGCTGTCTAACCCACATTTTTCTACTTTATCTAGTAGTAGATTATGCTCTACTTTATCAAATGCTTTACTGAAGTCCAAATAAATTATATCGACGGCATTCCTCTGGTCCACTAATTTTGTCACTTTGTTGGAGAACGCAGTAAGATTAGTCTGGCATGATCTGTTTTTGACACACCCACATTGGCTTTTGTGCACTGTGCAACAGTGTACCTTGAAGTGATTTATAAAAACAAAATCAATCAGTTCTTAGCTCACATCTGTTTAGGTGAATCTAAAAGGTGATTGTAATATGCATCTTACTGCAATGTTTTCCTATCATTATAAAAACAATATAGTCCTTCTTTTGAAGTGCAGAATATTCCTTCAATAATTTGTCATAATTTCCTATTAGTCTGTGAAAGTATCTTACAGCATCACAACTGAAAAATTTAGAAAGATAAAAGGAGAATCACAGGACCAGGCATCTGGAAACTGTTTCATTTTGAAATATTTCAAGCACAAAATTTACTGAAATGCATTTTAGCTGTAAAAATGGGCCGTTGTGTACTTGGAATGGGAAGCTTTGTGAAATTTCAAACCAAACAAGTTTCAAGACAAAACATTTTGCCCATAATCCTTACAGGACCCTCTATACTACTTCCTTCGCTATTTTACAAAGCACTTTAAAAAAATATTTTCTTCAAATTAATATAATATTTCTTCAATTCAAATACTGGTTTACTTTTTGCTAAAAGGATGTAACAATCCAACTTTGAACAGGTCATACATTGATAAAATATACGTTTTATCCTTACTGTATGTAAGCATTAAAATAAATAGCACGAATATTTCATAATGCTATCAATACTCACTCGAACACAGTGTGTGACAAAGGAGTCAATATAGTCCTTAGCCTGGTGATTGTTATAAAGACAACACCTAAGAGAAAACGAGTGAAATTATTTTCAATAAAAATTAAAGATATACAGTAACCTAAAGCAGAGGTGGGCATCCTGTCCCTCCAATTATTTTTATCCCTCCCCCCCCGAGCATATCGATAAGAGTACAAACCTTAAGTGATTTTCACACCTTCGTATCCTCAGTGACACTCTACTCCAAATATATACAAACCCCCAAAAACTTTGGGGGTGTTTGATGTTATCACATCACTACCCTCTGGTCTTTGGAGGCTTTTTAAAAAAAGTATAACTCATGAATAAATCAACTGCTTCCTTCTATCCTTAGATGAAACACATGACTTGTATTCCTAACAATGGTTATGCCATAGAACTCCCAGATACTTTTTCTCCCTTAACAATACTTAGATATTTTTTAATTACCAGAGAAGTCTACTTCTAAGTAGAAGTGATTTTACCAACACCTTGGTATCTTTAGTATAAAAATATACTTTATATAGTATAGTTTTTAAAGTATCTAAGATATTTTGAAAGAAACTATAAATATGTAAGTTCATACCCAAATAGATTTTGCTACTCACTTTGGTGAAAGTACTGGTGGACTGACAAAAGATCTTAGGGCATCTTTTACCATGTCTTGCATAAGGTGAGTACCAAAGACTTTTTTATTGTCCACAAGGAAAGTGGTCTGAAACAAAATGTATTTTCATTAGTTTATATGGCTATGAAAATAATTTTCAATCTTTTATTGTACTATTTCCAACTTGCCTGTAACAGTGATCTTGAAAGAACGCAGGGTGATTGTTCACTAAACTCACAGAAAAAATCCTAATTTATAAGAGTAAGAAAACCATGGTCAATATTTTGAATAAAGATAAAGTCAAACTCCTCTTTAGATATAAAACATCTTACATCAGCAGAAGAGAGCTCCCCACCCCTTCCTCAATGGGACATTTGAGACCCTTCTTTGGGAGTAATTATAAAAAGTAATTGCAGCATTCTATTTCAATAGTCTTTTAAAAATGACTTCATTAATTGTTTTCTGTTTTTCAAATTGACATATGAAACATGAAATGAGAATTCATTTTAAGTCTAAAAAGCATTCATGAAAAAGCCCTTGGAATTATTCAAAGAGGATGCCTTTGTTTCTCAATTAATAATATGCTAAAAGTATTCATACTTACTAGTATGCAATGTAAATTGGTTAAATTGATGACTTCGCACACAGTTTTGATTCGTTCTATAAGTTTTGAAAAATAGTTAACCATTTCTTCTCTTTTAATAATTTTTGCATATCGAGGAAAAGTTGGAGGGAGCAATCTCTGATTAACTAATGGCTCAAAGCCCATCATTATAGGGTGATCTAAAAAAGTAATAAAGAATTCAGTTATGATTCTCCATTTAAGTTCTCTTTTATATAATAGCCAATCAATGAACAGTTTATCAATTAAGGAACAACTTTCAAAATATTAATTTTGTCACCTAAGCAATTTAAGATTAACCTTATCAAAATTTATTGAATAGCAAAGCATTCAAGTACTACATAAGTAATAAGGAAGCAGAATAGAATATTGTGCATAAGGATCAGTCTCAAGACAAGTTCTGAAAATTACACAGCAATACTAATGATTTGTAAAATCTGAATTTACAATGACAGAAAGCTAGAAATCTGAACTTATCCTAAAAAGGGGAAAAGAGAATATATTGGAGAGACTCTCAGTGAAGATCCCCAGTGAGAAAGGATGAAAGAATGACTTATAGACAGTTTGGATTTTGCTAAACCATTTAAAAATTCTATGGGTGATCTCACTGACACACAAAAATGACAATCTTCCTCCAACAGGCTACTAAATATTTCTATTTCTAGAACAACAAATACCACCTTGTACTAATATAAAGTTTTCAATATGTTTGGGTCTCAAGAAGAATGCCCAACTGAGATGGAAAAGTTTAAAATAAACCTTTCCCAGCAAGAGCTAGAGAACATTCCTAAAAATAAATGCTGACCTCCTTTGGTGGTATCATTCTGAGCCTGAATACCATGATGTATTAAGTTGTGAATCGCAGAAAGCAAGTCAGCGGCCTGAGTCAGCAACTTCTGAGCTTCTGCAACTGCACTAGTCTGTTCAGAAACAAATTTTAAAAGCTTATGTACAATAAAACAACACCTGTATTAAGAATTTGTACAATTACAGAAAGCATAATATATTAGTGTACCATACTATATTATATCATATTCTTGCTTATGCATGTTAGATCTAAAGATGCATCTCAGTTTTAAAAATTCAAAATCAATTTTACGGTTTTGATTATTGGAAAGTAAAATGACAGCTTTTAAAATGGGTAGTGGCAACATGGCCCACTAAGTACTCTACCTGCCTCAAAATGTTGAAATGCTACAATGAATATTATGCAAAAACTGAAATGTCAAGTAATGTCAGCCTAAGATCCCATATTTCAGCAATGACAAGAGCATTCATATTAACATGTAAGCGTGTGCCCCTGGTGCCTGAAATTGTGAATTTTTTTGAGCGTATTTTGGCACCTAATATTCTCAGCGTATTTGTGAGCATATATGCTACTGTAGTTTCTAAATGTAGAAACTCTACATAATAACCTGCATGAAAATATATAGAAACAATTTGAGGCAACTAAAGTGTGTTTAAAAATGTTCAATTAATCATACCTCTTTCTTGGTAAAGGCTATTAACACAGTCAGTAATATCCGAGTAAACTTCACTCTGCTGAAAACTGCAAAGCACTGCTGATGCTATTGTAAAATCAATTTCAAAATTAATAATTATCAAATGTTATATAAGAGAAGGTTTGAAGCTTAAACAATGTTTGTTATTTATACATATAAAAGTTGTGTTGCTACTCTGAACCCCAAAACAATTTTTTAAAAACAAATTCCCTTCTGGATAAGTTAATAGTATAAGAATGCCGTTTTTAAAATTGTACCTTAAATATGATCAAAGTGCATGATTACCAATAAAAGCAATGCCCAATTCAAGTCCTGCCAAAATCAAGACCCAAACAATCTCCCCACCCAGGAATCTTATGATTCTAATTAATTAATTGTTTATCATTGTGTGTGTGTGTGTGTGTGTGCGCCTGTCTGTCTGTCTGTGTCTGTCTGGGTATATCCCCTTTTCAGCTTAGGATGCTTTTTATCTGATATCTTGTATAGAATATCAGCATCCTTACTTCAAGTTCTACTTCTGGATCTCTCTCTTCTCCTTGTCGGCTTCGAGTGCTCTAAAATAAAAGGCATTACAACAATTTAATGAAGTATTACATAACTTCATAGGCCAATGTCACATACATGTGATCTTTGTGCAAAAATAGGTAATACATTCTATATTACAAACACTTGGTTAAACTTCTAATTCATCAATGGAATCAGAAATGAAGTACTTATGAAATGTGAATTCATCCCATTAACAGCTAAAGCATAACATCTAAACATCCTTTCATAGCCCTAATATTCTGGCTTGGTTTACACTTTCATTGGAATGCTGTATTTGTAGATCAAGTCTTTACAATGAACTGCAGTTCAAGTGATGGTCATCAAAGTTCTTTTCTAGAAGATTAAGACTACCCCCCCCCCAACAGAACAGTAAATAAAAATAGCTGCACCATCTCTCTTAGTTTGATATCTTATTAGAATCATCTTATATTCATTCCTATCTGATAAAGTAGTTCAAAAATAAATTTTAGTTAAACGAGAGCCTTACTTTTTGGGACAAGATCACAGAAATTAACAATGTAACAAGCCAAATGCCTACCAATATCCCAATTCTTGCCATTCATACTATCTCTGTGCCAAATATATCATACAGCAGGGAATGACTTTTACATTTTAAAGTACACCCCAATTGATTCTGTACATTAGTCAAAATATTAGTGTTGTATATTTGAACAATTTGTCCATATTTCATTATATTAGAAATAGCTTTATATACCTAACTTCTGAAATAGTCAACAGAAATACCTTAACTCGCCGTTGCAGGTCATCTTCAACATCTTTTAGCATACCTTTAGCATGGAAAAATATTATTCAGTTCAGCAATATGAATGCTACTGGGGAAAAAAATCACTTAGGTACAAAAGTCTGAGAACAGGACAAACAGATTCAGGTGCTTTCCAAGAATCTTGGAAAGCTGATTTTTTTTTTTAAAGACACCATATGTTTTGGTAAAGCATCATCTGCTTGGTTTCCAACTGTGTTAAAATCTACTCCTATTTTTTTTAGCATGTCTCTGGGGCCAAAGCAAGCTAGAAAATTTTTCAGAAAGGACAGGAGACAAGATCACTTTTAGCCACTGATCAAAGATGAGGAATTTAATCAATATAATGTATTTCTACCAAGAACAGTACTGAAGACAGGCAATGATACAGATAAAAATAATTTGCTTCAGAAAAAAAATAACCCTAAAACATCTAGCCAGGAATTTGCACCAAATTACTGACTTCGGTTTTCAGTGTGGTCCAAGATCACCGTGTCTTTAATTCTTTGTACTAATTAAGAACTTGGGTGTTCAGTTTTTATTCCTACTTCAAAATGCATGCATAAAAACATTTTCCTTTTAGAATCTTACTATTTATAATACAACTTTGAAACCTATTTATTTGTTTATTTTATTCAGAAAATTTATATAGCTGCCCATTTGTTCACAGTGACTCTAGGCGGCTTACAACCAATGAAGAAACACACTATATAATAATAATAATAATAATAATAATAATAATAAATTATTATAAGATACAGTTATAAGATACACAGCTGGTATAGTTAACTGGACACAAGCTGATTTGGACCTTTTGGACCGAAAAACCAGGAAACTAATGACAATGCACTACAGTTTACATCCACGTGGTGATACTGATAGACTATACCTGCCCCGAAAATCAGGGGGCAGAGGATTATTACAAGTGAAGCAAACAGTTGAAGAAGAAAAACATGCACTGTCTGATTATTTAAAAGAAAGTCAAGAACATCTATTAATCGAAGTAAAGAACAAAAATCTACTGAAGGCCCAACAGACGAAACAAGAATACAGAAAAGATGTGATAAAATTAAGAATGGAGAGTTGGCAGAAAAAAGCACTGCATGGCCAATTTCTGGAAAAAATAAAAGATAAAGTGGACAGAGAACAAACTTGGTTATGGTTAACAACAGGTACATTAAAGAAAGAAACAGAGTCACTAATCCTGGCTGCGCAAGAACAAGCTATCCGCACAAATGCCATTAAGGCCAAAATCGAAAAATCCTCTGATGCCAAATGCAGACTTTGCAAAGAAGCTGATGAAACTGTTGATCACATACTCAGCTGCTGTAAAAAATCGCGCAGACTGATTATAAATTGCGGCACAATTCAGTAGCACAAATGATCCATTGGAATTCGTGCAAAAATTATAATATTAAAACAGCAACAAACTGGTGGGAACATCAGCCTGAAAAAGTCACCGAAAATCAGATGGTCAAGATCTTGTGGGATTTCCGTATACAAACAGACAAAATACTGGCGCATAATACACCAGACATCACACTGGTTGAGAAAAATAAGGTCACAATCACAGACATCGCAATACCAGGTGATAGCAGGGTCACCGAGAAGGAACATGAAAAAATCGCAAACTACCAGGACTTAAAAATCGAAATTCAATGACTATGGCACAAACCAGCAGTAGTAATTCCAGTGGTAATTGGCACACTGGGTGCTATTCCAAAAGCACTGGAATTACATTTAAAACAGTTAAAAATTGACAAAATCACCACCAGTCAAATGCAAAAAGCCGCACTGCTTGGATCTGCACGCATATTACGAAAATACGTTACGACGTCCTAGGCCCCTCAGTGGGGCCCGACTAGTAACCAATGCCAAATCCGGCGAAACAACTGGCCGCTGTGATACAATTGTATAATATTAATAATAATAATAATAAACAACTTAGACTTTATTCATTCAAACTAACAAAGAGACAATGAATTTGAATTTTACCTGTAACTCTAAGATCTGTCACACTGTTTGCCATCTTAAATCCGTACGTCATAGACTGAAAATCTTCCTAAATACAAAAGTGGGCAGGGGGTGGAGTGAAGAGAGTTTTGCAGTCAAAACATATTTGCCACAAATAGCAATTTGCTTCACAGAATTTCTGCAAGAAGCATGTTAGCCTGCATTTGTACCACTAGATATTTTCAGAAAACACTCAAAATGTTAGGAATTAATATTATTCCCACTTCTATATGACTTGTTCCACAGCACACATTTTATGTAGTTTCCTAAATAATACCATAAACTTTATAAAAAGGGAAGCTTTACTAGTGATTTCAGGCTTAATTTATGAAAATATAGTTTAAATGAACTGCATTTTCCTAATTCAAAAGTTACAAGAAATCTTGTTTTCAACTGAAGGAGAGACTTAGTTGTTTTAGACACAAGCCTTTCTAACTTTGATTTGTTCATAATAAAAAAAAATAAAACTGCATATACTTTTAAAGAAAATTTATATGGCTGCCTAACACACTCCCAGATTTTCTTGGTGTTTTCAGTTATATGAAATACTTCCAACTGAGAAAGGGCAAACCTGTTATAACAGCACTCAGTACAAAATGAGGGATACATCAAGCACAAAGGAATGAAGAGTTTTGCATCTATACATGTAAGCTACCCTACGCAACTATGGAAGAAGATGTTCCAGAAAGTGTATCTTTAACTGAAAGCAAGAGGAGAAGCTTATAAATTACAGCAAATAAAATGTAAAAGCAAATTTAGTATCTTGAGAAAGAGCTCACTATAATTAAAAAGACAAAGATACTAAGAGATAAGAAATAATGGATTAAAAACTATAAAAATAGCCAACTACATCTCGAAGGAATGCAAATTTATTGAAAAAGAGAAAACATTAAACCAAGAAGAAACTCACCTCTTCAAATACTGCTGCTTTGTTTACTTTTTCTCTAGCAATATCGCAAATTTTCAGGATACCCAGTGCAAATGCCTTCATAGTAGGATCCTCAATAAAGTCAGGATTATGAATGTAGAGGCAGGTGAATACTGTCTGTGCCAAGGAATGGCCTTCTAGCCACGTTATCTGAAAATATTGAGAAGGTAATAAGGGGCATCAGAATATTTAAGACAACAACAACAACAAAATCTCATTTTGTCCTGAACATGGAAGAAACATTAAAAAAATTTCTTGCTTTGCTATTCAGGTAGAACTCTTGAAAATGCTACTTTGAGCCTGGAATATTTTTCAGTTGTGGTATAAATAATACATGGGTATAACAACATGCAGAGACACAAACCCCCCTCATTGAGTATCTACTTAAATATCCTACCTAAGACTATGATAACGCTTATACCTATGGTGACCATATTTTCTTGGAAAAAAACTAAAAGATAAACCTGAAAAAGGGACAAGCCTAAAAGAGGTTCATAAAGATAACAAAAATTAATCATGCATACTTATAACATTGCTTTACAAAAGAAAACAAGAGTGAAACCAAGAAAATAATGAAATGAAAAAAATCTAAAGGGCACCTTGCTATCCCTTATAACAGTGATGGCGAACCTATGACACGCGTGTCAGTGCTGACACGCGTAGCCATTTGGGGTGACACGCACAGGATTTCATGCGATTCATCCTCGGCTCCTGCACGGCTGCCGAGGATGAAAGAATCTGTGCTGGAGGAACGGGGGGGGCGGGACGTGTGATCTCCCCCACCCACACTCACTTACTGTATCGCCGCCGCCCCTTTCTGAGCGCAGGGGCTGCTGGTAAGGCGTGTGTGCCGTGCGCACACACGTCATCAGCGCGGCGAGGGAGGACCCGCAGGAGAGGAGCGCAGGAACAGTGCGCGCCTCTCTCCAGTCAGGCCGGCACAGAGAGTCTACTCCTGGGACTGTCGGTTACGACCGCACCACACTTATCTCAGTTCACGGCAGGGCTGTGGAGTCTGCTGCTTCCAGCTCCACGTCCTCATCAACATGCCGCTCTGGCCCGCCCCTGCTATGAATATTCATATTCTTCGCCCTCGCGTCACTAGGAATATTCATAGCAGGGGCAGGCTGGAGCGGCATGTTGATGAGGACGTGGAGCTGGAAGCAGCCAACTCCACAGCCCTGGTTCACGGCACCCCAAACAAGTTCAATAATATCAAGGGCAACATACGAAATCGACTGATGAACAAAGAAGTTACTAAGCAGGTATGTTAAATAATTTGTTTTTGGTTTATTAAATACAATTATATATTGCAATTATACATTTTTGTAGTTTAAACTATAAATTGCGCAAAATTATGTTTTTGTCGAAGTGACACACAACGCGAGTTATGCTCGATTTTTTGCCGATTTTTGACACACCACGCCAAAAAGGTTGCCCATCACTGCCTTATAATAAAGGGAATACCACTCTACTCTAGTTTTGACTAGATTCCATTTACTTTCATTAGGGCCAAGTGGTTGATGATGTTATGGTGCAATGTTTTAGTACAGCCATAAGAATCCTACTCTAGCCAGAGCCTTTGTAATATGAACCATTATGTGAGGGGGGGTGGGGGAGACACCAGATAAATCCCTTCCTATTTCTATCCAGAATATTGTATTCTAGTGTGTCTTTCAATTCCATTCATGGGCTGCACTGACATATGGTTATGCATCTTGGTCCCCTATTATAAAAGAAACTGGTTGCACCCACCCTATACTATTATCATGTATGGAGAGGAAAAGTTTTTGTAAGTTCAAAATAGGAATTCCGCTTTATTAAAGTTGTGTCCAAACACAATGGCTTTAGAAATTATTTGTTTCAGAAAACACACCAACTTAATTTTCATGCACAATGAATACTATTTTATCACAAGCAGTCTTATTATCTTTAATAAGATCTACTCTCTAAATCAGGTTTTTGGAGCTACAACCTTGAAAATGAGTTAATAAATTGGACTTATTCAGAATTAAAATATTCTGGTTAGAACCCGGGCACAAACTGCTTCAGTTCTGCTTTTATTAATCCAAAACCTACTTTAAAGGCTTAAAGAAAGAAGTTATTTCCACTCAAGCAACATTAAAAATATTACATTCTTACCAAGCAGCAAAAGCAAGTGTCCATTATTCCTATCAGTTCAGGCAAGGATAAGTCTTTAACTTTAATGGTCCCATCCTTTAAAAGAACAAGGGGGAAAACATGAGGTTTCTATTAGTAATAAGTGAGAATAAAATTGTGAGGAAATATTTCCATTTACTGTTGCAATTACTAGCTGAGGCAAGGGATTTGGTTCTCTCCTGACAGGCAAAACTGACCTATGAAGGAGAGAAAAAAGGACAATCTACTACTGTAGCAGTTTTTCTTATCAGTCAGTATTGTAATCTCAAGCCTCAGTGTGCTCCCTAACATATTTTTTTGTGATCCCTGGACTTCTCTCCAACTCTCTCTCTGAAAACGTGATGTTTGTTTCCTATTGTTTTAATGTGGGAAATGTACAAAAACCTAAGCCCTAAAACGGGAGTAATAGGTAAAACCAAACAAAAACACACTTCCTAAACCCAGAATATCCTGCCTCTGCCCACATCCCCCTAATGTGAAATGGTCATTCACACTTTAAATCATCCTGTTCATTATGGTCTTTATTCCCATCAAACATAACTGCAATCCCCTCCTGCAGAAGGTTGCCTATTCTTTGCAACTTTAATAACTTTGCAACTTTAATAAGATTTGTATGCTGCCCACTCCCTAGGGCAGTGGTTCCCAAACTTGGCAACTTTAAGACTTGTGGACTTCAACTCCCAGAGTTCTCCAGCCAGAAGAGCTAGCTGGAGAATTCTGGGAGTTGAAGTCCACAAGTCTTAAAGTTGCCAAGTTTGGGAACCACTGCCCTAGGGACTCTGGGTGGCTCAATTCCTCCAGAAAATGAATGCGGACATTATTTACAATAGATATTTGAGTTATTCTGTTTTCATTTTGCTTGCTCCTTTTTTAATTTCCTGTGTTGTACAACTTTGATCAGGATTAACCAATTCCTGATTACTCTGTAAATCCTTCTGAGAATCTCAAGATGTTTTACATTCCTGAATAGTGAGTAATAAGAAAATAACATAAGAGAATCCTGGATGAAATGGATTATCTTAATGCCTTTCAATCAGGCCCACAGATAAAATGCACTGCTGCTGCTCCACTGGATGACTATCAGCACCTGAATGAGCACAGGGGCAATCACATATCCTGTTAAATCTCTCAGCAGCACTCAGTATCATTAATCATTATCACAGTCCTGAGTGGGTGGATCTAGATAGTGTAATATGTAATCAAGAAAAAAGAGCTGGTGGCTCCTCCTAGCGGGTTGCTACACAGCCTAGTCCATTTTCTACATTCATTTTTTGATTTAAATGTATATGCTGCCCAGCTCCAGTATTAAGAGTTCTGGGATACTGAAGGACTCAATGGGACAAAGCCTGCTCAAACTGAAAATCAGAACGGTAGGCGTACTTTCTCAAAAACCATTGACTCCAGTGGCTCTAGATCAGGGGTGTCAAACTCAAGGCCCACAATATGGCTAGTTCTGGTCCATGGGGCTGCCCTGGAAATGGCGCTTGCCATCCCACCCCACCTCTCCTCTCCCAGCTTTGCCCCACCTTACCCCACAGCAGCAGCAGCACCTTCGAAGAGTAAGTGTGGCCAGTGCTCCGAGAGTCGCCCACACCCACCTCTTAGTCTTACATGCGACTGGCCCTTTGAAGGCAACCATACCGCTGATGCAGCTCTCAATGAAATTGAGTTTGACACCCCTGCTCTAGATAGAGTTATACTCCCTTTATACAGTGAGTCTACAAACTGAGGGAACTCATGGATACAAGATTCTGCTTATATAGCTGATAGCACTCATAGGGGAGACTTTCAACAGCTTTGTGTATACCCAGTTTAGGATCACAATAATTCATGCCTTAATTCCTCCAGATTTGGTTGCCGCCACACATTTTACATGAGCCTGTCTTCAAAAATTCAGAAACTACAGCTACCTTCAGGATCACGTTAAAGCAGAATCTGCCTGTTTTATACACTTGACTTAAGAAGAGAGTTTAAAAGTCCCACTTTTTTTGAGAAATTAGAAGAGTGGGAGGAAAGAAACAGGAGTTTCCTCTGGCTGTCCTACAATTTTGGAGTAATTTGTCATCCAACGATTAGATGGTTCATTCACCCACATATTTAGGAAGATGCCAACAATCATACTTCTTTGCCTAGCTTTTGAAATCTAATATTTTAGCAGGCTTTTCTAGTTTTTACTTCATTTTTAACTCATAACACTCTTTCTTATAACTCAAATTTTAATAAAAATTTTCATAGTTTTTTTAGAATACTTTAAACTACCTTAAATCTATTTATTTTGCAGACTAGTTATAAATTAAATATAAATATCATCAACCCTCAGCAGAATTATTTCATTGGGTTCTCTTAAGATGTTTATGATATAAGAGACATTCTTTAATTAGGATCAAGTTTTAGTGTGCGTGATTTGCTCTAAACCAGAAAATCAACCCATCATTGTTCAGCATTAACTGCTACAATGTTCGTAAATGTGATGTGTTCTCACAAGTCATGTGTTTTTAAATATTATTGGTTGTTTTTGTCCTATTCATCAGTTAAGGGATCTTCAATGTAGTATAAGGGAGAAAAAGAAGCATTACTTAAAGCCTTCATCTCTTTCTTAATGCAAGAAATTTACACTTATCACAATATTTGTAGTCATATAACAATGCATTATTTTTATGATTTATTAAACAGTTAACACTAACACTAACCTTGATAGCTTGTTCGAAGTTAAGAACTTTACGATTAACTTGGTTTCCAATCATACCAGCATCCATCTTAGGATCCATCATTTCAATAGCAGACATGGCTTCAAACAGACCAAAACTAAGGATGTTCAGAAAAGAGAATAATTAAGTTTGTATTAGCAACTTAAACAAAAATTAATGCTTATGCAGTTTAAATGTATTGTGCAAACTTAAATATTCATCTTAAAAAGTACATCCAGAATACACTCTTAAGCAAGTAGAAATAGAGAATGTGAAAAATATTAGCTATTTTCAGTAAAAAAAAATATAATTCTATAAAATAAAATCTATAAAATCTATAATATATGAATATAATTTCTCTTCTCCGTAATTTTTATCTTCATCTACTTTTACCATTTTTATAGTAAGAAAGCAGATAATCAGACTCAAATATATTTCTGCTAACATAAATACATTATACAATCTTTTAGATAACCCTGTAGCATTTTGAAATTGTGAGAACAGGAATGCATAGAGAAAAGTTTACTGATTATTGTACTTAGGGCAAATAATCTCTCTCTAAATCTAACATTAAGCAAAGCTATCCTATTCCATTAAAAATTACTTTTAGTAGCATTATCACCCTATTTATACTGGTTTGGATTCCAATTTTAATTGGTATGGTGAGTGTATGGGTTTGCTTGTGATTGAACGAATGGCCCACTTTTATTACTCCATTATATTGTATTTTATGTGTTTTTAACTATTTTAACTATTACGTGGGGACTGTGTGAATAAATGAGTGTGTTTGATTCGGAGGACCTGCCGGGGTATGCGGGGGTCACCGGGGTGGTTGGGGGGACTACGGCCACGGGAGAGGGTCGGAGCATTGCGGTCATAACAGGGAGAGGCAGATATGGCGGGGACTTTAGGGCTGGCCATTACCGGGGAAGGAGGGCTTGCTACATCACAGAGATCCCTCCTTCCGGCCCTATGAGTCCCACTCCAAGGTCAGATGGCGCGAGTAATCGGGACCCTGGTCTCAGGCTGCTGTCGCTAAATGCCAGGTCTGTTGTTCACAAGGCTCCCCTCGTCCGGGACTTAATTTTAGACGAGAGGGCAGACCTGGCATGTATTACTGAGACATGGCTGGGCACGGAGGGAGGAGTCCCCCTCGTAGAGATGTGCCCAGAAGGATTTCAGGTGCTTCATCAGCCAAGAGCCCAGGGAAGGGGTGGCGGTGTGGCTATTGTTGTCTGGGAGTCTTTAGCACCTCGTAGGATCCCTGCTCCGGAGCTTGTCGGGTGTGAGTCCCTGCTGGTGAAGTTGGACCCCAAGGGTCAAGTGGGTCTGCTGCTAACGTACCTGCCTCCCAACTGCGTTGCAGCAGCCCTCCCCTCGCTCCTCGAGTCGGTAGCCGAGCTAGCAATTGAGTTCCCTAGGCTCATGGTTCTGGGGGACTTCAATTTGCCTTCGCTCGGTGAACACTCTGATGGAGCGCAGGAGTTCATGGCCTCCATGACAGCCATGGGCTTGACCCAGGTAATCCGAGGCCCAACCCACTCAGCAGGTCACACACTCGACCTCGTATTCCTCTCGGAGCAGTGGATTTGTGATCTTGGTCTGAGGGGTAATGAGATCATACCCCTGTCGTGGTCAGACCACTGCCTACTGAGGCTAGACTTCCGGAGGCCAAACCTCCACCGTAGGGAGGAGGAACCGACCAGGTGGTTCCGCCCCAGGCGACTTATGGACCCCTTAAGGTTCCAGACGGAGCTTGGGGTTATTCCTGATACTCTCGCCCACAGTTCGGCGGAGACTCTTGTTGCTGCCTGGCACTCGGCAGCATCAGTCTCTTGACCGGATTGCGCCACTACGGCCCCTCCGGGTCGGCGGATCCCGGAGGCCTCCTTGGTTTACCGAGGAGCTCCGGGAGATGAAGCGCCGGAGGAGACGCCTAGAGCACTTGTGGAGGTCCGAATCGAACCGAGCACTTCTGACAGCATGCACCAAGGAATACATCCGGGCACTAAGGACAACTAAAAGAACACACATTGCCACCTTGGTTGCATCCGCCGAGTCCCGCCCAGCCGCCCTGTTTAGGATAACCCGCTCCCTCCTAAATAGGAGGGAGGCAGGGGACCCCTTACAGGGTAAGGCTGAGGAGTATGTCCAGTTCTTGGCGGACAAAGTTGCTCGGTTTCGGTCGGACCTGGACTCCACTCTTGCAGATCCAGCCGAGACACAAGGGGATAACTTGGCAGACCATCTCTGGGTTGAGTTTCAGGATGTTGCCTCCGGGGATGTGGACAAGGCTATGCGAGCTGTGAGCGCCTCCACCTGTATACTGGACCCGTGTCCCTCCTGGCTGGTTGCCAACAGCAGTGAGGTGACACGAGGCTGGATCCAGGCGGTCGTTACCGCCTCCCTTCGGGAGGGGCACTTCCCCACCGCACTTAAAGCGGCGGTGGTGAGACCCCTCCTGAAGAAACCATCCTTGGATCCAGCCGTTCTTAATAACTACCGTCCAGTCTCCAACCTTCCCTTTGTTGGGAAGGTTGTTGAGAAGGTGGTGGCCTTCCAGCTTCAGCGTACCTTGGAGGAAGCTAGCTATCTTGACCCCTTCCAGTCCGGCTTCAGGCCTGGTTACAGCACAGAAACCGCTTTGGTCGCATTGACCGATGATCTCTGGAGAGCCAGAGATGGAGGCCATGCGTCCATCCTAGTTCTCCTTGACCTCTCAGCGGCTTTCGATACCATCGGCCAGAGATGGAGGCCATGCGTCCATCCTAGTTCTCCTTGACCTCTCAGCGGCTTTCGATACCATCGACCATGGTATCCTTCTGCGACGACTGCGGGAGGTGGGAGTGGGAGGCACTGTTTTGCAGTGGTTCTCCTCCTACCTCTCGGACAGGTCGCAGTCGGTGTTGGTGGTGGGGGGCAGAGATCGTCCCCGAGGCCCCTAACTTATGGGGTGCCGCAGGGTTCGGTCTTATCCCCCCTACTATTCAACATATACATGAAACCGCTGGGTGAGATCATTCGGAGGCACGGGATAAAATACCATCAATACGCGGATGATACACAGTTGTATCTGTCCGCCCCGTGCCAACTCAATGAAGCGGTGGACGTGATGAACCGCGGTCTTGAGGCCGTTAAGGACTGGATGAGAGCTAACAAACTGGTACTCAACCCAGACAAGACCGAGTGGCTGTTGTGTTTTCCTCCCAACAATTTGGCCAACGTTCCATCACTCAGGCTGGAGGGTCAAAATTTATACCCCTCAGACAGGGTCCGCAACTTGGGAGTCCTCCTGGACCCACAGCTGACTTTTGACCATCATTTGTCAGCTGTGACCAGGGGGGCATTTGCCCAGGTTCGCCTGGTACGCCAGTTGCGGCCCTACCTGAATCGGGAGGCCCTCACAACAGTCACTCGAGCCCTTGTGATCTCCTGGCTGGAATACTGCAATGTGCTCTACATGGGGCTGCCCTTGAAGAGCATCCGGCGACTTCAGCTAGTCCAGAATGCGGCCGCGCGAGTGATCGTGGGCGCACCACGGTTCGCCCACATAACACCGATCCTCCGTGAGCTGCGCTGGCTACCTGTTGATTTCCGGGTGCGCTTCAAGGTGCTACTCACCATTCATAAAGCCCTCCATGGTAGTGGATCTGACTATTTGAGAGACCGCCTTCTGCCAATTACCTCCCTTCGTCCCATCAGATCGCATAGAGTAGGCCTCCTCCGAATTCCATCCGCCAGTCAGTGCCGACTGGCGACTACGCGGAGGAGAGCCTTCTCAGTTGCAGCTCCGACGCTTTGGAACGATCTCCCCATGGAGATTCGCACCCTCACCACCGTCCAGACCTTCCGCACAGCCCTCAAGATCTGGCTATCCCGTCAGGCCTGGGGATAAGACCCTAACCTCGCCCCACCCGAATGCTGAATGAATGTTGTGTTTTACTGGTTTATTTTTTATTCACACGTTTTTTTCTTGTGTTTTGTCTTGCACCCCCTTCCTATTTATTGTAAGCCGCCCTGAGTCGCCTCAGGGAAAAGGGCAGCCTATAAATGTCATTAAAATGAAATGAAAAATGAAATGAAATTCGTAAGATTCATTGAAGTTAATGGGATAAGTTAGTCATAACCAGATTTAGCACAGTATGTTAATAACTTTTTCTGTATCTTCTAGTACAGAAATCCTAAACCAAGAATCACATTTCAAAGAATAATCCCAATAACCCCAAGACATTAACATAAATTTAAAATGCCATTTTTACCTCAGCCAGGATTCAGATGAAAATCTAATACCAACTAGTTCAATGAAATTCACAACAAAGTCCAATGTTTAAATTACCAATGTATTTAAAAAATAAAATGATGTAATAGAGTTGTTTCTATAATACACTATCAAAAACCACTGAACCCAAGTGTATTTTTTATGACAGATAAAACAAATTGATTTTACCTAAAAATATATTTCAAACTTTAACAGATTTTTCTCTCCAAACATTATCAAAACAAATTAATAGAGAATATTGCCTAATTTCAAACTTTTTATATAGAATGTAAGTTTGATTTAAGATGTATATTTTTACAGTAATAAAAATTTTAATTGTCCATACTATTTATATACTGACATACATTTTTATACCAAAGATGTCAGAATGTACAACTGAAATTAAGGATCTACCAAATATTTGTTTCACATCTGAATATATATATAACAAGTATAAACTTCTGTTCTTATGATAAAACTCACAGTTTGTCATGAAGTAACTCTCCTAACTTCAATTCTAAAAAAGAATTACAAAGGAGTTAATTAGAAAACACTCCAAATGTTTTTTTATATACATCATTTAATCAAAAATAAATTCACACAGTGAAAATATATTTCTACAGGTAATCCTTGACTTATAACCAGTTGCTTAACAACCACGTGAAGTTACAACCAACCCTCAAAGCTACTTATGACCTAATTTTGAAGTTTCAATGACTGCTTCCCCACCTGTGCTCTGATGACCAAATTTGGGGTACTTGGCAATCAGCCTGCATTTATGGCCATTTGCAGTGCCCTGCTGTCACAAGACATCAATTTACAACAGGTTTGCAGGAAACTGCAGTTTACTTCCAGTTTCCAGCAAAAACTGGCCCATTGTGAATGGGTTTGCTTTATGACCACAGTCTTCGCTTTACGACTGCTGCAAAAAAGGATGTAAAATCAGATTAGTCATGTGACTCCCCCTTTATAATAATCGCAAATAATGACTATAATTACCAGGCCTAATTATGGTTGTAAGTCATGGGCTACCTTTACCGAAACGTTATCACAGGCCTATCAGGAGTCTAGTTCTGCATTATTCAAACATATAGCTATCAGGAAGCCCAACTGCTTAGGAGAGTCAGTTTGGTGTAATGTTAAGGCATTAGAGTAGAAATCGGGAGACGGTGAGTTCTAGCTCTGCCCTAAGCATGAAGTTGGCTGGCTGATCTTGGCCCAGTCACTCTCCCTCAGTCCTAGGAAAAAGACAACAACAAGCCACTTCTGAAAAATGTTGGCAAGAAAACCGCAAGGACTTGTCCAGGCAGTCACCAGGAGACAACCCTGACTTGAAGATACAAAATAAATAAAAAAAGATAGCAGATTTTATGAGAACTGGGAATTGCTTCCTTCCTCCTCCAAATCTCTATCACTTGAACACCTACTTAGAATGCTAGGATGGGCCTCAGGAACAGAGTGAAGGCTCTGAAAAGAAGCACTCCAGAAATGTTCGGTCACTATGAAAAAATTCCCAGAAAAAAAAAAACCTGGGAAGTTTTCAAAAGTGGGGAAATGTTCAATATTTCATTTTCATTGCACAAATGCTATGATACCAGTTGTGGAGAAGGAGGAGATACAAGACACAAAAGGGTTGTGTCATCTGATGCCATTAATGAACTGTGTGAACTGAGTTTTGACAATTCAGGGCAATCAAAACTATTTGATGCTTTCAAGTAATACCGCTCAATCCTCTCTAGAAAAATCTTTGGTTATATATTGCAAATTTTCTCATAATATTCTCTCACAATTCCTGTTTATGTTTAGAAGCATCATCTAAATTCCATATTCAGCGTGACTTACCTTTACAGCAATCTTCAAAATCTTGGGTGATGTCTATCCAGCTTGTGTTACCCTTTTCCATCTTCTCAGCTATATTCATCTCCCATCCTGAATCATCATCATCTATAGCAGCTTTCATAACCATGGCCTTAAACCTGCACAGATGTTAGGACATTTAAAAAATTAATCCTGGAAATTCTAGCAGTGCTAGCCAAAGGACAGTGGCAGTGTTTTAACTCAATTTTCTGGATTTATACAGAGTCCTCGACTTATGACTACAACTGAGCCCAAAATTTCTGTTCAGATATTTTTTAAGTGAGTTTTGCTCCATTTTACGACCTTTCTTGCCACAGTTGTTAAGTGAATCACTCCAGTTGATAAGTTAGTAACCCAGCTGTTAAGTGAATCTGGCTTCCCCATTGACTTTGCTTGTCAGAGGGTCGCAAAAGGGCATCACGTGACACCCCCCCTCCCACGCTGAAATGGTGGTAAGCATGAACCAGTTGCCAATCATCTGAATTTTGATCACATGAGCAAGGGAATGCTGCAAAGGTGGTAACTGTGAAAAAAACCTGGTCATAAGTCGCTTTTCTCATTGCCATTGCAACTTTGAAAGGTCACTAAATGAACGGCTGTAAGTCGAAGACTGCCAGTACAATGGACTGACCCCCCACCAGCTGGGTCAGCACACCTCGCTTCTGATTCAGAGTATTTAGAAAGTAGAGCCAGAGACTTTAAAACACTCCTCCGATCTAGTAAGTTCTTAAAGCCTATCGCTGTGCTGAGAGCGGGCGAGGCTAGTTGGGATAAGCCTCTTTGTGCCCCACCAATGCCCAAATCGGCGAGGTGCCCCATCAAAACCCCAAGCAGAGGCAGGCAGGCATGGTATCCCTTGATCCCAGACAGAGCAAGGAAGGATTCCTCAGCAAACCGAGTCTAGGGGACTCGGCCTCTCACCTGCCTGTCCACTGGGGATGGTGGCCACGCTGGAATGCCGCTTCTCAGCCCCGCAACTGCTATTTCTCTAGCCGGCAGCGCGTGACGTGGGGTGGGGAGGAGAGGAGAAGAGAGGTGGGCGTCTCTTACTCGGTCTCCTCCGAGCCTCTGCCCTCCGGTCTCGCGCAGCCGGCTGGAGAAAACACACATACACAGCTACTTCCCTTTCCCTTCTCCAGCGTAAATCATACAGCCGCAACAGCGCAGGCAGAATCTTCCGCTACCGCGCTTGCGCAGAATTCTATTTATTTGACGAACCCCGGATGAGAGGACTCCAAGGGTCTGTGGAACCCTGTTTTTCCATAGAGATAAAAAGAAGAGAAGGAGCCGCAGAATACAGACCGGATTTCCTGCCGCGGTTCTTTGTTGGAACTCTCCGCTCCTCTGAATGGTAACCACGGTTGACAGTGCTGAGTTTTCAAACTCAGATCTGGATTTCTTTTCTTCTTTTTATCTATACCTGTCCGAGTGTCTACATTTTTTTTTCATTTTAAAATGTAATGTACTGTTAATTTTTCTGCACATTATGTGTATTTAAGTAGGTAAAATAGTGAAATTTAAAATTGATCTTTTGTAGATCTTATTTGCTTTTTTATGCGTGTAGAATCTGGGCTTATTTGAGTTGGGTTTATTTGAATGCGAAATCTTAAGTCATTTTTTAGAAAATCCCGCCGGCAACTATTTGAATTGCTTAGAGGAAAATCGGGCTTTTAAGTGTAATAGTTTAGAAAAACCAAGTTTTGCCGTTCATTTTAACAAACCAACTCAGAAAATAGAGAAATTCTCGGATTTTTCCCCCCCAATTGAATCTTTATGCCAACACAAGTCATTTTTCAGCTCTGCAGTCTTTATGCACCACTGCATTGTCTGATTTAATAATGACAGCCCTGCTAATAATTAAACAGGTGTTTTTTTCCATATTGTAAGTTGCAGCCTGTGGGAATTAGTCTTTTTTTTTTTTTGCATGATGTGTTCTACCCTATGGCTAATTGATCCCTGATTTACTTACCTCGGTTCTCAAAATTCCTTGTATTATAAAAAATGCACTTTGGCTGGTTTTACCCAGTTGTCTACTTTTATTCTTGTGTTATAAAAACTCAGCCCGGGTTTAATTAATGGCCTCATATATTATCCACATGTGGTAAACTGTGTAGAGAGTTTTGGTATTTTCTAAACTTTCTTTGTTTGCCTGCAGATGTTTCATTATCTGATTAGGAACATCAGTGCTCATCAGTGTTTTTCTCTCAACCTTGAACAGGGTGAAAATGAAGCAACCAAGCTTCTAATGTAATCCAGAGCTATTATATTTATTTTGCAGGTGTGGGGGGTCTTAGTAGCAGAAAAAAATAATATGGAAACCCAGTAATTAAATCTAGTAATCATTAAATCATAGAGGATGAAACTGAAAAAGGTAGTTTAAGATACAGCATGGTTAATTCTGATTTTTCTTTGCTTCTAACCATACATCCACATACTTAACTTAAATGCAATTGGCTTATTTGTGCCGTATTATATAATTCAAACATAACCAACTTTGTGAAGCCAATTGGATATGATATATCTAGCTATAAATACTGAGTTATTTTTAGAAGATTTATAATGTTACTTGCAATTAGAAACTGCCATATAACCTGCAATTAAATGTAGCAATAGCAATAGCAATAGCAAGAGCCAAGGTGGCGCAGTGGTTAAATGCAGCACTGCAGGCTACTGCTAGATCAGCAGGTCAGCGGTTCAAATCTCACCGGCTCAGGGTTGACTCAGCCTTCCATCCTTCCGAGGTGGGTAAAATGAGGACCCAGATTGTTGGGGGCAATATGCTGACTCTCTGTAAACCGCTTAGAGAGGCCTGAAAGGCCTATGAAGCGGTATATAAGTCTACTGCTATTGCTATTGCTATTGCTATAAAAATTAAATGTAAACATATTCAGTGTAATACAATAAAATGCAAATGACTGGAAGTTTAAATAGATGAAAGGAATAATACTACAAGTATTTTTAATGTGATTTCAAAAGAACTAGAAGCCTGGAAAATAAAATTAAGCTTGGCATTCACTTCTGAGCATATACCATAAATGTACAACCTTTTCAAAGTCAAGAGCTCATAGAGCTGATGTGTGATAGAGTGCAGGCAAACCAAAAGATTAATATATCCAAAAATAAAACCTTCCACATCCATAAATTGTTCATCTCATCCGAATTCTAATAGAACTGCAGCTCACACAAATATGGATTGCTATCACTGTTTGTTCCTGCTGTGCCTAAAAAAATCAAGTAGCGAAGTCAGAAGTTTTTACATTTGGTGCTATAAAGAGCAGTTTAAAGTACCGTAAATGAATAAAATGAGTCTGAAAATTCCTGACAACAGATTACAGGAATTATATAATATTAAGCTTCCCAAGTAAAATGATTTTAAATGTATTTCCAGTGAAAAGTGTTTATATTATGAATTTGTAAGGTTTTATTGTTTTATTTCTTAAATTGTGATTACTAAAAATGAATATTATATTTCTTGCCCAACTCTAACCATAATGAAATCATGAGTTTTGTTTTGGTTGGGAGAGGAAGTGATTTGGAGGGTATCAAAGCAATATTATAATTTTTAAAGAAACATATTTTTTAAATATGTTATAAACTTTTAATACTTCAGAAACTTATGCTGATATTAATTGGTCAATGATGTATAAAGAGGCTTAATTATGCAACCTTCCTGTGTGCCAGGAAGTCCTAAAACATGATTCTGAGTTACAGAAACAGACTTTATTTTTCAAAATTCAGTATGTACATATATAAGCTAATTCAGTAAAACAAATGTATTGATGAGTTGTACAATGCAGTCATGTAAGCAAAATATTACATTGCAACCAGACATCACACCAATTGCCTTGTGGAATTTTATCCCAAAAAGAAGAAATAAAGCTGAATCATATAGTAAGATTAATGCCACATTAAGAATAGTTGTAGAAAAATAAAACATGTTGCTTACAACATCAAGAATGTATAAAAGATCCAAGAAAAATGTACAATCGTGGGAAATAAGACAACCTACTACAATCTATTATTAGCACAATCATTTTCTCCCCAATGTGCTATTCTTTACCATTTTTCTTATTCTGGAATAGGAAACATTCAGAAACCAAGTAAGGCATACTTTTCCTCTTTGTAATTCTTTTGAAATTTCTGAAAGATATGATCTGTTTTTCTAATATTGAAAGGTTCTAAAGTGTCTACAATTCAACCAAAAACAACATTGGAAACTTCTAAGCAAAATAAAGTTTTCCAGAAATAATATATCAAATTAGAATGAAGGAAACAATAATGCAGTTAAAGCCTATTATAAGCAAGCATAATTTAAAGCACAAAGAGAACACCAGGTATTAGTTATGCAGTTGGTGATCTAAAATGTAGCAACACATTTTAAAGTACTGGCCTACAAGGGAATAATGCCCTTTGTTACTTTGTTCTCACTGCTGTTCTCATACATCAAGACAGAACCACTATATATCTACATGCCTCCTATATGATGAGCCAGTCTCACAAAGCAAATTGGAGTAGGAAAGATCTACTGTACTCTTACCATACCCTTTGTAGAAAGTTAGCACCCGTCCCCTCTTCTAGAACAGTTAAATATTTTAGGAAATATTAAAAAGTCAGAATATTATTATCCCCTAAAGGAGAAATAGAGAAATATGCTCTTGGAGACAGAAAGCAGCTCCCAAGTCTTTCTTAAAAGCCCCCAGCAGATATTTTGTGCCCATTGAGAAAGATTGGGCCAGCCTATCTACAAAACAAAAAGCTCTAGGATGATGGGATTAAGACCTCTCAAAACATAATAGGATTAACCCTCTACCATCTAGCAGCAGAGTTCACCACACTGCATAATCTCCCGAGGACATTGCATCATCTTCCAGGCTTCAACCCAACTTAGTTCAGACAACCTACAGAGCCAGCTATGACCTCTACAACCAATAGAATACATGTTCTTGCACAGGAGCAGGAAGCTCAAATTCAAAGCCCAAGAGTATGTATAAAAAACTTTCACTCTCAACTCCATGTAGTCAGCTACCCAGAATCACATGTGTTTGATACTTCTGTTCATCATTAAACCATCTTTCCATCAGCCTCCATGTTTCCAGTGTCTTTCTCCCAGCTTGGAACTGAACCAGATGGATATTTCTTCCAACACTTTGTATAAAGGGATTTTGTACAGTCCCATCTCAGACCTTTTAAATAGGTTTGTGAACTGCTGGGAATCTGGGGATTTGGAAAAAAAGGTGTCAGCAGATGATGCTTATTCTATTTTCCCAGACTAGAGAGATTTGTGAATGTGCTGATCCAGTGATATTGTGGCTGTGGTAGTGTGCTAGTTGCTTGATGAGGATCATGATGAAAGTATGTGGGTAAATGAATTGCTTATCCACAAGTGTGCTGTTTTTACAAGACACATTTATACATGGTTCATTTAATGATGGTTTACTGTTAGTGTTTTGAATTCACGTCACAATGAACCTATCACATGGGCTGAATTTGCATGACAGTGTAAGCTAAAAGGTAGCTAGTTTGTTGTTCATTGTATTATGCAGACACAGCCTTCGTTTTGGACATATTTTGGCATTAACACTTGGAAGAAAATAACAAATACGCAGACTTTGATTAACAATTTTGGCATTAAATGCCTTGGTTACGCTGGATGTCTGGAGTACCTTTCTCCAGATTGTTCACTAGTTTATTTGAGGTCAGGTATAAGAGGCAGTAGAAAAGTAGTCAGACAGGAAAACAACAGGAATGGATGAAATGCTGAATTAACTGTTAAATCTACAGGGGGAAAGGCAATTAAAATGCTAATAAGTCAATGCAAAAATAGGGAATAATATTGTGTGCCTGGAAAAGATCAATAGTGTATACTTACGGATATAAAAGAAGAGATATGCAAGAGAATGTGCAAATTATCAAGCCACTGCTCTAGTCTTCATTCAAGCAATGTTTTACCTAAGAAAAAATGGAGTCTTCTAAGGAAATGGCAAATGAATAGATTTCAAAAAAGCAAAGGAATGTAACATCAGATAGTTAAGATATGATGGATAAACTGGACTGCAAGAAAATTTAAGCAGTTTACCTTTGCTTTACCAACTACAGCATGACTTCTGATTGTAGAGATCATGCTAGAATATAGACTATATTAAAGCTAAAAAAGGTGCCAGAACACCTGATTACAGTGGTTTTATCAAGTATCTTTTTAATGAGAGAAAGACACTATACAAAGTAGGCATGAATGAATGATTTGGGACCGTGTCATAGTATATACCAGTATGTATATTATAGTTTCGTATGTGTAGCATAGAGACACAAAGATGCATGCTGCCGTAATAACTTTTAATTTATTCAGTAAAGATAAGTGACAACATTGAAATAAGAAATGGAATTTAAAATGGAGGTCAAAACACCTAACAATGGGATACATGTATATGGGATACATTTTGAGAAGTGGAAGTAAAAACTTAGAAGGTAATGAAAGTAAACAATATTAATATAAATATATGTCATAATTCTATATTAATATATTACAATGCTTAGTGAACTCATAGCCCAAGAAACTACTTATTTGTGGCATCAGCTATGTTCATTAGACAAGTCTGATTTGAGCCAACCCTTAAAATTAAAACTTTGTCCACCCTCACTCTAGTGAAGGCCATATGTGTATTCCAGGGGTATATTGGTTTGTTTAGTGATTAAGGCACTAGGCTAGAAAGTAGAAGACCATGAGTTTAGGTCCTGCCTTAGCCATGAAAGCCAGTACCTTCCTCCTATTTTCCTCACAACCACCATGTAAAATTGATTGGGCTGAGAGTTACTGCCCCAAAGTCATCCAGTTGGCTTTAATGTCTAAGGCAGGACTTGACTCTTGGTCTCCTGGTTTTAGCCTGGAGCCTTAATCTCTGGACCAAACTACTGAAAGCAGTGGGAAGTTGTAATTAATATTGTTGCTGTATAGATTTAGTGAGGTCATGTGTAAGGGAGAATGATATATAAACAAATTATTTCAAAATTAACAGTCAATTATAATAACTATTAAAATGATCATTAGCTAATGAAATTAAGCAGAAATAAAAACAATAAGGATATGACACTGAAATAGTGAGTAAATGGACAGAATTTAGTAACAGTTATTGTTAACTAATAGTGGTACAGTTATTGAATTTAATTTTCATAATGGCATATGAGACGTCCCATGACTTTAGAATTCTTGTTTGAGGCAACATGAAATAAGCACTCACAGGCGTGGAAAGCATACTTAAAAATTCGGAACACTCACAAAGGATTACCCCACAGAATGTATTCTGAAAACTAAATTTAGATTACAGTTTAGTCAGTTTAAGACACCCATTTTAACTAGACGAGTGGGAATCGTGATCTCTATATACCCCCGTTTCAACTGAAGGACAACTTTACTGGATTATCCAGCGTTTTACTGGATTATGTATATAAAATCCAGTATATAAATAAATAAAAAAATAAGGGCGGGCAGCAGCAGCACGTGCTGAGAGAAAAACGGCTTAATCCGCTCTCTCCCTCCCCGCCATCCCTCGGCGGGAGAGACTAAAGACCGCAGTTCAAGGGGAAGGGCGTTTAGCCGCTCGGGCCGCCCTGGGCGGGGATCACGCGCGCGCTGCGGCTGGGCACGCGCGCGGCGGGGGAGGAGGCCGGGGGAGCGCGGTGACGTCGCCAGGATGCGGACAGGTTTCTGCCGCGTCCTCGTTCTCCCGTCGGGCGTGTGTGGAGAGTCCGGGCTCGGCAACATCGGAGCCGCGGCGGCCGCAGTCGTTGCCTCTCGGCGGGAGTGGCGATCGACGCCTTTGGCGCTGGGTCTGGCCCCGCTTCTTTTCACCTGTCTCCCTCCGGAGTCCGGCCTGCCCGCTCTCCCTCCATCTTCTCGTCGAAGGTGATGCAGTGCTGAGGTACCACGCTCGGTCCTTATAAGGAAGATCGCCGCCCTCTACCTGAAAAAGGTGACTGACATAGTCCGGGGTGGTGGAAGGACGCTCGGCTTGACTTGTCCCTTTGACAAGCTTTGCCTGTCGGCGGAGCTTTCCAATGGTTTCTGACCTCTGGCGGCGGCGGCGGCAACAGAAGCAAACGGGATATAAATATGGAAAGGGGGCAGTTTAGCCGAGGGAATTGGTGGTCTCTGGAAATGGACACTGAAGAGCAGGTTCGTCATCGTGGTGATCTCGCTAGAATAGAAGCTGTAATTCTGGAATGGCTACCTCTCGGCGGGAGGGGGGGGGGCTTACACACACGCACCACACAACACAACACAACATTTTCTCTCCAAGGAGTATGATATTTATCAACGTTTATTTAGAAGAGTTCACCTTCATTAAATCACTTATGTCACAAGGTCTTTTTTGGGGGGGGGGGTATTTTCTGGGATAAACTAGACTAGATTTGAAACCTTACATCATTGCGCCTGATTAGGATTTGCAGTGAAATAATGTCGGGTGGCATTTTCTGTTTATTAAACAGGCATGACTTGTTAGTTTTTCACACTCAGTTGGGGGAACAGGGTGTTCTAAAAATAGCCCATTTGTTTTTTTTAACTTTCTTTTCTTTGCCACAAAAAGGTGATTTATATAGAAACAGCAATACAATTAAAAATGGTTAAAGCAGTCCAAATAGAAGCCAAGGATATTTTAAAAACAAATCTTATCATTGACACACAGCAGCCTTCAGTGTGTATGGATGATAAGCAGGATGAAATTGTATATGGTTAGGATTCCAATACAGCTCTGTAAAACCCAGTTTGCTCCCATGGATGTTTGTGCAGGTGTTTCCCATGCATACCCAACTATTCTTTTCTGCCTAATGCCTGCTATAAGTATTATGGAGCATGACACACTTATGTATTTGTGGTGAGGGGGATCTGGAGAAAAGTGTATAAATAATGCACAGTTTTTCAGTTTCTCCTAATGTCTAGCTGCAATTGCTTAGGTATAGTGAAAGACTCCCGCTGTTGATGTGCTTGGCTTTGACTCAGCAGATGTACACAGCCATTGTAATGTATAAAGTCTAGTTTATGTCTCCGTTTTATATAGCTTGTTCAAGAAACCATGATTCAAATCATGGTTTCATTTGATGTGTTCCTTTAACTGCACATGGCTGGAGTGAACCATATAAGATATTTCTAGGTAAAAGAAGGCATGAGGAAAAGCCAAACATCTGTTTCTTGGTGCACAACACAAGATGATCTTAATTTGCATCCAGAATTATTGTAGCCCTACAGTTAGTTTACATAGAGTGAATGAAGCCTTAGCCTTCTACACCCCATGTTGCTACAAAACATTTATGTTAAGCAGATGTTGGTCCAATTGAAATAGCAACTGTAGCACGGCTTCAAAATCTTTGCATACTTATGACAGAAAGCATTTCTGAGGAAGGTTTTTGAATCTCATTGCCAAAAACTGAAGCCTTTATTTACGAATACCGTGTTTTATTTAAGATTCATATTGCTTGAAAATCACAATAAGGAGAGGTCAGAGAAAAGCTCTGGTGAACCACTAGTTTACATGGGTCTTTAAGCATGCTTTGGTGATTATGGGAGGCAAGTACTCCTTGTAATAAATCATATGCTGACTTCAACATAAGTACAAGATATTTTATTTCAAATAGTTTTTCTCATGAATGTAAATGTATATGTAAATTTATACGGTAAAACTCAGTAGTCATCAGTGTTCTTGGTTATACTTGGGAGAGGAGAAACTCTGGGGAACTGCTCAGGGAAGTAATAATAAAGCAAAATCATTTCTGTTCCTTCCATTTATGGAATTCTTAGTTGAATCGGGGAGCTTTCCATGAGTGAGAGGCCAAATTGATATAACCAGTAATTGGTGAAGTCCATCTTTTGGTTCTCATGGGCTCCTGCAATTCTTTGCATAATATTTTTTTAAAAATAAAATTACATTACAAAATGTACATTTATAAACACACAACAAATGGGATAATCAACATAAGCTGTTGGAAGTAGAAGTTTGGGTCTTTTTGTTTGAATCAGTGTTGACATTGGGTGATTGCCTGCACAAGTCCCTGCAACTTTCTTAGCAGTAGTTTTAGAAGTGATTAGCCAGGGCATCTTCCTACAGCTGAAAGGAGATGACTAATCAAAGATACCTAACTTCATGCCTAAAGTGGGACTAGAACTCAGTCTCCTAGTTTGTGGCCTGGTTTCTTTAATTACTATACTAAAATGGCTTTTGAAATTAATATACATGTTGCAATATTCTATTGCAACATGTATATTATTATCCTATTTTATTACTTTGAGAAAGTAATAAAATCCTATTTTATTACTTTGAGAAAAATAAATTCATGATAACAAGCAAATGCCTCTTACAAGTTAAAGAGCCTCTCTTCCCTCTTTTGGACAAAAGGATAATCTTATGCAATAGAGTTAAACTATTTTAACAGTGAAGCTTGTCGGGAGTAATTGTTGAAAACTATCTTATACCTTATTCTTTAAATAGTTTCAGATTCTTTAAAACAATGGAGAAAATGAATATGTGAGGCTGTAACACAGTAGGCAGATGGATTTCACTCTCCTTACTGTGTCTCACCTTTGAAGACATATAAAGGAGCATACAATTGTGCTGTGTGAATTTAATTATAGCACTGACTACTTGTTGCTTGCTTTATCCTAATATAGTAATGTTTGGCTGAGATAATGACACTTGATATTAAGAATGTTTTCTAGGAAATAATTATAGCCTTCATTTTTTTCCTTACTAGAAATATAAAATATAAAATCATTTTTCTGTGTGGCGATTTATTTTCTATGGCTTAATTCATTTATAATGTTAAAGTTGATCCCTAGTCCTGAACAGGTAGTTCTCACATGACTAAAATTGGGACAAAAATTTCAGTTGTAAGTCATGACTATTGTAAGTTGAAGCACCCATGTGACAAGACTGATTTTATAACTGTTTTTATGATGATTGTTAAATGAATCATGTGGTTGTAAGTGGAACTCTCCTGATCGGTGTTTTGGGCCAGAAAGCATTAAAAGAGTCACAAATTGTAGTCACATGGCCACGGGACACTGAAACTACAGTAGTTAGCCATTTTCCAAATGTCCAAAATGCAGTCACCTGTCCATGGGATGCACAGTGTTTGTGACAACCAGAAGAATTTTACAGACTGTAAAACACACTTTTTGAGGTTATCATAACTTTGAACAGTCATTAAATCAGCAGACATAAATTGGGGGCTATGAGGGCCATGGCATGAGTGGGGATGTTTCATTCTGTTTTTGTGAAGACTCAAGTAAGTCCTTGCTACTGATCACTTGTTTGGCGGCCGTTCAAAGTTAGACACACTGAAGAGTGAGACTTAGGATTGGTCCTCAAAGTTGAGCCTATTGCAGCTTCTTGTGATCACATGATCACCAACTGCAACTTTCACAGTAGGCTCTTGAGAAGCAAAGTCAGTGGGAAAACCAAAAGAAAGTCACAAGTCACTGTCACATGATGTCATGCTTAATAAGGCTGCCATTTAGTGATAGAGTTGTCGGTCTCCATAGTGATAGGTAAGTAAGAATTACCTGGAAACAGTAACCTTTGTGCCTGCAGAAATTCTAGCTTATTGAAAATAATGCCCACATTAGAGCAATTTTATTTTAATGAAATGAAATATTTAAAGATTTCTGCCTGTATGCTTTTGCTGCTTTTGAATGCCTTATCAGCAGAAAAGCCTGATATAGACCACTCAGATCATCCATACAACTAGTGTAGTGTTATATATTCCTGACAATAAACCTTGAAAGTTTATTCAACTCCTCTAAGTTAATTTACTTTAAGTAGAGAGCAAGATCTCAATACTCTCTTCAGCAGATATGTTTGGCAGTTTAATTGTCTAGAACCATTTTATTCTTATCTGGAAGTTGAATCATGGCACTAGACTTTTTTTCTTTTGAAACATTTTGCTGCTTACCAAAGTAGTTTCTTCAGTCTGAAGAACTAAAGTCAGACTGAAGGAGCTTCTTGGATAAGCAGCAAAATGTTTCAAACCAAAAAAGAAAAAATCCAGTTAACCATGATTCCGCTTTCAGATAAGTCTACTTGGATGATTGAGAATCTTCATAGATATTTTACTCTTAGTTTCTACACTTATTTTATTGACAAAAGGTAGCTGCCTAGAATAGCTAAAAAGACTAATAGAGGCAGTAATAGTAAATAATATTATTAAATAATATTAAACTTGTATACTGCCCAACTCTCCTTCAGTGGCTGATTACAAAGGAATTGCAATAAAATCAATAAATAGTAGCTAATTGAAAAAAATTGTTTCAATTATTCTGTGCTAAGTTCTTTTCAGTCAGCCATTTTTCCAATCAGAAGATTATATATTACCCAAGGAAGATACTTTCTTTGTTGTTCTAGTTTGCTATGGAAACTCTAGGGAAATTTCATAAATGGCATGTATACCACAAAAGTACAGTTCAAGCTTTGATTTGAAATATTTTTTAAAATGTTTTCAAATCAGACATATAAGCAAATTTTTTGTTGAGTAAAAATACAACAGTGTTTGTGAAAAGGAAAGCATAATACCTTATAAAAATAAAATTCTAAGGTTATACCGGTGCTTATTAGCATATAGAAGAAATTATTCCTCTTTACAAAGATTTTGTTTCCTTCAGAAATATTCTGAAGACAGAATTTGGCAGTTCTAGAATTTTAACTTTTTATATACAGAATATACACAATTCCATATACAAAATATATTAGGCTACAAGCCAAAAGAAAAAGAGAAAATTTATTTTGATTGGGTTTAATTTAGCATCTTTAAGGCTGGTTAGTTTTATGTGAGATTCTCCTAAAGAAAAGCTTTTGTCTATTGTAAAATTCTATTTAAAATAAATGTTGTGAAATCTTGAAGCCAAACCAGTTCTTTTCTTAGGGATGTTGTATATGCTGTAACTCTTATATTTGCAAGTGTATAGGTAATAATCTCCTTTTGCTCATTTTTCATTTATCTTATTTTATGTTTTGATGACTATTTCTGCAGTCCTTGGCTATATAGGTAGTCCTTGACTTACAACAGTTCATTTAGTGACTGTTCAAAGTTACAACAGCACTGAAAAAAGTGACATGACTGTTTTCACACTTAAGACCATTGCAGTATCCCCATGATCATGTGATCAAAATTTAGATACTTGGTGACTAATTCATTTGCTGTTGCTTTGTCCCAAGGTTCCGTGATCACCTTCTGTGACCTTATGACAAGCAAAGTCAATAGGGAAATCAGATTCATTTAATAACTGTTTACTAACTTATCAACTGCAGTGATTCACTTAACAATTGTGGCAATAAAGGTTGTAAAATGGGGAAAACTCACTTAACAAACGTTTCACTTGACAATGTAAATTTTGGGCTCCCTTGTTGTTTTAAGTCGAGAACCTCTCATAAAGAACATAAATCATGAAATAGAAATGAGTCTAATTAGCCAACTAGTGAGGTTAGATTGATTGTTTCCTGCCAACAAGGAATGGGTGTAGATGTGCATGTTACAGTAATGAAGAAACGAGTGCTCATATGTAGTTTCCAATTTGGGAATGTTTGCATCCCTTCTTTTTCCCTAACCAGCTGCAATAATTGCAGTCAAACCACTAATTAAATATAACTAAAATTACAGCCCTAAACTGTATTTCTTGAGCCATTTTAATGCAGTTAACAATTTTTTGAGATGTGTCTGCAAATTATGTGTTTTTTCTTAGCCCCATTTATGAAGTATACCTATTACATCAATTTCATCTGCCAAATAGTCTGTGTACATACTTGTATACACTTTCTTCTTTTTCAGATAATATGTTGATATAAACAACTGATCTTTTTGTGATAAAATCTCAAAAATCTCTCCAGAATGAATAAATTGAAAATGGCATCAGAAAAAAGGTAATCAATAAGAAAATGATTTCATTGATTTTTTTTAAAATTCTGGTTTGTAAGAATGAGATTGTGTTTTTCCTTTCTCTTAATCGTATTTTCATTTTTTTTCATATCCAAAGATTTTAATCTTTGAAGTTTATGTGTGAAGTATACTCAAAATGATAATGTTCCAGATTATCTGATAGCAAACCTGATTATAGGAAAGTTAATTGAAAACAGATATGTGCATTTGAAAAACTAGTATTCATACACCATGGCTTTCTCCAAATATTTAACATAGAAGGCTTTCTTACAAAAATAAAAAAGCCTAATATTTTGCCATGAAGTTTTAATATCTTACAATATCTTCTAATGATAAGAATCTTTTTGAAGTTACCTTTGTTTATGACAATGATACATATTTTCCTAATCCCAAATCTGATTCATAAAATTGAACTAATTATTTTCCTTTTATGCCCAAGTGATAGATTTAATGTATTTTAATATTCTTTTTATGTAATAATATTCAAAATTATTAACATTTTTAGGTTTAATTAGAAAATGAACATTGAGGAGAATTCTCTGACAAGGGACTATGCTCACTAGATTTTTTTGTAAAATTAAAATTATTACTATCTTTTTATATATAATTACAAGAATAAGTAAAAGAAACTTGGTAATATATGTGGAATCTCTGTTGTATTTGAACTTGTTAGATGTGCAATATATTAAAAAATATAAGACATGAAGCAAAATTTTAAGTGCTGAGCATTTAAAGAGCATCCGCTAAGCCAGTGTTTTTCAACCTTTTTTGTGCAAAGGCACACTTTTTTCATGAAAAAAATCACGAGGCACACCACCATTAGAAAATGTTAAAAAAATTTAACTCTGTGCCTATATTGACTATATATAAAGTAATTCTCTTGAATCCTCCGTGATTGTTGCTATGGGCGCACGCATGGGACGTCAGTGACGTCCCTGCGTGCGCTACCTCCCGGCGGTCCCCGCGTTTTTAAAGGCATCCCTGTGTCCCGAAAGCAACTTTTGGGACAGAGATGTCCCCAGGCAAAAACACCCGGTGGGTGTTTTTCCCACGGCACACCTTACACTATGTCACGGCACACTAGTGTGCCGCCGCACAGTGGTTGAAAAACACTGCGCTAAGCAGCCATCATACGTCTCTTTATTTTAGATTTTCATTCTGTTTGTTTTTGTTGAGCATTTTTGTGTTGTACATAGCTTTGAATTTTCTGTCCTTGGTTAGGGCTGTTTCTTTCATCTTCTGTGTAGATATTGGCAATACTGTATATAACCCATGACATTAAGACACAGTTTGCTCGAGTTCTATGCAATATGTATTCCAAAATAATACAGATATATAGTATTTGTATTTAGTATTTTTTTTTACATTTCTCACCTGAGAATTGCTTTCAGCTAAGCCAGTGATAAGGGTACGACATCTGTAATGATTATTTTTGAAGAAGACCTGATTTTTGCTAGCAGATATATTTTTGAGAAATAGTATGGAATAGGATACATACACTTGACAATGTACCACAGTAGGGAAACATTTGATAAATCTTAAATAATATTATTTGCAAAATAAGGAAATTTAAATTTTCTCATTCTAGGAATCAAATATTATGTTCCAGATGAGATTGTACCATTTGCTTCTTGCATTTTATTAATTTGTAAGATACTCTGTTCAGAATATTTTCCTTCCTATATTTTCACATCTCATAACAATTACTTATGTTTGCATATTTGTCAGATTTCAATTTTTGTGTAACACCAAAATGTTTACACCAAACTTTTTTTTTTTTTTTTTTTTTTTTTTTGCTATTTCATCATCTTTTGAGGGTATTCTGTGGGACATAATAGGTAGCAGAGTATCAGTAAGAGTATTTGTGCATATTTTGTCACAAACCCTTAATGCAATATCTGTACATTTAAGAAATATTTTAAAATAAAACAAACTACATTTGTTCAAATTGTTTGAAATAGAACAGTGAGTTGTATTTTAACTTTACGGATTAAATTAAAAAATATAAAAAATAGAAATACAATAGTTAGAAAATAGTTTTTATTTGTTCCTTTTCCCAGCTGTTTTATGTACTACAAAAGGTATAAGTACCAGGAAATATTGGGTGAAAATAATTATAGTTGCCTGTGTAACTTGCATGCAAAGTAATCACATTTTCTGTATGTAAAGATAATAATATAGGCTGGAAATTTTGTCTAATCATGGCTTTCTAGTTATGTAAAATAGGTATGCTCACATGAAGGAATGCCACATTTGTATAATGACTCTTTTATTGTTTTGAAGAAATTTTACTTCCACAGTAAAATGTTTTACTATTACATTTATTCTAGAATCAGTCTTCTGAATTCTGTAAAACAATCTCAAGGTTTCTGGGTTTAGTCTTGAAGAGGAACTGTGGCCTTATGACATGAAGTGGTTGCCCTGGTAACATACCATATAGCAGTTGTGTCTTGATCCGGCTCTAGAATTAGATCACTGTTTAAGGAATGATTAAGCTATAGGTTACGCTTAGTTTTCAGTTTGGTTGAAGGCATTTTTAGAAGAAAGAATGCAGAAATGAGGCGTAGTCATCGATTCCATGTTACAGTCAGGATGTTTAAACCACTTGGAAAGTGGGTCTCTCTGGACAATTCCGCTCAGTCTTGGCAAGAGGGAAATAATTCTAGGTAAGTTGGGAAGCCTGGGAAAGGGTAAGAATATTGAACCAAAGAAATATTACTCAAATACTTGAGCAAACTATCAGATGCTCAATGAATTCATATCAGTACTAATAATGGCTAGAATTTCCTTAATCCTGTTTTTTTAAACCATGGAAGAGAAACATGCATATATTTTAAACAATTAAACCAATTGTTTTAAATGAGATATTTCTGTTTATTACATGGCCAGTCTCGCAATGTAGTTTCACAGAAAAAATGAAAATCGTTTCTGAAATATACTGTCAAAACTTTTAAATTAAATTAGTTAGATTTTTTTAATGCTGTCCAACTCATAATGGGTATAGAATTGAATGGAGCAAATTGGTTCAGGGCCTAGGAGGAAAAAATAGGTTTTAAGGATGTTAGGCCAGGGTGGTAGCCATATAAATCTCAGGGGGAATGCTGTACCAGAGGGCAAAAACAGTAGCAAAGAAGGCCTACTTCCTGTCTTGCCTGATCAGGTGATATTGTTTAATTGATAGGGCCCAGAGCTTGCCAACAATGTCCAAACAAACAAACCGTCACTGTGAAAGTCCTTAAAGTAGCTAGGCCCTGTGCCATTGACAGCTTTAATAAACAGTACCTCACTTAGCAACTTCATATAGATGTTAAACAACAGGAGTGAAGGTGTCAAGCCTTGTATCACCCTGCATAGTACAGGGACCTGGCCAACTTCTTCCTCATTATCAATATTGACTAGAACTTACCTTGGAAAAAAGAATATCACAGAAAATCACAGAAACATCATGTTCCCCAAATCTAATCAAATGTATTATAGAAGAATACCATGGTTGATGATATATCAAAGGCTGCTAAGAGATCAAGAAGAACTAGAATGGTGGCATTCCGTCCTGACTCTGGCAGAGTTCATTGAAAAGTGACCAAGATTTCTCTGTATTATGTCTAGTCTGAAACCTGAGTGAAAGAAAAGAATAATTTGTTTTCTCCAGGACTCTGAAAATGTAGCCCAAACACTTTCTCAACAATCTTCTCCAAAATGGGAAAGTAGAGACTGCTCAGAAACTTGTAGGCATTAGAATCTACATTGCATTCATATTCTTTTTATACTGTGTATTTTGTTTTAATGTGAGATTCTGTGATACTAGTGAATATTGAGTTTAAATGTTTTATTCATTTTCATTTTCAATTTTGTACATTCACTTATATACTGAATATTTGCAATAATAATAATATGATAATAAGAAAAGAAAAACCCCAACCTAAACACAACTCATCATAAACCCAACCTATCACTTTCATACACCCCTTCTTCTCCCCCTCCAACTTTCCTTTCTCCCTCCAACGATCACCCCTCTTACTTCCCTTTCCCCTCCTATCTCGCCTTCCTCACCCTCCTTCCCCTCTCATCCTCCTTACATTCCCCTCTTCCTCCCTCCTTACTTCTCCCTCTTCCTTTCCTCTACTTCTCACTATGGTGCATTTCTCTCTTCCTTAATCTATTCAGTTACTAAAAATTTCGCTAAAAAGAAAAAAAGAAAAAAAAGAAAAAGAAAAAAAAGAGAAAAATAAAAAGAAAAGATAAGGATCAACAGTATACAAGTGTATTCTTCTTATTCTATGTATTGAAACTATATCTCCACCCACCCACCCACCCCCAATGAACCCCCCTCCCTGATCCCCTCCGACTTCCCAGGTCCCACACCCGGCACAGTTCAATACCATTCACCTTCTAAAATATCTTATTAAAAATAATAATAAAAATAAAATAAAAAAGAACACTCCGAAAAAGAAAAAAAACGAAAAAGTAAATAAAAAAAAAATTAAAAATCTTTTGCATTATGCTCAGCCTCCCATCATTCTTAAAATTTAAACAATATAAAACATTCCATTTATATTTTGTCCTCGTCCCTTACTTCTTTGATATTTACCCCCATCTTCCTGTAGACTCTCCAGATAGCCTTTCTTAACCTTATATTCAAATATTAGTTTATACAAAAATCAATTTATCTTCAAATACAGAGCAATCTAATCATACTTTCGCTACTCATCTTCCTACCCTTCGTTTCTCCTCTCCATTCCTCCCAAGCCCAAATTCCATAAAATTAGGATCTCGCTCTTCACTTTAAAATCCTGAGCTTTTTATGTTATACTTCAAGTATATAAATCTGTAAAATGTGTGCCCAAAATCCATACCACTTCATTCAATCCCAAGATCCCTTCATCGATATCCCGCTCCACCTTCCCTTCTGCCCCACTCCTCCCGACTCCATTCATCCCAAACCGCAATTCAAATAAATCTTAGTCCCCGCTTTCCTCACAGAAAACAATTCATGCGCAGTTTGGATTGAGATTCAAATAAGTCTTATAAAAGTCCCGTATAATATCTGTCCAACATAAGCAATGCTTCTTTCCATGCCTCATCAGTACACAACTTTACCATTTCATACCAAACAGAAATCCTAAAATTTTAATCAGTCCAAGAGCTTAGAAAGTATTTTAAAGACATCGCTGGATCTATATTCTTTACTCTTCTGCCCTTCCGGAAAGAAAAGGCAACCCTCTGCCTTATAACCACGTGTCCCGCTGCTTTATAAATATGACTAAATTCTCAGTTTCCGCTCCTCTGCCTCTCCAGTAGGGGGAGAACAACTCCCTCCTTCTTGTAACCAAGTGAATTGCTGCTTGTCTCTCCTTCACCTTGTCCTTCCGCATTTCCGAGTGAGTCAAGAAGCCCCGCCTTCAGAGTTTTATAATAAAAGTCCCGGGCTTCCGAGACAGAATTAATACGAAATCTTTGATTTTCGAGTGTAACTGTGATTCCAGCTGGAGCTTCCCATTTATACTGTATTTGACGATTTCTAAGTTCTTGGGTTAAAAAAGTATAGCCTCTCCTTGCTTGCAGCATCTGGAGCGGGATCTCTTTAAAGACAAACAAATCATGGCCATCGATTCGGAGCCTGTTATTGTAAAACTTTTGGATGATCGCATTTCTGGATTCTCTTGTGAAGAAGTATATAATTATGTCTCTTGGAAGCTGTCGTTGTTCTGCTACACACGAATTCTGGCGATAGATTTTTCGAATATTCCAATCAAAATTGAATCCCGGACCTCCCACCGCATGGCAGAAAGCTTCTACAAACGTCTGTTTCAAGTTCTCTCCTTTCTTTTCGGGCAGTCCTCTGACTCTTATTGCAGACGCCTTTCTGTTATAATTTATCATTATAAGTTGTGTTTGAGTATCTCTAATCTCTTGTTGTAATGCTTGGATGTTGGAAGTCAAATTAGAATTAGCCTTCTCCAAAGTTTCCAGTTTGTTCTCCATTTCTTCGATATAATCTGTCAAAGTAGACGTAACTTTGAACATATCCACCTTTATTTGGGCAATTTTAGTCTGTATTTTATCGCATAAATCCAGCACAAATTCTTTGATTTCTTGTTTAAAGTCATTGAGTATTTTAAAAAAAAGCTCCTGTGTCAAGGAATCTCCAGTAGGGGGTGTAGGAGGCAAAGGCAGCGATTTACTAACAAGTTCTTTAAGCACATGCGGGGGGGATTTTTTTGCCTGCTTAGACCTGGGAGGCATTATAGATAAAAGCTGAGAATAAACGGATAAGCAGTGTCTTCACTTGGTCAGTTCTCAATAAATTATTTGTAGACTTTGCTTGTTAATGAGTAGCAATCTCCGGGGAGATAAAGCCGGTTAATTACGTCATCAATCACCAACACAGTAAAAACGCCATTTTGAAACCCGGTTGAACAAAGAAGTTTCAAAGGAAAAACAAGGCTGGTGTTTAGATAGTTATATAAAAAAAAAACATCACAGGAGTAAGACCCGCTCGTGTTAGCCTTAAGTTGTTTTAAGCAATTTATCATTGTCCTGAGGGGGGGGGATCGTCTGTCTAGGGCTGCAAAAAGGCAGCTGCGAGGAACTGGCTGGAGATAAGAGCTCAGTTACGCTGGATCTCTTCTCCGTTCGCAGCCCAAAAAAAAAAGAAGGGGGGCTGTGAACTACGAATAAATCCTAGCACCTGAGCTTCTGCCTGCCCCTTTCTGCCAGAAAGGGGTGATATCTATTGATCTTAATTAGATATACAGACCAGAACTCTGAGAGGGGCTCCGTTGAGCACCTTCGGCGACAGGCTCCTCCCCCCCGGAAGTCCGATACTAGTGAATATTTATGTCTCTTTCTATAAATGTATAAGAATGATTTGCACAATTAGCTAAAAAATTAATAATGTGTTAAACAAGAAAGGTATATATGATATAATCTGTAAAATAAATTATTTTAAATATAGCTAGATTTTAATATGTTCATTTTAACTCACTGTGCTCCTGAATTGAAGGAAATGATTGTGTAACAAATTACAAATTTGGACCATTTTCTAATGTGCAGTAGAATTGGTTTTGGTATAATAGCGGGCCAAAGAATGGTAATCTGTTATAGGTTTGATAAATGAACTCTTATTAAACAGTTTATTCAGGCTGGCCATATTTTGGTATATGTATACAATAAATTATCATGTTTATTGTTACAAGATGGTAAGTGGAATGTCTTGCACTGCCAATTCTTATAATGCAGTACCTGTTACGCTGAATTTCTTACACATTATGCAACTCTCTCCCAAATTTTATTTAGATGTGATTTTTCTCTCTGTGGTTCTCTAGACTGTTGCTGATGAAGTAATATAAAGGAATGGAGTATCATCAGCTTTGGGGAAATCTATATTTGTACAAGTAAAAAAAATTAGGAAAAATCTTGGATGGCTAAAAATGGGTAGATGAGATACAAATATATTTATACTAGGCATAAAGCAATGGTCCCCCAACTTTTTTTCTTTTTTTAACTAGAGATTGTTTTTCAGGAAAACAATTTTTCCATGGACCGACGGTGGCAACAGGGGAAGGGAATGATGGAATGGTTTTGTATGCTACCTAGATCCCACGCATGATGCTTCTCTTGCTTGCGCAGCCCAGTTCCTAACAGAGGGGGGGGGGCCCTCTAGCATAAAATATTCATTGAAAATTCAGTGAAAAGAGATCTATTGGGCAGAAAGAATTCTAGTAAAATGTCCTGAATTGGACCGGGACTGGTTGATATCCTGAAAATGCATATTCTATACTGATTGCATAATTTTAGATCCAGCTTTGATAGTTATCTACAAAATAATGGGTGGCCTTTTATTAGTTATATATTCTAGAATTTGTTACGAAATTTAAATTTAAACTAAGGCACTTGCTAACAGTAAAAATATTTAATGCCACAGTTATTTTGACACGTTGGGTTTTGTGTAAACACTAATGATAAGTAGCTTATTTTTTATGAAGTATAAAGAACAATTTGAATTAATTTTGAAATGTTAGTATAGAAGTCTCATATCCCTTTCATTAAAAATATGTTTATTGTATTAATTTTGCTGTCATGATTACAGAGGCTGTTTAGCATAATCAAATACCCTAGTTATTTTTACTTTCATTTTGAATGGACGTAAAGTACAGGTGGTCCTCACTTAATGGCCGTTCATTTGAACTTAACAGTGGTACTGAACAAGTGTATCACAGCTAATTCTCAGAGTTCTGGCCGCCTTTGCTGGCTTCCTATAAGCAAAGTCAATGGGGAAGCTGGCAGAAGATCACAAATGGAGACCACATGATATCTCCACTTAACAGCAGCAATGGAAGTGTTGGAATTTCTTTGATAAGTGCCATGGTCATGTGACATTGATTTTTACAATTGCATCTCTTAGTGATGGAAATCCTGTTCCCAATTATAGGACTATCTGTAGTTGAAACTAGATTACATAGGCTCATTTTTCAAATATATCATAATTAATTAATTAATTAATTAATTGTATCTGTACTACCTATTCCATAAGACTCTATAGCAGACTTGGGTATTTTACAGCCCCCAGGCTACATCCAGCCCTTTGGCTGTCCGTGTCCGTCTCATGTGAGGTCAGTCGGAAAGTAGAAATTAAATATATGTAAGCATACCATAGAGGGCAGAAGAAGAAGGTGAGTTGGGTCCAGCTCTGTGCAGTTGCCATGAGTTCCTTCAGTCAGCTGGTGGCCACTGGAAAGCAAGAAAAGAAAGCACTTTTCTGTGCCTGTGTAGTATTGCCCTTGCCTGGAGCAGCCTAAGGAGTAGAGTTGATGAAGTTTGAGTACGTCAAATAAGGTTACATTGATTTGGCCTTCCACAACATCCCAATTTCTCATGTGACTCCTTGGAAAAATGAATTGCCTATCCCTGCTCTACATAGTTAACGATCATAAAACAGAACTAAAGAATAGCGATTAAACAGTTAAAAAGTCATTCCCCTGAAACTAAACGAAAATAGATCTTTGCAGAAAATAGCCAGCTATTAACCCTGTTGACATAAAAGTGACAGCCTGTTAATCTCTGAAGTCTCTGCAAACTAAAACAGGCTGTAATGAATTCCCAAGATAGCAAATAGGACCAGACTCTCTTTCTGTTCCTGCTTGATGCTTGTAAATCCATCCACCATTCTCGGAATTCCCTTCTTACCGCAGCTTCAAGAGCTTCGTCCCAATCGTTCTGTACAGGGTTAGGTGAGTTTCTGCTGGAACACTATGCCTTCCAAAGCAAATGCAATAATAAAAAGAACACTGGACTTCATATAGTGCTTCGGTATTTGCATTCAACATACCGTATATACTCGAGTATAGGCCGACCCGAATATAAGCCAAGGCACCTAATTTTACCACAAAAAACTGGAAAAGTTATTGACTCGAGTATAAGCCTAGGGTGGGAAATGCAGCAGCTACCGGTAAATTTCAAAAATAAAAATAGATACCAATAATGTTTTTGAATATTTATTTCAAAGAAAAACAGTAAACTAGCGGTGTATTCAATGAAATACTTCACTCACCTCATGATGCTGATGTCCCGCTGTGATGATGATGTCCCGTGCAGCCGCGGGAGCGATGTCCCGCCTCCTATGACACACGGCACAGTGATTCCTATCATTGGATCACTGTACCAGAGGAGGTGGGACATCGCTATGTGGCTGCTTGCCATAACAAGGAGGAGGTGGGACATCGTTGCAGAGCGGCAGGAGGGGGAGGAAGGGGAATCGTAAGACAGCCCTGCATTACATTAGAACGTGAGGAGGGGGGATGGTGCGGTGCGCGCTGCGCGGCAAACTGACACAGAGGGAGGGGAAACTCACAGGGGCACTGGGCCATTCACGAGTGTCACCCAGTGGCATGGCCCCGCCCCCTTTTCTCCTCCATTTCGGGCAAATTTTTCACTGACTCGAGTATAAGCCGAGGCGGCTTTTTTCAGCCCAAAAAGTGGGCTGAAAAACTAGGCTTATACTCGAGTATATACAGTACTTCTGAATCAAACTCATCTAGTGAATTTTACAGAAAGGCAATGTTTTGCAACCTAGTATCTGCTGTGTGCCTTCCTCCACCACTGATGCACAACCTCCAGTTTGAGAAATGTGATCTTAATCTGTAAAGTTCCTACAGAGTTAATGTGTGTGTATATGTACAAATTGATGTTTTCTTACCCATCAGTTGTCTGTGCTTTTAGTTAATTTTTAATCTTCTTGAAAAGTAAAATGAAAATAAGCACATCTGTATTTTGCACAGGTTTATAAAAATTTGAAAGCAAAGAAAAGGCCTGGGAAAAGAGGCCATTTATATTTCCCAGTCCTCCTCTTTAGTTTCCTTTATGTATTCATCTTGCAGTAATAAATAAAGTCTGTTTGCTGAGAAACTGCCAATATTGATTTTATATATTCAATTTAGGGTTCTTTTTCTGGTCCCTTTCTTGTTGATATGGAAAAGCAAAGAACTGTCAACTCTATTATTTTTCTCTATGTAATATTTGGGGTCATTTTCCTAATTTTAAGTTGCTTGACCTTTCATTCCATACTCTGAAAAATTCACAGCCTAAATGCATTTGTTTTCCCCAGTGTAACTAACAACTCTCGGATTTTAACTCTGTTGGCACAACTGGAGAAGATCAATACAGAATGTTTGGTAGAAGTGGACACTGCCAGATATGTTACATCAAAAATTCTTCACCTAGCTCAAAGTCAAGGTAAATATTACAGATATTCATTAATGAAGGTGTATGCATGCATCTGTATTACTCGTTCTCACATACATTCTACATGTTTAAACAATTATATTTTTGTAAAATTGATATAGATAGGTGAGAATCCATTTTCATGGGTTAGGACATGCATCTGGCAGTTTTGCAGCATGGCTGTTAAGCCTTAAACAAACGACCATTAAAAACAAATTCTTAAGTCAAACAAACAATTTAAGCAGTTGTTCTCCTATCTGAGCTGGCTAGTACATACATATCTTCAATTATTATTTTACCTCTGTAAGAGCAGTGTGGTGGCCTAGAGGTGAATATGCTCGCCTGCACTCGAAGATTGAGAGTTCAATCCTAGACAGCGACAGATGTTTCTCTATCAGGGCACAAAGAGAAAATATCTGCTGCGAACTCCATGTCTAGCCATGAAATGCACAGCTGCATTCAGTTGCTCTGACTCCACCTTGGTAAAGGGATTAAAGGGTCATTTAAAAAACAACAATCTGTGGTTCTTAAATCAACATCAAGAATGGATCCTAGGTGTTCAATTTTCAGTTTCTAGTGTTTTTCAGTTCTATTCCTGTCCATATATTGCACCAGTATTTTATTCTGAGCAGAAGTAACAGATGATCTTTGTCTTGATCGGCCTGAGTTATCTCTTGAAATCTATTCTTTGTAATTTCAAATCCCTGGCTTTTAATTAGCTCATAATTATTAATAATCTTATTAATTACTAAAAAGTCCACTCTTTATCCTTGATTTCATCACCCTGTAAAGATATATTGGGGAAAAAAAAATCAGGTTTAAATTAAACGCAGTTTTATGCATTGTAAGATCACGTGTCTTATCAAAAAGTTGAATAGAAATCCTTTAAAAATAAATTTTCAATATGAATAAATAACTATTCTGATGATACATTTGGAACATGTATTTGGATTACATTTGGATTACTAATTCTATATTGTATCCATGCATTAGGAAGAAATATTAAGTCAATAATTAGAGAAATGTATTTTTCTTTTTGTTACCTTAATCACGTTTTAAGTGAAACCTTTGCTGTCACTTGGGATCAATCACTAGTTGCAAAAGTTAATGCTTAATTGTTACTACCACTTTTTACATATTTATTTTTTTAAAAAAACAAACCCCATCCCCTTGGACATTAGTATCTTAGTACTTAGCAATCACCACAATCTTTTCTGTTGCCTTAGGATGAAAAATAAGGGAGAAAGTCTCCACCGCTCTATATGATGAAATACTTAAAACAGTTCAGGTTTTGTTCTCTTTGAACATAAGTCACTTGACATGAATCAAGTAGGGATGTTTACATATAGCCTGGAATAATTTCTTTTTTGTTTCTTCCTTTGTGTATACTCTTAATCTTGAGCGAACTGAATATTTTTCTTACAGGATATAAGCAAGAATCTGTACCAAACTGTTATGATCTGAAAATATTCTTGCTACTGCCTTTTTCCGCTTATTCCATTCTCTATTTCAGGGGTATCAAACTCGCATTGTCACGGTGGTGTGACATGACATATCATGACTTTTCCCCCCTTTGCTAAACTGGGGGTGGGCAGCGTGTGATGCATCCAGCCCACCGGCCGCGAGTTTGACAATCCTGCTCTATTTTATTCCCGATTCTTCCTTTTCCCTTTTCATTTCCCCCCAATCTTTTCAATGGTCAGTCAGTATGGTCTTTAAGCATTCACATTGACTTTGGGCTGTTTTTCTCTTTGAAGGATTTTTCTTGTAGTAGGTAGAATTTCCTGGTTATAAAAAGATTGGCTCTTAGAGAATGCTTTGTTATAAAGAATGGCTAATATAATATTTTATATTTAAGAAGCTCAGACTTTAAAAATTCTAGATGATCCACAATCTCTAAAATTAATTTGTTTATTTTGCTTTTGTGTACTTATCTTTTCTACACCTTTTAAAAGTCATATACATTTAACATTTAAATATCAGTTTATCCAGTTAATAGTAGAATATACAACTTTTATTTCAGAAAAAATCAGAAAAGAAATGACTGCCAAAGGTTCAACAGGGATAGAAGTTATTCTCTCAACTTTAGAGGTAATAGTATAAAAAATTCATGTTTTCTTCCTCATTTGGGAGGTAATTTGTTTTATTTTTTTCAGGGCTACTATAGTGTGAAAGACTGGAGTTTTGCTATAGTGATGTAAACATTAATTGTGTATTGGATGCAGTTAAAAAAAATGGTATCTTTTGTTGTTTGCCCAGTGCTATTTGTTTAACATGGGAAAGCCAAAGGCATGATATAGCCTGAATTAATAGACATGTGCCACACTTTAGATTCAAATGCAAAAAAGAATATTTGGAGTGTGATGAAAACACTTACTGTATTTTTCAGAGTATAAGATGCACCTTTTCCCCCCAAAAAGAGGGTGAAAATCTGGATGGTCTTATACATTGAATACAGCATTTTTGCCGTACCAAAATTCCACTCCCTGGAGTGCTCCTGAGGCAGTGGTGGGTTGCAGATGTTATGCCCTGGTATGGGCATACCCAGGGCCTGCCCAGAGCACCGGATATCATTCCGGTACAGATGTTCTGGAGGGCCCACCCGCCTGCCTGAACTTCTTACCGGTCTTTTAAGTCTTCGGCGCTTCCGTGCACGTGCATGGTGCGTACAGTGCCTGTGTGACGCTCCACTGAGCAGCTGGAGCGTTGTAGAGGCACTAAGAAGCATGCACACGCTGCATGTACTGCGCACATCCATGTGGATGCCGCCGGGCCCGTTCCAACCATATCAGTTGGGATGGGATCCAGAACCTGCCACTGTCCTGGGGGCTGGAGAGAGCAAAAATGAGCAAAAAATGGGCTATTTTTGCCCCCCCCCCATTCCCCAAGAGCACTCTTCAAGCCTCCCAAAGCTCTGCTTGCCTTTTTTTGAAAAAAAAATGAGGTGTGCAGATGGTTTGGGATGCATGCAGAGTGCAAAACCCTTTAAAAAAAAAAATTTACCTCTTAAAAATCATGGTGTGTCTTATATTCCAGTGCGTCTTATAGTCTGAAAATACGGTATAGTGCCTCTCTGTAATTGTTTAAATAAGCCTCTCTCAAGCTGGAAAAAACTCTGGTGCTTTAAAGACTTGTAGGTAGATACAACATGATGAGCCCCACATACTCCACAGCACATTTGTAGATTGCCAAACCTTAAAAATTAAGTTTTTGTATCACACTGTTGAAATTAGTGGTCAACAGACATGAGAAATATTGCACATAAAGCATTTATTTAAGTTGATTTATGTAACCACGCAACTTGAATTAGTTAAGATTCAGTATCCTAATGAGAGGAAACTTTTGCAGGCTGTTAATTTTATTTAAGACTGTATAGTGATCATTTTTGTGTTCATATATAGATTATGACATAAATACTCTTGACTTTCTTCCTGTTCTTTCATTTCAGAACACAAGAGATTTTCAGACTATATTAAACATCTTAAATATCTTAATTGAATTGGTGGCGGCAGGCAAGTATTTATGTAAAATGATCATTTGTAGGTTATATATACTTAAAAAAATGTCTAATATATATGAATTGTTACATTCCTATAGTGTAACATACAAAGTTTAGTATTTTAATGTCAAGAGAGTAAATAATTTCCTACATAAATTGGCAGTGGTCGTGTAAAAAAATCATGCCCTTATAAAATCAATTTATTTTAAGATTGCGGCCAACAGCCCATATTTTATTTCTAGGCAGCAGTCGAAGAACAGGTTTTCTTGTTTCTCGAGGAGGGACACAGATTTTGTTGCAATTACTTGTGAATGCAAGCAAAGAACCCCCACCAAATGAAGAATTAATGGTGCTACTACATTCTCTTCTTGCTAAAGTTGGCCCAAAAGGTAAGTTGAATCTAAGTGAATGCCCAAATTTTTGCTTGTAGTGTGATGAGTACTGCTGGAATAAAATGCTGATTTTGCACAAGTGCAATCCTTCCTTGAATTGTGCCAACTGAGAAGGAATAGGATCTCCACACAATATTACAGGCAAAAGATTAAGAATGAACAAATTTGGAATGGTAAAAGTAATGTGAGCCTTTATTAGAATTCCAGGTAGTCCTTGACAGAACTATAATGGAGCCTGGAATTTTGGCCATGTTATTGGGGTCCTAAATCAAAGAACCAAGTGACCTGATTTTATATGGGTATTTTTAAATGACTGTAAAGCAAATCACTGCAGTCTTTAAGCAAATCACTTAGTCATTAAGTGTGTGACTGTGGGACACTGGAATTGTTTAAAAATACAAGCCAGTTGCCAGGCATTCAAAATACAATCACATGTCTCTAAATGTGTGGGTGTGTTGTGTGGGGGGCAATTGTAACTTTGAGGATGGATTATAAATAACTTTTTGAAAATCTGTTGTAATCTAGAATACTTGTTAAGTGTAGTTGTAAGTCAAGGACTACCTATATGCAGTTACACACCCCACTGTTGCTTACATAACCTTATGTTTGAAAGAGGTGTTTTTCCCCCTTAAAATGCTTATATTTATTTAGTTATTACATTTTTATCCCATCCTGATTTCTTTATAAGTAACTCAATAGGGCAAGCATAGATAATTTCTCCTCCTGTTTTACTCACAATAGGATTGGATAGGATACCTAAAAATTGTTTTTCTCCAAACAGCAAACTCAAAAATTCTGCTCTTTGTCTTATTAAAGGGGATGTATATGAAAATGGGAGATAATTTAATTTGGCTGTATTACCAAAGCCTTAGGATACTTAGAAAGTATTGCCTGACACTAAATTTTTCCCTTTATGTTGATCTCCTAGACAAATCTTTATTTTTCTGATTTAATTCCACTGATATTTTATTCAGCTTTGACTCTTTATGTTGTCCTGCTAAAGACTTTATTCTTTCAGTGCTTACAAACTTTTTATTCTACACAGTAAGCTTTGAGAAGAGTAAAATGGAAGAGCAGAATAATGGATTATGGGAATAAATTTCCTGAAGCATTAAAATTAACCTGGACACACTTTGTCTATTATGTTTTGGATTTTACGTAGCTCTAACTGCTTGTATCCAACAACAACAACATTGACATTTTGAGCAGCAGTGGAAGCTATTACAAACTTAGGATAAACCTTAAGAAAACTTTCCTCAATGGAATAATAAAAATAACCTTTATGAATGTCACCCAGAGAAGAATTGCTTCTTACAAGTCATACTATTGAAGCAAGCAGGAAGGGTGTATTTATTTTTCAGGAAATACTAAACATAGCTTGAGCGTGGCTTGGCATTTAAAACACATGAAAATTTAGAGTGATTTGTAGCTGTGAAATAATTGTGTATATAACAGGTACAGTCAGTGGTGAATTTAATTAAGATCCCAATCTAATGACTTTTATTTCATTACAACAGTCATTAAAACATAGTGAGCCCAGAATCTTGGTCACTGAATAACACAGTCGTTAGCAGAGTTGCCAAAACCCTCTCTCTCCCCATCCCTCTGGGGAGAATCATTACAAGAACGATGATTTAGAAAAGGCTGGGGTTCACAAGTGTTTTCATCAGATTTAAGGTCCATTCCTCCAGTGCATTTTCCCTCCATTCCACTGGGAGAAAATATTTCCAAAATATCCTTTACTTACATATGGCAAACACATGATAAGAAGGCATTTGGCAAACGGTTGTAAATATCAACGGGTTGCTAAGTAGCCAGTAATGCAGTAATGTGACTGGCACAGTTTTTTTTTTACAATGGGTAAACGACCAGCTATAAGTCAAGGACTACATACAATTAAATGTAGTTACTGTGTTACAGTATGTCAGTAAATTTGAATTGGAGAGATGCTCATATTTCTGTCCCTTTTGGATTTTCAGATAGAAAATTTGGTGTAAAAGCCCGAATTAGTGGTGCTTTAAATATAACTCTGAACATAGTGAAACAAAACTTGCAGCATCAAAGGCTAATTCTGCCTTGTATTCAAGTGTTAAGAGTGTACTCAACAAATTGTGAGTATTGTTACAATTTTTTAACAATATATATCCATTAATATAAGTTATCTTTCAGATTGTTGTCTTATTGAAATAGTCAACCACTTTTCATCTTCAGTTTGTGCACTGATGGAGGAACATTAACTTTTATGATACATTGATATTTAGTTGAATACATTGTTCTTTCCACATGTGTATTATATCTAGACCACATAATTCCCAAAGCATAACAGTTCCACCCTCATAGTTGATGGTTGGCATGATATTCTTTTCTCAAAATGCTTCAATCTTTTTTTCTTTGTCCTCTGAATATTTCTTGAGATCAAACACTACAATTTTTCATCAGTCAAAAATGCTTCATTCCACAAAAGACTTGGAAATTTTGGACTTTTCAAGGCTTTTTTGCATGCTTTAGAAGTGTTATCATATAATTACAATTGTGTTTACATGCGACTACCGTATTTTTGGGACTGTAAGATGCACCGGAATATAAGACGCACCATGATTTTGAAGACGTAATTTTTTTTAAAAAAAGTTTTTGCACTCTGTGGGTCTCCTAAACCCTCTGCACACCTCATTTTTTGCAAACAAAAAAGGACATGCAGAGGCTTTGGGAGGCTTGAAGTGGGCTCCTGGGGCGGGGGGCAAGGACAAAAGCGAACAAAAACAGCCTGTTTTTTGCTCATTTTTGTCCTCCCCAGCCCTCAGGAACACTTTGCAAGCCTCCCAAACCTTCTGCACACCCATTTTTGCAAAGGGGACAGGGTTTTGGTAGGCCAAAAATGCTGTATTCAGTGTATAAGATGCACCCAGATTTTCACCCTCTTTTTTGAGAGAAAAAGGTGCGTATTATACTCCAAAAAATACGGCATATGTTAAACCATAAATGAATGAGTGTTGTGAATAGATAGAGGGGAAAGTTTTATTAAGTATTGCATTACCAACTTAAATCCATAGATGATGGTTACCAAAATCTCCAGCATCTATCATTAATAACACACTGTTAGTAAAATGCTTATTAGTTAGGATTCATTCACCAGAGATTAAAATGAAGATTCTTAAATTTGATTATGGGAATATTAGAATAATGTTTGCAAAATAAATATTATTAAATATTTATTGTATAATAAAACGTATTTGGCATTTGATTGGTTTATCAATTCTAAAAATCAAATATGTTATATGAATGTATGAGAAATACTGAGGTTACCTAGGAATGCAGTAATGCAGATGTAGATTCCCCTCCCCCAAAGTCTTCACTTAAGATAATTTACCAAATATATATGCATATATATCTTCCATTAATCTGAACAATAGTATATCAAGTAATTAGACTTGATATCTGAAATCATACTATTTAAATAAAATAATTGAAAAAGAAAATATTTTTTGGTTTTGTGAATAGTGGCAGCAGTACCATGTTTATATACTGATGTAGATTGTTGTTTTTATTTTTAGCTGTAAATGCTGTTTCCTTGGGTAAGAATGGAGTTGTGGAATTGATATTTAAGATAATTGGGCCTTACAGTAAGAAAAATACTGCCCTTATAAAGTAAGTAGAACATCTGGACATGTTTGCATAACTTTTGCAATGTTAAAGATAATCTTTAAAATATTATCGTACCTAGTAGATAAAATGGGAAAGCTGAGATTATTTTAATACCTCTTTGGTATACAAAGGAAAATAAAAACAGGAAATTAGGGGAAGGAAAAAGAGAGGGGGAAAGAAAATATGAGGTACAAGGGGGAAAAAAAACATTTCTATAGCAATCTGTAAACTTTTCACTTACATTCTTGTTTGTTCTGTTTGTAGGGTTGCTCTAGATACCCTCACTGCACTTCTAAAATCAAGTAAGTGCACAATGCAGTTAGAGAGCATATGGAATGTGACCAGATTAATATTTGATTTTGCAGATAAAGCAAGTGAAAATTAATATTCCATAAAATACAAATTGTCTCAGCTTGTATACTAAAATCATGAAACAAGAAGTGATTTGAGATATAGAAGAATTGGTAGTAGATACTGTAAATGTTATCTACATTTTGAAATAGTAACCACCTTTTTTTGCCTTTTTTCTTGGGACTGCTTCTAGTATCTTTTAATTAAATATACCCCTACACATTCTTTTCCTGAAATCTCAGTGAGATTTCTAAGTTATTCCACAACAAATATATGAGCATTTTAAGATGAGGTAGTGTATGAGTTGCTTACAGATATACCCTACATATATAATTTTGAATGGGACTTGGAAGCATATTACTTTCCAGTCCTTGATTTCTGCCCTATATTGACTTGTATGTACAACAGTACAATAGGTTATTCATAGCTGTTATTTTGTACTTGTTTATCAGTTGTTCCTAAAAGCTATTTCAGATGTTTCTCTCTTAATATTTTATCATAAATGTAGTAGTAAGGGAAGAAATAAATTCTATATTCATTCTAATTCTATATTACTCCATTATTCATTTGCTCTCATAGTTGCAAAAGAAATATCAGGTTGTTTATTTATTATAATACAGCTCTAAATCTTTTTTTCTTCAAGAAACAAATGCACGGAGAGCTGTGGATAGAGGCTATGTCCAAATGTTGTTAACAATTTATGTAGATTGGCACCGTCATGATAGTCGGCATAGACATATGTTAATCCGCAAGGGAATCTTGCAATCTATTAAAAGTATTACCAATATCAAGCTGGGAAGAAAAGCATTTCTAGATGTTGATGGGATGAAAATTCTGTACAACACCTCACAGGTAAGTTTTAAAGACGTTTTTGCTATTATAAAGGGTATATATACAGTACAATTCAAATGGTAATATAAACATTTTGTAGATAAAAATAGATAGAATCCATATATATATTTTAATTCTTCAGCTGAAAAATTATGATTCACAAGAAAATTATTCAGGCTGCACTAGTATATTTTATACTTAGATGTTTTACAACCAGTCTTCGTTTAACAACTGCCTCAGATACTGACCATTCACAAATATGTTGATAATAAATGGTAATAAAAATTGATTTTTCTGATCAACAACTCTTCAGTGTGTAATTGATTAATGTCTGGTCACTTTCAGGCAGCTGCTGTATCCAGCCATGGGTTCTAATCAACTAATTAAGGTTACAAAGCTGAATTTGTTAACTTGTAGTTAGCTCTTAGGAAAATGCGGCACTGTAGAGAAAAGCAGCTCAGGAAGAGATAGCTTATTTAAGCCCTCGCTCTGTCCTGTAAAGAGACCAAAAAGAAGAAAAATATGATCAGTCACAGTTGCTTTATATAAAGAACATTTTCTGAATGTGATGACAGTTACCAGTGATCTTTGAAATCTGTCCCTCCCTCCCTCCCTCCCTCTCTCCACTGTTTTGCTTAATGAACAAGTCATTGGAACTAATTGCAATTGCTAAATAAGAACTACCTATATTGCTAATTGGTAGTATATTTTATTAGTCATAGCTCTTTCTGACCAAATAAGTTTTTATTTCTAAAAAAGCACTCTGAATGGGTGCTTTTTACGGAATGTCTATACTGATATGTGGTATAGCAGGGGTCCCCAATCCCTGGTCCATGGACTGGCACCGATCTGGTTCATGCCAGAAACCAGGCCTTGCAAACAAGTGGAGCTCCATCCACGGGATGCAGGGACCATGCGAAATCACACCCTCTTTGGTCCATGGAAAAACCTCTCTCCACAGAACCTGTCCCTGATACCCAAAAGGTTGGGTGCCACTGTATTATAGGATCCCCAGATTTTAACAATACTGCTTATGTAAATTATCCATAAGAAACAATATAAAATCCCTAATCAAAATGTATCCATTCATAAAGCAGCCATGATACACAATGCAAAACAGACTAAGAAATGTATAAACAAATCCAATTACATAGCAAATAGTCCACATAAAATCTTCATCCTATAAATGCATACAAGCTCAATGGTACCATTTATAGTGATAACAGATGCTATATGCCTTATCTATCTTTTGAACCTTTTCTCAATGTGGAGCTAAGTCTGATTACAGTCAAACTACATTACAGTCTGTTTCAAAAGACAGCTACAACTGCTGACATCCCACCCCCCTTTTTCATGAAAATGGAATAATCCAGAGCCTTTTCCAGAACAACTAACTCAGCAGGTTAATTATAGTTAGAGAATATGATCCTAGATCAGAGATCAAAACCACCACTTTAAAATTGCACCCAAAGGTCTTACAGTGCACTCACCGAGGGAGGCCTTATTAGCAAATTGGACGCTATATTTTTCACCAGGATCAATGACCTGTTGATAAGCCGATACTGACTTGAAAGAACAAAAGGGGTAGGAAAGAGTCAGCCAATGAAGACTGGGCAAGTCTTGCTCATATCCTATATCCTATGGTTCCAGGGTGAGGATATCAGTTTCTCTGCTGGTATAAGTGTTCTCTCTAGAAGCCCTTGGGAGTTAATAAGAGCTACTTGATGGAAGAAAAAAAGAAGGCTATAAAGTGCAAAAGAACAGAAACTATTTGAAGTTGGCTTTCGTGTTTGCTGCATCTGTGCCATTCCAATATTGTTCTCTATTTATTCTGAAATAAACACAATTATTTTCAACTAATTGCATGGAAATTTTCAATTGTTTTGTTTGCGGTTTATTTCTGAATAATGAAATGGCATCAGAGCATAACGCATAATCACGCTGATACTATAGGAGTTCAACATAGACAAGATTCATATTATCATTCAACATTTTAGATTTTCTAGTACAAAGAAAGAATTGCCTAAGAATTGCTGCACTTTGAAATAATTGCAACATTTGTATTGCCATTTCCTGTATATGTTGCAGCGGCTTGTTAGAATTGTGTTTTGTGCATGCATATAAGTTTATGTAAGAACATAAATGAGGCAAGAATTCTATTCTAAATGAATTAAAATATACTCTCTTTGTAACGTCAAGTTATAGTTTATAAAATATTTTATCTTCTGTAATTTAATATATGAGTTTACTTCTATAATAGGAATGCCTTGCAGTAAGAACTCTGGATCCACTTGTCAACATTTCCAGTCTGATAATGAGGAAATGCTATCCTAAAAATCGTCTTCCATTACCGACCATTAAAAGTGCTTTCCATTTCCAACTACCTGTTATGCCTCTTAATGGACCAGTGTATCAGCTGTATAGTTTGCCTCCTGAAGGTATGAGCAATTTTAAAACTATTTAATTTAGAATCAGAATAGAGCTGGAAGGGACTTGGAAGTCTGCTAGTCCAGCGCCCTGCTTAAGCAGGAGATCCTATACCATTTCAAACAAGTGACTCTCCAGTCTCTTCTTAAAAACCTCTAGTGATGAAGCACCTACAACGTCTGAAGGCAACATTGTGGTCTTGTCTAATTTGCCCTAATTTGGGTATTTGATACCTGTTCCTGAAATTCTATTATCACAATAAAAAATATCTCTTGTAAAATAATATTTTAAAAAATTAATATGCATTCTTGTACTGTATAATTGCTACAAAACTAAAATGTATATCTACAGCACCGTAATTTTAATTTTGTTCTACTGACCAAAATCAAATTCTTAAATTCAAATTGTTTTCGGTGATTTTATCTTCCATCAACCTGTTTTATTGGTAGTATTGGTTTTGTCAAGTGAAATAGTGCACCAACTTCCTCCTTGTCACCCCTCCCTCAAATATTTCTGGATATTGGGATGGGCATGTTCCTCAATAGTAAGAGCTGTGCTAGATGGCATTGCAGTCAGAAGGAGGAACAAAATTAAATAACAGTTATAATTTTGTTAACAATATCTCACTTACGCACCTAGAAGAGGAGATGGTTCTGTGTGAATGGGCGCAAGTGTGTGCATACGGAGCTCCATTTGTGCGAGCAGTGTGCATGTGTACCTGCCACTCATACAAATGGAGCACATATGCAAATGCTCACCTCTGCTTGAGCAAATGGGAATGTGCATGTATCCATGCTCATTCTCTGTTTCTGCAGCCTAGTGGCAAATAGTTCACAGCCCATTAGTGGCCTGTGGCCCGAGAGGTTAGGGATCCCTGGTATACAGTAAAGAGAAGGCTGTCTTGCTTCTCAAATGTAGGAACTACATGTTTTGGGAGTCATTCTATAACTCTTGAAGCTTAAAGTTAACAATGAATAGGTTTGTAGATAAGCAATGTGCATGCTCTCAACTGAAAAGGTGAACTATGTTTCTATTCATAAAAAATATGCTTTTTCTGTAGAATAAAATTATACTGAGACAGCAATAAAAGTGTATTGTGGATAGGTTAGATGCTAGACAACAATAACTGTAGGTTCTTGACCATAAAACACAATAATAAGTACAGGATAGAGGCTTAAAAATAATAAATTAAACTATTAATATGCCTGGTTCAAGTGGACTATCTTTGCCTAGTTCTGAAATGTTAAGAACATTGGCCTTAGGTGAGCCTCATTGCAGAAAGCTTAGGAGCAGCATTGTGAAGACTGCATTCATGTCTGTCTCTTTCCTGCTTGTGGGATCATGTTGTCACTGGAAGAGCTTGGCAATTGGTATATCATGGTGTCTAGAAGCTGTGGGGGCCTGAATGGGGGACAACAGGCTTTAGCTGAACCCTGGCAAGACCAAATGGCTTTGGGTGCATCTCCCGCCCCAATGGGTCAGACCTGCCCCACCCACACTAGCAAAGGAGGCATGCTGTGAGTTCTGTTAGCCAGGAAATATTGGTGGTGGGGTCCAAGAGAAGAGCTTTCTCTGCTATGGCGCCCACCTTTGGAACATGTTGCCTGCCCCCCAGAGTGAGATCAGCTGCAAATCTCCTTACTTTCCACAAGACTTGGCTGGGGACTTGGGAGTATCACACTGAAGGTAGTTGTTGGACCAGTAGTAGATCCCATCTCCCCCTGCGCATCTCTGCTCCCTTCCTTCCCATCTTTGAATGACCCGGGTTTTTTGGCCTGATTGGGGAGGGGGGGATATTACATATGGAAATGTGGCAAAAGAGAGCAGAGGGAAATTGCTCCAATTCCTTCCATAAAATAAAAATAAAATGGATTCAAATTGTACAGCCAACTTTGCTTTCAGCATTTAACTCATTGTGTGTGATAGGGCTGATCCTGGTATCAAATGCACACTTTCAAGCATTTTTTAAAATGGAAAGTCTGTATTAAAATACTGTTAGTTGCCAAAATAAGTCAACAAAATTTTTTAATAGCTACAGTCTGTTAATTCTGGCTTAGATTGAGAGAAATATCAGTGTGTATGGAGTGGGGGTGGAGGAGTAAGGTCAGCCAAATATTATTTCCCCACCCATAAAACATTTTTGGGCACTCTGGGACCTTCTGTCTCCCTGCAGTATATCTGGCAGGGTGTATTGCAGGGAGATAGAACTGCTGAACATAAATTGATGTGTCTTTAAATGAGTGGGATATGAGAACTGTTGTGTCTCATTTTTCAGCAAGTCCTGTCTCTATCTCCTCCACTTTAGGACCCCTTCCAGGTTTTCAAAATAAGTTTTCAGAGAATGAACTATTAATTAAGAGTTTAATATACATAAACACTGTCATTCTGTAGTCTACCTAATGAACCTCCTGGGTAAAATACTGAATAAACCTGTTTGTTACTGTATAATTAAATATACAGCACATGGTGTCATGGAAAGTTAAGTTTTTATGTAGTATTAGGTTCCAGTTGATGAGTGAGAAGTTTCACATGCATCATTTCTTTTCTGGGATATACATATTGTAGAAAACGTACATCTGCCCTACTTATAGAGCATTTTATATCACAGTGGATGACGTAGTAGATGAAAGTGATGACAATGATGACATCGACACAGAATCTGAGGTTGAAAATGATAACGAAGATGACATAGATCAACACTTTAAGGTTAGTAATACTTTTGAAGAAATAACATATATTCTAAAAATATTATTTTTACCCTTCAGAGAAGTTGCTTATTTGAATACTGGAAAACAGTGTGTTTTCCAAATAATGAATACATTGAATGTACTTTTAATAGACTTACAGTAAAAAATAGGAAGGTAATAGTGTTGAAACATACATTGATAACTTTTAAAACAATAATTACACTTGGGATTGCAGTGTTTCACAAAACCACCATATTTTTCGGAGTTCAAGACATACCGGAGTATAAGATGCACCCAGGTTTTGAAGAGGCAATTTCTTTTTAAAAGTAGGTAGGTAGATAGCGGGAGACAGAGGGAGAGAAAGAGAGAGAAATACAGTAGGTAGGTAAGGAGAAAGAGAGTAGGTAGGTTGGTAGGTAGATAAAGAGATAGAGAGAGAGAAATACAGGAGGGAGGAGGGAATAGGTAAAGGGATAGAGAGAAATAGAGAGAGAGAAATACAATAGATAGGGAGAGAGAGTGTAGTTAGGTAGATAAAGGGATAGAGAGAGAGAAATAGAGAGAAATACAGTAGATAGGGAGAGAGAGAGGTAGGTTGGTAGGTAGATAAAGGGATAGAGAGAGAGAAATACAGTAGGGAGGGAGGGAGGGAAGGAGTAGATAGGTAGGGAGGTAAAGGGATAGAGAGAAATAGAGAGAAATACAATAAGATAGGGAGAGAGAGTGTAGTTAGGTAGGTAGATAAAGGGATATATATATATATATATACACACACATATATATACTTAAAGTCACAACCCCTGGTATGCCCAAGGGTGGGAGGAAGGTCACACTTCCACTCTCTGTCATTAGGCTCGTCACAAGAGTCCATCCAGACAGAAACCCAATATTTTTTACTGTTGCCTTTTTTGTTACATTTGTTATATTTATGCTGATAAATAAATAAAGGGAGACTAGTATAGATCTATTTCAAGCTATTTAGCTCTCATCAGCTAGCCATACCCAAGTTTTTGGGAATCGAACCTGTGCTCTATTGCCTCCCAGGCAGGGAGTTAACCATTTGAGCTACAGAGAACGACTCCTTTATCAGCCAGCCAGGGTGGGAGGTATATACTTAAAGTCACAACCCCTGGTATGCCCAAGTGTGGGAGGAAGGTCACACTTCCACTCTCTGTCATTAGGCTCGTCACAAGAGTCCATCCAGACAGAAACCCAATGGAAGTGTGACCTTCCTCCCACACTTGGGCATACCAGGGGTTGTGACTTTAAGTATATACCTCCCACCCTGGCTGGCTGATAAAGGAGTCGTTCTCTGTAGCTCAAATGGTTAACTCCCTGCCTGGGAGGCAATAGAGCACAGGTTCGATTCCCAAAAACTTGGGTATGGCTAGCTGATGAGAGCTAAATAGCTTGAAATAGATCTATACTAGTCTCCCTTTATTTATTTATCAGCATAAATATAACATATATATACAGTAGGTAGGTAGGGGGAGAGAGAGAGAGAGTGAGTAGGTAGGTAGATGTTTCCAGCTGTATTTATCCATGTGCTGGGGAAGGAAATGGCTGAAAACCTGTAGTGCCTAAAACTCATCAACCACTCTAACTAAACAGCTTTCCGAAAGGGGAAAAAAAAGGTTTTGCACTCTGCAAATCTCCCCCAAATGGCCCGTTTTTCGCGAACATGGGCCTGTTTTTTTTTTTCAAATAAAAGACATGAATAGCCTTGGGGGAAAGCTTGCAGAGTGCTCTTGGGGGGGTGGGGGTGGGAAAAAGATCAAAAGGCCTGTTTTTCGTGAAAACGGGCCGTTTTTTGTCAAAAAAATGCATGCATAGCTTTATGGAGGCCTATAGAGTGCTACTGGGGGCTGGGGGGGGGGAATGGCCCATTTTTTGTTTATTTCTTCCCTCCCCAGCCCCCAGGAGCTTTTCTGAAAGCCTCCATAAGGCTATGCACAGCCATTTTGGTGAAGGGGGCAGGGTCTCAGGAGGCAAAAAATGCTGTATTCGGTGTATAAAACGCACCCAGATTTTCAGCCTCTTTTTAGAGGAAATAAGGTGCGTCTTATACTCTGAAAAATATGGTATACAGTCATACAAGATTTCTCTGCTTCTGTATCAATATGTGTTGATTTCTACTCAATTTTACCAAAACAAAGAATCTGCCTGTGTAGTCACATGAAGAGCCAAACATTTGTCCAGCCATGCTTTATCTCTGGAAGCAAGTGGATGACACAAGTGGATTGCATAGCCCCAGAGTCACAGCATGCAGCCCCTTCTGCTCAGTGATGCAGAGCCACAACCACTCCAACCCAGCAGTGTGGCACAAAGCTGCAGCTGCCCCAGCCTAACAGCACGAAGACCCAGCCAGCCTAGCCCAGCAGCATGGCACAAAGATCCAGCTGCAGTTATCTTCACTGTACTGTAAATTGAAGTCCCTGCCACCCTGCATTCCACTACTCCAGCTGACCCCCCCCCCCCGTTTTTTTCCTCATACTGATGAAGTGTGCCCAGCCTGGCCTTTCGCAAGACAGCTGCTGGCCAAGCGAGGCCTTCTTCCTAAGGTCTTGCTAGGAAATTGTTGTGTGCAACCTTGAAAAGCTGATTTCTCGTGGCAAGCAACTGCCTCACCAAAGGCCAGGCTGAGCATGCTTGGTTAGCAGTGTCCCTCCATATTAGAAATTTCCTCCCTTATTAGAGGATAGATAGTCACTTTATCTGCCTGGATGCATTCTGAAGCTTCCAGAGGTCATTTGCAAGTGTAACCCATGCCATCTCAGTATATAATCTGGTTTGAACCCTGTTGGAAGGGGGGCAAAAAATCCACTTCACCCAAGGCCCCTTTAAGCTGAGTGTCTAATGCTCTTTCAGCAATTTTCTCTAAAAAGGGAAGAATGAAGAGTGAACAAAAATTATTCATCAGGTTCAAGAACAGCCTCTTGAGAAAGGGGTATGCCAACACCTCCTTCATGGCAGATGCTTCCATCCTTTCTCACAATGAGGCATAGTCACCATTTGGATCCAACTTCTTGGGTGGCCATAACCATGCTGAAGACTATTTCCCAAAGCAGACCTGCAAGGGCTCCCCTGGTTCCTTGTTACCCAAATGGAACCTGGTCAGACAACTGGTAATCTAATGCAGTAAGAGTAGAGAAGTAAGCTCACTTTACTGCTCTTATCAGATCCATAGTTACTATGAACTCTTGTGCCACATCTGACTATGTGCCCAGAAAATACTGATTCTTTGGACACAGAACATAATCCTAGTGTACTCCATTACTAATCTGACCATAGAGTTGAGACGTTTGGGCAGGAATATTGCTACACTGCAGAGAGGAAATCCCAAAGGTGTTTTTCAAAAGGCAACTGGACTTTCTTGGGTTTTTTTTGGAGACATTTCACTTCTCATCCAAGAAGCTTCTTCAACTGATGAGAAGCAAAATGTCTCCAAAGAAAAACAAGAAAATCCAGTTGCCCCTTGAAAAAGCACCTTTGGGACAACCATGATATGGATGACTGAGAATATCTATAGACATGCAGAGAGGAAGGTAAGCAGGCTGCAGTCCCAACTGATTCCTACAACTGAGCCTCATAAAACAAGGATCTCACATCTGGTTATGCTGCATCAGCTCATGACATTGGCGCAACACCTGAAATCTGGGAGGGCCTATTTTTAGGAGGTGTGCCCCTCCATTCTACATGTATCATCTTAACGAGTGTTGCACTTTTTGGGGGGGAGGGGCTATCTATGAAACTGCCTTCATCTTTTACCAGCTTGAGTGAGCTTGCTGCAATCATTCTTAACTACATTGGCATTACAATATATTTCCTTCTTATTCTACTCCCTTAAATTTTATTATAGCCGAAGATCAATATATTCTGACATCAGAAGAATTTTATCACCCATGGTGGAAAATCAAGTGAAATGGGATGAGGCAGAATAGGGATCAGTAATGGGGAACAGCCAGTTTTATGCTGGTAAGGTTTTTCTGCTGACTCAGAGATAGGGAAAACACACAGTGTGTTGTAACCAGTTTCCATCAACCAATCAGAAGATTTGATGTTTTTCCTCTGTAAGCCTAGAAGAACCTTATTTTTAAGAAGTATTCAGTATTTTAGTCATTTTAACTAAAAACATAGATTCCCCAAGCTTTTTAATTATGCTTATGGACTTTTTTTTTTTAGAACGATGACATTGAGACAGATATTGATAAACTGAAACCAAAGCAGGAATTGGGGCGACCGGTGGAAGATTTGAGAATGTATGAACAATTTTTCCCAGAACTCTCAGAGAATTTTCAGGTAAGGATGCTACTATTTTGAAATCTAGTCATTTTAATTTACCAGTGATGTTTTGGTAATTTTAGATAAGCATGCCGCTTCTCTGCCTAATTTTATATGGATAATAGAATATTTTGGAAAGCAATCTGTGTATTAGATTAACTGGAATAAATCTTGCCAACATTCTTTGGGCTATATATCAAGAAAATTCTTAGCGACCTTAAAGATTAAATTATTAAAGAAGAACAAGAACAAATGAAAAGCAATGGGCCTGTCCTCTCACACAAGCCAGACATATCTCTCCATCCAATTGTATTGTTACCAGAGACCCCAACCTGCTAAAGGACTGACAGAAAAACTTAGATACCCAATAGAAGGAAGCAAATATTCTATCAACTCCCCATTAGAATGCCTCCAAAGAATCAAAGACATGACCATAGATAAAATCATGGTCTCATTTGATGTCACAGTACTCTTTACATCCATAGATGCAGAATTACATCCATAAAACAGCACTGCTACTACACACCACACCTGACCTGACCAAATACACCAAGTTTGAAATACCCAGAATCATGAAACTCAACCTTTGCCTAACCACATACTTTCAATCCAATGGACAAATATATCAACAAATCAAAGGAATGCTAATGGGATCATTATTTTTAGGACTCATAGCAGAGATCCTAATGCAATGCTTAGAATCTATAGCATTGCCAGATATGCAACCCAAAAGTATGGATCTGGTATATAGATGACATCTTTGTCATAATAAAAAAGGACCAGCTAGAGAAAATGCATAAAACTATCACATTTTCAAAGGAATAATATTCACAAGGGAAGAAGAAAACAACAATATGCTACCTTTCTTGGATATCTCTTCATCAGCAGAGGCAATATGACAAATTAGAAACACAAGTCTATCATACAATCAAGTGCTCCACTATCAAAGAAACAATTTCCCACAAAAGAAGCTGTATATACTATTTAGATAAGCACAAATATACTGCAGCAGTCCTGAACATTAGAAAAAGGAAAAAGATCATCTATATAACATCTTTCATAAAAATTGGTATCCATGCTACTTTATCAAAAAGTGCCTGACTAGTGAACCCAATATTACAAGCCACAACAAACACAAGTTGTGAAAAAAATAACACTGCCATACATCAAAAACATCTTGGTGTATTTGGTCAGGTCAGGTGTGCTATGTAGTAGTGCTGTTATGGATTCTTTTGCTAATTCTGCATCTATGGATGTAAAGAATGCTGTGACATCAAATGAGACCATCAACTGATTATTACAGTCTATTACAACCTCATGGCATCACTGTAGCACACAAACTGACTAATACTCAGCAGCCCCCGAAAAAAAAGGGCAGGAAACATCTACAACATAAGAACCATAACAGCCACCGTATAAGACAAACGGGCAGAAGACTAGCTGAGCGCATTCATGAACTTGAAATCAGAAAAAATTAGGACATTCATGGACAGGCTTAGCCATAGTTTCAATTGGGAAATTCTGAACATCCTAGACCAAGGCAGTCCAAAAATATTACAGAATCCCTGGAAGCCTGGCACTCAGACAAATCCACCATCAATAGGAAGATAGAAATTAACAATATCTATATATCACTCAAAAGATACAATCAAAAAGTCAAACAGAAAATAAAAAGGCCAAACATTTCCTCACATCAATCAATACTCAGAAATAAACAAGCAATAAAGTATACCCTAATCAAGGAATTACAGTATTAAGTAGGTAAACAACAGCCTATTCAGGAAAGAACATTCCCAACTTGTCCCACTGCCAGGACAAGTCACTTGTATATGAACAGAAGCCAACTCCATTCCCTTCTAGCAATACTGATGTTACCGACTTGGCTAATGAAACATCTGCAAGAAAATAACCAAGCTCAGAGAGCACCAAAGACACCACAATTCAACCCTGAAGTACAAATATTCTATTAATATGAGCTCTGCTTTGCAAAGAGTTGGGTTTTGTGATCTCTGCTGATTAAATTAAATACTTGACATTTTAAATTCCTCAAAATCTTTCTAAATATATGGAAATTAACATGTTGACATTTTTAGAAAAGACTGATCTAAACAGTCATAAATAAATTAAAATGCTCTTAGTCTACAGAACAATTAATCTTATTAATTGTATTAAAATTAATATTATTCCTTGTGCATTTAATAGCTGGAGATGCATGCTGAGAGAAATCTTTGTACTTTATTGGATACACGCTAGTGGTGGATTTCTGCCGGTTCGCATCGGATCGGGAGAACCGGATGGTGAAATGGCCCCGGAAGTAACTTCCGGAACGCCTGCCCCGGCCTTGTCGCTCCATGCTCACCTCCACCCGCTGGAGAGGTTCAGCGGCACAATCCACCAGATAGCAGAGGCAAGCTCAGGAGTTTTCTCCTGGATTCCCCTCTGTCTTGCCTCCTCCGATCTCCCAAAGTTCTTTCCCCAACGTGTGGTAGCTTTGTCTTGGATTCCCCTCTGTCTTGCCTCCTCCAATCTCCCAAAGTTCTTTCCCCAGCATGTGATAGCTTTCTACTGGATTCCCCTCTGTCTTGCCTCCACCGATGTCCCAAAGTTCTTTCCCCAACATGTGATAGCTTCCTACTGGATTCCCCTCTGTCTTGCCTCCACCGATCTCCCAAAGTTCTTTCCCCAATGTGTGGTAGCTTTGTCTTGGATTCCCCTCTGTCTTGCCTCCACCGATCTCCCGAAGTTCTTTCCCCAATGTGTGATAGCTTTCTACTGGATTTCTCTCTGTCATGCCTTCTCCATCTCCCTAATGTCGGCCCTTAATCCTCCAGTTGTCTATTTTTGGGAGGTTTTCCCCTCTCTTCCCCCCCCCCTTCATAGGAGTTCCAAAAAAATTTGCCACATGCCTTGGAGGTGGTGGTCATGTGACTGAGTGTGCATGAGTGATGTCATGAGTGATACCTGCCCGGTCACATGACTGCCAAGCCCATGCCCACAAAATAGGCCACACCCACAGAATAGGTTGTAAAAAAAATTGAAACCCACCACTGATACACACTGAAGTTTGATACACTCATGGATTTTTAACTCTTCGGGAGAATTTTATTTTGAAATTAGGTGATAAAATGTTATATTGGAAACTGTGTGAAAATTGGAATACTCGCTTCAAATCACTTGTTATGTAATGATTGTATGAAGGATTTGTTTTCACTTTGAAATGGAATTTGGTCTTCCTGGTTTACAATTGTGGCAGTTTCTTCAACTTAAACATTGTTTTGATAGCCCAAAAGTGGCAATTGTCATGGCTGCTTCTAAGGTATCTAAGTTTTTTTTTTTATTTGATGGAATCCATGATTGAATTTAAGTTGATAGCATATCTGTACCCCCCCCCCCCAAAACAGTTTTAAAGTGAATACTACTGAGATTTATCAACTGTGGACTAAAGAATTGAAATATCTGAAAATGCCTTCTCAACTATCATAAGATCTTAAGAATGTTAAATATTAACAGACTTGTTAATATCATTAATATTTGTGCCTGAGAATGAAATGAAGATAATTAAGCTTGAAACACACACAAAAAAGTTAAATATTGTCTACTAGGATGGCTAAGTAAATTCATGAAAGTCTTAATGGTTGTGCACTTTATTTTTATCAAGTTCACATTAATTGAAATGTGCCTCATAGAGAATTAAACCAGAATTAAAACTGAGCAGGTTTGTGTATGTCATTCCTGCTTTATTCAATTCAGAATATAAAAAAAATTGAGCAGGGGGCTCCAGCCTTGAGCAGGAAATTGGACAAAGACCTCCAAGGTCTCTTCCAAACCTATAGTCTGATATATTTGCATAAGGGTAATCCTTCAATTTTGTTGAGGTACAAAGTTTGTATCCATAATTACCAGTAATCAGGAGCAGATATATTTTTACCCTTTTGAAATTTCCATATATGACTTGATTGTATTATCTTCTGTTGAGTTGTCGCCAATTCTTGGAGACTGCCTAGACAACTCACTCTCTTTGCAACGGAGACTGGAACTCATGGTCTCCCAATTTGTAGCCCGATGCCCTAACCACTACATCAAATTGGCTCTCTTCTGACTTCATAGTATCTAATAAATCTGAATTAGAATTTGGATTCAGATTTGGTGAATGTTTATTTGATCCAATAAGTCATGTAAAGTGAACCATATCACTTTCAATATTAATTAGCATGTAAATTCTTTCTGACATTGTCATTATTTTTTTTCACATTTAACTTCTTCAAAAGGAAATTATCTATTATTTATCTCCATTTCTCCATGGTTTATTCCTTCTGTCTGGATCAGATCCTTCTTTCTGATTCATTGCTCTTTCTTCAACATTTAATATTGTAATCCTCTAACAAGTATCCGGCATTTTTTTTTCTTTAATATTAAGGAATGTGACCTCATTTCAAAGGAACCAAAATCTTTTTCAAACAACTCAGCTCCAGGAGGACCTATTGTTGTTCCCACTGCTGGAGAGGAACCATCCTTAACAAATGACATGATGCAACTTCCTGTGAAAGAGAGTAATCTACAAAGTGAAGACTGTAATAAAAGACCAGGCTTTTTGGGATTGGTAAAAAATGATGGTATCATGGATAATAGTTTGCAACATCAAGGTGATCAAATGAGATTGCTTCCATCATGCCAGTGCCTAAATCATGAAATTGTAAGAGACTTTGACCGAATTTCACTTCAACATACTTCCAAAAGTGAACCGTCCAAAATTTCTAAGACCGTGACAAAAAGCGAATGTAAAACTAGCATTAGTGAAATTACCTGTAATAAAACTTTTCAACATGTTCCAACATGTGGAAGTGTTTTGTTTGAGGGACGGTCTGTCCAGCTGGGAAAACTATGCTGTTCTGGACCTGATCCTGAAGAAGAAGAAGTATCTTGTTCAGTTTCTGTAGGAGAGCAAGTAACAATTGAAGTGCCTGATACAATACAATTGCATGATCCAGAACTCTATATTGAAACAGTGAAAAATACTAGATCTGTTCCTGAATATTCTGAAGTTGCTTATCCTGATTATTTTGGACATATTCCACCTCCATTTAAAGAACCTATCCTTGACAGACCATATGGTGTACAGAGGTAAGTTCATCTTTTTCTCCTCAAACATGTCTAGAGAAGGATTTAATATAATGTTTGTGTATCATTCACAGTAAAATTAATATTACTAGATTCAAATATAACAGTTATTAATGGAATATACTATTTGGATTCAAGATTGATGCTATAAATGAAGGAAAGAAAGGCAGTTTTCATCCATTCAGCCCTGCAGTCCTTCTCACCATAACCCTTCAAATGAACTTCAAATCGTCAAGAGAAAATTTTGGAATGCTGAAAAAATGAAGGGAAAGTAAAAGGTCCCACTTAATTATGAAATTCCTTTCAGAAATTTTGGATTCAACTTCTTTGATTTGCCTGTCCGTAAAGAAAAATACTGTATTACTAGGTAATATATGAGAACATTTTGAGAATGCAGAATTCTGTATATTACTAGACAATCTGTGACCTGTTGTGCATCGTTTCAGAGATACCATATTTTTCGGAGTATAAGACGCACCAAGGTTTTGAAGAGGCAAATAAAAAAAAAAGTTTTTGCACTCTGTAAACCTCCCCAAAACAGCCCATTTTTTGCGAAAATGGGCCCGTTTCCCCCCCAAAAAAGGCACAAATAGCCTTTAGGGGGTTTGCAGAGTGCTCCTGGGGGCTGGGGGCGGGGGTTAAAATTGAGCAAAAAAATGGGCCTTTTTTTGCTCATTTCTGCCCTCCCCAGCCCCCAGGAGCTCTCTAAAAGCTTCCTACAAGCTATGCACGACCATTTTGGTGAAGGGGGTGGGGTTTCGGGTGGCAAAAATGGTATATTCAGTGTATAAGACGCACCCAAGATTTTCAGCCTCTTTTTTGAGGGAAAAAGATGCGTCTTATATCCAAAAAATACGGTAGTTCCTTACCTAGACAGAAACAAAATGATCACAGGTGGGCAAAAGATTAGAGGGAGCAACAGTAACTTCCAACTTCCTGCCAGCTTCCCCATTGACTTTCCGTGTGGGAAGCTGGCAAGGAATATTGGAAATGATGATCATATGACTGTGGCTGACTATAGCAGTGCTGAAGTGACCACAGTTTTGCCAAATTTCAACCCCACAAGAATCATGGTTTATAGATTTTAGATGCTCCCTTTAAGTTAGCCCATTTGAAGTAAATTGACTCAAAATTTGTTGCCATGTCATGCATCATTTTGCTCAATTTAAGGTTACAAACAGACAGAGAGGAGAGTTTCAGTAATACATCCATGAAACTTTTTCCGATCATTTTATGTATCTTAACATTTAAATTACTAATCATTTTGATAATTTGCATTGGAACATTCTAAATATTAGATTGTAACCTTTTTATATGGATGTGTAGTTTACTGGGATAAAATGCTAAATCTCTTTATAAAATGTAAAATGATTTATGTTATACTGAAAAATATTACCATCTGCATCAAAGAATATAGAACATTTAGAATTCTCAGATATTGCATAATCTCATGTTTTATTCCTTTTCTTCCACAAGGAAGAAGAGAATGGCTGCCAGTCACATGCGAACTCTGATGTATGTGAAAGAAATATTGGATATTTCTCCATAACATCGGGGTCTCTTAAACTCCTTTTTGACAATAGTTGGCAGTGAATGGGTGTGTGCATTTTCCTTGAACCTTGCTTTTTAAATTGATGGAGGGGGAGGGGAAACTCATGCAGAGATTCATATTTATTCTTCCTTTCTCAATCAAAATGACTTATAAAAATTGATTTAACATATGTAAATTATCACTAAGGTTAGCGCTATAGTAATACATAAAGCCAGTAGTCATTTCAGAGTTGCGCTTGTGCATAAGTCATAGCCTGAATTGATACATTTGTAACTATAATTATAAAGAAATATAATTGCAGCATGGCTATAGAGAAACAATAGAGTTGAGATTCATATTTCAGATCCTATCTAAGTTTAATGGGACAAGTAGTCCTTGACTTACAACCATTCATTAAATGACCATTTGAAATCACAGTGTCACTGAAAAAAAAGACTTATATAGTTGATACAGCATCCCCAGGGTCCCATCATCAAAATTCAGATGCTTGGCAATTGGCATTTATTGATGATATTTGCATCATCCCAGGATCACATGATCACCATGCACAACCTTCTCAGCCAGCTTCCGACAGGCATAGTCAATGGAGGAAGTTGGATTTCCTTAACAACCACATGATTCACTTAACTATAATAATTCACTTAACTGGTAAATAAAGGTCATAAAATTGGGCACAATTCACTTAACAACTGCTTTGGTTAAAAACAGAAATTCTGGTACCAATTGTGCTTGCAGATTGAGTACTGCCTGTATTGGTTTTGAAAAATGCGGAGAAAATAGAATTAGCTGTAGAATAAATCAGGCGGAAAGCTGCTATATATTTCTTGAAATAGTTTTGGTTTGCTAAGTGAACAGGCAGATAGAATTCATGGAAATATGTCACAAATGATAACTTAGGTGAAGGAGGACTCTAACATTCATTTAATATACAAGTACTGCATCAAAAAAACATTTTCAAAGCTGTTGAATTTTAGTTAGTCTTGAAATAAGGAGAAATAGATAATTTTTTCATAATCAAGTCCTGAAAATGTTAGTGGTGTATTTTAAATTCTGAATGTGCCTTTTTCATGAATCTGCTTAAATGAGGACATTTGAAAAAGTGAAATATCTCTTGATTTTATTACTAAAACAGTTAACTTTCCTGTGGGGCATGCTAAACCCTTACTTGCTGTAAAGTCTATGAATTTGGACAAGTAAGGTGAAATGCTTTCTAGTTTTTTTATCATGGACAAGTGCCTTAGTGTGGACAAATTCAAATATATTTTTTCATCTTTATTGCTGTGTCTGTTAATTCTTTTAACAATAGTTTACAATTGGGATAGCATTGTGTTCTTACTGTCAGTTTGTCATTCCATTCTATATGTGCATTATTTTTGGGATATCTTCTTTATCCCATGGCTAAGCTCAAATGAATAATGTGAAAATAATTCAAATAAATATTAATTAAAATATTTTTCTTTGCTGAAGTGCAGTTTTCTGCTTTTTGATAATTATGTATAGTTATAAACATTTTCCATATAAAATAAGTAAACAACAATAAGTCATTCTAACAATGAAGGATTGCTATTGATGGAAACTTAAGGGCTTTTCATATTAATTGTACCATTAATATTCTTGGATATAAAACAAAGATTTTGTATATCTTTGAAATATCTTTAGGAGTCAAAGTCTTAGAAACAAAAAAATATTATGCATTATATATATTGGAGGTAGCAAGGGTTCCCATATATTTGAATATATGATATGAAATATATGAAATGAAATATTTAGAAATAATTTATTTTAACAAGATTTTCCTTGAGATAATCCATGGTCAGCCATTCTGAGTTTATACTTGAGAAAACTTCAGACATGCCTTATGAAGAGACAACTTTACTTATCCAGATGTAGCTCAACATTTCGATTGAGATGCAAGAAATATCTGCAATACATCTCAAATGAAAACAGAAGTCATCTGAAATGAGAGGCAGTTTTCCCAATAGTAACAGACTATTTCTATCAAAAACATCTCAATGTATCGTGCTCTTTTATTGCTTTGTGAGACGCATGGTTCCTGTGTAGCTCTTGAAAGGACTAAAATTTGCTATATTTCAACTTTTCAGTGTAGGAATTTCAGCTGGTTAGTGATCTTCAGGAAAATTTCTACATGGTTAACATGTCTTGTAGGAAATTGGGTCCATGGACGAATACATAAACACATAGATACCCACTCATCAGCAAATTGTTTCTCTCATACGTATTATGTTCAGATATTTAATACAGCAGTTCCTACAGTATGGTTACATAGCTGAAAAAAGCATCTCTCTTTTTCTATTGAGAGGCTCATCATATTTAATTAGAAATTTCCAGAGGTGAGAGGCTTGCACTCTAACCCAATCACTGCAATGTATTCAAACTATAATCGCATGAATTTTTAATATAACCAATTTTCAAACCTGAACTAGCTTTAATTACTAATACTAATTGAAATAATCATTAAATGCTAATACATAATGGGCATGTTTCCTGTAATAAGGAAACCAAACATTGGGTCTGAAAGCCTCAATGTGTTATGTACAAGCCATTTTCTTTCTGTTCAGAAAACAATTGTGGCAAGTTCCACAAATAATACTGTATATTAAAGTAGAAACTTGACTTTCAAACTCCTCTTTCTTTCTTTATGCACTGATTCTACATGTGGCACTGTACTGTAAAAATTTTGAAATATGGCATCTTACTTCCTTTTCTAAATAGGACAAAAATTGCCCAGGATATTGAAAGACTTATTCATCCTAATGATATTATAGACAGAGTTGTATATGATCTTGATAATCTCAGGTAAGTTTTATATGAAAATCTTTATTTCATAATGATTAATCACCTATTCCATAATGATTACATTCCCATTTTAGATTCAATAATTTAGGAAAACATATACATTAATGGGAGTATGATAGTTACTGTGGCTATTTACAGTATGAAGTTGCAAAAGTCAAAAATTTGCTAGAGGTAGAGTACTTTATTTTTAAGATGAATTAATTTTAATACATAGTGAAAATTAAAACTAAATATAATGTTATTAATAAAAAAAAACAGGACTCAGTGTATTATAAAACACAGCTTTCAGGATTTTTTTAGTTTTAGGGAACTGCCAGGATTCATTGTATTTTAATACATAGCTTTCAAGATCTTTTAGTTTTAGGGAACTGTTTGGTATCCAATGAATTATAAATGTCTTGAAAAAGAAAAAAGCCCTATTCCAATCCATCAACAAGTGGTACTAATCTTCACAAGCACTATTGAACATTACCGAGAAGAACGTTTCTGCTATCTTTTAACCGGGGAATGAGACATTCAGGTGTTTTTTTTAATCAAGTGTTCTAGGAGTAAAATTGCAAATTTTAAACTAAATATATTAAATAAAATAAAATAATAGCCAGAGTTTTCTTTTGTTTCTCCATGTTCTTTCACATTCATAGACAAGAACACCTAATACTACAGAACAGTTTGGAAGAGCACAGCTGGAAACAAGACTGTTCTTTTTATAGTAGTTGATGTAATGCTTCTTTTAACAGACTTATTGATGGAAAGGAGGAATAATGAATGTCTAATGACTATAGGGGGGAAGGAAGGGTTTATGCCATTTTTCTAATGAAGCCAATAAACACATCATGCCATTTGCACAATGTTCACAAAAGATGGCATAAATTGATGAAAATGATGTAAATACCAATGCTAACTTGAACTACTATCATGTTTCCCAGAAAAGAAGACAGGCTTATTTTCTTTTGACCCCGACCCCCCTGAAATAAGCACTTGACCTTATTTTTGGGGAGGTCTTATTATTTTTGAGGTGCAAGAGGCGCTGAGTGTGGTCACCTCATGGCTGCTGCTGTGTTGCAATATTTTCGGCAAAATATTTTTTTGGAAGGGATTATTTTAGTGCATGCTCTCAAAAGCCCGATTGGGCTTATTATATGGGGAGATCTTATTTTCGAGGAAACAGATATCTGTCAGGTATCTGACATTATATCAAGGAATTTATAGAGATTTCACTGAATTGAAAATACTTAAAATTTTATCCTCCTAATGCAAATATGAACAAGGTTTCAGCCTCGGAAAAAAAACAAGAAAATGCAGTGACAGAAAAATTAAAAAATGCCTGTACTATATAATTGCTGATAGTTATGTTGATATTTCATCTAGAAATCTGAATTTTTTAATGTAAAGAAGTCCCACTGTTCTGTAACATAGAAAACATGCTTGCAGTTTATATTTTCATTAGCTCACATTAACTATGTTGGGGAACTCAGTATAATTTAAACCAATTTAATATACAAGACTTGGCGCTCTGGTTCACTTGTATTCTTCCCCAATCAGTCTACTTCACATTCAATACAACAAAATAAATCATTTTTAAATCATTGTAATTTTATTTTCCAGTTGTCCAGTGTCTGATGAAGGAGATGTCTTGAAGTTTAACTCCAAATTTGAATCAGGAAATTTACGGAAAGTTATTCAGATCAGAAAGTAAGATATTGTTATTATTTTATTTAATCATTATAGATCAGTTACTTGAATTTTGTGACTTATTTATTTCTGCTCATTTTTAGAAATGAGTATGATCTCATTCTGAATTCTGATATAAACAGCAATCATTATCATCAGTGGTTTTATTTTGAAGTCAGTGGAATGCGAACAGGCAGTGCCTACCGATTTAATATAATCAACTGTGAAAAGACAAACAGTCAGTTTAATTATGGTAAGAGTTAATTTACTTTTCTCTTGGGGAAAAAAAGGACAGACATAGTCCAAACAGAGGCATGGGGAAGTAGTTTAGACAATTTAGATAATACCAGTATGTTAATTTAAAACTAAAGATAATTGCAGAATATCAGTAATAGCACAGAGAAGTGGTATAACAATTTTTTTAATTTAAAAAAGGTTATCAAGTTGAGATAGATAAATTGTTTACAGATTTCTAAGGAGCAGATAGTAAGATAGAGAACCTAGCATGAAAACTGAAGCAGCATTGAAATGTCAGTTACCACTATTGATAACCTAAAGGACAAAAACTTAATTTTCTTTTTTCATGCTCTCTTTTCTTTTCTCTAAGCTTTAATTAAACAAACAGAAATTTGATCAAACCAGCTTGTCCTTGTATCGAGACTCCAAAGAAGGATTGCAAATTGTGGCTTAGATTTGACTTGCAACCTGAATGGCAGCTTATTTAAATTATACTCTGCTGCTCCAGATAGTAGCTGCAACTGATTTTAGTAGTCCAGTTTAGAAGAGAATGTAAAGGGGATTACTCCAAGAATTTTTGTTACGCTCTAGATTATGCTAGGGCTTTCTGTACTGGTTGGTAATTGTATATTGTTCCCATAGTTTACAAGAGACAGAAGCCAGATTATCTGACTGTCACTGTTAGTTTTAACAGCTCATAATATATACAGGCCATAAGAACCTTCAAATATTGAATTTTACAATGAATTCTACAATAATTCTACACCTTCTGCAATAACTCTAATAATAAATTTGCGTTCTTATCAAAAGTTATCTTCCCATGTGATGCTGAGAACAATGTCTTTAGAGAGGTATATTTGTTTGCTGAATATGGGTGGTTGTGTTCTCTAATAGAGTACATTTTTCTCAAAGGTATGCAACCCCTTATGTACTCTGTTCAAGAAGCCCTGAGTGGTCGGCCTTCGTGGATTCGTACAGGAACAGATATCTGTTACTACAAGTAAGGCTAACAGTAAATCTAGTGCACTCTGGCTATATGTACTCCTGAACCCATTTTGCATCTACCCAGTTTTAATGGAAATATTGTGTGACCTATTTTGACCCCACTAAATAGAAGATAGATGTGATAAACTAGCATGAGATTTCATTGTGGCTGTTTTGTACTTTAAATTTTTGCTTGCTTTCTTCCAGAAGAAAACAAGAGTTAAAATTTTCCCATTATCTACCCAGTGGGGAATAGTGACATTATATATCACAAGGCGCATCACTTGTGGCTCATGAAGGCCCAAAGTCTTCTTTGCACTTTGTAGTTGATAATGCTGATAAAATAATGAATAGAATAGAATAGAATAGAATAGCTTTTAAATGCATTAACTACATTGGTAACAAACATTTCAAAATAAAGAAATTAAGACTGAGATATTAAACATTATTATTTGGTTCAGAATAAAAAATACCAATTTACTACATAAAATGATGCACTTTATATATCTTTATAATAATGTACATGTTTTGTTCCTAGGAATCATTTTTCAAGAAGTTCAATTGCAGCAGGAGGTCAAAAAGGAAAATCTTATTATACAATCACTTTCACAGTCACCTTTCATCATAAGGATGATGTTTGCTATTTTGCTTACCATTATCCTTATACTTACTCAGCTTTAATGGTAAATTATTTTAATATGAATACATTCATAATAACTTTACTTATAATTTCATTATTTGATGATTATATCTTTAAATAATTATATTGCTCAGTATTTATCACAAAATTCAAAAAATAAAGTTCTGTATTGTGAAATAAATAAAAGTTGAGGTTAAATAATCCTATGGAGGCAATGTCTTTTACAGATTTTTACAAACACTGGAAAAAGTTTAGTATTTTGCAATGAGATCTCGTATTAAGAATTTCAGAGCAAGATGTTTGTTTGTTTTTTGTTTGTTTTGTTCTACCGTGTTTCCCCGAAAATAAGACATGGTCTTATTTTTTTTTTACCCACAAAATATAGCTTGGGCCTTATTATCAGGGGAGAGCTTATTGTTTTGAGGTTGCTGGGCGGCTGCTCTCTTGCGAGTGGGCTCCCGAAGAGCCGGGTACAGCCTCAGGGTTGAACGGCTGTGTTGCGCTGTTGCAGCAGCACTACACAGCAGCCATGAGGTGACCACACTTACGAGCAGCCGCCCAGCAACCCCCCTTTCCAGCCGGGCACAGCGCTATTCACTGACCTAGGAGTATCGCCAAGCCATGTGAACGCCTGTTTGCCGCCCTCTGGCTCCCGTGGCTTGGCGCCTTTGGAATGCCCCAGGTCAGTGAACGAGGCTCTGCATGGCTGGAGAGGGAGTTGCACAAGCGGCTTTTCCGCTCCCCGCTCGCATGCCACCCAGGCTCACGATGTCCTGGCCCAGTTCTCCCTGCAGAGCCAAGGCACCTCCACTTCTGCTGCTGTCTGTCACTGCCGCATGGCTTTTTCTGCGGCTTCCAAAGCATGGAGTTAGGATGCTGAGTCTTCCGGCAATTGCTGCTCTGGGAGTATGCTCTATGGTTGTGGGCTGGCTGCCGGCAGAGCGTACTCCTAGAGTGGCGGCAGCAGCGGAGATGCCATGGCTCTTCAGGGAGAGTTAGGCAAGGACATCGTGAGCCTGGTAGGCACGTGAATGGGGAGCAGAAAAGCCGCTGGCGATACCCATAGGTCACTGAATGGCACTGTGCCCAGTTGGAAAGGGGGTTTGCCGTGAGCATGGTCATCTCATGGCTGCTTTATAGTGCTGCTGCGACAATGCAACACAGCCGTTCGACCCTGAGGCTGTGCCCGGCTCTTCGGGAGCCCGCTCACAAAAGAGCAGCCACCCAGCAACCCCCCTCTCCAGCTGGGCACAGTGCTGCTCACCGACCTAGCGGTATCCCGAAGGTGCCAAGCAATGCAAGCCTTTGCCCCCCACCTTGTTCCCACAGCTTGGCACCTTTGGAATACCGCTAGGTCGGTGAGCGGCGCTCTGCCTGGCCGAAAGGGTGGTGGTTGTCCAGGGGGTTTATTTTTGGGGGAGAGCTTATAAAATTGCTTATAACGTAGTAATTTGTTCTGACCCCCTGACCTGTGAATAAACCAGAACAAAGGTTTGGCTTTTTGCCACTGTTCAATTACTGAGATAACGATTCCTTTGGCTGAGGGCCCAGGCAACTCACATTCAATAGAGTAGCTCTGCAGCAACCCAGGTAGTCCAAACGAAGCAATGCAGATAGTCCAAATGAACAGACACGGGTAGAATACACAGATAGTTCAAACAAAGCAACGCAGATAGTCCAAACGAACAGACACGGCTAGAATACACAGATAGATTTTCTTAACTACTAATTCGAATGGTTGTTTCCTGCAAATGTCTCCTCCCAATGACTCACCTATAATCTCTCTTGGGAGGGACCAATCAACAACCACCTGTGCTTAATCATCTTCTGTGAGTCTGCCTACGGAGTTGCTGCTTCCTGCTTCCGTTTCTCAGCCCTTCTCAATCTAGCATCAGGGACAAACTGCCTTTGATCCTCCCCACTGCTCTATGCCTCAGGCGCCTCCAGCCTCTCTGGTCCCTGCTCCGAGTCTGAACCCTGCCCAGGATCCTCCATATCGTCCAGCGCAGACTCGTATGGTTCCTCGCTATCCGAGTCCATTAGCAACTCAACCGGATCCTGCTGGGCCACAACATAAGTAGACTTCTATATGAGTATTGAAATACTGAAACACTGATCACGTAGGCTATTTTCAGTGTAACTTCATTTTTGTTAAGAAATATGCGCCCTCTGGATTATTATTTTCCACTAGTCAGAGAACTTGACTTTTAGGGAATCTTCTGGAACGGGGGAACATCTACTTGATCTTAGTCCCTTTCTTTAAATAAGACATTTCTTTCCATTCATAGAATAGAAAGCCTGCATTTAACTCTTCCCCATAATATCCAACAAAATGGCTTTTACAGCACAGAGTGAACATTTAAATTGCAGAAAGAGAGAATTTACCAACATTTAATCTTTTTATGCCGATAAAGAACATTTGCATTGAAATGGGAAACAATGAATTAGTAAGCTTTGAAAATAAATAAGATATTTTAAAGGTTCCTTCAGATGACATATCATACATTTTTAGTTTGCATATACTGTATAATAATTGTAGTTATACTAACTTAGGTTAAATGCATAGTGAATTTCTTTGATGGCTTTCCATTGTGAAAAAAAATATTTACTTGCAATAGTTTAGTATTTTTATACACTATTGCTAATGATGATACTACAAGTTCCAATATTATGCGTTATCTATTGATTATATCTTAATATAATGTAAGTTTACATCTTGTACAATTCATAAACTCTTTCTTACTAACAAAGCAGTTTAATAAATTCAAGCTTCACTATTTTACTTAAGATTTTGCTCCTATAATTATTTTTATTCCTTCATTGTATCTGTACACTAAGACAATACTTGATATTTAAAATATTAGATGCAATATTATAAATGATGAATTTAGAAATTCTGTTAGATATTTTAGCTAAGTTTTTATGCTAAATTAAAGGATAAAAGTGACTCTGAATTTATGAACTTATTTTTCATGATGAAGATGCATCTCCAAAAATTAGAATCCACAAACAATCCTCAGCAGATATATTTTCGGCAACATCTTTTATGTGAGACTCTCTCTGGGAATAACTGTCCTGTAGTAACTATTACAGCCATGCCAGAATCAAATTACTATGAACATATTTGTCAGTTCAGTAAGTATAGCCTTTTCCTTTTGATTATATTCAGAATGTATCAAATCAAATAAAACCTGTGTTTTCTTTGATTTTGTACTGTTCAATTATAATAATCCATAGGCATGCAACAGAAAACATTGGCCACAACCGTACTCAGTTAATTTGAGGAATGAAAGTTCGAGATATGCTTCAGCAACAGTGGGATTAGGTGGCATTTTTGTGATATTAGGGAAAGAGTACAAAAACCAATTACAAAAAATAATATTTTAGCAAGTAGTATTAAAATTAGCTGTAACCTTGCCACAAAATTTAAAATTCAGTGGAATTTTAAAATAATGTCAGTGCAAACAGATTCTTCCCTCTTCCACTGAATTGATTCAAGGAACATTACACTGATTATAATATTGTGATATAATATGCTGATTATACCTTGTGCTTTCATAAACTATTATGCTGCCTGGAAGACTAAAGTTTTTATTTTTATTTTTATGAATATATAACAAGCAGATAATAATGTGATTAATTTGTCAGGGATGTTCTAGTATATTTTTAAGGTCTTTCCAACTCAGTGATGGCTATATCATGCTATTTTATTTGTGCTGTTTTTAGGAAATCGTCCGTATATTTTCTTATCTGCGCGTGTACATCCTGGAGAGACCAATTCAAGTTGGGTTATGAAGGGAACTTTGGAGTATCTTATGAGTAATACTCCTGGTGCCCAGAGTTTGCGAGAATCCTATATTTTTAAAATTGTACCAATGCTTAATCCTGATGGGGTCATCAATGGAAAGTAAGTTTTTGATTACATTTAGCAACAGAGTTCATTCTCCTGTAGTTATCCCGAGATAGCTATGCTTGAAATATAGTTTTTCTACATCAGAACTTTTCTGCAAACTATATCTTCTAGAATCTTAACTAGCTAACACAGCTATGTTATTTTAAGTGAACAGTTACTTTTCTTCAATCACATGTGTGCATTTATATTTTTTAGTAAGTACATTTTTGTTTAAAAATAGTATTTTAAGTATATGTTCAGAATCTACTTTCCATAATTGTTTCTCATTTTCAATTATTGAACCAAAAGTAATCACACTATATGGCACTTTGTGGTGTAATTAAATCAAATATAATGTTAACTTATCCCAAATGAAGATATACCTATTATTAAGCGCAGTGCTGTTACTGTTCCTCCTTCTGACAACCTGCACTCAGGGATGGCTTCCTGCTGTTTTTTTTGTGTACCAGTCCGGGAAAATGAAAGCGTGCTTTTTACTTCTTAGCCAATAAGGAATGCTAAGATTAGAAGAGGAATAAGTGCTACAAGGTTGGTATCAGAAGTGAGTCTTAAAATTACTAAAGGACCCTGCAAAGTGTATATCCTAGAGAGACAAATGTAAGCGGAGTCATTCATTCATTCATGGAATTCTGGGAGTTGAAGTCAACACATCTTAAAGTTATCAATATGCTGATCTAGATGTGGTGGCTGTTGAAGATTGGTTTGGTCTTGGAAAAATTAGATATTAAAGAAAACAATACCAATGTTGATGGACCAGATCTGTTACCAACATGATAAGAGGGAAAATGTGGTTTAAGCCCCAAACAAGCAAAAGGTTTGAGCAAAAAGCTCGCACAGAATTTCCCTAATTCACAGTATTAATACATTTTATCTTTTCTATGGAGTTTATTTCTTAATTTGTCTGCATAAATATCCAGACAGAATGCTTATAAAAGCTGGTAATCCTATAATGGACAGGGTAGTGTTACACTGCTTACAGAATGGTGGAAGACATCTGAAACAGTTGTTGATATGAGCCAGAAAAGTATATCAAAACCCATCATAGGACTTGAGCCACCTTTTGCAGATGATCTCTGATGTGGGTTGAAGATGACAGAAAATAAGAGGTTTCTAGTCAGCTGTTAAACTGACAGACAGAAATTGCTGGCAGCATCTTTAAACCCTTTCTTTAATTCTAGATAGCAATAGTTTTTAGAACTACAGAGGGATTATACACATTAAGAGTATTAAATATAAAGCATAAATATGCATAGATAAGCTTGGGCTACACAATTGAGAAGACAAAAGTTCAGTACCATTGCAAAAAAATCTCAAGCTACCTTGCTTATCTTTGAATGGACAAAGGGAAGAGGGAGCTGTGGAATGAACATTCTGATTATAAATTACAATATGTTTATAAATCTTGTCTGGAAAAGCAAAACAGGATGCTGCCTATTTGTTTAATTAAAAAAATTGTTGAAATAATGTTTTGTACTGAGTTTTCTATTAAATCCCCCAAACCCATATAATATGATGTGATTTGCAGTAAAGGCTGACTTCAATAGGCAAAATGTACTAACAATTCCTTAGGGAAATTACTCTTAGTACAATCTGCTTTCTTTATCAATGAGAGGTAATCCAGAGACGTTAATTCTTCTGCTACTGCCTGAGGCTTGTTACAACATTAAAAAGTATTTCAGCTAAATCCAGGAATTTCAGTAGGAGATAATATCCGTCTAGGCAAATGGCTATTAATATGAAGCACATTTTTACTTTATAGTAAAATCTATAGAATTTCCTTCCATGAATCTTGCTCCTATATTGTATTAATATCTCTAAGATTTAAGTATAATCCTTTGTGTATTCTGCTCAATTCAGTGGGATTTATTCTCTCCATAATTTCTCCCCTGGGCTGACTGAAGCCAAGCATCCTATCCCTCACGTTATTAGACTGATTTCAGCCAAGTCTGCTACACTTAACCCAGCTGTCTTTTATTTAAAAGTAATAATGAACTGTTCAGTTCTAAGGCAGAAGTCTCATCTGCTGAGCTTTGACAAGGTCCAGCAGAGTTTCTCTTATCCTGAAATGGCCTGACTTTATTTATAATGCTGAGGGAAAACGCTGGCTTGTTTGTCTTTTACAGACCCAGAGGACTAGTGTTTCATTTCCATGATGTAAAAATATTTTGCCGCATCTAGTGTCATGCTTTGAAGTTCACACAATCAAAGAGCATTTATCTCTCGGATTTAAACTTCATGGAAAGCTAAATGACACAATTCATTTGGATCAATAAGCGTTAAAGCCTTTATTCAGATTCTGAATCACTCTAGGAATTAAAGAGTTGACTCCTATTTTCAATGCTACATAATTGAGAGTTTCAGTTGACCTGGCACCTTCAGAATGATTTAATTTGTAATTTTAAAAATGATTGGGTAAATCTAGATTTAGTAATGCTTAATGAGTACCCTATGAGATCAAGTAAACACAATGGCAGGTTTCAAAATTTTTTACAACCTCTTCTGTAGGTGTGGCCTGCTTTGTGGGAGTGGCTTGCTGGCCATGTGACTGGGTGGGAGTGGCTTGCCGGCCATGTGACTGGGTGGCCAACTTGTAAAATGTGGTGAAACTCACTTAACAATGCTCTTGCTTAGCAACCAAAATATTGGCTCAGAAACTATGGCATTTGCAGCACTCAAGTCTTAATGTTGTCAAGTTACAAGATCCTTGCACCCCGAACCATTTAGAAAAAAAACCCAGGGGTGTTCAGACTTGACAGCTTGAAGACTTGTGGACTTCAACTCCAGAATTCCTCCTCTCACTCTTCATCTTGATAATGTGCAGACGGGCAGGGGGAAGGAGCTGGAACCAGTTCTAAACTGCACTATAGATTTGTGGAACCTCTTCTGTAAAAGAGGTTAGAACTGGCAGGAAACCACTCCTGAGTAAACATTATAAAAGTCCTGCGATTTCACTGTTTCTGTTTTAAACTTCAATAAGTCTGAATGTAAGGCTGATGAGATAAAGAATAACTTTTTCTGCAAATGAGCACTTTCTGAAATGCCACTCCAGCTATAATACAAAAATAAAAATAAAAAACATAAAATGGGTAGAAACCTAGAAAGTAAATCAATGACACTTCTGAAAAACTATTTTCTCCTATTCACAGTTTAAAACAATGTCTGCTATTGGGACCATTTGTCAAGGGTGGTTTGACAAAAGAACACAGAATACAGGCGTGGTAGCTTTGTCTTTCCACCAATTTGATTCATTTTATCTGACTTAAAATATTAAATGCTTGAAACAGCATTTTAGATCAAGAGTGTCCAACCTTGTCACCCTTAAAACCTGTAGACATGCTGGCTGGGGAATTCTGGGAGTTGAAGTCCACAGGTCTTAAAGTTGCCAGTGTTGAACATCCCTGCTTTAGAAGAATTTCCTTTAACTTGCAGTGAAATTGTTAACATCCACACAAATTTTAACATTCATTTTCTTGGAGAATGAAATAGTTATAATGGATGATTTTTTAATTTTTGTTTTATAGCCATCGCTGTTCCTTAAGTGGGGAGGATTTGAATAGGCAGTGGCAAAACCCAAACCCGGATCTGCACCCCACAATTTATCATGCCAAAGGTCTGCTTCAATATTTGGCAGCTATAAAACGTTTGCCATTGGTAAGTATGTGATTTCTTAGCTAAGAAAAAAGATCACTTAAAATGTGAACTTTACATTTAAAAGATGTGCAGGTAATGGCAGTTAAAACTCCCTTAATTCTTTGTAAAAGCATTAAGGAATTGCCTTCTTGGTCATGTTACTGGTGGTTTTAGAACTGTGCTGGAGAAAAATTAATAACAGTGAAATTAGTTATAGTAACTGTGAAATATGGCAGGAATAATTCAGCTCCTATTATAGGACCATTCATCTAAGACTATAAATATTCACTTATTTATCATTTTAAAAACGTGAAAGAAGCAGACATATGAACAATCAATACTATGTACTATTTCCTGACTTGATTTTTAAATTTTCTTTAAAATTAAACAAAATATGTCTTCATTAATGGTGTAGAATACCTTATTGAGTTGTAAATTCACATTTAACCACCTGAAATTATATTTTTCCAAGAAATTTGTGAAGAACTATAACTGACAAGCTTGATCTAAATTGTTTATTAAAAATTCTTTTTAAAATGTTAATAAAAATAACTTAAATTAATATATCTATCGGAAGATTTTACTCAAGGGTTCATATTACTGAATGCATTTGTTTTCTAAAGGATCTTATTGCTTGTTTCTAAATAAATGGTTGAATTTTATGTTGACTATACCTTTAATTTTTGAAAAATACTTTTTTCTAGGTTTTTTGTGACTATCATGGCCATTCTCGCAAGAAAAATGTATTTATGTATGGCTGTAGCATCAAGGAAACAATATGGCACACTAATGTTAGTGCTGCGTCTTGTGATCTGATTGAAGACCTTGGTTATAGGGTAAGTAGATATTTGTGTGTATATGCAGGTAGGTACATGCCTAAGGTTTATGGTTTGTGTTTCTTTTATCAGTACTATTTTCATTGAATAATAGTTTGCTAACAGTATTGTAAACAGAGGTTAAATTCTAACTAATATTTAAACAAAATAAATTTGGGAACATGACTAAAACTCAGCTCAGAATATTTATTTTATATTCCAGAGTTTTCATTTAAAACTGCCAGTATATTCAGTACATGAACAATCAGATTATGATAACCAAAGACACCCCAAAGGCTAATGAATGTATAATGGCATGATAAAATCAGCATCTAATTGCTGGGAGAGCTTGAATAGTCAGGAGATGACTGGGATAGATGAATTAATATCTGATTCAGTATACATCAATTTCACATGGAGACAAAAGAAGAATGCTGTGTAGAGGAATAATAATCAGTCTAAAATATTTTTAAAAGATTTTTTTTTTAAAAAAACCAACATTAAGAAAGTCATTAATTGAATAGTGTTCATCTAGCATGGAGCTTAAAGAAAAGGAATTTAAGAGCTTGTCCAACCAAGACTCATTCTAGTCTGGCATTTTGGTCTCACTTTGGGTAGTCATATGCTTATAAGCTGGAAACGGATTCATATTTGTTTCTCTACATTTGGCATTTGGATGACTATCCTTCTACTCAGAAGTAACTTTAAGTCTTCAAGGCTAATAATCCTTGATATGCCTCTATCTAATCCTCTTTTAAAGCAATCTATGTTAGTGGCCACCAACACATCTTGTGGTAACAAATGTGCTGTGTGAAGAAAAAGGATTTTCAGAAATCTTCAAAAAAATGCCATGTCATAACAAAGTCCATAGATTTTCCAGTATCAAGACAAACTCCATACTTTCTGGTATCAGAGCTATTTTATCTTTGGTTCTGGGTTCTCCATACAGCACTGCTTTGTAATTTGTAATTTGCACTTCCTATTGACATACAGTATATTCCCTTACCATTCAGAGGGAGATGTCTGTACCCAAATTTATACTTTAAGGATATATAAGCCACACAGATTTTTTCTATAATATTTGTTGTTACTTATTTTTGGTAGACTCTCCCTAAGATTCTGAGCCAGGCAGCCCCAGCATTCAGTATGAGCAGCTGCAGTTTTGTTGTGGAAAAATCAAAGGAATCTACAGCACGCGTTGTAGTGTGGCGAGAGATAGGTGTTCAAAGAAGTTACACCATGGAAAGCACATTGTGTGGATGTGATCAAGGGAAATACAAGGTAAAGTAGCATTTTTTATTAATACATCTGAAGAATTACAATTGGTACTGGATAGTACTTGAATTCATTTCAAAGGAGCTCGGAATTATGTTGGCTCTTGCACATCATGTAATTTAATGAGCAGACTCCTAAATAGTTAATATTCTTTTGATGAAGAAAACCATTCACATAATCTAGAATGTGCATTCACATATAATTCATATATAGTCTAGAATATGGAAGATGCCCTTGTGTTCATTTGGTCATAAAAGTTATTTAATCATGGTTTCTGTTTTCCCTAAAAAGCATTCTTTGTGGGCCTCAGATTATGATGGCAGTAACAACAGGTATTGCCATCACTAAGTGATGCAGTGGTAAAGTTTGTCATTACGTGACTGTATCACTTAATGATGGCAATTTTGGACTCTCCTGGTTGCTGCGGCGATCTCAAAATGCATGCACTGTTAAGCAGGAAGAAGTGGGGGTCCTAGATAAAGAACACAGGGGCATCACCAGGAATTGCTGCAGGAGCAGACGGAGGGGGCGAGAGGTTTAGAGGTTTTATTCAACTTGTATGCCGCCCTATTCCCGAGGGACTCAGGGCGGCTAACAAAACCGAAAGGGAAGGGGAACAATACAAAAGGAAAGAAAACGAAAACAAACAACAATACAGAAGCAATTTAAAAAGTCTCAACAAGCACACCAGTTCGAGTGGGGATGGAACTCAGCAGCCCCAGGCCTGCTGGAACAGCCAGGTCTTAACGGCTTTAAGGAAAGCCTGAAGGGTGGTGAGGGTCCGAATCTCCACGGAGAGATCGTTCCAGAGGGCCGAAGCAGCCACAGAGAAGGCCCTCCTCCGGGTAGTTGACAGCCGGCATTGGCAGGCAGATGGAATTCGGAGGAGGCCTAGTCTGTGGGATCTAATGGGTCTTTGGGAGGTAATCGGCAGGAGGCGGTCTCTCAAGTACCCAGGTCCAATACCATGTAGGGCTTTATAAGTGAGAACTAGCACCTTGAAGCATATCCGGAGACCAATAGGCAGCCAGTGTAGCTCGCGGAGGATAGGTGTAATGTGGGTGTACTGAGGCGCACCCACGATCGTTCGCGCGGCTGCATTCTGGACAAGCTGAAGTCTCTGAACACTCTTCAAGGGCTGCCCCATGTAGAGCTCAAGAGAGCCAGTCCAGGCTGTACATGAGTCACGGAAGGCTAGAGGAGAGATTGGGAAGGCCAGTGCAGGCTTCATGGGAGGCTAGGGGCGGCTCTGGTGCAGACTATGTGTGAGTCATGGGAAACCTGGGAGGACCAGTGCAAGCAGCACATGAGTCATGGGAGGCCAGGGGAGGGATGGGGAAGGAACTGAAAAGTATTATGCAGTGTTGCTCATTTGAAGTGTACATGGCAGAGAATCGTGGATTCATATGCCATTCCTCCATTTCTGCCCACAGTCTTTTTATGTTGGGGAGAATTTTAAGCACATCCAATTCTATTCACAAAGAATCCCCCTCGAGATGCTCCCATTTTGTGCAGGAAGTTGTACATATAAAAATATTGGCAGCATTTGCTACCTCTTTTCTTTCAGTTATGCGTCTTGAGTAAATAGTGAATTATATACGTGCAGAAAGGAAATTGCACTGAACTATTTAATGCTGTATGTTTTCTCATTAGGGCTTACAAATCGGGACACGTGAACTGGAAGAGATGGGAGCCAAATTCTGTACTGGTTTATTGCGTTTGAAAAAACTGACATCGCCATTGGAATATAATCTGCCATCTACTCTTTTGGACATTGAAAATGAATTGATTGAATCTAGTTGTAAAGTGACAAGGTAGGAAAAAAATCACGTTTAAATTTTTTTGCCAGAGGCTTATTTGGATTTTTTTTTAAAAAAAAAGACTATAGTGGCAGGTAGCTTTTATTGTAAATTAACTCCAAACAGATTAATGAAATAGGAATTTGGATCCAGAAATCTAAGTATTGCTTGCAAACTGTAGCCAAGGGATTACATTGCTGTGTTTATGCATACATGCGAAGAATGGCCAGCAGCTGTACTGTAGTAAACACACACTGTTTTGATCTACATAGCTGAGTGTGGTCAACTACTTAAATTCTAAAATATAAACTTTACAAGATACAATATTTTTTTTTCTATTCTTTAATCTTTTTTAATACCTAACGTTACAGGCTTTGGGGGTTAGGCTTTACATTACAATGAAATCCTGAGATACATTTTGGTGAAATATAATGTTAGGTCAATGGTGCCAAAAATGCTTTGAAATGGAACCTCGTTTTGGAGTATCTTACTATAAGCTTTGGAGAATAGTGGATTCATTTATTCATTTGAAATATTTTAATGCTTTTTGTTTTGGAGGCAGAGCAATATGAAATTAAGAGGAGGTTGTGTGGGTGTATGCCTTCAAATCAGAATTGACTCTTGGTGATTGTCTAAACCAATCCCTCCAGACTTCTTGACAGCATTTTCAGAAGTGATTTGAGATTGCTTTCTTCCTAGGACTGAGAGACAGTGACTGGCCCAAGGTCACCTTGCTGTCTTTATGCCCAAGATCATGTTATAATGTTAGGTCTCCTGATCTCTAGCCTGGTGCCTTAACAACTACACCAAACTCGATCTCTGCCTCTGTGCATTATTTTTATTTTCTCCCAATGAATAAACTTCAGGTGGTGGAGTAAGTTGGGTAGGATTGACTTTGTAATAAACTAAATAAGCTTTTGCAATCATTCCTCATCTATAAAATCTATTTTCAAAGAAAATTGTCTCTTGTAGCATGAAGAGAAAGTCTAATACTGTGAAAAAAATTGATGCTATTGAAAAAATATTTTGATTAGCTTTCTAAAATTCAGTTGTGCTTAGTCATCCCTAGTATTTGGTTTCTGTTTTTTTAATTAACGTGCAATTCAACATAAAACATATAGTTCTGCAGGTCTTCAGTATACAAGTACATAAATGTTGTTTTCCCAAACTTGACCTACGCTACCTGAGAAAGAAATTAACAATAGGAATAATTTGTAAATACCAAATGATATCTATATTAAATTGTTGTATTTCCATGAATTACATTCCATTTTAATTAACCAGAGTGTTTAATATGTTTGCTGTAGCCCCACTACTTATGTTCTAGAAGAAGATGAACCTCGCTTCCTTGAAGAAGTGGACTATAGTGCTGAGAGCAATGATGAGCCAGATATTGACTTGGCAAATAATGCTGGAGACTATGAGCCCTGTCTTCAAGAAGATGGACTCTCTGACTCTGAAATTACGAGGACACATTTGCCTTGAGATATTCTTGGTACATGAAGGAGCAAACTACTGTGGCTTATTTAAAAGGAACATGGTGGGTTATTTCACCTTGGGGTTTTGCTAAAGCAGATAAACTGCAGTCAACCCAGTTTGAAAACAATAAATGCTTCTGGCTTTTAAAACAATTGGCATTTGTTTTATTTGAGCAATTTAATTTTTATTTTAGCATTGAAATTAATTTGTCCCAGATGCCTGCTAGTTAACGCTGCATGGCTTTTTGCTTTCGTCCACATAATCAGTAAAATAAAAGAAGTAATTTCTAAGATGTAATTGGCAAACCAGAAGGTAGGAGTTAACCTAATTCCTGTAGCACAAGATGTCACGCACAGTTTTATCGGGAAGATTTTGCATTTGTGTGCGGGGTTTTAATTCTGTGATTTTGTTTTGTTTTTGTTTATTGGATGTAACACAAGGATTAAAAAAAATTTTTTTTGTACTGAACAGATGAAAAATAGATGTTCTCATTGCTATGCTAAGGCATATTTTAAGCCTTAGATTGACATGGTTTTGCTACAGCCTTAATTTAAAATTGGCAATATTCACATTTACAGTTGAGTAAAGAATTATACCTGCAGAAAGCTTTTATGTACGGAGTAACATTTTGAGAGTGGAAAGTGTCACATTCAGCTGTGCGTACAGCTTTTTCTCCTTGTCCCCTAGTACAGTTTTACGTGTCATAATATTTCTCTGTGTGAAAACACTCCACAGAAAATACAGGAGAAAGTATTAGGCATGGATCTTTCCTTCCTGAAATGCAGGATTTTTTCCCTGTGTGAAGGAAAATCAGTTACATATCTCTCAGCCTATGTTTTAAGGTGGTATCATCCATCAGCTTTTTGTGAAAAAATAAGCCTCGTGTACCCTTGCTGACTATAAAGTATATATTTATGTTAACACTAAACTCATAACCAAATTCTTTCTGAGGTTCATATAAAGCTTGGAGAAAATAGGTGTTCTTTGTAAGCATAACAATTTCATTGTATGTATATTTCGTGATACAAATTCTAGATCCTTTTCCATATTTAATATAGCCAATATGAGCTCAAAGTGCTCTGGATACAAAGCATATACTTTTATATATATTATTGTGGATTGTGGAAGAATAATGGTGTCCATTTGGGTGGAAGTTGCTTTATAGTCTCTTGAACTATGTAATCCAGAAAAAAATTAAGCATGCTGAATTCCAATTTTAAAATATCTAAGCACATAGAGCCTGTGAATATTACATTTTTCTGATGTCTGCTTTATCTTCCTACCTCCTGAGTTCTATATTTTATTGAAATATTTAAAACAAAAGGTAATATGACATTGGAACTAATATCAGAGGATTGGAGGCTAGATCTTTGTAGTATTAGCCAATCCTATCAATCTTGGAATAAATCCACACTCCCTTTTTTATTTCCTTGTGTTGGTGCTTATGCTAGAGGGGATGGTCTGGATTTTTCTTAACTAAAACAACTTGCCTCATGTAAAGAGAGATCATTTTATCACTGTCCCCTCATTGCCAAAGGAAGCAATTAAAAACAGAATCAAATCAGTTTTAAGAGATATATGTTTGGTCTTCTGCGTTCCCACCTCCCGCCCAAGCTAGACATATTTCACAGTTAGATAAAATTAATACAGGAAATATACCAATGTACAAGAAAATATAATATATTCATTGATTTTTTTAAAAAATTAATCCAATCCAGAACTTTGCTACTCAGATAGGATAAACTAAGTGTTCTGTCTACAAAGAAAATGCAGTCCTGCTTTAAGTGAGATGAAAGGATTTATGATTCTTGTTTTCTGGAATTAAAATAAATAAATAAATGCCTTCTAGCCATAGTAGCATCTTAGAAACAGCAGATACCCAGACCTGCAATTAAATTGTGGATTAGATTATAAAGGGGTGCCCTTTATCAAATCAAGGAGGGTTGTACAGATGTACTGAGCTGACTCTACGTGTATTTGTTCTTTGTTTGGTTGTAAAGAATTTATTGTGCAGTAAGGAAATGAGTGACTAATTAAACCATATTGATATAACAAGTTGTATTAATTTTTCCAGCCTCTTAACTGAAGCAGATTAAAGAGTCTTGTAGTTAATCTTTTGAACTTTATGAATATTTTGCTATATTTTTTAAATCTTTGAATGTATTTTCATATAGTTTTGTTTTTACAAAATGATTTTGATGCAAATATGATATGAAACACCACATATATTAAAATATATACATTTGAGTTGTACTTTGTCAACTTCTGGGACTTTCATAGACGGACAAAGAAAATTATGTATCTGTAATGCTTATTTCTTTTAATGAAGCCTTCCTTTTTAAATATTGTACTGTATCTCACAGACAAAAATATGTGCCAACTATCAGATGTCAGTTGTATGTGGAATATTATTTTAGTCATAACTGAATAATAACAACAAAGGCTCAAATTAGACTGGCAAATATAATGTAGTTTGTATAAAAGCCAGAAAGCCCAAGTTTTATTATAAGAATCCATTGTAATCCTGTAATTATAAATTGTGGCAATATTACTGTGTATGACCTAATTTCAGAGAGATAATTTATCAAGTAAATGTATAATAAAATAATTATCATCACCTGCTTTCTCTACATGTTGGAGGAATGGGTCTGGGGAGGGAAAATTGGAAATCTTCAATATGCAATGTCATATCACAGTTTAAGAATAAGTGTTCATAAATTCATAAATTTTTGGATTTAGATGTTTAAAAAAACTTGAATAGCAAATTTAAGGGGGTTTGGATTTCTCTTGTTTCAAAAAAATCATATTAATCCTATCTCAGGGCTTGTACTATATTTGAGATCTCTTGCCTGAAAGTCGCAGAAAAGTGTGAGATACAGAGACTGGAATCTTTCATCAGTGGTACTACAGATAGTTCTTTTAAAAAAAATAAAACACAAACACACAACACATAACATAAACGCCTCTTCAACTACACACTGTGTCGATTGGTTACAAAGTCTTTGTGTTCTTTCCATAGTCCTCACTTGAAGTTTATCAATATTCACATATTGACAATCAAGATATCTTTGTATACATTGTTATTATGCTTCCTTCTATTCTAGGTCATTCAATCATTTTAGCATTGATAACATTTGCTAATAATTTCCAATTCCATGTCACCCCCCTTATTAGTATCATCAATCTAATATACTTGTATACAAATTGTTATAATTATTAAACATCCATTAAGCCTAGTTATTATTATATTCTTTCAATATAAGGCATATTAAATTTGAAGTAAATTTATATTATGACATTTTATTACATCATCCTGAAATATCCAATGATATTACATCTTTATATTCTATTCTATATAGAATTGTTTATCTTTTATAAAAAGGTTTTTCAACATTATCTCCATGATCGTCATACAGTTTGTATAAGATTTTGTATTATCAATCTAGTACAGTGATGGCGAACCTATGACACATGTGTCAGTGCTGACACGCGTAGCCATTTGGGGTGACATGCACAGGATTTCATGCGATTCATCCTCGGCTCCTGCACGGCCGCCGAGGATGAAAGAATCTGTGCTGGAGGAACAGGGGGGGGCGGGACGTGTGATCTCCCCCGCCCACACTCACTTACTGTATCGCCGCCGCCCCTTTCTGAGCGCAGGGGCTGCTGCTAAGGCGTGCGTGCCGTGCGCACACACGTCATCAGCGCGGCGAGGGAGGACCCACAGGAGAGGAGCGCGGGAACAGTGCGCGCCTCTCTCCAGTCAGGCCGGCACAGAGTCTACTCCTGGGACTGTCGGTTACGACCGCACCACACTTATCTCAGTTCACGGCAGGGCTGTGGAGTCTGCTGCTTCCAGCTCCACGTCCTCATCAACATGCCGCTCCGGCCCGCCCCCGCTATGAATATTCATATTCTTCACCCTCGCGTCACTAGGAATATTCATAGCAGGGGCGGGCTGGAGCGGCATGTTGATGAGGACGTGGAGCTGGAAGCAGCCGACTCCACAGCCCTGGTTCATGGCACCCCAAACAAGTTCAATAATATCAAGGGCAACATACGAAATCGACTGATGAACAAAGAAGTTACTAAGCAGGTATGTTAAATAATTTGTTTTTGGTTTATTAAATACAATTATATATTGCAATTATACATTTTTGTAGTTTAAACTATAAATTGCGCAAAATTATGTTTTTGTCGAAGTGACACACAACGCGAGTTATGCTCGATTTTTTGCCGATTTTTGACACACCACGCCAAAAAGGTTGCCCATCACTGATCTAGTATATATAAATGCTTTGTTATTATTAATAATTTATTTGACTATAGCTATTATTACGTTATACATAGCACTCAAAATTTAACTATATTTAACTAAAATTATTGTGACATTCTATTTTAGCATTGATAACATCTAATAATTTTCAATTCCATATTTTTCCCCATTATTAGTATCATCAATCTAATATATTTGTATACAAATTGATATAATTATTAAACATCCATTAAGCCTAGTTATTATTATATCCTTTCAATATAAGGCATATTAAATTTGAAGAAAATTTATATTATGACATTTTATTGCATCATCCTGAAATATCCAATGATATTACATCTTTATATTCTGTTCTATATAGAATTGTTTATCTTTTATAAAAAGGCTTTTCAACATCATCGCCATGATCATCACTTACAGCTGGTATAAGATTTTGTATCATCAATCTAGTATATATAAATGCTGTTATTATTAATCATTTATTTGACTATAGCTGTTGTTACGTTGTACATAGCACTCAAAATTTAACTACATTTAACTAAAATTTATTGTGACATTTCATTTCATCATCCTGTATCCTTCCAGAGATAGTGTAGTCCAATATCTCTTGCCATTTGTAAAGTCTGTATTCTAAGTGTTTTCTTGATAAGTCTTATGTGGACTTCTCTTAAGAACTTGTTGTTCATTGCATGTCTTATAAGAATTCGAAACTCTCTGCTCTTTTTATCAGCTTAACTTTTGTTATCATTAGTGCTTCTGCCAAGATTATTCTCATTGTTTCTGCCAAATTTTCTATCCTTTCTTCATCTATTTTCTGACATCCAAAATGAAGTTTCGGTTCATCAATTTTCTCCTTTCCATATTTCACACTTGTCATTTCTCTCCACTCTCAGTTTGCTGTCAGTGTCAACAATTTTCTTATCACTTTCATATGTCTGTTATTTTTTCAGTTCTGTCCTCAAACTTCATCTCTGTCCCCATACTTTCTGTATTTGATCTATAATTTCAAGTCTCTTTAATTCTCTCTCTAATTATTAAAACTTTTTGAATTTCTAGGAAAATTCTTTGCAAAGTTAGTGCCTTTTCTTCACATTATAACATTTCCAGGTTATAAACACTCCCAAACCATCCGAGACTTTTTAGGTCAAACAAATTCAGGGGAGTTTTTCAAATCAAAGCTTTCTCTTTCCTTCAAAGGAACACCTGTATCAACAAAACGTCTTCCACTGAGCCTTTCAGTAAATAAAGCTTATAGCTTTATCAGATATTGCCAGGCCTCTAGCCACTACATGGCAATGTTACCTCTTTTCCATCTGTTTCTGCCTCTCTGTAATCACCAAGTTCCAAGAGAGGAAAAGAAAAAAAGTGTAAGAATTACGCTCCACCCAACCCTTACTAGAGAAGAAGCTTTTAATCCACAAATACAAAAAATTGAGAAAATATAAAGGAAGAGGAGAAAAAAAGAGACCAGTCCAGTTTAAAAGTAAGAGGCATTTGTAAAGAGTCCATCCATAGAAAACAAAGTTAAGGTAGAAAAGATAACACAATCGTCTTAAACCAGTTAATTCGCCACTTATTTTCTTCTGTCTTCAATTTTATATTAAATTCCAATTCTTTTGGGTTTTCCCTTCTCTAGTAATAAAAATTTTTCTCACCAATTCAACACCACTCCTGTATTACTTCTGTTTCAGAGGCTTGTCCCAACCTTCTGCAGCCATTTTGGTTGCTTCTCTTGTAGCTGGCAAAAAAAGCTTTCTCCTGGATCAATCGGGCTTTGTGATGCCCCTGAGATCAGCAGGACATGCTCTTCTCTATCACTGTTCCTTCAGAACAGTTTAGGTCCAAAAAGACCGTCCAGGAACAGAGATATTGACAGCAATCCTGTAGCACCAAGATTGCATGTCGTGTTGTTGCGACGTCAAGCCCCGCACATTCCTACAGATAGTTCTTGATGTACAAAATTCATTTAGTGATCTTTTGAAGTTACAACAGCACCAAAAAAAGTGACTTACAACCATTTTTTACGACTGTTGCAGCATCCACATGGTTACATGATTTACATTCGGATGCTTGACAACTGACTCACATTTAGCAGTTAGCAGTTAGACTTATATACCGCTTCATAGGGCTTTCAGCCCTCTCTAAGCAGTTTACAGAGTCAGCATATCGCCCCCACAGTCTGGGTCCTCATTTCACCCACCTCGGAAGGATGGAAGGCTGAGTCAACCTTGAGCCGGTGAGATTAGAACCGCTGAACTGCAGATAACAGTCAGCTGAAGTGGCCTGCAGTACTGCACCCTAACCACTGTGCCACCTCGGCTCCCTGTCACATTTATGACAGTTGCAGTGTCCTGGGGTCACGTGATCCCCTTTTGTGACCTGACAAGCAAAGTCAATGGGGTAATCAGATTCACTTAACAACCATGTCAGTAACTGCAGTGATTCTGTTAACTGACAAGAAAAGTCGCAAAATGGGGCAAAATTCACGTAGCAAATTTCTCACTCAGCAACATAACTTTTGGGCTCAATTGTGGTCGTAAGTCAAGGATTACCTGTATAACTCTGGAGATCCCAAGAAAGGGTCTGGTGGGTTCTATACCATAGATTTAAATATTAAATAGAATTCTTGCCAAATGAATAGATAAAGAGCAGGAACATCAAGTTCAGCTCCTATTATGGCTACCCTTTGTTATGCATAACTGCAGATAAGAGGCAAAGAAAAGAAAAAGCTGAAACTCCTGCAGATTTAAAAGCAATTTAATCTCAATTACATTTCAGACTGTTTTCTTCCTTTAGTTTATACAGGTAGTTCTCAACTTATGACTACAATTGAGCCTCACATTTCTGTTGTTAAGTGAGGCAGTTGTTAAGTGCATTTTACTCCATTTTATCACCTTTCTTGCCACGGTTATTAAGTGAATCACTGCAGCCATTAAATTAGTAATCCGTTGTTAAGTGAATCTGGCTCCCCCATTGACTTTGCTTGTCAGAGGTCGTAAACGGTGATCACATGACCCTGAGACTTGCAACTGTCATAAACATAGAGATTTAAATCAAGGATTGGAGAATTAGAACACATAAATTGTAGCATTATTTTTTTAGAATTCTGGTGGCTTCATTTTGTACAACACAAAGTTTATATGGCAGTGAAAAAGGGAAAAACAGATGTTAGGAACTTTGGGTCATATATGATGAAGACTCCACACATTATAAGAAATGAAGAAAATTCACAAATTAGAGACTACTCTAGCATATTAAAGTATAAGTTGTCTGCCAATAGTAAAGGAAGTTTCCTTGCATGTGAATAGAGTATCAAATGGCTAGTACAGCAGCATAGGGCTTAGGTTAGTACCAACATACATTAAGATTGGAATTCTTGGAGGGGCACTCTATTTCTATTGAAGCTTTCTTAAAGTGCCTCTTTGAAGTGGTGTTGCAAAGTGAACAATGTTCCTATTTCTAAGGATCAAATCAGAATATTGCTTTGCTATAAGCTAATAGTCTTATTAGCTTGCACATCAGGGTTGGCTTGCAACTCCATTCTTTATTTCTTTAATTTAGCTAAAGTTTAGTTTAGCTTCCAGAAGTTGTATGAGCTCATCACTGGAGGTTTTCAAGAAGAGGTTGGACAACCATTTGTGCGAAACGGTACAGGGTTTCCTTTCGAGCAGGAGGTTAGACTAGAAGACCTCCAAAGTTCCTTCCAACCCTGTTATTCTATTTCTAGGTTATTGTCACCTGTCAATAAATTTGAATTAGCCTTTTTGTTTCTTTTTCATTTAGATGGTTCTGTCTTAAGTTCCCCCTCTAGTTCAGTTTCCTTTACAGAAAATATTCTTTATAAAAACCTCTTCCTACCGCAATAATAGATTTTGAGACTTAACGAGTGTACATACTGCCAGCATCTGAGTTTCAATACACATCTTCAATGGGAAAGACTTTGCTAGTCTAGAAATAATATATACCCCCAACAACCTACGCCTTTGGAATAAAAAAAGTTTTGTTCTTTAGAACTACAAGACACCAAAGCAAGAATCTTCCTGAATTGGAAGTGAGGTGTATCAGAGGTGATATTCAGCAGGTTCTGACCAGTTCTGGAGAACTGGTAGTGGAAATTCAGAGAACTGGTAAATACTACCTCTGATTGGCCCCACCCCCATCTATTCTCTGCCTCCCGAGTCCCGGCTGATCGGGAGGAAACAGGGATTTTGCAATAACCTTCCCATGGAGTGGGGAGGGAATGGAGATTTTACAGTATCCTTCCCAGGGGTGGGTTGCTGCTGGCATTACTACCAATTCGGCATGCAAAAAAGCCACTTCTGATCCTTCCCCTACTATGCCCACCAAGCCACACCCACCAAACCATGCCACACCCACCAAGCCATGTCAAAAGATCCCGTAGTAAAAAAAATTGAATCCCACCACTGGGGTATACCATTGTCAACAGCTCCGGTGAACATCTGGAATTAAATCAATAAGTGTAAATGGAGATCTAGCATCATCCTGTGAAATTCAGATAGGAATGTGACTAGTGCCCATTATTGCCACAAGTATTTAAGATTGGTTTTGGAAGTTAGGGCAAAATGAGTGGACAATGGGGGCTAACATTTAAAAACTCATAAATTGAGAGCTTCTGAAGATGATGTGTTGGTGTTAGAAGATTTATTGAAAAGGATAGATTTACTACTGAGAATTTTTTTTTTTAAAAATGATATACTAGCTGTTACAGTCTTAAAGAGAATGTATATATAATGATGTATAGATATTTATCACTAGAAATATTGTCAAAAATGTGTAAATGGAGATCTAGCATCATCCTGTGAAATTCAGATAGGAATGTGACTAGTGCCCATTATTGCCACAAGTATTTAAGATTGGTTTTGGAAGTTAGGGCAAAATGAGTGGACAATGGGGGCTAACATTTAAAAACTCATAAATTGAGAGCTTCTGAAGATGATGTGTTGGTGTTAGAAGATTTATTGAAAAGGATAGATTTACTACTGAGAATTTTTTTTAAAAAAAAAGATATACTAGCTGTTACAGTCTTAAAGAGAATGTATATATAATGATGTATAGATATTTATCACTAGAAATATTGTCAAAAATGTAAGCGCCCAGAAGGGTCTTTTTGCCACATTTGATGGATTATAAAAAGCTAACAATTATTGGCCTAAAATATATAATGTTAAGTCAAAACAATGTGAAGGTCAATATATACAGTTTAGACGAGACATTTTTGGTTAGGATTTATTAACAAAAGTTTGGGAAAATGTCATGGTACTTTGTTCTTATATAATAATGTAATAATGTTCAACACTAAAAGGATATATTGATACCTACAATTGAAAAGTGGTTGTTCAAACTAAGAAAACTTTATTCAATATTAATTGGTAGCCCCTTTTGGGACTTTTTGCATGAATCAAAAAATGAAAACCACATGTATTTCATAGTTTTCCATATGAAACTATAATCTATAAGTAATATTTATAGATTATAAAAAATAAATGCTCTGCTATAATTGTAGAACAAGAATTAAGTTTGTTTTATGTATATCTGCTATAAAAGAAATTGAAAGTCATTCTTTTAATATATTTTTATTTTGTTGAACCTCTATCTGTTATTTCTTTATTCTAGCTATTCTCTCTCTTGACTATTACTTTCTTGTTATTTTTCCCCTTTATTTTTAAAAACTTAATAAAGATATAGATATATAAAGGGTGATTCAAGGAAAGTTCAGAGAAAGAAGGAAAGGCTTTTTCATTACAAGAATTTTCAACCATTAGCTAGAATGCATTCAAATTTTAAGCTCTCTCTGTTAACACACACACACACACACACACACACAGAGACACACACAAAATGTCTATTTCTCTGTACAAGTAAGGTATGTACAATATCTGGTTTTCCTAGTTTTACTTGTATATAAATTTTGAAGCAGTGATCTTGCCCTAATGTATTCATTGGGTTATTCTGTAGTCTACTGGGAACACTGCATTTTTGTAAATTGGATTTCAAATAATATATATTATTATTTTTTAAAATTGATTTTATGTATGTCTTGTGAGATTGATATATCTCCCAAAAAAGAAACAGTAGGGCTGAAAACTTGGATCATAGAGCTGTAGTGGCACGGTTGTTAAAATGCAGTGTTGCAGCCCAGAGATGAGTTGCTTCTGGTTCAGCCAAACCAGTAGTGGTGCCGGCGGGAGGCTCCACCCACCCATCCAGACGCTTCTATGTATGCACAGAAGCTTCTGTGAATGCGCGAGCACGCATGAGTATGAGTGAATTGGTAGTAAACCAGTAGCAACCCACTACTGTTGCAGACAAACTGCCCACAGCCAGGAGTTTGATCTTGACTGGCTCAAGGTTGACTCAGCCTTCCATCCTTCTGAGATTGGTAAAATGAGGACCCAGATTATTGAGGTAAATATGCAAGTAATGCTTTACATTGTAAACCTCCCAGTAAGTGCTGTAAAGTCCTATGGGGCGATATATAAACCTAAAGTGCTACGTGTCATCCCATGCCATGCTATATACTGTATTCTAGAGGATTTGGAGATTGTATTATAGATTTTAAGAAAAGTTATACTCCATAAAGGAAGCATTGATTGTAAGAGCTCTATTTCTCATAGACTAGGGTCTATTGTATGATGTCATGTGAAGCATATCCAGAAAGTTATTAGGTGACAGGAATTATCCAACAATTATATCAGAAGCCAGATCTACAAAACAACTATACTTCTGGGAGAGGATATTTCAAACCTTGAGCCTTTCATTTTTTTAAGTGATCCATGCCGCTACAAAAGTAAAAAAATAAATAAAATCACAACAATATAGGACTAACAAGCCAAAATATTGAAAGCCATCACATATGAAAACACTGCTTCCTCACAGAAATTGAATTTACCATCAGTGTTATTAGAGAAAAGACCCTTTCTTGTTTATCCATCATTCTGGCTGATTGATTATGTACCATCAAGTCATCAAAATGATCAGATTTAAATTTAGGCTTATAGAACAAAAATAATATCTTGAACTTGGAACACACACACACACACACACACACACACACACACACACACACACACAAAGAGGGTTCATTCTTAGTGATTGTACTTAAACACAAACCAGGAAAGAGTTTTTGGAATTTTTACATTGGACAAGTTTCCAAACACTTCAAAAATGGCCAGTACACAGTATTTTATTTTAATATCTTAAGTATTTTAGACTTTAAAAAGTTAAGATGGTTACAGTGGCAGGAACTATTACGTGATATAATGTGCATCAGTTAAACAATCAAAGCATCCCTGAGCATAACTTGATTGTTCAAGATTTGCTTTTTTACTAGAACAAAACCGGCAGATCAAGACATTATCAAGGATTCTCTACTAAATTTGAAATATCTTGTCTGATATCTGTTGAATTCTGAAGGTTCTCCATGTTCTTTGTATGACTTTTGTTCAAGTGTTTTGTAGTCAGACTTTTGAAAAGTGCACCGTTAGATGGTTAAGTGACATCAAATAATGTGTGTCTCTCCCACTATCCTGAGTTCTTATCTTTTTGTTTTGTTTTTCTGTTTTTATCAAGTGTTTTATTATGTCTATTATGATTAAGTGTTGTATGGCACCAAGAGTCATGTTTTGTGAGTTGGGGGCTATATACATTTGTTTAATAAAATAAATACCTTGTTTGATATATGCATATTCATTTTCCTCTTAATTGATCTCAGTTTGTCTCTGTTTATCTCTTTTCATTCTATTACAGGGGTGGGCTGCTGGGGATTCACATGGGTTCAGGCGATCCTCTAGCTAGGATTCTGCCCAGTTAGGTGAACCCCCAAATGCTACCCTTGGCTGGCTCCACCCACCCCTCCCAGGAGTCTCCATGTGGCCCGTTTATCATACCAGATAAGTGCAGGGCCCATGTGGAAGTTTGGGGAGGGGGGAAAATGAGCCTACCAAAGGTTCCGTAAGTCTGGAAACGGGCCTGTTTCTGGCCTCTGGAGGGCTTCCAGAGCCCAGATGAAGCAGTTTTTGCCCTCCCAGAGGCTCAAGGAAAGCCTCCAGAGTCTGGGGAAGGCGAAAACTTCCTCCTGCTCACCGTAGTACAGGAAGCCGACTAGGCCATGGCCATGCCCACCCAGCAACAGGGCAGCGAACCCACTGCTGCAATTTTTGAAGCCTACCTCTGTTCTTTTATCAACTTATTCAAAAATGTCCTCTCCTTAAATGAAAGGGATTCTTCATTGCAAGTAATAGCAATAGCAATAGCAATAGCAGTAGACTTATATACCGCTTCATAGGCCTTTCAGGCCTCTCTAAGCGGTTTACAGAGAGTCAGCATATTGCCCCCAACAATCTGGGTCCTCATTTTACCCACCTCGGAAGGATGGAAGGCTGAGTCAACCCTGAGCCGGTGAGATTTGAACCGCTGACCTGCTGATCTAGCAGTAGCCTGCAGTGCTGCATTTAACCACTGCGCCACCTTCTAAATAGCATACAATGTAAATAACCAGCAATTTTTAAAATGAAAAGTTGATGCAGTCTACATCAGGAATTCACTGTTGAGAAACAAAAATTAAAATTAAGAGAGCTTTCTGTTTCAATCAATCAAAAGTCCATTACTAATGTCAGCTGAATTTCAGTACTTGCCTCCAAGGGTGTTTCTACAGTAAATAAAATAATTGAAAAATAATGTGCAGTATATGATCAAAACTACCTTTAGCAGCCATTAGAAAGGGACTAAAAACCTTAAGGTTTTTAATGTAAATGCATGAAATTGGTACATTCTGCTGTATTGTGTGCACTGAAATTGTATATAATATAGAAAACATATCCTTGCTTTGATTAGTTGGTTACACTAATCTCTAATACAATACATTCATATTGTCTTGCACTTTTTTATTTACTCTTCTTTTTTTGTGTTGATCTGGCTTTCACTCTAAAATGGGTTTTTGTACAGAAACCAAAAGGTGGAGTGAGATGAGAAGATAGATGTGGACTCATTTTACTATGTTTTCAGTTTAACAATTATTATTTTTTAATTAAATGTCAGGGTTGCTGTGACTTTTTCCCATTTTGTTATCTCTACATTTTCCAGACTGGCTAGAACATCATGGGGTCCTGATCAGTGGCTCGTCTGTGCAATGCTTCTGCACATGTGCAGAAGTGTCCAGGTGGGTGGGTAGAGCCTCCCTCCGCTGCCACTACCAGTTCACCCGATCTGGGACGAACCAGCAGAAACCCACCTCTGATCCTCATGCTAACTCCCTACCAACCAGCAACCTTGGCTTTGGTTTCTTCCACAGCTGATTATTATGCCAGCATGTGACTTAACAGTGTCCATGCCCAAATGGTTGATGTCCAACTCTGCCAGACAATGCGTATCATCTTTGGCACATTGCATCCTACTCCTGTGCACTGGTTACTTTGTAAACATAATCTTGCTCCTTTCCCAGAATTATGCACTAATTTATCATCTACTCTAGGTGGCAGTCTTGTCCTATTTGTGACTTCTCACCAGCAAGTTCAAATTTTCTTTGAGGACAATGGGATAATAAGTGCCTACAGATCCTACAGCATTTAATGCAACCTTCCTCAGTCTGGGTGTCCTTAAATGATGTGAATTTTAGCTTCCAGAATTATTGTGGTTTTGCTGTCTAGGAATTTTAGAAGATGATTTGAGTAAAACCATATGAGTTTGAGTTATAGGTTATTTATACAGGATCCTAAAAAGAATGAGAAAATGGTCTTTGAGAGATTGAAGGAAAGAAATGTCTGCACTTTATGATGTTCAAAGACAGAGCATGTATTGTTTTGTTTATTACAATGTAAAAGGAGAGAGGGAGGGAGGGAAGGAGAGACAGAGACAGAAAGAGGGAGAAAGGGATAGAGGGGGGGGGTTTAAAGTGATCATACTTGAGCTTTCTGAAGTAAGGATAATCTGGATTTTTTTAACATATTCTATTATTTTGCGTATGACATTTTGTGGAAATTATATGCATGCATTTCATTAATTCAGCTTTCTAAGTGTATCTCACCCATTTTGTATCCAAATCAGTGGAAGCGGAGAAAAAAAGCTCTGTAAACAAGTGGGAACTTGAAAACTGAATCTCCCTCCAATTTGTGCACCCACACAAACACACATAGACATACTGCTGTATGTGTGATGAACAAATAAATATCTCAATTGTCACATACATTTTTTAATTTTTTACTCCATGCTGCAACTATGGCAACTTTATGACCTGTGGACTTCAATTCCCAGAATTCCTGTGCCAGCCATTTTTTTTCCAAATTTTCTCAAACGTGGCAACTTTATTGGCTGAGGAATTCTGGGAACTAAAGTCCACTGATCTTAAAGTTGCCATGTTTGAGTATAGATAAAACAGTGATTTTGTGATCTATTGGTACAGTAACTTGTAGCTTACCAGTATACAAGTTATCCCCTGAACTTCTTAGTTGGGACTATTTGATCTCTTTTTTGTGATGTGTGCAATTCTCCTTCAAACATTTGATAGTGCTCTGTCACTTGGAAGAAGGACATCATCTGTGGTTAGGAACACTTACAATTCACTAAAGCAAATGTGTGAGTACATACAAGGGCAGATACATGTGATCAGCATCTCCACAATTCTGCTGTTTAGGCTCTCCTAGAAAATGAAATATTGTAGGAAATATTAAAAGGGCAGAATATTTCCCCCTAAAAGGGAGGCAGAAACTCAGCCTCTCCACCTTTGTCCATGGGCCATTAAGGCCTGAGCAAATCTATTCTACATAACAAAGATCTACCTCCTTCAGGCAGAGCCATAATAGGAATCCCAAAGCCCTTTCATTACATCATCACCCAGCAACAGTTCAACTAAGCTTGGGATTCACAAGACAATCTACAGAGTTGCCCCTGCATGGCCCCATGGGAATCTGACAACCAATCAGAATACAAGATCAATTTCAAAAGCCCAGAAAGGGCTTAAAACCCAGGAACCCTCAGCATCTCTGCCCTTGTTCTTCAAGATCTTCAAGGCATGTGATCCCCCTTTTCCCCAGGACCATGTGGTCCTGTCCTCCATTAAAACCATCTTTCCAAGCAGCCACCGTGATTCCAGTGTCTTTCTCCCCACTTGGAACTGAACCCAGAAGGACATTTCTTCCAATAAAGCAGCACCAATAAAAGCAAGCACCTTTTCTGTGGTAACATCATAAGGGAAGTGAGAAAAAGGGACTTTGGAGAGAATGTTTGTTGAAGATGAATAAAGAACCAGTCTTATAGAGATGGGTTATATCTAAAGATGGCTAAGAAGCCAGTTCTGCTTAAGACATTAAGGCTATAAATCAGGAGATTGTGAATTCTAGAGTGGCTTGGGGCACAAAGGCAGTTGTGTGACCTTGGGCCAATCACTTTCTCTCAACCCTAGAAAAGAGGCAATGGTGACCACTGAAAAACCTTGCCAGGAAAACTGGAACAACTTGTCCAGCAGTCTCTGAGAATCGGACTCAATTGAATATAAGGGGGTGGGGGGAGGAAGCAGTAGAACAAAATATAGCAACCTTCATCTGCGTCCTACTTGCTGTGGTTTCTATAGTTACTTCAGATGAATGTCTACTGCTGGTTAAGAGTCTGCTTCAAATCGATAAGTTTAAATGGCTACCAACCAGGTTCTTGGTTGAGAAAACAGCATGGGGGTAGTCTTTGTATCATAATAGAAGCCCATAGGCTTAGTTGCTTCCCAGGTTCTATATACTGGCAGGTTTGCAGATTGCATGTAAAATAAAGTATTGATTACATTGTGCGAGAATTACGGAGAGAATCTTCTTGGTAATTGGAAGTAGGGAAGTGCACCGATTACAAGATATGGATTAGAAAACAATTTGGTGATCTGGAAAACAGTATGACTGGAATAAAAAAAATCAGAAGCTGCTCAGTTCATTGCAAGGCTATGTAAGAATTTGTGAATGGCAATTCCCCCCCCTCCAAATCCTTTAATAAAACTGAACTCAATCAAATAACTCTTTGATGTTTTAAAGAGAAAAAATCCAGTAAATGAAGGCACTACGTTGTGCTTCTGATGCTAGAAAAAATATTTAAAAAGCAAAACGCTCATACTTCTTTTTTATACAAGTTTGGATGAAGTGTACTTGTGAGAATAAAATTTCATTCTGGATTTTTTATATACAGTATGTTTATTTTAGTTGAAGCATTAAAATGAAATATGCTTGTCTAAAATAAATAATCTTATCTCCTTGCTCACCTGTCTCTAGCCCACTTCTGCAAACGGTGATGATACTGAATGCCAGCAGATTATTATAATGTTTATTAAAATGACAACAAATGAGAAATAACTCAATCCTTCCATCAAATGAAATTATAGAGAAAATGTGGGTGGTCACTACCCCTGCTGAATGGAAATGATAAGATTTAATAAGCTCCTTCCTACACCTTTGGAGATAAATAGTTATAGGTGGCTATTGTGTAATCAGAAATTCTCAAATTTGTTTGTAGCAAAAACTGAAAGCAGCACAATTTCAAAATGAGAATATAAGACCTAAAGGAGTGAAGGATATGAAGACATAAGCAGCAAAGAAAAGTCATTTGTCCCATTTCTCAGAGAGGGGAGTTCCTGATGTATCTAAATCCAGTTACTACTTAAGGGTTTAATTTTTAGCTTTTAACTGCTTCCTCAGTTTTATCTTCTCTAATGGATCAGTTAACTAATTCCCTATTTTATAAATGTTCATTTTTAAATGGTCTGACCAGTTGTATGATATTTAACATTTATATTCAGCCCTGATCTTACAGTGTCTAAGTTGTGGACTAGGTCACCACAACATTTGTAAAAAGCCAACAAAAAGCCAAATGCTAGTTCCTAAGTTTTTCATTAAGTAGCCAAGACTTACTCTGTTGAGATGGTTTTAATGGACTTGAAAATGCCAAAAGAGAAAGGGACAGATACACTTCTGTGGACAGTATATTCCACTATGGAAGAAAGAACGGAAATGGCCTGTTTCTGGCCCCTGCCATCACACCCCTCATGGAAATAACCAATCAATCTTTCATTATAGTCACAGAATTAAAAATTAAAACCTTACACTAAAATAAAACAGAAAAAGAACAAGACATAATAGTACATTACAGTTAGTGGTGAGATCATTTTTTATAAGTTTTTTATTTTTTTATTTTCATATAAATAACCACATGTAAACCATTACATCATAACCAACACTATTTTGTATTATTCAATATTAGATCAATTCCTCTTACCATCAACTTCCAAAAACTATAATTTGCTCTTCTGCTTTCCATACACCCTATTTCTACCTCATCCATCACTTTCTTGCCACTTCTCCCTCTCTCCTCCTCCCTTCTTTCTTCCCTCTATCATCCTTCTCTTCTCTACTTTCCCTTCCTCTCTCATTCTCCTCTTTCCACTCCTTCTTTCTCTCATCCTCTTCCCCCCCCATCCTCTCTCCTAACCCCTCTCTTCCTCTTCTTGTCTCCCGTCTCCCTTCGCTCATCAATGATGGTGAGATCATTGATGGGCGGCCAAAACCTGCCTAATTTTATCAACAGTATAACAGAATTTAGCTAGGTTTGTTCCTAGCTTCCTCATTTGTCCTATAGTATTAATGTTAACTGGTTATTGTCATAGTTCAATTAATTGAAACTGTCATACGTTTTTCAAATACTTTACTATCTATTATAAAAACAATAAAATGAAAGTATTAATGATTTCAATTATTACGTTATTCATTATCGCTTCTTTTAGCAAATTTAAGTGGCAGGGTGCCAACAAAATCAGAGCCAGCAAGACTGCTGAGGACGAGAGGTAGGTAAGTATTAGTATGATATGAAGAAAATAAATGTTTGTTGAAGAACAAAGCAAAATGAACACATTCAAAATAAACACTAGACATAAAAATACTAACTCCTGAGGACTGGGTTGCTTCAAGAACTAAGGAATATTAAGACTTGAAACATGGTAGTGGATCTGGCTATTTGAGAGACCGCCTTCTGCCAATTACCTCCCTGTGTCCCATCAGATCGCACAGGGTAGGCCTCCTCCGAATTCCATCCGCCAGTCAGTGCCGACTGGCGACTACGCGGAGGAGAGCCTTCTCAGTTGCAGCTCCGACGCTATGGAACAATCTCCCCGTGGAGATCCGCACCCTCACCACCGCCCAGGCCTTCCGCACGGCCCTTAAGATCTGGCTATCCCGTTAGGCCTGGGGATAAAAATCTTAGTTCGTCCCCTCCCGAATGATGAATGAATGTTGTGCTCTATTTTTTTAATATTATGTACTGTCTTATGCTTTTTGTCTTTGTACCCCCTTTCCCGTGTTTTTGTAAGCCGCCCTGAGTCCCCTCAGGGAAAAGGGCGGCCTATAAATTATAATAAATCTAAAAATCTAATCTAAAAAAATCTAATCTAAAAAGACAAACATTTGGTCAAGGAGGTATGCTTTGTGAAGAAATAGATCAAGGAGCACAAAGCAGGTAACATTAACTCCACTTTTGCTTTGCATAGAATCATAGGGCTGGAAGGGACCTTGGAGGTCTTTTAGTCCAACCCCTTACCCATGGTAGAAGTTCTGATACCATCTTGAGAAAACAGTTGTCCAATTTTTTCTTGAAAACCTCCTGTAATGGAGCACCCACAATTCTGGGAGACAAGCTGTTCCACTGATTCCAGTTGATCTTAAGTTCTGGGGGCCTTGTGTGTTGACTCTTGTGATGTGTCCTACATGGAGCTGCCCTTGAAGATCACTGGAAAAATGCAGATGCCAAGAATGCAGTAGTGCAAACCAGTGGTGTATTAATCATTAAGCAGACTAAGCACATGCTTAGGGCACCAGGCCCAAAGGAGGCACCCCAAAGTTAGGAAAGAAAAAAACAATGAAGATTTCTACAGTATGTACAAATGATGGGCACCAAGATTTGTTAGTGCTTAGGGCACCAGCGAGCCTTAATATGCCACTGGTGCAAACAGTGCTGGGCAATTGCACTGGCTAGTTAACTTCTGGATGCAACCATCACCTATAAAGCACTTAATGGCATAGAGGCTGACTATCTAAGGGACTGCTTATCTCTGAATGTATTAGCCTGCTCTTTATAATTGGACAAAGTGGGCAGATTCCAAGTCTCACAGATTAAACGATGAGATTCAGAAAGTGCATCTTTCATATCTCAGGAATAGCATCTTGAGAGAGATACATAGTACCTGCCCCGTGCAACTGTTATTAAAACATCTTTGCAAACCTGACTTTCCTCACAGGTTTTGAGTTCAGGTGGATGGTATGCCTGTTTTAGTACACCATGTTATTTGATTTTGTTCTTCTTAGACATACATTGTTCTTTTTTCATTGTTTTGAATTCTATATTTTAGTGTTGCATGATGCCTTAACTCTTATGGTTTGTTTTATGTTCTGAGGTAATGACTGAGGAGACCGGTTAACACCAACTAGAACGGTTTATTCAAACAGAGCTTAAGTCAAACAACAGGCAACAAACCCCCCTGCCTGACAGCTATTTATATAGAGAGCTGTCAGACGGGGAACCAATGGGAGTGCAGGGTTTCTCCCACAGAGAGGCAGGCGCGTCTTGGCCAATCAGAGGCGTCTTGCACAGCGCCATCTGCTGGCCAGGACACAACAGTTTGTTAGCCCTCTAAATGTAACAAACAACAAACCTTTGAAGAGAAATGAGCAGCCCCCTCCTCACTTCACTGAGCAGCTGCTGCTAAATCCTTGCATTTTCTTTGGGTATGGTGGGTGCATTTGTCTACACTGGGCAGCCCTATGGTCAATTAGACGAAGGCAACTACTTCAGGTAACAGATACTTAGGAACAGGGAGTAATGAAAAGAGTGGTAGGAAGGTATAATTTATACAGCATGTCAGTTCCTCCTAAGCTCACACCTTATTACCCTCAGCTTTTTGCATGCTAATTAAGGGAGGATAATAATGACCTACTCAGTTTCCATTTTTGAACTGAATTTTGTTCAAGTTGAGGATGGAGGGGGGAGGGAGGGAGAAAGAGAGAGAGTGGGGGAGAGAGAGGGAGAGAGAGAGGGGGGGGACAGCAAATTATTGTAGGTTGGATCTGCTTCTGAAATATTTTGTTTTTGAAATGAACATGCTGCAAAAAGGAGATGATGTTTATTTGAGGTTGAAATAAATACAGTATGTATTGGTTTACACACAGGGTGAGATTGGCTGAAATTTGTTTTTTTTTCAAGGCCAGAAAGTCAAAAATCCCAACTGTGGTTTTACATGATTGTTAATCACAGCAGTCAAGAGCTCATTAAGAGATATTTCCACTGAATTTTTTAACTGAAGTTTCTGTATTCTTGATTAGCAACTGGCAGCAAATTACACAGCAAATTATCAGCAGCCCTTGGAGAGATTAATCTTACTTTGTCCATGTGTGTTTGAGATGATGGATGTTAACTGGGTACCAGACAAAATGACAGAGATTTATAGGCATCAGGCCACCTGGGACGTAGTGTCTGGATTCATTCATCATGTTGAGTTATATTCATATGGTCCTCTAAACAAGGTTTACAAACCAGAGTGGTTGGGATGGCACCTACCTTACATGAAAACAAAATGAACTAGGTGATGACCTAGTATGATACATGAACTTCATAGATTTTGGTTCATGCATACTTTTGCAGCCACCATTCTAGGAATATAAATGTGTCATTGTAGGTCCAGTTGCTATTCTTGTGAGCTTATATTGTAGCAGAATCAAAGCAGTGGTGAAATCTAATATTTTTTTACTACTGGTTCTGTGGGCGTGGCTTGGTGGGCGTGGCTTGGTGGGTCATGTGATTGGGTTGGTGTGGCTATGCAGTCATGTAACTGGGGGATCAAAAGAGAAAAATTCACAATGTCCTGCTGGAGCAGGGTTGGACTAGATGACCTCCAGTTCCCTACGAGTCCTGCATTATCCTCTGAAGCTGCTTCTAGGTTTGTAATCCTTCCTTCCTCTCCTTTTCCCCTCCTTCCCTTTCTTTCTTTCTTTCTTTCTTTCTTTCTTTCTTTCTTTCTTTCCTTCTTCTTTCTCCCTTTTTTCTTTCTCAGCATCCCCCCCCCCTGTTTTTGGCCTAGCAGGCCTCAGGGAAACCTGCTGGGAGCAAAAACAGACCCCCCCCCATGTTTCTGGAGAATTTGTAATAAAAAAAAATGCTTAAAAAGTTTTAAAAAAAACGTTCCGAAGCTCAGCTGTGCGACATACGATCGTCGGAACGTTTCTCTTTTTATTTTTAAAAAGAAGTTCTCCATGTCAATTTCATAAGTTTCCTGCCTCAAACATACACAAACATTAGATTACAGAAATGTATTAGTCATGAGCACTTTAAGAACCATACAATCCAGAAGTGGTGGGGCCACAAAAAGGCCAGGCTGCTACTTAAAGATTTAATAGGCTGCTAGAATTTGCTGGAACTAATAGCTTTTTCTGTGCAGCAATATGCCAACTTGAAACTAGTGCTCAATGCTGTCCAAGGTCCTGATGTTTTATTGCCTTGTAATAGTCCTGACCTTCCGTGATTGTGAGACATAATATTTTGCAGCTTATTCACATCTTAGACTAAGCTATGGTGAACTTTAACCATGATCAAAAATGGAATGGTATGATTCACACATAATACAAGCCATACATACTAATTTTCACAACAATGGTGGGCTAACAAATCACTGTGTCAAAAATCAAATAATATTATAGCTTAAAGTGATGTCTGTAAGTCCTCTCTAAGTGTTTGTGCTTTTGCTCAATGAAAACCAGAATGCTACTCTATTAGGAAAACATCCTTGTAATGCCCCAGGTATAAGTAGTTTCTTACTTTGTGACTTTATTTCAACTTATAATCTAAGTTGAAGTGAACTCATGTAAAACTTAAGAGACTGAACCTGGAATCATTTGTATAGAGACATATATTTTAGCAGTGACTTTTTCCATACTACAATTTAATTTGGCCTCACAAAGATGTTTGCCTTATACACCAGTAATTGTATATAAGGTGGAACACTTCTATCAATTATAATTGAGACAAAAATAAAATTTGTTAAAAACCTCTCATTGGATAGTGTTGTTAATGAATTTATTTAGCTTAATGAAATCATATTGTTAATGTGGGAAGGAGGAAACAAGTCATGAATGCAAAGAGTGGCAAGTTTATGATTTCTTTCATCAATATTAAAATCCTATGAAAACTGAGCAGTAGTTAGTTTCAACATTCTCCACTTTACTTGTGGGCAGAGAAATTGGGAGAAACATTTTAATAAGCATACTCTGGAGCCTGAATAGATCTTAAATCTCCAACAGTTTAGAAGAAATGGAAGAAAGAAGGCACTGGACTTGATAGAGATTTGTTTTGAAGATGATATATTGTTAAGTAGTCTAAAAAGAAGTGATTTTATAGATCTAATATTTAAAGGTAAACTAAGTCATGAGTCCTGTATCACTACCAGAGGTGGTATTCGCAGGTTCTGACCAGTTCTGGAGAACCAGTAGCGGAAAATTTGAGTAGTTTGGAGAACCAGTAAATACCACCTCTGACTGCCTCCCCCCATCTATTTTCTGCCTCCAGAATCCCAGCTGATCATGAGGAATGGAGATTTTGCAGTATCCTTCTGCCACACCCACCAAGCCATGCCCACTGAACTGGTAGTAAAAATTTTTTGAATCCCACCACTGTTGTCTACTTCTGTTACTCAGAGTCCCATATTCTGCCACATTCACTCACATAGTCTGTTTCTCAAACCATATCCCTAGATAGCCAAATCATTTTCAGAATTAATTAATTTATTCATCTTTTTGAATTTTTAGGCTATATAGTGCATTTTAAAAACTATAATTTCAGCATCAGATCTTACTGACAGTCCCCTTAAATGAATCAGCTGCCACCTCTTATCCTCTTAGGAATGTGAACCAATGCAGCAAGTCTGATGCATGTAGAAAGCTGTGTTCTTTATGCAATAAAACAACTCTGAAGAGAAGGTTGCTTTGACTTGTAGGCATGTTGAAAACACAGCATAAATGTGTAATGCACAATATACATTGGGGCTGGGGTGAAACACAGGACAAATGGGATGAGATTTTCTTCAGAGATAATATTGATAAGGCCAGTGCAGTTCCCCCCCCCCAAATAAACACTAGAATGGAAAAGTTGGGATTTACCAGCGCAACTTTGCTCTACTCAGGAATCTATTCTCACAGTTTCTAAGAATCTAACTAAGATTGAGGCACTTGGAGAATTTGGCAGTCAAAACCAGGAACAACCAATGAATATTTGGACCAACCAAACATAATACATTACCAGCTAAAACTGGTACCACAGTAAAGACCCATTCTTCAGAAGCAACATATACCATGAATTCACAGATTAGCAAATGACAAACAGACAGACTGGGATAATATGGTTTTTTAAATTAATTGTCTGCCATCAAATTAGTGCCAACTTCTGGAAAGTATACAAACAGAACTTTTAATGATGGTCTGTTCCTAACCTGCTGCTTCAGGTCTTCCAACCGATGCACCCATCCTCCTGTAACTGAGTCCATCTACCTGGCTGCTAGTTATCTTCTTCTCTTTCTTTCCTCTTTTCCCAGTACAGAACCTTCCCTACAGAGAATGATAATGTGATTGGAACAGCAATACTCATCTTAAATTAGAACTGCAACCTCCAACAATTCATTTTTTAGTCCTGACTATAAACAGCTGAAAACAGACCATACTAGTAGAGTTGGGAATAAAATTAAAACCATATATAACCATATCATAACTCCTACAGTTAAAAAACAATATCCAAACTCTTTCCCCAAACCTAGCTTGTGACCATACCAGCAGGGATGGGCTGCTACAGGTTTGCCCGGGTTCGGGAGAAACCATAGCTAATGTTATGGCTGATTTGGAGAACCTCCAAATCCCATCCCTGTCTGGCCCTGCCCACCCCATCCTGGCCTCCCAGGAGTCTCCACACGGCCCATTTTGGATGCAAGGTAAGTGCAGAGCCTGCTCGGAGGCTCAGGAAGGCGGGAAAATGGGCCTCCTGGAAGTTCCGGAAGGCCATAAACAGCCTCCAGAGGGCTTCTGGAACCTGAGGGAGGCAGTTTTCACTCTCCTAGAGGCTTGGAAAGCCTCTGGAGCCTGGAGAAGGTGGAAATGCCCCCACCCGCCATGTACAAGAGGCTTAGGCCACACCCACCATGGCCACACCCACCCAGCAACCTGGCAGAGAACCTGTTGCTGAAATTTTTGAAGCCCACCCCGCCTACCAGTGTTGCATCCTCAGCCTCCTAAAATTACTCAGGGTAGCTATTGCCCACTAAAAGGCTGTCCATTCTTACTGCAAGTATTCCTGTCCTGCTGCTAGTTTTGTGGTGCTATTTTTAATGCTTGGATTGGATTTCCCTAAAATAAAAGAACGTGCAGCCTTTTAATCCTACCCTGTTCCCTTTCTGACTTTAGACACACTTGTGGCCCTTCCTAATTTTGTGTTCTGTTGGGTGCATTTTTGAAACTTCTGCTGTCATCTGTCTAGCAGAAGTTGAGCTTTGCAGAAGTAAATGCTTTTTTCTGCTCTGGAAATTCTAATAGGATTTGCTAGATGATGATGACAGTAGATTTTTTTTAACACTGTAACTAATAGCATCAGAAAATTTCCAGTAAAAGCCGCAATTCCACTTTTAGAACAACCCTTAAGTTTCCTTCATGGAAACAGACGCCACATAAATGTTTGGCAATGCCATATATTTCCTGGTCCCGCTTCTAACCAAGGACATAAAAGACAGAAAAAACAACACTGCAAATGAACAGCTTTCAACGTTCTTTGAAATCCTCCAGATTCCAAAGTTAATGCAGAAATACCAAGAAATAAGAAGCTGAGGGCATGAATGAGGTTGGGGTGGATTCTGGCAGGTGCTTCTGCTGGTTCACTCATGTGTGTGAACCAGCACACATGAGTGAATCATGTGGCGCGTGCTTGATGCATGCTGTGCGCTGATGCTTATTGCAATTAAATTGTTCTGTGCATGCACAGAACTAAAAAACAAGATGGGGCAGCCCCCTGGGAACCAGTTTGGGGGCATGGCAGGCCTGGGTTGCTGCCGGTTCCAGTGACCCAGGCTGCTGAACCGGGCCAAACCGGTAGGAATCCACCACTGAATGAGGTACATGACACAGGGGATATAATTTCTTTAGGTAGTTCTGGTGATAAATGTTGAAGCAGCAGCACAGAACACCAGCCAGCATGCCCTTATCTTTAAGAGGCTCTCATTATCATCTTGACTATCTGACTTTTTACAGCAAAATGGCATTACTGATGGGTGAGAGTACAATGTGTAATATGTCTGTATTTTCCTAAAATCAGAGACATTTAGAATGCTTGTTTATGGAGACCTTCACGTGGATTTTACCTCCTATAATTGTAGTAGAGAATAATCAGTTTACCACAATGGTGAAGAACTTGGCTTAATCCATCCTAAGTCTCTCTCTCATAGGATGCATGAATACATATTTGTTAAACTTGAAAGTATGTTCAAGAAAAATCCATTCAAGAAAAATCTCTCTCTCTCTCTGTCCCTCTCTCTCTCTCTCCCTCCCCCTCCCTCCCTCCCCCTCTCCCTCCCTCCCCCTCCCTCCTTCCTTCTCCTTCTTCTAAAAACTGGGCAAAACCAGTCTTTATTAGTGCAAGTCCTTACTTCTTACAAAGTAAGTAGACAAAAACAGTTTTCTTCTTCATAAATATGGTGGGCTGCAGGAACGGAGCTCCATTTCTGCAGTTGGCTATAGATGATCAGTTCCCATCAATAGATAACCTAGAGTTGAGAGAGAGTTCCCATGACAGGCAGCAGCACCTTGCAATCTTCCCTGCCAGCTTCCCTATTGACTCTCTGGGGAAACCAGCAGAGAATAAATGGTAATCACATGATTGCAGGGTGCTTGGCAATTGGCAATAGCAGTAGACTTATATACCGCTTCATAGGCCTTTCAGGCCTCTCTAAGCGGTTTACAGAGAGTCAGCATATTGCCCCCAACAATCTGGGTCCTCATTTTACCCACCTCGGAAGGATGGAAGGCTGAGTCAACCCTGAGCCGGTGAGATTTGAACCGCTGACCTGCTGATCTAGCAGTAGCCTGCAGTGCTGCATTTTAACCACTGCGCCACCTTGGCTCTTGGTTATAAGTATGAAGTATGAAGAGGTTGCCAAATACCCAGATCATGATTACATCACTATAAGTGGGGGATGTGTAATACCTCATAATGAGCGGAAGTACTTTATAGGCCAGATAATTTAATGAGAATAGTTGGAACCACAAAAGATATTTATAAGGCAAGTGTTCAGTGCTCTTCTTTCAAAATGGCCAAATAGCACACCACATACAAGTGACAATTTTTGTAGTTAATTCTAACATTGCTTGGGGAGAAAAGTGTTTTTTCTAGAACTGTTAAGACTGGAAATACATACCACCAATTATTCTGTCACCTAATAGTGTACATGTGTATGTGTGTGTGTATGCACTTGTGTATGTGTATGCACCTTTGAGTTCATCTTGATTCCTGGCAACTGCCTCAACATCCTTTCAAGCTTTTTTTTGCAAGATTTGCCATTGCCTTCTTTCTAGAGCTGAAAGAGAAAGACTGGCACAGGATCAACCAGCTGGCCTTGTGCTTAAGACAAAGCTAGAATTCACAGTCTTCTGGCTTCTAGCCTCAGGTTTTAATTATTACACAACTAGTCATCTAATACTCTACCCTTCTCAGATATTTGCTCCCTGACTTCTGTTCCTGGCTACTTACCTGTCGCTTTCCCATCTGTTTCATTGTGACTTCCTGGGTAAGGTGAAAATGAAGCCGGAAGAAAGAGATGTTGCATGTTTCTAGAAGTTGTAAGTTGAATAATAACCATCATGGGAAACTACCATATTTTTTGGAGTATAAGATACACCTTTTTCCCCTCAAAAAAAGAGGCTGAAAATCTGGGTGCATCTTATACACTGAATACCACATTTTTGCCTCCTGAAACTCTGCCCCTTCACCAAAATAGCCATGCATAGCTTTTAGAAGGCTTTCAGAGAGTTCCTGGGGGCTGGGGATGGCAGACATGAGCAAAAAACGGGCTGTTTTTTGCCCCCCAGCAGCACTCTGTAAGCTTCTTAAGGGTTTTTTTGAGAAAAAAGGGCCGTTTTTGGGAGGTTTGCAGAGTGCAAACACTTAATTTTAAATTTTTCCTCTTCAAAGCCTTGCTGCGTCTTATACTTCAGTGCATCTTATATTCTGAAAAATATGGTATACCGAAATTCAACAGGGACTTGGCCTATCAATATTATTGAAAAACCTGTTTTCTGACAAATGCTATTCCTGGTTATGACCCATGACCCCCTTGGCAACTACATCTTGGTAGTGGAACCACAGGTCAAAACTTACCATCTTACCAAAGCTAATCTTTTGTGTCACTTTTGATTTTCAGTTCTTGGATTGCACAATATTTTCTGCTTTTTCCGTATCTTCTTAATGTTTTGAAAGCTGTCTAGTTGTTTGTTAAAAAATACCATTATTGATGGGATAAGAGGATCACATTGTATGAAACTTGTGGAGTAAACTAACATGCAGTAAGAAAAGAGCACTCCCAATAATTCTTATAGCACAATAGGATTCTTTGAAGTGTTTCAGGTAGGACATAATGAATGGCGTAAAAGAACATGCTTCCCGGGAAGAGAATGTTCATAAGAATTTTGTACTATATCAGTGGTTCCCAAACTTGGCAACTTGGCAACCTAACCACTGTACTATATCAATACAATGTGTAAAAGGGTTACTGCATAGAAAAGAGTACTTCTGGCAGGGGTTTGAAGTAGATTCTTACACAAATGTTCTGACCTAGGCTTCCTGAGAAAGCATAAATCACAATTTTAGTCCCCAAAACTCTGTAAATTATGGTCATTAACAGTCCACAAGGCTTCACAAACAGTTTGTGAAGGTTCCGTCAGTGTCTGCTCAAGTTGCCACAGTCTTTCAGGGAAATTTTGATAAATACCCACCTTATATCGCTTGGAACGCTGCCAGAGACCTAATTGCCAAATGCAGATTAAGGCCAAATTTAGCACAGAGTCAAACAGAACTTTTCAAAGCTTGAACCGATTAGATGAACTAATTGCTTCCTGCAAAAGCTCACATCCAGTTAGCTCCTATTTTATGTCTTATGGGAGGGGCCAATCATCTCCAAGCCTTACTCCCAAGTTGACCCTGTTTTCTTAATTGTTCTTGCCTTCTGGCAGCTCTGTGCATGCACACACTGGGAACAGGCTCCCGCTGTTCTTCTGCCTCACTGATGTCAGGCTCCAGAGGCAGAAAATAAGTACCAGATGGCCTTGGTCTCCTCTTTGACTCTGATGCAGAGTCCTCATCCGAGCCTTCCCCAGAATCCAGGACTGGCCCATGTTCCCCCCCCAACCTTCTCACTGTCTGAATCTGCTTCCAGTTCTGCTGGCCACTGGTGGGCCACAACAAAAAAGGATTCCTTGAAAGAAGAACAGTACATAGAAATGTTAGCTGATCCAACAAATGAATATTCATGAAACTAATAAAAACATGGTGTTCTCTTAAATATCTACCTTTATAGCTAATTTATTGACATTTGTATGGCAATAACAAAGCTGATAGAACACTGAAAAGGGTGAAACGTGCTAATATATGAACACAGGATTCTGCGTTCTGCCAAGCTACTACTGGTTCAGTTGAACCAGTCTGAATCGGTAGGAACCCACCACTGCCCCATGGGCCGGATCCACACCCTGGGCCTTTAGTTTGACACCCCTGCCCTATATCATTTCAGACAAGTGGTTGTCTCCTCTTCATTTCACTCATGGAAAAGATACATTACCTACCATTTGGAGGACCAGCATGTAGGAGATTGGCTTAAGGCTGAAATAACAGGAAACAGCTTTAAATCTGTTCCACACGTCTTAGTAAGCTGTAGCTTGTCTAAATCTGATTGATTGGATCTGGATTCTCATAACGTGCTAAGATAAAATTAAACAAACCACATTATTGCTTAGCTTATTGAATGAAACCAGTCTTTATGAGGCCTAATTTTAAATAGCTCAAGACTTCTTATGATGGAAAACAGAAGGATTGTGGTTTTATTCAGATCTTATATTAAGTCAGGAAACCACAATATGAACAACTACTTCAGTGATGCCATGACCCTCTTTATATAAGCAGGTAATGGAGAAGTTTAAGTTTAAATCTATACTTGGAAATATTCTTAAAGTGTGTCCAAATAAGCCAGCTTCAAACAAAATCAAAACTAGCCTAATCTAAAATTTGTTAAATATCACAAATCGTGGCTTACCTGAGCACAGAAAACCATCATCCTGAGTTTACACAGATTTCTGGCTTAATATGACATCTGAAAGCATCATACATCTTGCTCTGCTTTCTAAAGTGCAGGATAAAATGATAGCTACACCAGTCCATGTTATTAGGCTGACTGCCAATAATGCTTGTTTGCCTTTAGCATTATTCCTAATTAAAACAAATCTCAGTTCCACCAACATGGACAACTCTGGCACATAGACAGATTCAAGTCTTTGGGAGTTTCCTTCTTGTCTACCAAATGTCTTCATGAAAACTCTTTTCTACCTATCTATAATCTGTCACAGAGCTAAAATAATTTGACCTGATCTGTTAATTTTATTAAAGTTATTGGGCTTATGGACAATAGTACAGTTATTGTAGGCATTACATTTTTATTTACATTGCATTTTCATACAATACTTCTAACCTAAGCTACACTGTTGATACTACCCAATAGCTGAATGGATCTTCAAGTCTTAGTACTAAGTGTCAAAGAGCAAAGTGAAAAAATGGGCCTAAAATGAAATATAAAGACCAAAATAATGACAACAACCAGCCTCAGAACTGATAATGGACACACTGAACTGTTGGATAGTTTCTGCCTTTTAGGATCAACCATCAGGAGTAAAGGAACAAGCAGTCAAGAAATATGTCACAGATTAATCCTGGGAGAATAGCTATGAAGACCTTGGAAAAGATATTAAAATACCATAATCAGTGGTGAGTTCTGGGCAGTACACCCCGGTATGGGCATACCGGTGGCAGCTGGGAGCAACGGCCACCATATCGGAATGGTGCTTTGGAGGGCCCACCTGCCCACCCTCATTCCTTACCTCTATTTGAGCTAACTGGGCCATTTGCGCACACGTGCACAGCCTATGGTGCCTGCGCAACCTTTGCCGAGCAGCTGGACCGTCGCAGGGTGGTGGGTGTGCATGTGTGTGCAGTGCACATGCCTGTGGTGGAATCCCAGCCCCGTTGCATTGTAGCAGTTGGGACGGGATCTGGAACCCACCACTGACCATAATGTGTCTATAAAGATCAGAATCATGCAAACCATCGTATTCTCTGTGACACTGTGAAGTGAAAGTTGGACTTCAAAGAAGCAGAATAGGAAGATCATTGATGCCTTGGAACTTTTATGTTGGAGAAGACCCCGGAAAACAACTTGGAGAGAGAAGAAAATGAATGGACGGATCGTTGAACTATTCAACCCAGAGGTTTCAGTCTCAGCAGCCTCAGTTATGATTCCGTGCAACCCAAAGGAATGTTGGAAATAATTATATAAAAGGGCTCAGTACTATGCTATTGGCCATCAGCCCAATAATTTAAATAAAATTAACAGAGCAGGTCAAATTATTTTAGGTCTGTGGCAGATTATAGATAGGCGGGGGAAGGCATGGCAACTTGGAAAGATTTTTCATGAAGATATTTGATAGACAAGAAGGAAGCTCCCAAGGACTTGAACAGACCTTTTCCTGTGAACTTGCACCTGGTTTTTGGACTTCTTCTCTGCCTTTGTGAATTGGACTTGGCAATTACTGACTTTGCTTTTGGGACTGTGGGTGGCTGCCTTCAGGGAAGTTTGGGGTGGAGCTTTATTGGTTTTTGCAGGGCCATTTGTTATGGAATTAGCAGAGCAATAAAGGATTCTGTTGAAGTTTGCCTCTGCCTAGGCGATCTGGGTCATAACAATAAAAGTGTTGACCACTTGCTTTTTTGGATTTACTAGCTCATTCTCATGGACCTTTTCACAGTTCTGCTACGTTCACTGGATATAGCTTTTCAAAACGTGTTGCACACTCCATTCTCCCCTTCTCTCTCATGTTTATTTACACACTATATTTAGCATGTACTCTACAGCAATAGAGAAGTGCATTATGTTCTCTATTCCTGGAACTTCAGAACCTGATTTGAATGTTGATTTTTTTTTAAAAGGAGGGGGCTGTGAGCCTGTCAAAAATTATTTAAAAAGAATGCATCAGAACTTGTGGGAGTGTACAGACAACAGTTTCCCACAAGGGCATTGGGAAGGTTAAAAAAACCCTTAAGATGACTGTTGCAACTGTGGAGCTGAAATCCTTTCCTCCTTTTCATGTGCATTGTACGCACAATATATGCACAAAAGAGGCAGGGCTGTGATCAAACAGTCATGGGGGCAACAATGATTTTTGACCTCCTCCATAGTCATATCTATATCTATATCTATATCTATATCTATATCTATATCTATATCTATATCTATATCTATATCTATATCTATATCTATATCTATATCTATATCTATATCTATATCTATCTATATCTATATCTATATCTATATCTATATCTATATATCTATCTTTCTGTCTGTCTATCTGTCTATCTGTCTATCTGTCTATCTGTCTATCTGTCTATCTGTCTATCTGTCTATCTGTCTATCTGTCTATCTGTCTATCTGTCTATCTATCTATCTATCTATCTATCTATCTATCTATCTATCTATCTATCTATCTTCTTTCCATCCATCATCCATCTATATCTATCTATCTATCTATCTATCTATCTATCTATCTATCTATCTATCTATCTATCTATCTATCTATCTATCTATCTATCTATCTATCATCTATCTTGTATCACAACCCCTGGTATGCCCAAATATGGGAGGAAGCATACTGCTTCCCTTTTCTGTCTATCAGCTCACTCTGGGAGCCATCCAGTCTCCTTTTATTTATTTATCAGCACAAATGCAACACACACACACACACACACACACACACACACACACAAACACACACACACACATGTCTGGAAAATATAAGTATCCTGAAATAATATTTGCACTTTAAAAAATTAATAGGGGGAAATTGACTCTTCCATTGTTCATCGTCCTTTTGTTATGGAACATTGTTTAAGTATTTCCAGTATCGACAAAAAAGATTAACACTTCAGGCAGAATTCCAACACAAAGGAAGCCTACTGAAATCAGTCTATTTAAAGTCTTTTTGTACTTTATTCTGAGTTCAGTTTTTGTGTTCTCACTGGCTTTTTGTTTTAATGGCCATTCTGTCAGCTAATGTTCCAAACTTTTTAAAAAGTGATTTTAATCATTTTTAAAAATAGATAAGAAAAAGAAAAGAAAAAAGGAACTAATATAAAGTAAATATCAGTCAGAGGATAGAGAAATTAGCAAATGTTTTATAGTTGATAAAATATTGTATATTGCTGGTGAGGAAGTCACCATAAAAAGCAGACTACACTGAGTTATTTTTAACAAAAATACAAAGGAGTTTAGAGATCGTCTAAAATCTCTGAGCTGAATGCCAATTTGTCTGCTATTTAATTATTTAAAGATAAATCATCTGGGGAGAAAAAGAGGAAAAAGAATAAAATTTATGAAACATTATTAAGTAAATATTTAGTTTCTAAGTTTTCCTTTGTTATGCTCTGACAAAAATACATTATTTATTTCATCCCGTGATCTTCTGGTTTCTTAAGTGGCAAAGCCACTTAGTTTTACTTTTCATGGCAAATTTCATTTAAGAGCAACATTGGACTGTTTCTCAAGATTCTCTCTCTTATTTGCATTCTTTCACTCTTTGGCACATTGGATCAAATATGGGTTTAATGGACTAAGAATTTAAAATCCTTAACCTGAAATGCGAGTAGCAGCCAGTATGTATTTGCTGAAATACATAAAATTAGAAAATATTACACTGTTGTTTTGAAAGAAAATGAAAATGTCTCCAGAGGATCCATGACATTCAGTCTAGAAAGAGGAGGGGATTAATGTTTGTACCATATTTGCAGAGGCACTTCCTGAATAACTTTTTTTATGAAGTGGTTGATAAATACTGTAAGCATTAGAATTGTTAGCAGATTTGCATAGCTTGTAGTAACGAAAGCCTCTCAAACAGTGGGAGTTTTCCTCCAGCAGATGGGAGTTAATAACAGGCTTTGCTTTGCAGATCCTCTCATTTGTAAATGGCAAAGAAAGGCAGTCCTAAATTTTTACCAAAACTATCTTGAGCAAAAGTACAAGGTCATTATCCCATAGCTTTCTAATTTATAGAACTGTGATTTGCATTCCCGTCATAACAGCCCATGCCTCTTCATCCCACTCCACACTCCCTTTTCAGAACAAGGTTTTATAACTGCTTAGTTGTCATAGCATTTCTTCTCTGGAACTATTGCAGATGATGGAATTCCAAAAGTCTCTAATTTCTGTGTTCCCAGCCAGTGTGTGGAGTTTTACTACAGAGGCTTCTTTGATGTTGAACAAGATGTTCTAAGAAAGTTGCATGGGGATTTGGTTGGGAAAAGAAAACTGGTTCAAACAGAACAGTGCTGCAGATTGAATGCAGCATATTTTAAGGGTCAGGAAACTCCTTCAAGCACTTTTTTCCCCTTCAAAGGGAAGGAGAAGTTTTTTTTTTCTTGTTGATTATCCTCTGGCACACACTGAAGATAAGGAATTAGGTAACTCCGAGTGCTTAGAAACAATTCACATTTGCCTCTTTTCTGCCCTCTAGTGTTTCTAATGCCATGTTTTGGGTGGAAACAGCCATCATTTTGACAAAAACCACTATTGTTTGGGCAGGATGGGGCTGGGGAAGTGAGATTTTAACTCAGTCACATGCTTATTTATATGAGCATTTCACATACTCAGGGTGCTTCACAACACAATACAATGTTTAAGAGCAAAGAATAATAAGAATACCTATATTTAATATTTAATAAAAAACTGCTGCAGCTGATTGTTTATCCGCATCAATGTGGCCAATTTCAACTGGTGTCAGCTTTCCAAGGATGAGAACCAATGTTGAAGACAGGTGAAGAATTGAAGAATCCTGGGAGTTGAAGTTCATATAGGCCAGTGGGGGCAAACCTTTTAGACACTGAGTGCCCAAACTGTGTGTGCACATGCCCAACTGAAAGGTGTATGAATGCACATGAATGCACAGACATGTGCAAACACACAGACATGTGTGCACACACGGGCATGCATGAAACATGCACATGTGTGGACATGCACACACATGCACGGACATGCACATTTGTGCGGCAAAGACCTGAAGACCAGCTGGCCAGTGGGAGGTGGGGTATCCCAACACCGGCAGTGTGGGAAGAGGTAAGATCTTTTTCTTTTGTGAGCTTCTGTTTTGTCATTTGCAGGGAAACAGAAGCTCACGAAAGAAACGCCACGGAGATCTGACCTGGGGTGACGACACACGTCTCAGCAGAGAGGGCTCTGCGTGCCACCTCTGGCACGCGTGCCATAGGTTCGCCATCACATATATAGGCTAAAATTGCCAAGTTTATAAAACACTGAAGTAGACATTTTCCCGTCACTTCTGCTTGATTCTTTAAAAGTGAAGATATTGTGACTCGAACAGGGGCTGTGAATATTTTCTGAGACTACAAGTAGGAAACTTTTCCCATCTGTTAATTTGGGCATCAAATAAAATGGTGGCAGGTAGGTTGCTGATGTCATACCTTGGTATCATACAAATGGGCAGAACTGCATTATTTAATAATACAAAAATAGCCCTGCTGGAGCAGATCAAGACCCATCTTAATGCAACCATTTACTTATCTCAATGGCCAATTAGATGTATATGGAATGCTAAGCAGCAGGAGACAGAGACATTGAATTTGGGCAGTTCATTCCTGTGACATCTGAGACCCCCTCTGCCCAATCCAGAGATAGATACCGCCCATAAACCTTGGCTTTATTAATAACTATTCAGGCTATTGCATGCTGAACCAGCTTAAGTTTCTGGATGATTTTCAAGGACAACCCCATGTAGAACCAGGTGTAAGTTGGTAAGAGCTGAGTGACTATGAACGATTCTGGTACAATAGGTTGTAAACCAGCTCTATCTAAAGGAGCACTATGCCTTTAAGAGTTGCAAATGGACCATCTCATATTTTGAATCTGCATAGTCATTCCATTGGGGGGATTCCATTTTACTCTTTTAAATATGAGCCAGTAGTGTGCTGGAGCTGCCAAAAAAGCCAACGCAGTCCTAAACTGCATTAACAGAGGGACAGAATCAAGATCACGTGTTAATACCATTTTATAATGCCTTTATAAGACCACAGAATACTGCATCTAGTTTTGGTTGCTACAATGCAAAAAAGACGTTGAGACTCTAGAAAGAGTACAGAGAAAGATTATTAGACAAGAACTGATCCTGGAATTGGGTATGTCTAGTTTAATGAAAAGAAGCATCAGAAGCAGTGATGGGGTTCAGCCAGTTCGCACCACTTTGGGAGAACCGGTTGGTAAGTAATTATTTGAATCCCACCACTGATTAGAAGGGACATGACAACAGTCATCCAATATCTAAGGGCCTGCCACAAAGAAGAGGGGGTTAACCTACTCTCCAAAGCACCTGAAGGCAGGACAGGAAGCAATGGGTGGAAACTAATCAAGGAGAGAAGCAACATAGAACTAAGGAGAATTTTCCTGAAAGTTAGGACAATCAAGCACTGGAATTGCTTGCCTCCAGAAGTTGTGGGTGTTCAAAGACTGGAAGTTTTAAAGAAGAGATTGGACAACTATTTATCTGAAATGATATAGGGTTTCCTGCCTGACCAAGAGGTTGGACTAGAAGATCTCCAAAGTCCCCTCTAACTCTGTTATTCTGTTATTATTCTATTATGTCCATCTAGCCAACTCCAGGTACCAGGTCAAGATCTCTACTGCATTTCTGGTCTGGTCCCATATGGAACTAGCCCATGGATTGTAGCCTTCCTATTCATGACATATGCCAGGGGTGGGTTCCTGCCAGTTCTAACCTCTTCTATAGAAGAGGTTCCACAAATCTACAGTGCCGTTTAGAACCAGTTCCAGCTCCCTCCCCCCGCTTGTCTGCACATCATTAAGATGAAGAGTGAGAAGAGGAATTCTGGGAGTTGAAGTCCACAAGTCTTAAATCTGTCAAGTTTGAACACCCCTGGGGTTTTTTTTCTAAAGGGTTAGGGATGCAAGGGACTTGTAACTTGACAGCTTTAAGACTTGCGTGCTTCAAATGCCAGAGTTTCTGAGCCAACATTTTAGTTGCTAAGCAAGAGCGTTGTTAAGTGAGTTTCACCATATTTTACAAGTTGGCCGCACCCACCCTGTCACATGGCTGGCAAGCCACTCCCACCCAGTCACATGGATGCAAGCCACTCCCACAAAGCAGGCCACACCTACAAAAGAGGTTCTAAAAAATTTTGAAACCCACCACTGACATATGCATAATGTGCCAGAAGGTGAGCTTTTCCAATGCTTTCATGTAGATGTTCAAGAATCATCAATCACTCAAGAATGAAAAATTAAGCAATCTCACCAATACATGAAAGACAAAACGGGCAAATCTTCAGTGATTCTCATCAGGACAAGATAAGTCTGATAAATACTCTTCTGAAAGCATGGGGATATTAACTCCAAATGGAGTTTCTGGATGAGTAACTCTATTCATTGTAATGCATAATACAGCCTTGGATATGTCTCCCTTTGCGTATACAAATGCCTTTTCCAAGGGAAAGAGAAGGGAAGAGAAGTGGGCCCCCAGATAGAAACTTTGGTGGCTTAAGGATGAGCCCAGAACCAAAAATACATGACCCTGCAAAGCTGGAAAAAGAGGATTATGAGTCAGGGAGAGGGAAGGAGCATTCCTGTTTTAAGGCATGACATCAAGCTAGGAGTAGAAAAAAAATATTCCCATATCTTGCTACAAAAAAACAAACAAACAAACAAACAAACAACAACCATGAAGGAAATATGAAAACACAGAACTCATTTACTATTTTCAATCTACATAAAAAGTATCCTCCTTTCTAAAGAACATTGGTGGGTGTTGAGATCAATCTGTACAATGCTAAAAACTCCAGATGATAAATGATAGAACAAAGGGATGAAATCTGCAGGAATTATGCCAAATAGAGTGATACTAATTGTGGTAATTTGCACCGTTTTAAAAGAGAGCTGGAATTTAGTGGGAATGAAAATTTACTCAACGTAACTTCATTAGAGGATTTTATAAACAAAATCTCATTAGATGAGAACTCTGTCGCAGCCCATCATGGCGCAAATAACTGATATGGTAATCTTCCCTACTTGGAATAATATTTAAACAAGTTATCAGACCAGATTTCTTAATATAGATGCAGGAGGGTTCTTGTGAATTTGATTTATCAGCACGCACACACAAAGCCAGAAATACATAGTAAATCTAAGCCCATCTAAAAATACCTATACAAATACTAAATACGATTGGATAATCTAGCCAATCTTCTCCCTCTCTCCCTCTCTCCCTCTCCCTCCCTCCCTCCCTCCCCCCCTCTCTCTGTGTTTGTGTGTTGGGCTCCCAAGAGGTGATGTGAGATGTATTTTCTTTGCTGCATATCTCATACTTTATACAAAGATGAAATCCACATTTATATGGAACATTAATTTTCTGAAACTTAAAAAACGTTTGGGGTGTGATTTAATTTGGGGAGACAACTTTCATGTTAATGGATTACTAAAGCATTAATTGGAACTATTTTATACTGCCCTTCGTTTTATGTTACCGTAACATATTTTAATATAATCAAAATATAATTCTGCTTTTTATTTCTTATCCTTTTTAAATTTGTTGGTTCGCTTCTTTTACATACTTTTCTTGAATTTTTCTCTTTTCCTTCTCCCTTTTTGCATTTGATTACTATATTCAGGCCTTGCCAGTACATTTTGTTTTTGTTTTATTTTCCATATCATTACCTCACAACTTGCTTGCTTCCTTTTGTGGCTATTTTAACTTTACACAGATGTAAAAAAAAAAGACAATTACAAAATTATCACATTAAAAGACTTTAAAAATCAAATCCACTTGTCTAAGTATGATTAGGGACAGATGAAAAATCTGGGTTAATGTGACAAGAAACAAATGGTAATAAATCATAATTGTTTTTATGGAAAGGATGGGTATATGGTTATGGATATGTTTCAAAACTGAGCCACAGATCTAAGGTCTGCTCTTAGCTTCTTCAATTATCTTAGGGATTAATTATATGTTATACTACAATTTTTGTAGAAGCACAATGTCTGTCTAAAGTTATTAATTAATACAGGATAGCCTTTCCTAAGTGGTGTCTTGCAGGTGCTCATGGCTTTTGGAACTGATAGGTAGCATGGCCAAACTTTCCACTGGTAGATGGGTACTTGAACATAATGGAGAGACATGAGGTGGGGCAAAGCTGATACAATCCCATGAAATTCTTTCCTTCTCTGTTTAGAGGAGAGAACTGGTGTATACAACTGTAACAGGATCCTTTGGATTTCTTACCTATTTGTTTATCAGAACCATGTCCCTCTGAAAATGGTGAGGGCCATCTGTTGTCTTGATGTGCCATCTTCCATGTTGGAAAGCAGATGATGGTGTATCTCCTCCTGAGAAGCCTTCACTGGACCTAACCGTTTTCATCCGGTTTCCAACCTTCACTTTGTAGGGAAGCTAGTTGAGAAGACATTAAGAAAACCAAGATCATGGTCTCTGGCCCTATCAATTCCTGGCAAATAGATGGGGGTAGTGGCAGATTTTATTTTCCTGGGCTCCAAGATCATTGTAGATGGAGACTGCAGCCAAGAAATTAAAAGATGATTGCTCTGGGGAGGAAAGCTATGGCAAATCTAGACTGCATACAAAAAAGCATAGACATCACCCTGCCAACAAAAGTGCGTATAATCAAGGATATGATTGCAATGTATGGCTGTGAAAGTTGGGCCATAAGAAAGGCTGAGCGCCAGAGAATTGAGGCCTTTGAACTATAGTGCTGGAGAAGACTGTTGTGAGTTCCTTGGACTGCAAGGCGATCAAACCAGTCAGTCCTAGAGGAGATCAACCTTGACTGCTTTTTAGAAGGCCAGATCCTGAAGATGAAACTCAAATACTTTGGCCATCTAATGAGAAGGAAGGACTCACTGGAGAAGAGCCTAATGCTAGGAAAGATTGAGAGCAAAAGAAGAGGACGACAGAGAATGATGTGGCTGGATGGAGTCACCAAAGCAGTAGGTGTGAGCTTAAATGGACTCCAGAGGATGGCAGAGGACAGAAAGGCCTGGAGGAACATTGTCTATAGGGTCGCGATGGGTGACTTTGCAACTAACAACAACAACAAAGTTGAGAAGATGGTTGGGCTTTGTCTATGGGTGGCCCTAGAGGAAACCAAATTTAAAAAAATAAAGTATTTATATTGCCCATTTGAGGTTAGTTGATCTCTGCCAAGTCCCTTTAAACTCCAGCCTTCTTGCATGAATGAATAGGTCTGCAAAAAACCTCTAACCATTTTAGTGAAATGGTTTTACAGTATCTTAAGTGATCGATAATATTGGAGAGCCAGGAGATTTAAACAAAAGGCTTGTGCACTCCTCACTTAATAATGGTAATTGGGATCTGAATTTTCATCACTAAGTGAGGCCATTGTAAAGTGCAACAACCTATGATCATGGCACTTAGCGACAGCAATTTCAGCCATCCTTGTGAGGACTATGTAGCTTATTAAGTGAGGACTTGATATGATCACAATTTATAACTTTCTGCTGGCTTCCCCACTGACTTTGCTTGCGGGAACCCGGCAGGGAAGATCACAGATTGCAATTACATGACAATTGGAAATCCTTGACAATTGGAAATCTGGACGAGTTGCCAAGCTCCTGGACCACAATCATTTGACTCATGGGGATGCTGCAAAAGCCAAAACTGCGGGGTCCATTTGTGAGCACCATTTGTTCCACAGCATTACAAGTTTAAATGGTCATTAACTGCGGACAACCTGTAATAATACTTAAATGAATAGAGTTACATATTCCTTGCAAACTTTCTCATTAGCATATTAGGTCAAGGATGGCCCAGGTAGGCACAAAGTGTACCCCAATTCTCTTGATTTGCTCAAGTTTTCAGGGCGTGATGGACATCCTATCATCCAGACTTCTAAGGCACATAAAACGTAGAGTACTCCAGCATAAAAAGAAACTGAACCAGAAGGGTTTATCCTAAGAGTAGCAATGCTGTTGGGAGATCTAAAAATTTATTCCAAGATAAACTGGATTTTTTTTAAAAAAAATCATTGATTCTTTTATGATAAGTTCAAGAGAGATTTTTTTTAAAAAAATATTGGTCCTCTCCATATTAATTGTTTTCTGAAATAAGATGACTCTGGATACAGGCAGTCCTCGACTTACGACAATTCATTTAGTGGACATTCAAAATTACAACAGCGCTGAAAAAAAGTGACTTAAGACCATTTTTCACACTTACGACTATTGCAGCATCCCCATGGTCATGTGATCAAAATTCAGGCGCTTGGAAACTGACTCATATTTATGATGGTTGCAATGTCCCAGGGTCACGTGGTCACTTTTTGCGACCTTCCGACAAGCACAGTCAATGGGGAAGCTAGATCCACTTAACAACCATATCACTAATTTAGCAACTGCAGCTATTCACTTAACAACTGTGGGAAGAAATGTTGTAAAATGGGGCAAGATTTACTTAACAAATGTCCCCCTGAGCAAAAGAAATATTGGGCTCAATTGTAAGTTGAGGATTAGAATGCAGTACTGCAGACTGCTTCTGCTGATTGCCAGCTGCCAGCAATTTGGCAGTTTGAGTCTCACAGGCTCAAGGTTTGATTCAGCCTTTCATCCTTCCGAGGTCGGTAAAATGAGGACCCAGATTGTTGGGGGCAATATGCTGACTCTGTAAACTGCTTAGAGAGGGCTCTAAAGCACTGTGAAGCGGTATATGTCTAAGTACTATTGCTATGGTTCCAGAAATTCATGGTTGCTTATTTATTTATTGGATGTCTATTCTATCTTTCTGCCCATAGATGGCGGTAAAGGCAGTTCTCAAGTCAATTCAATATTATCCAGAGGTTATCTGCCTTGAGTTAACTCCAGTACACCAGCAGATCTCTGGCGTTGTAGGAGAGCAGAAAATTCCATAGCAAAAGCAATGGTTTGGCATACTCCATTTCCAGCCTTTGAACTGAAGTAAAGAGGGAAATGTCTAGTGATAAATCTGCAAGAGAAAGGACTAGCAACTGGAATTTAGGGTGGTGCTGTTATATTATGGCCGACACTGTATAAATTAAAACCCAACTGGCTCAAAGTAAATGAACATTTGCAGTAGGCCATCTGCATGTATTGGAAGAAATGTCCTTCTGGGTTCAGTTCCAAGTGGGGAAAAAGACACTGGAAACATGGAGGCTGCTTGGAAAGCTGGTTTAATGGTGAACAGGATCACATGGCTTGAGCTCCTGAACAGAAAAGGGGGATCACATGCTTCAAGATGTTGGGTGAAGAAGAAAAGAGGCCGAGATGCTGAAAGTTCCTGATTTTATGCCCTCTCTGGCCTTTGATCTTGAGTTTGTATTCTGATTGGTTGTCAGACTCCCATGGGGCCATGCAGGGGCAACTCTGTAGGCTGTGTTTTGAGTCCATGTTTGGTTGCCTTGCTGGCTGATGTAATTTTCCCAGGTGTCTTGTGGTGAGTTTCTGTAGAGGGGCAATCCTTCCTTTGTTATGTAGAATAGACTAGTTCAAGCGTTAATGGGTCATTGACAAAGATGGGGGCTATTAAGAGTGAGTCTGTTTCCTGCCTGAAAACATGTGTAGGAAGTTATCACCCAGAGCCGAACCCAGAAGGACATTTCTTTCATCACATATTTCTCCACTTCTTGTCCAGGGAAATATAATGTTCTGCCTTTTCAATATTTCCCAGGATATTTCATTTTTCTAGAAGAGGGGTGGGTTTTAACTTCCTACACATGTTAGAAAGGAAAAGTGTCTAGAACAAAATGTGCAAGTATTCAAGCTTGTCAGATGGCTGAAATCTGGATCACAAGGCAAAATAGGTTAACTCCAAGTGGATCTGCCTTTAATGCATTTGGCCAGGGATGGATAGGTGGGCCTGAAGCTATGCTGCTCAAAATCTCAGTAAATCTCTCTTCCTTGACTTCCATTCATTGGAAAGGGCAGCCTTCAGTACCTAAAAGATTATGAGAGAAACTTAATTATTTAGCTAAAACATCATTGTGAGGAGAGGAGGGAGAGAATGACCACAGCACATTTGTGAACTGCAAACAACAATCATGATAAAAAAAGTCATGAGCCTTTTTTATACAGTCGTTTTAAAACAGTATAGCTCAAAAGCCTTTTAACACTTTCTATTAAATCCAGGTACAAGGTAACCTTTTATAATGGACTAATTTTTTAATCTCATTTTGGTTAGCTTTTTAAAAAGAGTTTCAGCCACCTTTTTCCATACCAGATTACTGTAGGAAGTTAATCCCCCGCTCTCCTAGAAAAATGAAATGAAAAATGGGAAATATTGAAAAGGCAGAATATTATATTTCCCCGGATCAGAAATGGAGAAATGTTTTTAGGCAGGAAGCAGACTCACTCTTAATAACACCCACCTTTGTCAATGGGCCATTAAAAGGTCTGAGTCAGTCTATTCTACATAACAAAGATCTCCCCCTTCAGCCCCAGGGTGATAGGATTAACACATTATAGTATTAGCGGTTTACCCATCTCACCACAGGGCACCTGGGAAGAAGCAATGCCCAACCAAATGTGGATTCACAGCCTACAGAGTTGCCCCTGCACAGCCCCATGGGAGTCTGACAACCAATCAGAATACAAACTCAAGATCAAAAGCCAGGGAGGGCATAAAATCAGGAACTTTCAGCATCTTGGCTTCTTTTCTTCTTCACCCAACATCTTGAAGCATGTGATCCCCCTTTTCTGTTCAGAAGCACAAGCTATTGGATCCTGTTCACCATTAAACCACCTTCCCAAGCAGCCTCCATATTTCTAGTGTCTTTTTCCCCACTTGGAACTGAATCCAGAAGGACATTTCTTTCAACGTTACAAAGAATGAAAATCCATTTTTTAAAGTCTCGCTCTTGATTTGCATATCAAGCCAGAGCAAAGTAAAGCAGAGAAAACTTTTCAGATCTCTGAAACAGATCAGGGAATATTTGCATACTTATTATGAGTGTTTACCAAAGATTAGCAAATATTTTGAGTAAACCCATGCCTAGGCATCTCACGTCAGAACAGAGGAGCATACACCGAACTAAGTGTGGAATTAATCAATTGCCAATTCATCCGCAATGATTAAGAATTGCCTCCAGGTGTCCAGAAAGAGAGCCTTTTTGCTCTTTTTACATGGTTGCTGTATCTTTTCCCATTTTATCATTCTGCATTTCTACACTTCCGATCTTTGTGGCCATAAAGCTTTTAGTTGTAAAATACAGTCCAGGGCTGGGATGTCCCTTCTAATTTCAGGACTATAGAGGTAAAAAGCCGTAGAAGCAGTCCTGAGCTTTTCCAGACCTGGAAAAGAAGCACAGATGGGGAAAGGCAAAGGAGCAGGGAGGCATCCAGGGTGGGCAAAATAGGTCACCTTCTATGGGATTTCAACTTAAATTGCACATCATCTGGAAAGGAGAGAGAGTCTGATATTTCTCACTTTCCAAAATAGATGATCAGAGTGCTATAAAGAGATATATTGGCCCCAGCAAAGTCAAGAGAAAGATCTTAAAGTGGTCTATATTGCCACTGATATTTGTTCAATTGGCTTGATTCCCCACAGCTACTTTGTATTTTTCCTCTAAGGGGTGAGGATCACTTCTATATTTTTCCTTCTTCTGCCCGGTGTTTTTCCACTGGGTCCCTGGCTGCCTTTTTTCTCCCTGGAAGTGCCTTTTCCTGCAAATCCCCCCCTCCCCACACAACTCGACAGGAAGTATCACCCACTCTGCTTATTCTTGTCTCAGAGCTGTGGGCAGGTTTACCTGCTTGGGTGATTTCAATAGCTCAGCACTGCATCACTCAGTGTTCACTTTTGTGCTGGGTTCTTTTTAAAGCTGCTTAAAAAAAAAAGCGAGCAGGAGAGAGCAGAACACACACTGAATTCCGAATCGCAGCGTTTCTGTCATCTGTTGTCATGACACACAGATGACGTGGGAACATTCCTCAGCAACAAGGCTGGATTGTTGTTAGACAAGGTTAATTTTGGTGCAGAATTCTAATAGGGAAAGATGTCAGAAATATACTCGGGTGGGAGAAAAACAAGTGGGCCCCCAGATTCAGATACAAAGGAAACGGAAGTGGTTGGTAACTGGCCAGGGTTGCCCATGAATAACTGCATATTCATTAATCCTTGAGTTCCCTCTGGACTTTGTAGGAATGGAGGAGTTCATCATGCCCCTTCTGAGTCTTTTCTTATGTGGAATAGTTGTTAACACATTTCATAAAAGGGAAAAATGAAAAGGGGGGGGGAGATTGCATTGGAATAAAATACATATATGTTAATTTAAATGTTTGGGGTTTCATTTACATACAAGGACTATAATTGAAATAGAAATGCAGAATGTGGGAGCCATTCTCTTTCCTATCTGATTGAAATAACAGACATAAGAGTCCTGGTTGTGGAGCTAAACTAATGCCTCTGTTTCCCAATATGTCTTCCCTTCACTGCTCCTTAGAGATGCTACCAGTGGTGCAATTCAGCTGGTTCTATCCAGTTTGGGCAAACCGGTAGCAGTGGCAATGGGAGGCTCCGCCCACCTGTCTGGACATCATCACGTCCCATTTTTGATGTTCTGCTCATGTGCGGAAAGTCCTGTGTATGCACGGAGGTGGCACGTACATTCAAATTTGCAAACTGGTAGTGAAGGTAAGTTGATTTCCCCCCTGGAGGCTACTAATATTTAACTGGAACATGAAGACCCAAGTTTGAATTCCCATTTGAACATAACATTTCCTATCTGACTAAGGGCCAGACAGTAAAGCTCAGCCTGATATAGTTTTTGTGAAGACAAACCTTGTTATTCTCCTTGAATTCCTATAGATGGAGTAAAAATCAGTGAATAAATACATAGATAAATTTGCTGTTATAATGTTTATTAAAGTAATTTGATTATTTTTATAGTAGGAAAGTAGGATAAATCTCCCATTTCTTCTTCTGTCAGTGTGAGTATCAGAAGTAACACGAACTAAAACCAATCACAGAGTATCTTGCATTAATAATGGCCATACTATTAAAGATGTTGCAGGATGTCCAGACATGATGACTGACAGTCCAATCATCCCAACTTCTATTACAATTCTACAGATCACACTCTGCAGCCATTAGAGGCTACATTATTACCTACCAAGCTTCTGTTTCTAATTTTATTTTTATTTATTTATTTAATTTTATTAATCTTGGAATTGGAATTGGAATTGATTATGATTACAAGTTACTGGAATCATGAACAGATAACATTAAGTTTTATGCCAAGTCTTTTCAATTTTAACCCAGTAACCAAACCTCTGATAGTCTGTCAGAATTCATACCTTATGAAAAATTAAGATGTAAAGTTTTAAGTGAAGGCTCTAGATGGGTTCCATAGATTTGGATGATAACTGACTCTTGCGTTCTCTAAATTCTACTTATTGTGAAAAGCATTATGATAAAAAATAGAATTAACTAGTTGTCAAGACTGAGGATTTAAAGCCGAACCTTAGCTTGAGATATTAAATTACGTAAAGCATCACTCAGCTGGGCAAGGGGTAACCATCTGTTTATTTGAAAGTAGCATTTTAACTCAGGTTTTAAAATTAGTATATTTAAATGTGTTAATAAAGCATTTTCTACTAGTGGTCTAAATACAATTCCTTTTGAAAAGAGTTTTCAAAGGTAAGTCAGCCAAAATATGGATTCCTCCATATGAGTTATATAAATCTTGCTTGGATGAAGAACACACACACACACACACACACACACACACACACACACACACACACACACACACACACTGGAGCGAGCGACACAGTGCATACACACATTCAGTGGTTAAGACATTGGACTTGTTGGCTGGAAAGCCAGCAGCCTAAGTTTGAGACCTGAGCTATGCACAATGGGGTGAGATCCCATTCTCACCTCAGCTCCTGCCAACCTAGCAGTTTGAAAGCATGCAAATGCAAGTAGATAAATAGGTATCACTATAGTGGGAAGGTAACTTCACTCTGTGACATCATGCTGGCCAAATGACTACGGAAATGCCTTTGGACAGTATTGGCTCAATGGCTTTGAAACAGATGAGCACCGCCTTCCAAAATTGGGCAATGACTAGCTGAGTAAAATCCACAGGGATTCTACCTTTACCTTTTACACAGACATGCTTGATTAAAAATGAGAATGGTACATAGATAGCAAAAAGATATACTTCATTACCAACAAAATGGCCTCAAGTGTTAAGATTTGAGTAGTGACACAAACTAATAATAGGTGGGAAATGGTACTAGGCTGTTATACCCAGCTGATCTTTCATCACCTTACTGTACTGCTATGATAATTTATTCAATTTATATGTCACCTCTTTATTCAAACTGAGCACTCAGTTTTCTATACCTACAGCAAGGGTGCACATTTTTTTCAGCGTTGTGGTTTGCATAGTTATTTTTTTCTGGGAGGGCTAAAGAGAACATCTAAAGTGGCAAGATTTCTACTGCGTAAGTGGAGAGGGGCAATTTATCATTTTATCCTAGGTTTTGGAAACTTAAAAAAAAACAAAGACTACTTTAGAGCTTAATTTATGTTTTGGTGTTCTGTATTCCTTACATCAGATGGAAGGAAGATTTCACTGAGTTTATCTGAAGAAGATCGGAGGGGGTTGCATGTGGCTCTAGGGCAGGAGTGTCAAACTCAATCCCATCATGAACCATATCAGGATTTTGTTTGCCCTTGGTGGGCTGGGGTGGGTAGGGTGTGGTTGTCGTGGCTGACCAGGTGGGCAGGGGCAGGGTGGGCCAGGGCTGAGGTGGCATGGGCCAGTTCCTCACCATCCCCAGGAGAGCCCCATGGGACAACTCTGGGCCTATTGCGGGCCAAATCCAGCCCATGGGCCACATGTTCAACACCTGCTCTAGGGTGTCAAAATTGCCAATTCCTAAAAAGAAAAAGATTTCCCCTGACCAGGTGTTTTCAACCATAGGCAGTGGTGCTTATCTCCTTTTCTTAGACCCAGTGTTGTCCAAAGACATTTCTGTGGTCATATGGCCAGCATGACTAGATTACAGGGCACACGGAATACTTTAACCTTCCAACCAACGTGATACCTATTTATCTACTTGCGTTTGCATGCTTTCGAACTGCTAGCTAGGCAAGTAATGGGAGCTCCTCCTGTCACGCAGTGGTCGGATTTTGAACTGGGGCTGTCAGCTTTGCAGCTGAAAAATTTAGCATCTTTAAATCTTTAACTCCTGAGCCATTGCACCCTTTTGCCAAATCCCTGCCTTCATCATTAATTATTTAATGGGATTTAGTAGTAGTGTGCTTTCTCATGTTCTTTTGGAAGTAGAGCTCCATTTGTCATTGTTCTCTTAATGGGCAAAACTCAGAGAGAAATATCCCCATGTTTCAGAGAAAATTTCTATGCAAGAATCAGAGAGTGGGACAGTCTTCCTGCCCTCTGCATTTTGGCCTTTTTATAGCTATCAGGATGGCCAGAAGGTAAAGAAAGAATAGAATCATATGGTTGGAAGGGACCTTGGAGGTCTTCTAGTCCAACCCCCTGCCCATGGCAGGAGACCTTATATCATCCTGGACAAATAGTCTTCCAATATTTTCTTTAAAACCTCCAGCAAGAGTCCCCACAACTCCTGGAGGTAAGCTGTTCCATGGATTAGTTCTCACTGTCAGAAGAAGTTTCTCCTCAGTTCCAGGTTGGATCTCTCTTTAACAAGCGTTCCCCCATTGCTTCTTGTCCTACCTTCAGGAGCTTTGGAGAATAAGTCAACAGCCTCCTCTTATGGCAGCCCCTCATGTATCTTAATTAATGCTTAATTCTCAATGTTCAGTACTTAGGCTCAAGGCCCACTGCTCAGGCCCAAGTAGGCTCAGTTATCTCTTTCAATGAGATTGCTGATTTCAAAGAAGATAGAAGCTATTTATTATGGAAGGAGCTAGTGAAAGTTAGAGAAAAGAATAACATTGAAAATCCTGTGATGTTTAAGTCAGATAGATGATGATACAAGATTGATAGATTGATAGATCGATTGATAGATTGATGGAAAGACTGACTAAATTGCATTAGAGATTAATTAGACAAAATATACTAATTCAGTTTAATGGTACTGGATACTCCTTTTGGACTTTTAGGATGAAATTCAAAAAAATAAAATTATGATTACATGGTTTTGATAACTAAAAAAAAAGTTGATGATGGAAAAAACGAATATGTTTTAACCATAGAATAAGAGCTTAATTTAAATTTATACTGATATCTCTTGTTTGATGAAAATTGGAAGCCATTAATTTATTTTTCTTTTTTCTGCATTTTCCCTCCCTCCCTCCCTTCTGCCTTAATTTATTTTCATTTTAAATATTAGTTTTTGTTACTTTTTAACCTTTTTGTTTAAAATGTAATGATGTTATCACAAGAGAAGGGAAGGGAAAGGAAAGACATCACTGTTTTTGATAAAAGTTTTGGTCCTCAATTTTAGGTGAGAACTTTATCCCTGAAACCTTTACTCATAATGGGTTTCAATATCAAGATGATGGAATTTGCAGAGATGACTAAATTGGCCTCCTTCATTAGAGAAAGGAATTATCTACATTTATTGCTGACTGGAAGTCCCCTATAGATTTTATGCCTGAAATTTAAAAAAACAACAAGCATATTACTTATTGGTTTGATGATTAGAATAAAAAAATAGATAATAGAAAAGGGAGGGTTGTTTTTGTAACCATAGAAGAAGAGGTAAGTTTATATTTGAAATTATACTTGCTGTAAAGGAAATCAGAAGCCATTTCTTTCTATTTCTATTTTTTGTTTTTGCACTTTTCATTTTTTTTCTTTTTTTTCTTTCCCTTTTTTCTCTTTTTTTAAAAAACTTTGTATTACTTCTTATTAGTTCCTATCTTCTGTTTTATGTATACTGCATGTATATACAGACAGACTTCTGTTTAATGTGGATAGCAGTTATTTTTCAGAAGGACCAACTCTAAAAAAGAGCTAGCATTAGTACCATCTGCAGATAAGTTCTTTTGGTAACAGCATCATAAAATATGTGATCCTAAGTGAACCTAATTGGAAATGAGCCCAGTAAAATCAGCAGCACTTCCTGCTTTCAAATTTACTGTGCTTAGTACTGAACAAGCAATCATTTTAAAAAGAAGATTCATGATCGCCTTCTGTAAATCTAGCTTCATAAAAATTGCCTTTTTGTTCCATAAATGAATAAATACAGTAGTGTATACAGGTAATTTTGTCACTTTAGCAAAAGGCAACATCAATCTAATTTTTGTATAAATATAATAAATATTTCCTGGTTCAAATATTCATTTTTCTTTCTTTTTACAGCACTACTACATGTGGGTATGTATAGTACTCATTTGTGTCCTCTGGCATATATATATTTAAATTGAATGCATTATCAGCACATCTTGTTGTTATCTTTTAAATCTTCTAATTGTATTTTTAAAGTCAAATTAAGCTGTTGAAAGGATCTGTTTAATTCATGATACCATTTTTATTTTTCCTATATTATTTATTGTTTCCAGTATCACCCTCCAAATCGTCTCTTTGGAGGAAAAAGAGCTATGGTGATCAATTGGTTTATGATTCTTCATTCTAGTTATAATCTGCAATATGATAGCCGTTATAGTTCCCCTCCTGTTGTGTTCACAGATAGTCAGATATTAGGCCTACTAGGTTGCTCTGAAAGATATCTTTGGATATCTTTCCAAGATTTTTGGGAATGGGGAATCTCTGGAAGCCTGATGGAGCTAGGAAAGTGATGGTCTCTGTTAAAAATAGGATGCAAGCACAAAGAGGAAAGAAGGACAAATCCATGGATAGGAAAGAACGAGACATTTGCACAGAATCATGAGAAATCAATATAGAATTTGCAGAATGAGGGTAATTGGTCACAATAATGATGGATGAATCTTGGCAATAGAATGAAAGTAAATGGATGCGAGTGTGTGAAGGGGGACAAAGGATCACCAAGAAAAGACTGCATTAATCAAGGTGACCAAAGCAACCTTTTCAAGCTCTTTGAAATCCAAAGAGTTCAGAGTTAGATGTCCTTCTTTCCTCTATGGGTTTGCTCCCAAAGAGTTTGTGTTAGATGGAATTGTATCCTTGCAATTTTTCAGAAACTGAAGCAAAAAAAAAAAAAAAAGATTGATTTAGAAAGCAAAAGAGAGGAAAGTGGGGAAATGTTTGATCACAAATTTGATTGTTTATGATAAAAAGAGTGAATGAGATGAAGTTGAAGATGAAGATGAAGTTGAAGATGAAGTTTGGAACAGGCTGAGCTGGAACTAATGGAGAAACATCCAATCAAAGCAGCATCAGGGTTGCTGTTGCTGCTGTTTTACACTGTAATGGGGAGGGGGGAAGCAAAGCAAAATATGAGAAATAGGGAATAGGAAAAGAAACTGTATTCTGAACTTACAAGTTGCTGGGTTTTATCAGCACAGCTTTCTACTAAAACAGGGATGTCAAATTGGATTTCTTCAAGGGTCAGATCACCATTGTAGTTCTCCTCTGCGGGCCAGGCTGGGAAACAGAATGGATGCCTCCTGCAGCAACCTGCAGGGCAAAATGGGTGCGGGGGGCTGCAGGAGGCTGTCCAGGCAAAAAATGGGGTGCAGGGGGCATCCTGAGCCCCCCACCCCATTTTTGCTAACAGAAGCACCACAGGCTGGTCCTTTGCTATTTCAAGGCCGGCCCCATGGGCCACATTAAAGCACCCCAGGGGCCGGATCTTGCCTGTGGGCCTTGAGTTTGATATCCTTGTACTAGAACAATTAAATAATTCAGGAAGGAAAATGTAATAAGACAAAAATCATAACATTCTTCCCTTTTATAGCCTATGGTAATACGACAGATTTTCATTTAATATGCCAGATACTTAGATCACTTAATCACTTGGTGGCAGTGCTCTACAGTTATCGTGACAACTCCCTCCTCAGCATTCTCGTGTACAAATAGAGACAGTATTTTGATTTAGGTGTGAACAAGCTCTCAAGGTGGAAAAATAAATATAACCAATTACACATTTACTTTGATCCTGAGGGAATGTGCATATGTGCCATCAGGCCTCTGCAGGTGTATTTTAAATAAAGGATCTGGTTGTGTAAGAGCGCAGTGTTGTGGAACAGAAATATCATACAAATGTTCTAAACATATATTTTTTTTTCTTGAAAGTCATTGATAGGGTTATTTTTCTAGTAAGCATATTTAGGACCGTAACCTTATTTTAATGTCTAATTCAGTTAAAACTTCTTTGTGAAGCATGCCTTCCAGTCAAGAAATCACAGAGATCCACTACTGAGAAGGGTGATCTTGTTGAACTGTGGGGTATTTCTCCTTTGTACCTCTTCTCTGAAACCACTAGAGATCAGACATATATTAATTAATATTCCCTGAGTATTGACCTTAAATATTAAACTGTGTAGTATTTAAGGTGTTGAGCTGGAAATGGGAAGACCCAATTTCAAATCTGCCTCAGCCATGGAAACTTACTGAATGATCTTGATCTCAGTTCAACTTTTAGGGATGTTCTTGTGGGGAGAAAATGGAGATCTTCATGAAAACCACCTTGAACTCTTGGAGGAAATATGGAATATAAATTTAAATTTAACAGATATACAAATCAAAGGAAATGTATGAGCCATCCGAAGACTGTTGATCTTCTCATATCTATATCTGTTTTTATATCTATATCTATATGATCTGAATCTATATCTATATCATCTATATCTATATCTATATCTATATCTATATCTATATCTATATCTATATCTATATCTATATCTATATCTATATCTATATCTATATCTATATCTATATCTATATCTCTATCTCTATCTCTATCTCTATCTCTATCTCTATCTCTATCTCTATATCTATATCTATATCTATATCTATATCTATATCTATATCTATATCTATATCTATATCTATATCTATATCTATATCTATATCTATATCTATCTATATATCTATATCATCTATATCTATATCTATATCTATCTATATCTATATCATCTTTCTCTGTTTATGTCTCTGTCTCTCTGTCTCTTTCATCAGAAAATTTGGTCTTCCAAAATCAGAAATTTTATGGGTGTTCTTTTGACTATGAACTGTGCCTGTACATTTCTGGCCATGCCAAAATCTCTAGAATTGTTTTTTTATTCTTTCCTTGTCTTATATTTTCAATGAACTACATTAAAATGAATTATGTTCTATTAAGATATTATTAAAGATATTATTCTATTTTTATTTGCTACTGGTAACAGATGAAGCCAAATGAGAGAGGTAGACCTTTTCTCAACAGGCTGATATGGCAATTTTAATGCATGTGCCTAGCATGCCTTAAAACTACCATATAACTAAGCCTGGTTGTTGTTAATGGAGTACCGAAAGTAACAGAAACCTATTTTCAATTTGAGTGATATTGCCAACATAAGCCTTTTAAAAAATGCAGCAATTTGCTTCTGATAAATATGCAAGCCCCAGCTTAAAGATTTCCTTGTATCTGTGAGCTTATAAAAATTAAAATGAAACCTTGGATTGTTTTATGCTTAGTCCAACTTTTCACATGTGATAAATAAAGAAAAATATAGCATGTTAGGAAAACCACCCTGCGTGCCTATTAAAAGTGTAATATTTCGAAGTGCAGGTAAAAAATTTTCTTAGTCGGACGTATGCCAAGAAAATAGATGACAATTGCTTTTGATTGGTTAGCTTAAATTTATACAACATATTCAGGAGAACACTTTGCTCCAAATGAGATAATTTTTATGACTGCATAATGATCATTAGAATCCTGATGAAGGAAATGGCTCGATAGGAAGCAATGCAGATGAACATTTGAAAGTCAGCCCATAAAAGCTGAGGTAACTAATTATTTGACTCTGAAAACATTGACACAAGATGCACTTAGATATCTCTACTTCTTGGTACTTTAACAATGCAGAAAAGGTCTTCTATAGCATTGCTTATAAGCAAACTACACTTTGCTACTTACTACCAATTATAGGTAGTCCTTGACTTATGACCACAATTGAGCCCAACATTTCTATTGCTGAGTCGGACATTTGTTAAGTGAATTTTGCCCCATGTTACAACCTATTTTTGCCACAGTTGTTAAGTGAATCAGTGCAGTTGCTAAGTTAGGGGCCCAGCTGTTAAGTGAATCTGGCTTCCCCATTGAGTTTGCTTGTCAGAAGGTCTCAAAAGGTGATCGTATGACCCCCCAGGACACTGCAATTGTCATAAATATGTCAGTTGCCAACTGTCTGAATTTTGATTACGTGACCACGGGGATGCTGCAATGGTCATAAGTCGCATTTTTCAGTGCCGGTGTAACTTGGAACGGTCATTAAGTGAACTGTTGTAAGTCGAGGGCTACCTGTATTGTCTGAAATATATGGGTCACTGAGGGCGTTAGAAAGCATGACTAAAATTCTAGAGCAGTGTTTCTCAACCTTGGCGACTTTAAGTCCACAGGACTTAAAGTCGCCAAGGTTGAGAAACACTGTTCTAGAGGTAGATTTACTGATGAATTATCCTACTAGATGTACTTCTAGCCATTAGGCTGATTTTAGTTCATCGAATCCTCTGGATTTTGATGGCATTTATTTCCAAGGTTGCTTTTAGCAAGGAAGCTGCTATGTATATACAGTATGAAGCTTGTTACTAAGAAAGAAACATGGACATTTAATATTCAATTTTAATTGTGAAGCTAGTGATGCAATATCTGCTACATATTACTTATTACCTGTAATTTGTAATTTAGTGGTGTTACGGAATCCACACCTCAGATCTTGAGATGCCCCCAGCAGTGAAGACTGCTGAGTAGCTACATGGATAAAATGCTGGTGTGATCCTCAGAGTGATTCATTTTACTAATAACTTTGTCCCTTTGTCAGAATCAGAATAATTTTTGTTGTTGTTTCATGAATGCTTTTTGTAACGAAATCCTTCTGACGCTGACTAAGCTGAAAGAAACTCACGTAGACTAGTCAGATATATGAGTCTTTCAATTTAGGATGAAATTATTAATGTTTATATTGTGAAAAAATAATTGTTCCTAAAATACAAAGAAAGGTAAGATGCAGGTATAAGATTAAAACATTTTTCTAGTAATTTCTATTCACTTTTTAATTTTAGCAGCTATTTTTGCATCTTTTGTGATTAAATGGGCAAGATAGACAACATTCCTTGACTTCCTGAAGAGCAGCATCATTGACCACTGTTTTCATTTTTGAACAGTGTTTTTCTCATTGAGATTACCATCACTTTGGTTTTTTTAATTATTAAAATATAACTTGCACCTTTCACTTGTTTTTGCTTTCTATTCTAAAAATAGACTAATTTAATTGATGCAATTAAACTACTTGTATAGAAAAAAGAACACACAGTCTTCACCATATTCTTAGATAATCGTACCTGTTTAGAAATAAAATGATCAGATTGGTAAATGCTGTTTTTTGTCTTAATTCAATTTTTGCTTGCTAGTGGTTATAGTATATAATAGCTTACAGTTAGAGCAATGAGTAATGAATGGCACCATCAACATAAATGATTAAATCCCATGTGGTGCAGGAGATGTGAGGTTTCAAACCCTACTGATTTGGAATATTAGCTAATCCCATCAGAGAAAGTGTCTTTAAGTCATTAAACCCCCTACTGAATACGAGATGTTACTTAATCATTTTGGACACTGTAGCAGAAGAGCTGTGTTATTCTATTGTGACAAAAAACCCAGGAGGAATTTGGTAGTACCTTTTCTAACAAATTATATAACTATATGAGTTGATAACCCGGCGTTGCCCGAGTACTTATTTATAGGGGGAAAATGTTGGGACCATATGTAATTTCTAATGTTACCAGAGGAATCCCCTTGTGGAGTACACTGAAGCTGTTACCATGCAACTCCATTGCGCTGCACAGTAGAAGCCATTTTACGGCAGTACAGTGGAAGCCATTTTAAGGCACAATCCGCTGTATCTTAACAGAACACACACACCGACGGGTTTTAGGGGTGTGTTACCCCCACAGTATTTGTTTCCAAAGAGTAAGTCATCTGTGTACCAAGTTTGATTGAAATTTCTCATGATGTTTCAGAGTTATGCTGGAACATACACACAGAGAGCTGTTTTTATATATAGAGATATATAATTTATCTATCTATCTATCTATCTATCTATCTATCTATCTATCTATCTATCATCCATCCATCCATCCATCCATCCATCCATCCATCTATCTATCTATCTATCTATCCATAGATAAACCTCTGTTTATCTATAGGGAGGAGAGACAGGTGCAGATTACAAGTGAAACAAATGGAAACTTTAATGTGTTATGTTAACCCACTGTGTTTGTGGAAATGTTCTAATATTGCTGTCTGTCTGTCTGTCTGTCTGTCTGCCTGCCTGCCTGCCTGCCTGCCTGCCTGCCTGCCTGCCTGCCTGCCTGCCTGCCTGCCTACCTACCTACCTACCTACCTACCTACCTACCTACCTACCTACCTACCTACCTACCTACCTACCTACCTATCTATCTATCTATCTATCTATCTATCTATCTATCTATCTATCTATCTATCTATCTATCCAAAGAGCAGAGAAGGACTCTGGGTGGTAAATTTACCAACCAGTGAAGTCTGCCACTGATGCCCTGTAAGGTTGGACTTTTCTGATGTTACTTCGTTCTTGTTTTGATTCTTGACGTTAAATTTGCGCCCATACATTGTTTTGTGCAAATTTGTCTTAGATAGAATCCAGAGAGGCATTGGAGCAGATGGTGGCATATATCACATTCAAAGAAGATTCCACGTTGAAACTAGTTTTGTGTTTTGTACCTGATGGTGTTCTTGGTATAGAGCAGGACACCAGATCTAAGTTTGTTGTAGGGTCTGTTTTCTAGGCTAGCATCATTGTCTTGTTTCTTGTTGCTGATGAGAATCTGCTTCAGATTGTCTGTATCCAAATATGGGCATGTGATTCTGTATCTAAGAAAATGCAGTATCATAATCCAGTGTGATTTAGCTTATAAATACTTTGGAATAATTTGAGCTGTAGGGAAGAACCATGGTGTTTTGTTGTTCTGTTTCTGTGGTCTATCTTTGAATAGGTCCCCCAGGGAATCAATATGGCTCTATTAAATTGTCTATTGATCCTGTAAAATATATAGTGTAATTTGCTGAAAAGTGAATTGCAGAAATATGGTACAGCTCAAAACACACATTAGTACATGGGCATTTTGTCTGATGGTCTTTGGGACTAGCGTGATAGCATCTGGACCATCCCTGAAATGTAAACCTAACTAAAGAATGGGAGCTGTGGTTAAGAATATATGGAGGTATTTTGAAAGACAAAAAGGAGAGAAAGATGGAGGTTCACACTAAAGCTAGAAGGAGAACTTTTAAGGACTATCAGCAAACATGGATGACATATTCATCATCAAATAATTGTGGACAAATGACCAAAGAGTGGCATACAGATTAAGACTATGAAGAGGAACCTGTTCTTTCTAACCCAAGGAATTCCTAAACAACATATGGGGGTTGTTATAAGTTACCATAAGGAATTAATTGCCTTGTCCTCATACAGGTATGCAGCATAGCAATGGCACATAGATGTTTCTCTTCCTTTCTGAAATGGCGTAAGCAGCACATCAAGTTAGAAGAACTTCATACTTAAATACTCGCACATGATTTTGTCTTTACATCTCATGTGGATGTCAGAAACTTATTTCCTCAAAATTAAATTTATACCTTTGCCAAAACCAGTCAGGCCCAGCTAGGCTGAATTGAATAATACCCTAGTTTGATTTGATTAAATTGTGTTTGTTTTACAGTCTGACATGATTAAACAGAGTTAGTCAAGGAAATAAAACAGATTTTGTTTTACATGTAAATAATTTTCATCGTAAAATTCAATGAGGAAATGTGAGCATTTCTTGTAGTTGACAGGCTAACAGTTTGACATGCCAGCCTTTTCAGACTAAGGAGCAATTTGGCCCCAATTTTGATATTACTGACAGTAGATTAGTGTCCTTCTCTGTGCAATAGCAATAGCACTTAGACTTATATATCACTTCACAGTGCTTTACAGCCCTCTCTAAGTGGTTTACAGAGTCAGCATATTGTCCAAACAATCTGGGTCCTCATTTTATTGACCTTGGAAGAATGGAAGGCTGAGTCAACCCTGAGCCAGTGAAACTCGAACTGCTGAACTCCTGGCAGCTGGCAGTCAGCAGAATTAGTCCAAAAAGTACTGCATTCTAACCACTGTGCCACAACTGCTCTTATGGCAACACATGAAGGTGCCAGTTCAACAAACACATCCTGTGTGAAATATTATTTATTCATTTTGGTGGAAGTATTTCTGGTCATCCAAGGGGCTTCCAGTCTGAAAAGCTTACATCAAAAGCTTTTAATGAGCTTTGTTTCACCGTAGCCATCAACTTGTTTCTCTTGATCATACTGTTCTGACATAAGCTTCCCAAGAGCATGAAGCAAACTCCTGGTCCCAACAAAAATCCCTTTTATTAATTTACTGTGAATTCTGCTCATTCACACACACCAAAATCTTTCAAGGGAGGTTTTACAGTCATAGACCTTATCTGGCTTGGAGAGCTGCCAGGCCAATATCTGCAAAACTTGGCAAGGAGTCTCAGAGAGTCACGAACTAATTAAGTGAACTAATTGTCTTCTGAAAACTCCACTCCCCTTTTGCTCCTCTTTCATTTCCTCTGGGAGGACCATTCATCGGCCACCTGTAGCCTTACTCCCAAGTCGACCCCTGTTCTTTAGTTGTTCCCTTTGTCTGGCAAATCTGCGCATGTGCACACTGGGAACAGGCTCCAGCTGTTCATCTGCTTCTCTGATGTTTGACTCTGAAGGCAGCTGATAACTGGCATATAGCTCTGGCCCCCTCTCTGCCTCCGACACAGAGCCCTCATCAGAGCTTTTCCCGGATTCCAGGAATAGCCCATGTTCCTCCCCAACCTCCTCACTGTCCGAATCTCCTGCCAGCTCTGCTAGTTGCTGGCGGGCCACACCACATACAGTGAACCTATCAATGATGAAAGTTTTTTTATGATAAAGGCTTTCAGAATCTGTCATGCTAACATCTTGAAAGCCAGATATTTCTAAAGCTAACACACAATAAAATAAAATTGGAGTCTTTGGTTCCAAACTAATCTGAAATAGAGGCAATCCTTGGGTTACATCCATTTTTTTAATGACTATTCATAGTTGCTATAGTACTGGAAAAAAACCAGATGTATGACTGATCTTTGAAATTCCAGATGCTTGGCTCATAAGTATGATGTCACAGGGAGGTGCAATCACATGACCACCATAACAGCTTTCCATTTGCAAAATTAATGGGGAAGCTGGTGGGAAAGTCACAAATCACTCCAGTAAGTGCCCCTGGCTTTCCTGCACTAGCATTGCATCCTCCATTCCACAACCTCCTGCAACTTGTGCATGATCTTTCCTGGACCTCCCAGCCACCCAACCTTTTGGTGCCTCTCAGCTTCTTACCAGGAACGCCAGCTGCCCCCTCTGCATTTTGGGATTATGACAACAGTTGGGATTGCTGGATTTGTTGTTGCTGAGTGATGCAGTCATATTATTTCACATGTCATGGCCAGATTATTTACCAATCATAATCCCAGTCCCAATTACCATCATAACTGAAATACTATCTGTACTTTTCTTCCTAATCTGTTAGGCATGCTAACTGCATTGAGTGCATTGTCCGTAAAGAGACCACAATGTTGAGGAGTGTAAAGCTTCCTTTGCTTCTATCTTTTTGGTTTGGAATTCCAGGGATCAATTTTACTTCAAACAACCAAGTGTCCTGCTTTTGGGAGAAGACACGAAACCAATCCCCATTCACCCATGCAGAGTATATGTTTAATAATGATGCTTTCATAAGGAAAGAGATGAAGAGGAGGATCCCATCTAACAAATGTTCTGTTTTACACAAAAATCAAAACAATAAATACAAGCTGGGTGGATACAACCTCGTAGACAACCCTCACTCTGTCAAGGACCTAGGAGTACTCATCTCAAACAATCGAAGCCCCAGAGTTCACTGTAATAGCATTGCCAAAAAAGCATTAAGAGTTGTTAACCTAATTTTGCGAAGATACTGCTAACATTGTACTGCTAACTGGGCATACAAAATCTTTGCTGGACCAATTCTTGAATACAGCTCCTCTGCCTGCAATCCACACTGTACATCAGACATAAATACAATTGAGAGGGTCCAGAAGTATTTCACAAGAAGAGTACTCCACTCCTCTGCTTGTAATATAATCCCTTATGCCATCAGGCTCAAAATTTGGGGTTTGAACAACCTGGAACAACGCCGCCTATGGTCTAACCTAAGCATAGTACACAAAATTGTCTGCTACAATGTCCTTCCTGTCAACGACTACTTCAGCTTCAACCTCAATAATACTCAGGCATACAATAGATACAAAGGTAAACCGCTCCAAACTTGATTGCAGAAAATGCGACTTCAGCAACAGAGTGGACAACACCTGGAATGCTCTACCTGGCTCCTTTGTTTCATCCTCAAACCCCCAAAATTTCAACCTCAAACTGTCTACCCTGGACCTCACTCCATTCCTAAGAGGTCCGTAAAGGGGGCGTGCATAAGCACACCAGCATGGCTTCCATCCCTGTCCTTCTGTCCCCATTTATTTGTACTCATTTCCCTTGTTGATGTCCATCTTTATACTTATACCTGTTATCTTGTACATGTTTGACAAAGTAAATAAAAAGAATAGATTCAAGGTGAATTGACTCAGTTATAGAGGTGATGAGTCTAATGTTGGAAAGCATAAAGGACAAGGAACGGAACAGTTCTTCACAGGGCAAATCAACCTATGTTGATTTACCTAACAGTTGACACTGACTTGATGGCACATAATCAATCAATCAATCTGCTGGATTCCACGAATCAATATTTAGTTGAGATCTGAGTGGGGAAAAATGTTTCTGTCTGTGCAGAGGCGCACATACATTTTGAAACCTTTACTTCTTGTTATTGAACAGCAACAACATTCTCAGCACTGCCTTTTGTCAATCAGCTTGTCTCTTTGTGCCTGTTTATTATAATTGAATTGGTGGTTCGAACTCCTTGAACTTTGAGTTCCATTAAAAACTGCACTGGGGCTGATGGGCCAGCAGGGCACCCAAGAAATGGTATGTTGGCGGAGTGGGGCGGAGAGGGGGGAGTGATATCAAGAAACAAAAGGCTTTTAACTTGTCCTGAATATGAACGTGATGGACTCCTTTGAAAGAGTGCTGAGGCTTTCAAGAATCGCAGGAGTGCAGAGGGGTCACCCATACGTATTTGAATTATTAACACATGTTTAAACATTAAAGAAAGATGTATTGATAGAATATCAATGTGTTTAATTATTTACTTGCCGAAAGTGAAGCATAGAAAGAAATTAACTGTTTATTGCTCCACGTTAAGAGATGGCCTTCTCGGAGATGCAGCATAAAAGGATTTGTTAGTTTTAATAAGCATGTTAATAGCTTCCAGAGGAGATGATTTTAATGTGGAAGTGAAGCTTAGAGGCTCAGAATGAAAAGGGAAAGCTTTTAAGTTGGACAAAGGCTATTTGTGCATTGAGGTTCCTGAAGGTTTTAACCTACTCAGCCAGGAAGACAATACAGGCAGATACAGTATAAGATTAGGGTGGATAACCCTAATTAAAAATATCACATTTCAAGGAAGGGCATAACCATAAGTTATTGCATGTATGAACAGAATTAGCAAGTTAAAGAATTCTCAGGGATATACGATTTCAGTGATCAGAAAAGATCTGTTGATTGTAGGAAAAATGTCCATCCATGGGTTCAGAACTGGGTTATCACTTATGTAAGGTGAAACAAAGCAGCAATTTTGAGCAGTGGATTGGATCGAGTAGTAAATGACATTAGAACCTGATCCCAGATTTAGCTTCACCTTCTACGAATCAAAGAAAACGCTTCAGCCTTGCTTGTTTCCTCTGCTGCTGAGCTGTGTAACAGGACTTAAAAAGAAGGAATATAAGTAAGTCCTCAGCTTAAAACTACACTTGAGTCCAAAGCACTGTTCTTAAGTGAATCTGGTTTTCCCATTGACTTTGCTTGTCAGAAGGTTGCAAAAGGTGATCACACAACTCTGGGACACTGTGACACTGCGAAAATGTGAATCAGTTATCAAGCATCCAAATGTAAATCACATGACCATGGAGATGCTGCAATGGTGATAAGTGTGAAAAATGGTCATGTCACTTTTTTCAGTGCCACTGTGACTTCGAACAGTCACTAAGCTAACAGTTGTAAGTCAAGGAGTACCTGTAGCGCTACACCCATACCTGATTGGTGTGCAGGATGGAATTGTAAAAAGGCCCTTTTGGTCATGGCTGCCAACTGTATAGCCAAGTAGGAGCTGTCAATATAAAAGGAGATTAGATATACTTCTGTGACCAACCAGGTTTTTGTAATCGAGTAGATACTAGGTAGACCCTATCATCTACTAGAGATCCTGAATGAAAGGGGTCTTATTATATGTTTGCCTGTTCTTCAGTAGCAGCAACTGCACATCTGGGCCAGAGGATCCAATGACTGGGCATTGGGATAGAACAATTTGGAGGTACCTACGGATAGTGTTTGCTGCAAATACAGGTAGTCCTCAATTTACAACAGTTCAATTAGTCACTGTTTGACATTACAACAGCACTGAAAAAGAAGTAACTTATGACCATTTTCCACACTTACAAGCATTGCAGCATCTCCAGTTCAAATGCTTGGCAACTGACCCCTATTTATGATGGTTGTAGGGTCCCGAGGTCATGTGATCACCTTTTGTGATCATCTGACAAGCGAAGTCAAGCGAAGACTCACTTAAGAGCCAAGGTGGCGCAGTGGTTAAATGCAGCACTGCAGGCTACTGCTAGATCAGCAGGTCAGCGGTTCAAATCTCACCGGCTCAGGGTTGACTCAGCCTTCCATCCTTCCGAGGTGGGTAAAATGAGGACCCAGATTGTTGGGGGCAATATGCTGACTCTCTGTAAACCGCTTAGAGAGGCCTGAAAGGCCTATGAAGCGGTATATAAGTCTACTGCTATTGCTATATAACAACCATGTCACTAACTTAACAACTCCAGAAATTAACAACTGTGGCAAGAAAGATAGTAAAATAGCGCAAAATCCACTTAAAAACGGTCTCACTTATCAACAGAAATGGGCTCAATTGTATTCATAAGTCAAGGACTACCTGTACTAATACAGGTTTTTTTGGGTGGTGGTGGGGGGAACTGAACTTTTCAATCCCACTTTTTTTTCTTTATGGAATAAAGGCAGCATATATGAGGAGCTTTGGACACCACTCATCCTGCCACTGCTCAGCATAATTTTAGGAAAATGGCTGTGTGCTTTTCTACTTCTTTCAGGTCCAGTTTCTTCTTATAGTTTTCAGTGAGGGCTAAACTAATTTTTTTTTCTTAAAAATGTCCTTGATTAATTATAGGCATGGCTAAGTGAGTGAGAGCCTGATTGGAAATGCAGTGCTGGGAGAGACCTTATGATCTCTCCAGCAAAATCAAACATTCTGCATTTTCAGATCACTTTACAACCATTAACTAAGAATGCTTTGGAGCACCCTTGGGAGGCTGGTCTAAGTATGTTGTTATTATTAAGTAGACTTTTGGCCTTCTGGCAAGATAGCTCTCTGTGGGGGGATGACCTCTCATCTCTGATCCTGCTGCCAAATGCCTTTAACGCTATTTGTGTTCCAAAATATGGTAGGTTGTATAAACCATTGACCAGATTACCATTTGACATACTGTAACACTGAGTTCTCCACACAATCATTTTTTTTTAATAAAAACCACTCTTGCTGCTTATCCTTGATGTTTTGATTCCTTTTTTGACCATTTGTTCCTTGAGTGGGACATGCTGAATGACAATGGTGTTGTTCTATTAAGAATCAAGGGGCTGTTTTAGATTAGACAACAACAACAGAAGAATGAGGAAATACAGTGCTTAGTGCTTCATATAAAGCCCTACCTAGGACTAAGCTTTTACTGACAGTTGATACGGAATTGTTTTCCCAATTTTTTATCAAGCCAGTTTTATTTTCTATTTTCATCGCTTCTAATTTTTGTTTGGATGATTTTTTTACTGTTTTGCAGTTGTATTTCTAGGGATGTCTTATTTCACTCTGTATGTAAACTGCTGAAAATCACTGAAGTGGAAATGTAGGAAATGCACAAATAAATAAAAGAGATTGAGTTAAGATATGAGAATCTTTTCCAGTACTGTCACTCAAAGGATGGTATTCTTTTAGATTTCCATCTACATGGAATAATAATTGTCAGGGACAATAAGCTGCAGGCCTATAGGCCTGTTGCACAATGAAAATATTGTATTGCTGATCAATAAAATAGGATTTAAATTCATTCCAGCATCACATTTATTGATTTTGGACAAAATAATTATCAAAAGTCGGACCTTTTAGCAATGGCTTATAAATTACATACAGTATGTGTTAGAATTCATTGAACAAAAGCACAATATTGTATTCCTATATTTAGCACTCCTGGTTCTTTTTTTCTATAGCACAGAACTATTGGTTACATTAGAGGAGTGACCCCGATCCCTGGCTCGCCAGAGATCATCGATCAGCGCAACCAAAGCAGTTTCTGTGCTGTAACCAGGCCTGAAACCGGACTGAAAGGGATTCAGATAATAGGTTTCATCCAAGGACCGTCGGAGTTGAAAGGCCACCACTTTCTCAACAACCTTCCCAACAAAGGGGAGGTTGCAGACTGGACGATAGTTACTCAAAATGGCTGGATCCAGAGAAGGTTTCTTCAGGAGGGGTCTCACCACCACATCTTTTAGGAGGTGCGGGAAGGACCCCTCCCAGAGAGAGGTGTTAACTATCGTCTGGATCCAGCCATGTGTCACCTCCCTGCTGGTCGAGACCAGCCAGGAGGGACATGGGTCCAGTATACAGGTGGAGGCACTCACCGCTCCCATGGCCTTGTCCACTTCCACAGGAGCGACAAGTTGAAACTCGCTCCATAAAATTCGCTCAAGACCTTCCCCCGGTACCTCAGCTGGTACCGTGCAATTGGAGTCCAGATCTGTCCAAATCCGAGCGATTTTATCCATTAGAAACTGAACAAATTCCTCAGCCCTACCTTGTAAAGGTAGGGCATCCCTCCCTTTCAAGAGGGAGCGGGCTATTCTAAACAAGGCGGCTGGGCGCGATTCAGCGGATGCAATAAGAGCGGCAAAATGCGCAGATTTCACCGCCCGTATTGCCACGAGATAAGTCCTGATAAAGGCTCTCATCAGTGCTCGGTCTGACTCGGAGTTACTGGCCCTCCAGCAGCGCTCTTTTGGCGCTTCATCTCCCGGAGTTCCTCAGTGAACCAAGGAGCTCTCCTGGATCCACTACCTCGGAGAGGCCGTAAAGGCGCAATCCGGTTTAGAGCCCCCGCTGCCGCTGTATTCCAAGCAGCGACTAAGGACTCTACCGGATTGTGGACGAGAGTGTCAGGTATTTCTGCAAGTGGCGTCTGAAATCCCATAGGTTCCATCAGGCTCCTGGGGCGAAACCACCTAATCGGTTCCTCCTCCCTACAGTGGGGGATTGGTCTCCGAAAGTCAAGCCTCAGTAGGAAGTGATCAGACCATGACAAGGGCAAGATCTTAATGCCCCTCAAATCTAGATCACATCTTCACTGCTCCGAGAGGAATACGAGGTCAAGTGTGTGCCCCGCTGAGTGAGTCGGACCCTGGCAGGTTGAAGGCAGGCTGAAGTCCCCCAGCACCATAAGCCTGGGGAACTCTACCGCCAGCTCGGCTACTGACTCAAGGAGCGAGGGGAGGGCTGTTGCAACATTGTTGGGAGGAAGGTACGTTAGCAACAGGCCCACTTGACCCTCAAGGCCCAACTTCACCAACAAGGACTCACACCCAACAAGCTCCCGAGCAGGGATCCTACGAGGAACAAATGACCCTCGGATGATGATAGCCACTCCCCCACCCCTTCTCTGGGGTCGCGGCTGATGAAGCACCTGAAACCCTTCTAGGCACATTTCAGTGAGGGAGACTCCTCCCTCCAGGCCCAGCCAGGTTTCAGTAATACATGCCAGGTCTGCCCCCTCGTCTAATATTAGGGCACCTTGGAGGTCTTCTGCTCAGGCAGGAGATCCTAGACCATTCCAAGTGGCTGTTCAGTTTCTTCTTAAAATACTCCAGTGATGGAGCACCCACAACTTCTGAAGGCAAGCTGTTCCACTGTTTGAGAGTTCTCCTTAGTTCTAGGTTGTTCCTCTCTTTGATTAGTTATCATCCGTTGTTTCTTGTCTTGCCTTCAGGTGCTTTGGAAAATAGGTTGACTCCCTTTTCTTTGTGACAGCCATCATCTCATCACATTATGACCAGTTGTCTTGTTACTAGTAGCAAGGATTGGTGTCTTCTTTCTAAAACAATCAGAATCTCTGATGACTAGCAAATGACAACTGTTTTTTCTTTTGTAACTTCACCTGCTTAACCAGTTCCAGGAGCTGTATCTTCCTAGTAAAATAGCACTGCTGAAAAGAAGTGGGAAAGGCTTTCTTGAAGAATAGTTTCCTGGAAAGACAGGGCCACAGAAGCATTTAGCTAGTACCTCCTAGGATTAGAAATCCTCATTCAAAACAGCAGATTATATTCTAAAATTTTGCATCCTCCCCAGTGGTAGGTTGCAGGCAGTATGCCCTGGTACGGGCATACCAGTCCCTGCCTGGAGCACCGAATACCGTTCCGGTATGGTGCTCCAGAGCGCCCACCCGCCCAAGCTCCTTATCGGTCTTTTAAGTCTTTGGGGCTTCCGTGCACATGCATGGCACATACAGCATCTGCATGCTGCTCCGCTGAACAGCTGGAGCATCGCGGAGGCGCTAAAATGCATGCACACGCTAAGATGCAGGGCCTGGGACGCTGGTTTGGTTGGAACGGGATCTGGAACCCACCACTGATCCTCCCCCATCCTCCCAACTGTGCTATTCAAACAAACTTTTCCATTTAGATTATGCCAATTGGAAACAGAATGTACAGGTAGTCCTTGACTTGCAACTATTCATTTAGTGACCTTTAAATGTTACAACAGCACTGAAAAAAGTGACATGACCATGTTTCACATTTACAACCATTGCAGCATCCCCATAGTCATTCAGATGCTTGGTAATTAATTCATCATTTAATTTCTTGTAAAATCTAGGTAGGATAACACACTGTCAATTCTTAGTGGCATGAGCCTCTGGAGAGTACAGAAAGGGGACTGAAGAGGTTTCTTCAACCTGTGGTAGCTTAATTTTGCTTTAGTCATAGAATAGAAAAGAGTGATTTTTAAGGATAATGGGCTGGTATTTTGCTACTAATTATTTCTGAATGTATAGTTACACATATGCCAGTATATAGAAATATGATGAACATGTTTGCTTCATTTTGTGCTTTCTTTGGCAATAAAAATTCATCGGCGGGGGGAGATATCTGACTGGGCAATGACTAGATTGTATGCCAACTTTAGGTTTAGAATCTTTTACTACACAATTCTTGTTTGTTTGTTTTTAACCATTTAGTTCTCTGCAACTCTTGATGACTTTATAGGCACGTGCTCTGTCAATCATCTGCCAATCATGCTACCCTGTCAAGCACAACTTCTTTCAATTGCTGTATGTTCAACATTGTATCATATTGTCAACAACATGACACACTCTGGCAGGAGGGGGAAACAGGGTCATAGTTGAACTGTAAATCATGTGCGGCAGAGTTGACTTCACTCTGGAACAGTGCTGATGCTTCTAATAAATAACTGGATTTTTTTTTGAAATTTGGCTCAAGGCTCATGAGTTTATTAGGGCATCCATCGGAACCCTGGCACATATTTGATGTTATCAAGCTGGTGTGTTCTTTGCTTACCCCTTCTTTTTGTCTACTAACCATTCCAAGCTTTTCCAATGAATTTGCATGCATAAATAACATGGCCAAAGGAAATAAGACATGATTTTACCTTCTGGGGATGCACCTAACTCTACTTGGACCAAATTAAGAAGTTCTAAGATTGTGACCTAGGACCGTGGTTCACAACCAGGGGTGGGATCCTACTGGTTTAATAACCAGTTCGCTGAGCACATGTGCCAAACATTTGAAATGTTTCAAAAGCATTGTGTTTGAAAACTTACATTCTACTTCAGCCCAGGTGCAAAACAACTGAGGCGCAGCAATCAGCTGTGCAGCGCTGAACAGCTGGGCTTCAGAAAAGGGAATATAGGTAAGTATAGCACAGAGGTGGGTGGGTGGGCCCAACTGAAAGTTGGAGCGAACTGTCTTGCTCCCAGCTGATAGTGGTAGCTACCAGTTTGCCTGAACCAGTCCGAACTGGTAGAATCGCACCCCTATTTGCAACCTCAACAACTTTAATCATGCCAGCTGAGGAATTGTGGGAATCGAAGTCTACGCATCTTAAAGTTGAAGAGGATGAGAAACGCTGTTCCAGACAATCTCTATAATTCAGAACTGAAAACTATGTTGACTAATTCCATTAGTTTGCATCTTTCATATAAACATAGATCTTCCAGAGACTGTTGTTTCAAAGGAACTCGGAGAGCAGGGTCTTCACTCAGCCTGTTGGGATGGTGTGGCTGTTCTTTTTTGTTCCTGTTTTATTTGTCATCTTAGCCATCTATCAAGGAACACGGTGACTCAGTGGCTAAGATACTGAGCTTGTCGATCAGAAAGGTTGGCAGTTTGGTGATCCGAATTCCTAGTGCCGCATAACAGTGTGAGCTCCCAATACTGTCCCAGCTTCTGTCAACCTAGCAGTTTGAAACTTCACCTGCTTAACCAGTTCCAGTAAAAATGAAAGTAGAAAAATAGGAATCACCTTTGGTGGGAAAGTGACAGCATTCCATGCACCGTCGGCATTTTGTCATGACCATGGAGATATCTTTGGACAACTCTTTGGCTTAGAAATGGAGTTGAACACCTCCCTCTAGAGTCGGGAACGACTAGCACATATGTGCGAGGGGAACCTTTACCTTCAGCCATCTATTACTCCTTTATTTTTGTTTATTATGGTACTTTTTCTGTGCTTTTTATCTATGAACTGCCCAGAGTCATTGGGAATCAGGCAACCTGTAAACAAACAAACAAGAATGAACTTTCCTCACAGGAATATATTTAAGTATTATTCTGAACAAGCACTTTGAAAATAAGCCTTTTGTTTTATTCCACCTCCCTGCTACCCCTCACCGCAGGGAGGCGGAACTGACTAGATGGTTCCGCCCCAGGCACCTGATGGACCCTGAAAGGTTCCTGATGGAGCTTGGGACTTTTCCTGAATCCCTTGCTCACAACTCGACCGAAGCTCTAGTGGAAGCCTGGGATAGGGCGGCCACTGGGGCTTTGGATCGTGTTGTGCCTTTGCGGCCTCTGATCCGGTGTCGATTCCGGGTAGCTTCCTGGTTTACTGAGGAGCTCCGGGAGATGAAACGCCAGAAAAGATGCCTAGAGAGTGGCTGGAGGGCCAGCTGGTCCTAATCTGATCAAACACTAGTAAGAATTCATATTAAATCCTAGTTAGTGGCGATAAAAGCGGCAAAATGACAACATTTTGCCATTCTTATCGCATCCGCAGATAACTGCCCAGCCGCCCTGTTTAGGGTTACCTGTTGCTTACTTAACCAAGGAACTGGGAAAGACCCCTTGCAGGGTAGGGCTGAAGAATTTGTTCAGTATCTGCAGGATAAAATCACTCAGATCCGGACAGGCTTGGACTCTGACTGGGTAGATTCGGGCGAGTCGACGGGGATGAATCTTGTGGAGACCATCTGTGATGAGTTTGATCCCATGACCCATCAAAACCGCGGTCCACTAAAGCGCGCCCAATTAAAGCGCATACCTGACGTCATCAGCAGCGCGACAAATAAAATTAAAAATAAATTAAATTAAAATTAAAATAAAATTAAAGCAAGCCGATTCACATAAAGGTAAGGGTTAGGGTTAGGGTTAGGGTTAGGGTTAGGGTTAGGGTTAGGGTTAGGTTAAGGGTTAGGGTTAGGTTTAGGGTTACATTAAGCATTAGGGTTAGGTTTAGGGTTAGGTTAAGGGTTAGCGTTAGGTTTAGCGTTAGGTTAAGGGTTAGGTTTAGGGTTAGGTTTAGGGTTAGGTTAAGGGTTAGGCTTAGGGTTAGGTTTAGGCTTAGGTTTAGGGTTAGGTTAAGGGTTAGGCTTAGGGTTAGGTTTAGGGTTAGGTTTGGGGGGGGTTAGGTTTAGATTTATGCGTTAATTTTAAGTTTACCGCTCACAGCGTGCTGTTTTCGTCACGCTGTGATGACGTCACGTACGCGCTTTCATTGAGCGCGCTTTATTCTACCACGGTTTTGCGGTGGAACCGTTTGACCCTGTTACCCCTGAGGGCATGGACAGGATTATGGGGAGACTCAGTGCTGCCACTTATGTGCTGGGCCCGTGTCCCTCTTGGTTTGTCTCGGCTTCCTGGGAGATGACACGAGGCTGGCTCCAGGTGATTACCAATGCTTCGTTGAGAGAGAGGTTCTCTCCCACCATCTTGAAGGAGGTGGTGGTGAGGCCCCTCCTTAAGAAGCCTTCCCTGGACCCAGCTTCTTTACCCAACTATCATCCGGTCTCCAACCTTCACTTTGTAGCAAAGGTTGTCAAGAGTGCGGTATCACATCAGCTTCCCCAGTCCCTGGATGAAGCTGTCTACCTGGATCCCTTTCAGTCGGATTTCAGGCCCGGATACAGCACGGAGACGGCATTGGTCGTGTTGGTCGATGATCTCTGGCAGGCCCGGGATAGGGGCTGCTCCTCTGTCCTGGTCCTATTAAATCTCTCAGCGGCTTTCGATACCATCGACCATGGTATCCTACTGTGATGACTCAGGGGGTTGGGAGTGCAGGGCACCGTTTTACGGTGGTTCTCCTCCTACCTGTCGGATCGGTCGCAGTTTGTGTTGACAGGAGGGCAGGGATCGACCCCAAAGCGCATCACTTGTGGGGTGCCCCAGGGATTGGTTCTCTCACCCCTCCTGTTCAACATATATATGAAACCACTGGGTGAGATCATTTGTGGTTTTGCGGTATGGTATCATCAATATGCTGATGATACCAACTTTTCATCTCTACCCCAAACCACCCAAACAATGCCCTCGACGTGATGTCCCGATGCCTGGAGGCTGTGTGGATCTGGATGGGGAGGAACAGGCTCAAGCTCAATCCCTCCAAGACTGAGTGGCTGTAGTTTCCGTCATCCCGATTTGTGCATCTTGTTCCATCTTTGATGCTAGGGGAGAAATTTTAGCCCCCTCAGAGAGGGCCCGCAATCTGGGCGTCCTCTTGGATACACGGCTTAATTTAGAAGAACACCTGATGGCTGTGACCAGGGGGGCCTTTTACCAGGTTCGCCTGGTACATCAGTTGCACCCCTTCCTGGATCGGGATGCTCTGTGCACAGTCACTCATGCCCTCGTCTTTTCTCGCCTGGACTACTGTAACACTCTCTACATGGGGCTGCCCTTGAAGAGCACCCGGAGGCTTCAACTGGTCCAGAATGTGGCTGCGCGGGTTATCATGGGGGCACCTAGGTGCTCCCCTGTTGCACCCCTTTTAGGCGGCCTGCACTGGTTGCCAGTTGTCTTCCGGGTGCGATTCAAGGTACTAATTATGATCTTTAAAGTGCTCCATGGCTTAGGCCCAGGATATCTGCGAGACCACCTACTACCACCGGTAGCCTTCCACCGTCCAGTGCGATCCCACAGAGTTGGCCTCCTCAGAGTGCTGTTGGCCTGGCAGTGTCAGCTAGCGACCCCCAGGGGGAGAGCCTTCTCTGTGGGAGCGCCTTCCCTCTGGAATGAGCTGCCCCCGGAGCTTCGTATAATCCCCGACCTCCGGTCCTTCCGACGCGCCCTAAAAAGTTGGCTTTTCCAGCAAGCCAGCCTGGCCTGAACAAAACAAAACAAAATTATTGATTATTGTTACATTTTTTAAAAAATGTTATTGTTAATCTAAATTGGGTTTGTTTTTTGGATATTCTATTTAATTTTTTTTAACTTTTGTAATATGTGGTTTTTTTAATGTTGTACGCCGCCCTGAGTCCTTGGGAGAAGGATGGCATCTAAATCCAATAAATCTAAACCTATTTTAGGACAACATTGTAGAGAAACAACAATACAGCACAGGGCGTCTTGTTTGGATTTTGCTAACAACTAGATCTTCCCAAGGCAAGGACTTAGAGAATGTAAGGCCTCTCCACACTAAACTGGGAAAGCGTGCCACTATACAGGGGAAATGACAGGAGAAAGCATGCCATGTTTGAATCCAGAAAGGACTTGAAATTCAATCTGGTGTCCAGCCATTTGTAATAGCCTTCATTGTCAAGTTAAAATAAGGATTTAGTCTAGACTGGTTGTATCAAGTTGATGGAAAGCTTCAGCCTGGTGATAAAGAAGCTTGGCCTCTTTGAAAGATCATGCCAACAACGATCAGATCAAAATAGAATTGGGTTATTACTTAGGAGTCATTTGTCAATCCATGATGAGATAGCTGGAAATACTTTTTTTAAAAAATGCACAAAAGTTTGCTATTCCTTACATACCATGGAGATTAGTGCAATTTATGGAAATAAATAGGTGGTCAACTTTTCTGACCACGAGGAAAAATACTCTGTAGCAAAAGAACTAATAGAACTTTCCCCTATTTCACATCCCCAGAGTTTACACACACACACACACACACACACACACATACTCTGAAGAGAGTCTCTTGTGAGGTTCTGGGTTTAATTTTTAAAGTCATTCTAAAGCTGTGGGTATCTCCATGTAGAACAGACTGTCTGCATCTAAGACAACCAGAGCAAGGAAAACTTGAATGACTGCTGTTCTGTTCTTCACTTTCCATTCTGCACAAGGCATCTGTTTACTATTATCACTTATTATTTACTCTCCAATTCCATCATTTGAACAATGACAACAGCAGAAAACTTCTAACATGGCTTCAGGGAAAAGAAAAAAAGAAGAAGTGGCCTCTGGGGAATTAGGAAACTCGTTTATGGTACAATTATATTTCAGTGGAAGGTTTTCAATAAATCTTATTGCTTTCTTTTCCTGCCACCTTGGCTGCTATATTAAAGCCATCAAGCTGACCGCAGATTTACTAAATGGAACTAGGGAGCTTACTTAGCCTTTAAACCACATAATACCAAAGAGATTTTTTAAAAAATTCTGGCATTCATTATGAAAATAATCCTCTAGTGGCAATAGACTTCAAGCTTTTAAACATTCTCATTGTGAAGCATTCAAACTGGAAGGGAGGGAGAAGATAATAACATACTACATTTCTTAATTTATGATGAGGAAAAATACGTGGTAACAAATTGGAATAGTGCCAGCACAAGGGTATATGCCACATCTGGACCAAATTGATGATGGTGCTGCCTTCTGTCAATGCAATGATTTGCATTTTTAGAATAGCGTTTATTTTTGGAAGGAAAGATGGCATTGGCATCTAGGTAAGATTTAGTGACATAGACCAGGGAATCACTCAGTGTTAGCCTAAAGCCTCAATAGGCAATTTGGTTTGATTTGGTTAAATGTGAAATGAGCTTAACACGTGCATTTAAGGCAGAGGTGTCCAACCTTGGCAACTTTAAGACCTGTGGACTTCAACTCCCAGAATTCCCCAGCCAGCCATGGAAGGTTCTCTAAACTTCAAGTTAGGAAAGAGAACAAGTTAACTCAAGAAGAGAAATGGATACTAGTTTGACAGATCTAGCAGACAATATTTTAAACTTGGTCTGCTAGCAGCTTTCTAAACAACAGAATTGTAGTGCTCAAGATGTGCCTCTCTGTATAATCCCAGCTTGTATATTTATTTTCAGATCTTTAAAACATGACAAAAGGCTTCCAGAAATTTATTTTCAAAGGAAATCAAATTGGGGATCCCTCAAACTTTGTCACTGTTTCCAATGGAGTGCAGAAATAAACTAAATTAGCTGTCTTATGATAAAAGCTAAACATTCATAAGCATCTTTCTGCACCAAGTTTTTCTGGCCAGAACTTGGCTCTATTAATTAAAATGGGAGTCTGCCTATGCTCAAATAAAAAAACGTAATATGATTCATCTATGACTAATAAAACACATTCACAAGAGATCTTGTTTTAGATTTTACAGTGCCCAAATGAAACCTCCAGGAGTTCAGTGATTGTTGTTGTTGTTGTTGTTGTTGGTGGTGGTGTTATGGTGATGGGAGGACAAGTTTAGTATCCGTGGCTTCTCTTAGGCCTCTGACAGATAATTAGAAAGTAAATAAAGGTTTGTTCTGTTGGAAAATTAAGTGTTGGAGAACTGCAAAGAATTCTGAGCTTTTATCAGCTTGTATAGATTGAATCAATATTGTACATGCACAGGGTTGAATGATAAAAGGATGGAAAATCAATGTTTGTTTCACGGGTGTTCATTCTGCTGAAGGGCTGTGTGGTTCAATCTGCAGTTTATAAATTGTCAATTGCCACTCCTTCCTATTGTTTGGCACTAAACTGATTTACAGCAGTAATTGAAATATTTAGCACCATAATGCAGTGGTCCCCAGCCTTTGCTTTGTGGACTGACTGGGGGGAGAGAATTCTACATGAGGATTGGGCAAGTGCATGCACAGCTTCATTTGTGCAAGAGGCTCATGCAAGTGGAGCTGCATGCACATGTGCGCTGGCTCACTGCTTCCATGGCCTGGTTCCAGATGGGCTGTGACCTGTTATTGGACTGCAGCTCATGAGTTGGGGATGCCTGCCATAATGCATGAGGATTGACTTTCTGAGCCAGAGTCACATCACTTTCTCTTTGGCATCAAAGCGTCCAAGTTGTATTGCTCTTTTGGTTAGGCATGTATTTAGATTCAGTGTGCAATTATTGTTATTGCTTTTTTTAAATTGAATTTTTTGCAGGTTTTTGTTTCCTAAATAAGATATACAAGATATACGGAGGCAGAATCTTTGCAGGTGTCAGACTTATATCTGATAAACGTCTTACAAATTTGAACTACATTGTCTTATGATAATCTTGTAATTGTAGATGGGTGGAAATAAATGATGGTATCAAGTGGTGGGATTCAATTTTTTTTACTACCGGTTCTGTGGGTGTGGTTTTGTGGGCGTGGTTTTGTGGGTGTGGCAGGGGAAGGATACTGCAAAATCCCCATTCCTGCTCCACTCTCAAAATTTCCGCTAACAGTTTTCCAGAACCTGTCAGAACTGGCTGAATACCAACTCTGATGGTATCATAAGCAGAGGCAATGGGGTGGATGAATCTTGGGAGTGTGATGTGATTCAGACCATCATGATGCAGCTTTCTTCCAAAGATCTTAACTAGAATTATCAGTTCAAGGTCATTACAGTCTAAAAGCTTTAACAATGAGCTTATTTAACTATGTATAGGTAGAGCTGTTGGGATACAGAAACAATAGGTCCAATACAAAGCTATCTAATCGTTAAAAAAATCTAAACCATTCTTCTCCCTCAGTATATCCAAAATTGATTTTTGGCACACTTCCTTTTATTGCCAGCTAGAGTAGCTCGTAAACCAGTGCCTAGTCTTTAAACAGTAAGTGATCCATTAAGGGCCTTTGCAAATAATCAAATAGGGGGAATATTTGCATACCAGCTTTTTGGAATCTCTTATGGAATGAGTTTAAACTGAGCTCTTACAATTGCAAATGCTCTCAATTAACACAGAGAAGAGTAAAATCACACATCTTTTTCCAGGGTGTCTGTGATCTATTAGTATTTTCCTGAGAGTGCGACAGTAATTTGTTCACCTTCTTTTCTCTGCAAACATCTCTTTTTAGGTGAGAAGTTAAATATTTATGAAACTCACTAGGGATTATTCCCTTTTCAGAGCCTTTTTACTGCCTCTAGGAAGTGCACATCTGTCTGGTTCCTGTAAAAGGCACTTGCTCAATTAATGAACTCACAACAATAAAAGAGAATCTATCCAAAACTCTAATTGAGTTGTGCTTGTGAGACTTTAATATGGGTGGCTTTCCTCAAATGATGATTGTCAGTGTGAAGCTACTAGTCACTGTTAAGGTCAGTGATTTGTCATTTTAAGGACTTGGATTGATACTTTAGTAAAAAGGTAAAATTTCATTCAAGTTGAACATGACTCCTGATAGCTACATGGCCATATCATCTAGTTTTCTTGGCAGGCATGTGGAATTAATTTGTCTTTTAGGGAGATTCCCCACCACTCAACTTCTCAATCTTGTATACAGTCTTATATTGCTAGATTTCCTAACCTAAGTATTAACCTAACCTAACCTTACTCCATTTCCAAACTCAGTCAAAATAGGCCCTGCATTACCACTGAAGCACTGCATAATGTTGTTTCAAGTCTCATTTATAAGAGTTAATGGCACAAAATAGATCCAGAAATGTGAAAACAGATCAAAAACTCAGTCAAATATGAGAATGTATTTTCTGAGCCATTGTAAAAATACTAACAGGTATTACGACTTAAACATCCCAATTGTTTTACAGCCACTTCGTAGCCTAGTAGTTGCATATCTCTTTTAATAATATACACATATAAACACACACACACACACACACACACACACACACACACACACACACACACACAGAGCCAGATTATTTCTATCCAGATTATTCTTCATAAACACAATGGATGAAAATTTTGTTGAGATACATGCAAAAAACAGGAAGTTAGAACAGCTTTGGGAGGGATAGGGGAACACACTGTAATTGCCCAATCTATATTTCTTACATAGAAATATAATTATTTATTTATTCATTCATTGAAACTACAATATGTCAAATTCCTGGCATGCTTTTGCATCCTATTCTCTAGACTAGGGGCTCCTCTGTTTTATAAGCTTTTTTATGCTATGAAGAAAGAAGAGAGAAGGCTGAGAGATATACAGACAAATGTCATTTTGTCATTCAAGTAAAAGTGCTTGGGTAATCTATTGGGGTTGAGTTAATAATTATTTTAATTAAGTTCAACTGATTTTTTTATATTTTATGGTTTTTTAATTGGCTCTTTTATATGAGAATATAACTCATCCTTTTTAGAAAACAACCAGCTGACAGAGATTTTTCTATATTAAATATGGCCGAGTCCTTTGTCTAGAATGTTCCTTTGATTGCTTTGGAAGGGTAGTTTCTGGGGGTTACAGACTATCTGCCAACATTCTCAGTTTAGAAAATTAGTTTTGGTTTCCAACAGTCCTATTCTTAAGACATCTTCATAGATTGGTTTGGTGTTAATTAAAATGATTAGTTCCCTGAAGAACAAATAAACTTCACAAATACTGTATGCAGCTGTTCGTTCTCAATTATTCTTTTTCAACAAATCACACTTTTGATGGGAGGAGGAGGGGGTTGGTCCTGTCTCCTAGCATATGCACAAATTCTATTCACAAGCACAACTCTGAATATACATGATCTCTCTCAGCTGCAAATATTTATCCCGAACTTAGTTGTCCTGTGAGTTTTCAGGAATGTATATCCTCTACATATATGATACCCTGCAAAGAATTGTAGGTGACATGAGTGTCACATCTGGAATTGGCAGAAAAGTGTTTGTGAAACTCTTGCATAGAGATAGAATGATTTGCACGCCTAGCCATGGCTTAAGGTCAGCCCTCATTTCCTGATCTCATTACATTATATTGCATAGCTCCATCTACCGCATATTACTAGAGGGAATGTGAATCACAGGTTGTGAGAGGGAGGGTTCAATGAATAATTAGGACATCTAATATTTCTCAGTCCTGGTTTATCTAAATCCTGAAGTAGCTTGTTTTCATGGTACACAAATGCATTAGAGGGCATATCACTCCTGGAGATTTAATCTTGTCTTTTTCAAGTGCATAATAAACTCAAAGAACCTTGGAGTCTAAATGTTTCTGGAAGGCCCTGGGAATGCTTGCACAATTGTCCTTCATACTTTCAGCAGGTAGTGAATAATGTTTGAGGAGTTGTGGAAAAAGCCATAGAGAAGACTTGGAAAAATCAACCAGAAATCATTAGGACAACAAATACAGAAGATGTATCTATTAAATGTTGTAGTGTGTGGGCAGCAGTTACTGAAAAGAGACTCAAAGTGACTCCTAGCTGCCTTTCTGAGATATCAGAGGAAGTAGGGAAAACACAGGGTGGCTGTGATTCTGTTACTGTAGCGTATCTGAATAAAGTGTAGTTCTAATGATCCAGTAGACTTGGTTTTCTGATCTGTTTACTTCATAAGACTGGATTGGGCCAGTAGCCACAGTTTAACACAGCAATCTTCCCAAAGGCTGCAGGAGACCACCTGATGCTATGCTGATACATTGGAACAGAAGGAACTGAATATTTTCATTTCATTTTTTCCAAAGGGTTCAGTATTAGTTTCAGTTTCAGTTTATTAGGATTTGTATGCCGCCCACTCTCGAGAGACTCAGGGAGGCTTACAGATAAAGGCAGGAAGGGGGAACATATAAAAATTAAAAAGAACAAACATTAAAATTTCACAACATTCATATAGCTTAGGATGGGGCTGGATAAATCAACAGCCCCAGGCCTGCTGGAACAGCCAGGTCTTAATTGCTTTGCGGAAGGCCGGAAGAGTAGTAAGGGTCCGGATCTCCACGGGGAGATCGTTCCATAGGGCTGGAGCAGCTACAGAGAAGGCCCTCCCCCGGGGAGTCGCCAGCCGACATTGACCGGCAGATGGAATCCGGAGGAGGCCTAGTCTGTGTGATCTTATAGGTCTCTGGGAGGTAAATGGCAGGAGGCGGTCTCTCAGGTATTAAAAGGGAGTAGGAGGCCTCTGAGAATGGGGACCTTACGACCAGTGGTGGTGCAGTGGTTAGAGTGCAGTACTGCAGACTATTTCTTCTGACTGCTGATTGCCAACAGTTTGGCAGTTCAAGTCCCACCGGCTCAAGGTTGACTCAGCCTTCTATCCTTCCGAGGATGGTAAAATGAGGACCCAGATTGTTGGGAGCAATATGCTGACCCCGTAAACTGCTTAGAGAAGGCTGTAAAAACACTGTGAAGTGGTATATAAATCCAAGTTCTATTGCTATTGCTTATATGGCACATGAGTTGTCCACTCTGAACTACAGCAAGGATTTTCTTTATGAAGGAGGCCAGGTAGTTATGAGTTTACGTTTCCATAAGTTAATATCTGCATTGAAGAACTTTTCTTCTTGAGTGGGAAATGAGGCCAATATAAAATACCCTCTCTGCTCAATGTCAATTTTGAAATGTGATGAAAGAATAGCAATAGCAATAGTGCGTAGACTTATGTACCACTTCATAGTGCTTCACAACCCTCTCTAAGCAGTTTATCAAGTTAGCATATTGCCCCCCAACAATCTGGATCCTCATTTTACCAACCTCAAAAGGATGAAAGGCTGAGTCAACCTTGAGCCTGTGAAGATCGAACTTCTGGCAGTCAGCAGAATTATCCTGAAATACTGCATTCTAACCATTGCCCCAACATGGCTTGCAGAAAGCAATTGAATAAGTATCTGCAGATCTGGTGTTTTGTTTCTACTTACCCTTCCATTAAAATTGTCCTACAGGGAAGTTTTGGAAAATGCAACCTCCATTTTCATTTTATAATGGGAAGGACTTCTGTAACAAGAGGAAGAAACATGCAAACAACATGAAGAAAACTAGTTGCCCCATAAAAATAAAAATTAATAATTATGGCTTTGGGGAACAATGAACGTCATCAATCTTTACAAGGGTTTTAAAAGCCTTAGCAATTAGTATATCTAAATTTACTTTAGAGAATGATCATCAGCATCATCCCATGAATAACTCCAGTAAAGGAAATTGGAGAATAGCAAGGACTGTATTTGTACAGTTGTACTTGTGCTCTTTCTAGTTTCCATAGAATTGTTGTGTTGCGAGTCATTGAACCCTTAGTATGTACCATAGAGAACGCTCTTCTTTGGAAAGTTTCCTAGGTTATTTTGATGAAGCAAACTGCAGGTTTCTGTCCAAATAATTCCAGCCAAATACGGAACTCTCAAAAAAGATATGTAAAGTTTTTTTTTATTTTTATTTTCAAAACAAACAGAACACATAAAATCTTCCTTTTTTACATACTGTAGGAAGTGTATCAGTTGGTTTCAAAAGACTTTCGTGCATCTCTTCCACAGTCATCAAGCATAATTCATATTAACTGAAGTATTTTAACTCAGATATTTATACATATTACCATCATTATACCTCCATTTGACTACAATTGTTTAATTGTTATCCCTCCTTCCTTCCCTCCTTCCTTCCTTCCCTCCTTTCTTTTCTCCTTCTCTCCTTCCTTTCCCCCTTCCTTTCCTCCTTCCTTCCTTCCCCCTTTCCTTCTCTCCTACATTCCCTCCTTCCTTCCCTCCTTTCTTCTCTCCTTTTCTCCTTCCTTCCCTCCTTCCTTCCCTCCTTCCTTCCCTCCTTGCTTCCCTCCCTCCTTCCCTCCCTCCTTCCTACCCCCCTTTCTTCTCTTTCTTCTCTCCTTCCTTCCTTCCTCCTCTCCTTTCCCTTCTCTCCTTCCCCTTCCTCCCCTTTCCCCTTCCCCTCTTCTTCCCATTCCTCCCCTCTTTCCTACTCTTACATTCCCTCCCATTCTTCCTCTGCCTTTCCCTTTCTCCTATTCCTCTCCTTTCTCCTCTCCTTCCAATCTTTCCTTCTACTCCTCCCTCCATCCACTCTATCCGTTGTTGTGTTTACATATTCTTTTCTTCAGGGGATGACCTGGTTCTCTTTTTTTTTTCCTTATTTGAAAGTTATATAAAAAAGGCAAGATTTACAAAATACAAGATACAAAAATAGATAAAGCTCTTTACATATTTTCATCTCCCATAGCTCATCTCGCAGAGATATGTAAAGTTAACTGTTCATGTGATATTATTTTTCTATTGATAGAAAAATCATGCTTCTTTTGGAAATTAGCAGAATAACATTCCGTTTGCTTTTAGAAAGTCGACCCTACGTGCTCAGATATGCCGAATTATTTTTGTTAAAACGTTTTTCAACATTTCAGGGACAAGAAATGGGAACAGCGTTTGAAAAAGAGCCTCAAAGTGTGAGTTAGTGACTTGCGGTTGAAATAGTCCATCATAAAGAGAGAGAGAAAAGAAAAGACGCCGAATGCTGCTCATTTTTTCAAACCTTTCATTAACATCTCAAAAAATATGAATAGAAGCCTCATTGTTTTTGCGATGCCCGCAGTGAATGTTTTTTAAATTGTAGGAAAGAAGCCGAGGTGAATCCCTGCTGCTGGAATTTGGTTCCTGAAATTCTATGCAAATTATTGATTTTCTGCAAATGGATGGATTTGTTAGGAAGGTTGTCAAAGAGTACAGCTGTGCTGCAAAATATACTTCACATCTGGGTGTTCGCCTCCCTCAACAGTCATGTTTTTTCTCCTCCTCCTCCTCCTTCAGAAGCAGTTTACTGCATTATTGATCTCCTAAATACATTTTTAAAAGCATTTTAAAATGGGCAATTAGTTACTGATTAATGCAGAATGTCAAAACAGTACAATTGATTCAGGCAATTGATCAATCAATTCATAATTTTCTTGATAACGAGGGGCTGTTGTTTTCCATTATCCTGGTCCTCACCTGTGGGGAGTGGGGGTGGGGGGAATGATGGCAGAAGGATGCAAAAAAATAATAATACAGGACCCAAAGGATTATTTCGGATATAAAAGCCATTTGCTAGTAATTGCTTGTTTATTAAAAGTAACCACTCTGAGACAAAGTATGTAATAGGGGAAAATAGCAATAGGTAATAAAATAACATGAAGAGCAAGGTTTGTGAATCTAACCATTTTGCTATTAGCCAGGTAAGTAAAACAGTGAACAAAAATAGGGACGCTCGTAAGAAAAACTGAAAATAGTGAAATAAATTGGACCAGTCAAGAATAAAGACATTGCAGTTTGATAGAGGCTAGTAACTGTGGTAAATATCATTAACTATAACAGCTAAGACTATTCTCAATAGTACAGTGTTAGAAATATGAAAGAGATCATGGGTTAGCTTTCCTCATAAATAAAGTTCAGTTTCAAAACAAATGAACAATGTTCAATACGAGGCAAAGGCTTAACCAGCTAACCATTTATTTCTAACAATACAATACTGAATTGCAACATATCAGCAACAACTGACAGGAACCTGCGGTTTCCATCTGACAGCTCTTTTTATAGTTGGCTGTCAAATCAGCCGACCAATCCGCTTCTGGCATAGCTCCCGCTCACACGGACCAATCAGGAGCTGAGTATGTGACAAACAACAATAGTACAACTGCCATTAAGAACAGAGCTGGTGGCCTTTAACTAGCTCATGCCTATGGCACTGCAGAGTGTGCACACCACACACACACATTTCTCAACATTGGCAACTTTAACTTCTGGGACTCCAACTCCCAGAATTCTCCAAACACTAGCCTGGCTTGGGAGTTCTGGGAATTGAAGTCCACACATCTTAAAGTCGATACTGTTGAGAAATGCTGCTTCAAAGGATAGATGTAAGTATGATGCTCACCTAGCAGTTTTGAAGACGATGTGATTCTATAACCTCATAAAAAAGCCCTAGTTTCTTATTTCATATACTCATGTTATGTCCCTAGAGATTAAAGTTCCCACTCCAATCCCCACAGCTAAACTCCTTTCTCAAATTCCAGCTTTTCAGCAGGACCTATCCTCTGGTTGGATCTAAGCTGCATAAATCAGCATGACCTCTAGATGGCAGTTAACAGATTCAAACATTCCGACGCTTTGCTTCCACCTAGTGGTCCTTAGGTCAAACAGTCAAAAGATTCACCCACTGTTTGATGGTGTAGAGCAGTGTTTCTCAGCATTGGGTACTTAAAAAAGTGTAATCTTCAATTTCCATAATTCCCCAGGCAGCATAAAAAACAGGAAAGGGGGAAAATGCAATTGTGGAGTAACCAGAACATTGCACATGTTGATTGGAGGAGGCTTTTCATGTGCTGGATAACATTGGATGGAGCTGGAATTTCAGCTGAGGGAATCACAAATCTCAGCCCAGAGAAAATTGCATTTCAAACTTTGTGGACAGTAGAACAGCACAGCCATTTCCCGTGTGCACTTTAAGGAAGAACAGTGGGGGAGTGACATTTAGAGCAATATAATTTTGGGATGGTTCTTGGATAGAAACCTAACAAAACAACTAATGTGGATGTGGCCTATGATTCCATTTTAGTAACTTCCATAACTAGTATATTCTCTAGTTACCATGACATTGGTTACAATCTGCTAATGGAATATCTTGAGTTTAGTTTCAAATGAATTGGGCTATTTGTTTTGCAAAACGTAAACGCAAAAAAGCCTCTAATATATTGAGAACCAAATATTTGACAAATATTTCAACATACCAGTCTCCCTATCTTTTACTGTTGTCATTGGAAAGCTTCCTCTTGCATTTTGCCTTATTAAACATAGTTTATTGGAACTCAAGGCAGGGCCTTCCAAGTGTAACACCAGAGTGCTCAAGGGCTGGTTTTTGAAAAGCTAAACAGGGATCATGCTGGCTAAGACTTTGATAGAAAACTACTAGAGTGTACTGGGATTTTAAACTAGACCATGAAATCAAAAAGGCATCCAGGAGGGACACAATGGTGAGCTACCTAGACCTTGTTGCCAAGAAAATTCCATGGACATGTCTATTAAGTTGCCAGGAGTTCTGCTTAAACTTTTCTTCTCTAAACAAATAGAACATTCTTATTTCGCCAGGCTTCTGGCTTGTTGGCATCCTGCTGCTATTAGTGTTTTAGTGGTTGCGGTCTTTTAAAGTCTCACTTCTTTTGTATTTTATTCAAGTACTGCTATTTATTTATAAACTGATGCTTCTGTTATTCACCTACATAGCAATGCCCTGGGTTGACGAATGATAGTTCAATGAAAGGTCATAACTTATTCTTCTGTGTTTTGATAATGGAATCGAATATTAGTGGGCCTGTTGCATTTCTCTGATCAGTTGAAGAAAAGTCCCATATAATAGGGATAGGAAAGAATGTGATGATACAATTCTTTGGTTAGAAAGACATTTGAGAAGGTCTTCAGTAGCAGATCGGGCAACTGCAATTTATATGCCACTCTTCTGATTTATTTAATAGACAGCATAAACATGTGGCAGACTAATTTGTTTTAGATCTTGGCAACTGACTCCATTGGTTGGTTTAGATCTTGGCAACCATCTCCATTCTCCTAGGAATCTAATGGAGCCTACCACCCTTTCCATACACATAATAAATCAGGAATGGAGAGGATAGTGGAGAATACTTCCATAATCCTCCACTACAGGAAGTCCTCAACTTACAACAGTTCATTTAATGACTGTTCAAAGTTACAACAGCACTAAAAAGTGATTTATGGTCATTTTTCACACTTTTGACCATTGCAGGATCCCTGTGATCACATTATCAAAATTCAGATGCTTGGCAACTGACTAATATTTATGACGACTGCAGTGTCCAAGCAAAGTCAATGGGGAAGCCACATTCACTTAACAATTGGGTTACTAGTGCAGTGGTTCATTTAACAACTTTGGCAAGAAAAGTCATAAAAGGGCAAAATTCACTTAACAAATGTCCCACTAGTCATAGTAATTTTGGGCTCAATCGTGGGGTTGTAAATCGAGGACTAACTCTATTGACCATGCTATCCATGGCTGTTAGGACCAATAGGTCAACATCTCAACGTCACTTGACCTTCATCCCTGCTGTTATTGTGGCCCGCCAGCAGAACGGGCGGCAGATTTGGACAGTGAGGAGTTTGGGAAAGAACATGGGCCAGTCCTGGAGTCTGGGGAAGGCTCTGATGAGGGCTCTGTGTCAGAGGCAGAGAGAGGGCCAGAGCTATATGCTAGTTATCAGCTGCCTACAGAGGCAGACATCAGTGAGGCAGACAAACAGCTGGAGCCTGTTCCCACTGTGCGCATGCGCAGAGTTGCCAGACAAAGGGAACAGCTAAAAAACAGGGGTCGACTTGGGAATAAGGCCACAGGTAGACGATGAATGGCCCCTCCCAGAGAAAATAAAAGAGGAGTGAAAGGGGAGTGGAGTTTGCAGGAGACAATTAGTTCGCTTAATTGGTTCATGACTTTCCAAGACTCCTTGCCAAGTTTTGCAGATATCAGCCTGTCAGCTCTCCCAGCCAGATAAGGTCTGTGACTGTAAATCCTCCCTCGAAAGACTTTGCTGGATGTGAATGAGCAAAATTCACAGTAAATTAATAAAAGGGTTTTTTGTCGGGACCAGGAGTTTGCTTCATGCTCTTGGGAAGCCTATGTCAGAACAGCTGTAACTATTAAACATTTCTGCAAGCTTAATACTTGTAGTATGATCTTCACATTTAATAACTAATATAGAGATTTGAACTGAATCTCTTGTTGAATACCTAGCCAATCCATTCACACACACACATATAAAATAATAGTGAAAGATAATTTAGGGAGACAGGTATGAAACAAAGACCCGTGGAAGCCCCAAATTAGAGCTTTTGCTCTAGTTTTGCTAACTTTGTACTTGAAAGTTTTGTTTGTTTCTTTTTTGTAATATAAGCGATATATATATATATATATATATATATATATATATATATATATATATATATATATATATATGTATATGTGTGTGTGTGTGTGTGTGTAGATAGATAGATAGAGATAGAGAGAGAGATAGAGACAGAGATAGAGAGATAGAGAGAGAGAGAGATAGAGAGAGATAGAGAGAGAGAAAGAGAGAGAGAGAGAGAGAGAGGGAGAGAGAGATAGGGATGAATCTTTCATTCAGTCACCCGAATCTGTATTTAGCAAAGCATCTTTGCAGGACTGGATCCAAGTCCATTAATGGAATCCGGAGGCCAATGCTTCAGATCCAAAGGAGAAATAAGAGTTAAAGAAGTTGCATTCATGATAGAGAGCCTTTATTCTGAAATGTATGGTGGAAAAAGATGGAAAGAAAACAGCATTCTCTTTTCCTTGCAGGAAGCAGGCTAATGAGGAACACAGACAGAAATAAGAAGACCCCTTCCCTGCTGTCTCTACACACTGAGTTCTCAATAGGACAACAGGGGGAAAGGGCCAATACGTTTGGAGCTCCAGCTCCAGCAGTTTGTATATGGGAAGAGTTCCTAGGTGGCAGCTTCATTTCAAATCTCTAAAGTCCCATTCTCATGCATACTTAAACAGATATTCAGTTCAGAGGCATCATATATTTTGGACCACACGGAAGCTTTAGAACAATTACAAGACTGGGAAAACTTTGTTTGCCGAGGTCCATACTTAACATTTGCAAGGGGAGGGCAGAGAGCTGCAAAGATGCAACCCCTTGGATTTGATAGGGATAACAGTTTTGGGGATTTAATCTAATTAATTAATTTTTAATGGTAACAGGACTCTTTTGAAGCTAGCATTATAGTTTTCATATATTTCTCCTGCGTGTTGCCCAGTTCTGGAGCAAACATTGTGTATTAAGATTCATATGCTTATTGACCAAGCTATATTTCAAGTATTTGGAATCAACCAAGATTCAATAATGCTTCATATAATTACCACAGCCAAAATCTCATTTGCCCAAAACTGGAAACAAAAAACCATCCCCTCAAACGCAGAGATTGTAAAAAAGGTGCTAGAATGCACGGAAATTGATAAATTAATGATGGAACTAAGGGATAAAGAGGAAACAGAGTATTATAAGATATGGACTAGGTGGAATAATTGGCTTGAAATGAGATGTAAAATTAATGCATAATGAGTGTATAGAAAATATAACAAAAGGAGATGGTATATATTCAGAAATCAATAGAGATGTAAATGTTGTTTATATGTTATATATTCTAAAAATAATAATCATGAAACAAGGAGCTATACAGTATGTATGAAACAATACGCCATAGAATGGGAAAGTAGAAATTAGAAAAAAGAATACCTATAGCGGAAAGCTGTAAAAATGTTATTGTGATTTTAATGTTTAAAAATGCTGAATAAAAATGATATTAAAAAAAAGATTCAAGATTTCAAGATTCAAGAATTATGAGATGGGCTAAAAAAATTGTCCTTGGCAGATAAATCTGCACAATTTGCAGCAATATGATTTGGTTTGTTGGTCAATATTTGAATGATGATGATTTTGACAAAGGAGCAAAGAGGAACATTTTCAAACAACGTGAATATAGTTTTTGGGGATGTTCTCTTTATAAAGTACAGGTAATCCTTGACTTACAGCCTCAATGAGTCCAATATTTCTATTGCTATGCCAGACATGAGTTAAGTGAATTTTGCCCCATCTTACAACCTCTCTTGCTACAGGTGTTAAGTGAATCACTGCAATTGTTAGTCAACACAATTGTTAAGTGAATCTGAATTCCCCATTGACTTTGCTACTCAGAAGTTTGCAAAAGGTTATCACATCACCCCAGGACACTGCCACCGTCATAAATATGAGTCAGTTGCCAAATGTCTGAATTTTGATCACATGGCCACGAGAGATGCTGTGATAGTTGTAAGTATAGGGACCAGTCATAAGTCAGTTTTTACAACACTGTTGTTAAACTAATGTCCTTAAGTTGAGTATTACTTTCATTGTTGTGCTTATTCTCCATTTGTACTGATTCTTTGAAGCTGTTGTACTTTCTATTATTAGTTTGCATAATGATAATAACATGGGCTTGAAGCAGGCAGTGGTAATTGCTTGTTAAAAAGAGAAGAAGTGACTCTTCCAATGGACATAAACTCAGACATAATCTCTGAGCAAGAAGCTTCCTGTATCAGAGAATTCAAGCCTGCAAAGGTGGAGGCTTGGCAACTCCTGAAGAATGACAGATGCTAATACTAGCCTGGATTTAGCCCTGTGGTGAATAATCATCTGTTGTTTCAGATAATATGTATTTGAAGTATTTTTTTCTGCAACATTCACATTTGTATTTATAGTTTTGTTTGTTTGATTCAATATTGCATTATTTTCCCAGGAGTTCAAGGTGGTATATCCTTGGTATATCTTGTGAGGTTATTTATTTATTTTGCATATGACAGAGGTCCCCAAACCCTAGTCTGCAGCTTGATACCAGTCCCTGGTCCTTTGGGAACTGGGCTGTGCAAGTGGTGGATGAGTGCACAAAGCTCCAATTGTGCAGGCAGCAGGCTTGCATGCCAACTAACCCCCTCCCCCTGCCACCACTACTGCTGCCCCTATTCCACAGAGCTAGAAAGGTTGGGGAACTGCTGGTGTAAGGCATACAATATCAGAGAAATCCACAAATGCTAGGTACAATGCATTGCTTGTTCATTCTGCTCAGAGCTTGTGTGCCTATCCTTGGTGAACTGCAGCGGGTGAAGTAACTTATACTAGCTGACTAGCAGGGTTCAGGTCGCTGGTTCTTTCAGGCTCCTCCACCAGTCTTGCTTCACCTAGCTTCACCTAGCTTCACCTTGTGTTGCGTTGCCTTGTACCCAGGGCCAGATTTTCCTATAGGCTAACTAGGCTTCAGCCTAGGGCCTCAAGATCAAGAGGGGCCTACATTCAAATTGTTAGCAAAATTAAAATTACACTATTCTAAAAACAGTGAACACTAAAACACTGAACCGAAAATAAGGAGAAATTCTACACATATGACTAATAAACAAACATAAAAATGTATTGGTTAAGATAGTTCCAACGCCGCGGCAGTTGGGGAGCCTGCCCACGTTCCCGGCACCGGCGGTTGGGGGAGAGGCGCGGCCGCTCCCAGTAGCCACCCCGTCGATGCGGAGCCCACCAGCGGCCAGGCAGGTGAAGGCGATGGAGCCGAGCCGGGCAGCTGAGTGCAGCAGGGGAGGCGGCTGGCCTCACTGCCTTTGCCATAGAGCAGAGCTGCCCTCTGTCGGGAGGCCAGCTATATATATTGATATATATCACAGTAATGATGTATTTTATTGTCTCTCATGTAATTTACAAACTTAAAAATGGAAGGTGAAAGGGCCTCATAAGTGGAATAGCCTAGGGCCTCTTTTCATCTAAATCCGGCCCTGCTTGTACCCGACCAGGTCAAGCATTGGCTTCTGCTCTCTTCACACCCACAAACACACTAGGTTTTTCCCACCAAAGTGGCACCCATTTATTTACTCACAATATTGCATGTGCGATGGGAGGTCACTCTGTCTCACAGAGCCGGGCTTAAAGTGCTGGAATGCAGACTATTTTGGGCCGGCAATTTTAGCATCATTAAGCCACTGTGCCACTGTGTCCTCTCCTGTGAGGTAGGTTGGACTGAGAGAGAGTTGCCTAGCCAAAAGTTAGCCAGTGAGCTTTATATGAGTAGGAACTGATTTTTCCCTTGGTCTTTGCATGAAATTCTACTCTATGCTATCCAGGGGTGGGTTTCTCGCCCCGTTCCAACCGGTTCAGTTGGAACGGGGTCGGCGGCGTCCTCGTGCACGCGCGCGATGCACGCATGTGTACTAGCGTCTGTGCGATGCTCCAGCTGCTCCTGGAGAATCGCGCAGGCGCTGTATGCGTCCTGCGCATGCATGGAAGTGCAGAACTCATCAAAACCGGGTAGGGAGCACGGGCGGGCGGGTGCGCCCTTCGCCGTTCCTGGAAGTTACTTACTTCCGGGTTCGCCGACCAACCGGTTCGCAGGGACCGCCGCGAACCAGTTGAAACCCACCCCGATGCTATCCCTGAAGTAATATAGGAGAATTAAAGTCTTAGTTGTCATAGATTTGTTTTGTTATGTCTTTATACTTTATTTATTGCAATTATTTGTTTCCCACTTTTAGGATGCTGGTCCTTCCAAAGTGGTCTTCCAAAGTATATATAATTATCTTATCACATGAATATAAGGATATCTATCACCTCTCATGCTTACTTTTCTGATCCTATACAGTTAAATTTTAATCAAGGACTTAGAAATTTTAAAGAGCTACGCAAGAACTCAGTATGTTGAGTTCTTGAAAATTCCAGATAATTGTAAACAGAATAATAGAAGTTGCTATTGTTTTCTGTTTGTTGTGATCATTAGTTACAACTTAATCATAGCAGCACACAACAATTCGAGAAAAGTGAGACTTAGGCAAAGGTTTCTACAGTGCCTTAGGAAGGTGATTTGAGTGGAAAGCTTGGTGAAGATCAATTTTCAGCTGCTTTTTCATAATTTGGTGTTTCTTGGCACTTAAATGTTCTGGAATTACTAGTCTGATTGGAATAACTTGAAAATAAGTGGTGGGTTAACTAAAGAACTTGAGGAAAGAGTTCAAGAGACAAGTCAGGCTTTAGCACCAAACTTGATGAAAACTATTTTGCTTTAGCATGACGATAATATCATACGGCATTGATCCAGGGGGAGAGAAAATGAACCTTTTCCAGATCCCGAAGAGCTCTTTTCAGTAGAATGAATGGTGAATCTTGTCTCTGAGTTGTGAAACTTTTTATTGACAGCAAGACTGGCTTGACAAAGCAATCATTTTCTTGCTTAAGAAGCTTTGGAGTGTCTTTAACAGACAGTTCAGTGCAGCCCTCTGACCAAAGATTTGCTGGCTTCAGTGGACAACCAGAGGGGGGCACAAAGGCAATGTTAAAATGTTTGCCATTAAACTTTTTAATTTCTTCTGCCTTCATTTTCTGAATGTCGATTATTTTTTTTAAAAAAGGAGAACCACTTGACTGGTAAGAATGTATGTATTCAAAACAAAACAAAGGCTCTATTAATTTTATGTTTATGTTTACTGCATGGTAAACAATCTACTAAGTAGATTTCTGCAATACAGTGCTTTAGACAAGTCTGCAGGTGTGCTTTGAACGGATAGCTGGTTGTACTTTGGTTCCATTCATCCGTTCTGCAGGAGTATTACTGAATTTAGCGGACTGATTCTTAATCAGTGCAATAAAGAGCTTGTTGATTGATGCCATTGTTGGATTGTGAAATTCAAAACAAATGCACTGAGGATCCCTTTAAGTGTTTTGAGTTGTGTATGTATTTTGTCACCTGGTTATCGATGCAGCTGAATGATAAATCAGAAGCAACTATCATCATTCAATGAGAAAACAGGATGTGGCAATTTTGAGGGCTGAAGTTTGCATCTTCCTGAGCAATTTAGATACAGCTGTAGATTTCAGCTCACTGAATTGCTCTCTAGCAGATGGAGGCGGTCTGAATATTCAGAGGACAGTGGGGCTTCAATACAAGACGATTGCTTTGCTAGTTTCTCAGGCTGCCTCCAGAGTTTCTACTTCCATGTGTTTGTTGATATCGCAGTGATTGGGAACGGAACGGAAGTCAGTGGCACACCTGCTGATCAGAGGAAGGATGTGAAGATAGAGAAAAGCCATTTAAGAACTGAGTGGAGGCAAGGAAGGCGGCTGCTGGAGGAGGAGGGGTTGCTTTCAGATTGTTCCAGGGAATAGATATTTGCCTGTGAGGGATACTGAAATATTACCCTTTCCTAACTGTTAATGTCAAGGGAAGCTGAAGCACAAAATAACTTGATTCTGCTAAATATTATTTATTTTTTAAAAAAATTCATATTAGTGGTCCACAGAATTTAAAATTATGAATTTAGTGGTCTGAATTCTGAATAGTTGGTGACTCCTGCTTTAGGATCAGAGGTGGGTGGAACTGGTTCATCAAATCTACCGAACCGGTTAGAAGAGGTTCCACCAGAAAGCAGGCCACACCTACAGAAGAGGTTCCAAAATTTTTTGAAACCCACCACTGACACACACACACACACACACACACACACACACACACACAGACTCACACAGAGAGAGAAAGAGAAAGAAAGGAAGAAAAAAAGAAAAAAAGAAAGAAAAAGTGAGAGAGATGAAAGAAAAAAAGAAAAAAGGGACAGAGAGACAAAAGGAAGGAAAGAGAGAGAGAGAGAAAGAGAGAGAGAGAAAGAAAGAAAGAAAGAAAGAAAGAAAGAAAGAAAGAAAGAAAGAAAGAAAGAAAGAAAACACATGGCCGGCAAGCCACTCCCACCAGGTCATATGGCCGGCAAGCCACTCCCACAAAGTAGGCCACACCCACAGAATAGGTGCGAATTTTTTTTGAAACCCACCACTGTTTAGGATATTGTTTGGATTAAACTGAAACCTAATAAGACAGCACAACACTGCCACTTTTCTCTGAATCTCCCCAGCCCCCAGGAGCTCTCTGAAAGCCTCCATAAGGGTATGCACGGCCATTTTGGTGAAGGGTTGGGGTTTCGGGAGGCAAAAAAATGCTGTATTCAATGTATAAGACGCACCCAGACTTTCAGTCTCTTTTTTGAGGAAAAAAGTTGTGTCTTACACTCTGAAAAATATGGTACATTTAATTTGTATCTATTGATAGCCCTTGTGTTATTGCAGTTGAAGTGAAAGTAGTCATTAACTGGTAGGACGTTATGGCAGATTATCTTGTGCACTAAACTCAAGTGGGAATGTAAACAGCATACTTCAAGGTTATCCAAGCCTAAAATTTCAAGCCTGGTGGTATGGCAACTTAGAAACAGCTTTCTTCTTCTTCTTCTTCTTCTTCTTCTTCTTCTTCTTCTTCTTCTTCTTCTTCTTCTTCTTCTTCTTCTTCTTCTTCTTCTCCTCCTCCTCCTCCTCCTCCTCCTCCTCCTCCTCCTCCTCCTCCTCCTCCTCCTTCTTGCCAGCTGAATTTTTGATCAGCTTTTGATGTAACGTGACTTGAGAATCAGCATGCTAGCACAGATAAACTATAGACTTCCTTATCCTTAATGCAGATGTGGAAATTTGCCATTGGTTATAATCATTGAACATCCTATTTGAATTGACCTTTGAGATAGCAGGAAGAATATTCCATTAAAAAGTCCCTAAGTACTGCAGAAATAAAAGCCTTTCAGCAGTCTCTGGCTCCATTCTAAACATAATCAGCAGTTTTAAACTAAACAAAGCTATTCTGATGTTTCTTTGAATTTTTCCTCCCAAAGGAGCCATTATGATTTTCCAATATTCTATAATCCCTCACAATCCAAATCAACATTTTAAAGGTTTTTTTTTTCACCATGCGTACATTTTAACCTTTTCTCTATTACATCCAAGCTGGTACTTGTGGCCCCAGAAGCCCATCCAACTACTCTGTCAAGCTTCACTCACAAACTTCCTTTATATGGATGTGAGCTATATTTCTCTTTGGCAAAGGAGAAAAGAAAAGGCAAACAACCTGCCAGATCCTGCTGGGCCTTGTGCTGTTGCATTGAGCTGACTATCTTTTATCGGGGGATTAGATGATTGTCTTTGATCTACTTTTATTATTGTAATCTTGGATTCTGAGAAAGGCCATCAGCATCCAGGACAAAGGTATTCCTGCAAATGGAAGAATGAATTCCCAGGAAAGGGCTGTGTTTTCAGATACGTATCATTCAATCATTTTGAATTCCATATGTGATTGCCAATTCAAAATGTTGTGGTAAAAATGTAAAGAACACCACTTGCCCAGGTGGATGCTCCACCTCCGTGCATGCGCAGGACTTTCAGTGCATGCACAAACCAACAAAATTGGACATGATGATGTTTGGGTGGACAGCTGGAGCCTGCTACCAAGCATGGCTGCAAAGGTAAGTAGAACAGCAGGGGGGGGGGGAAATCCGCTGTGCCACGTGATTTAGATTAGCTAGAAAGCAGGAAATCCTGCTTTCTAGATAATATAAGTTGTGCATCACATCTGATCGTCAGAAGTACCAATTCGCCCGAACACTACCATTTTTTAACTACCAGTTCAGGTGAACTGGTAGCTTTTTGTACTACCAGTTTGGGCAAACTGGTCTGAACCGGTAGCATTTCACCCCTGCTTCTATTGTTATATTTGATTTTTATCTTTGTTCTGTCTGATTTCTCCTTGGAGGTCTGCTAGTCCAACCCCCTGCCAAGGCAGGAAACCCTATACCATTTCAGACAAATGGCTATCCAACATCTTCCTTTCGTTTCGTTTCGTTTCGTTTATTGGTATTGTATGCCGCCCACTCCTGAAGGACTCCGGGCGGCTCACAATGAAACGGGGGAGAGGATAAATAAGACAATACAAACAATATTAAAATACACAACAGTCACAAATGAAGCGGGGCTGGATACTTCAACAGCCCCCAGCCTGCCGGAACAGCCAGGACTTGGTAGCTTTACGGAAGGCCAGGAGGGTAATAAGGGTCCGGATCTCCATGGGGAGCTCTTAAAGACTTGCAGTGTTGGGGCATTCACAACTTCTGGAGGCAAGCTGTTCCACTGATTAATTGTTCTAACTGTCAGGAAATTTCTCCTCAATTCTAAGTTGCTTCTCTCCTTGATTAGTTTCCACCCATTGCTTCTTGTTCTACCCTCAGGTGCCTTGGAAAATAGTTTGACTCCCTCTTCTTTGTGGCAACCCCTGAGATATTGGAACACTGCTATCATGACTCCCCTAGTCCTTCTTTCTATTAAACTAGACATACCCAGTTCCTGCAACCGTTCTTCATATGTTTTAGTCTCACCTAATCATCTTTGTTGCTCTTCTCTGCACTCTTTCTAGAGTCTCCACATCTTTTCTACTTCATGGTGACAAAAACTGAATGCAGTATCCCAAGTGTGGCATTATAAAGTGGTGTTAACACTTCACGTGATCTTGATTCTATCCCTCTGTTTATGCAGCCTAGAACTGTGAAATATAGACTGGCTTTACTATTGAACACCTCACTCAGGCAAGTGTAAAGAAAGGGGAAGAAAGATTTGCTCATGGAATGTGCTGCGATTGCCTTTTGTTTCCTGGAAAGAAAATCTTGCCTGGACTTGGACTCTTCACATTCAAAGGATGCATGGATTCTGAGGTTGACATTCCCTTTTGATATCTCTCAGTGCTGCAGGATTTTTGGCCATCTTGGAAAACTGAGCCAAAAATTCTGCTTCAAAAACAACTTTTGCAGAGTTTTAAAGACTTGTGGTGCAGTAACAAGCAATAGCAGTAGCACTTAGACTTATATACTGCTTTATAGTGCTTTAGAGCCCTCTCTAAGCGATTTACAGAGTCAACATAATACCCTGAATAAACTGTGTCCTCATTTTACCCACCTTGGAAGGATGGAACGCTGAGTCAACCTTGAGCCTGGTGAGATTTGAACTGCTAAATTGCAGTCAGCCAGCAGTCAGCAGAAGTAGCCTGCAGTACTGCACTCTAACCACTGCGCCACCACAGCTCATAAGCCAGAATCTACTTTTCCTCCTGTCTTTTCCTATTTCTGGAAAAAGACACCCTACCCCACTTCAGAAGCTGGGACGAGATGTGCCAGATGATTTTCTTCTCTCCCCTTCTCTGCCAAATTAAGGAGCAGCTTAGCCTCCCCCCAAATAACAACCTCCTTACTGTTTTGCCCCCTCTTTTCTTTAAAAAGCTGACATGCAGTGGTGAAGAACGAAGATGGGGGGTAAAGAGTGTAAATCACTCCCCTTTTTTGCCACTGTTTACTTAAGAGACTAATGGAAGCAAAAGGAAGTTAAAGTGGGGACCACACAGTGGGGATGAAAGGAACAAATAACAATAATAAGAGCAAGGGCAGGAACCCTATCCAAAAAACCTGAAAAAAAATGAGAAAATAATTGTTGTGGATAAACTGAGCTTTTAAAGACCATTTTAAAAACAAAACTATTAATACACTAGAGAGACTTTGTTATGAAAGGAAGTATTGCTAGTGTGCTTCTCAGGGCTTTATGAAAGTGCTATGTATAAGTCTTGCACCAGCAAAGAACAGTAAAGGTAAAGGTTCCCCTTGCACATATGTGCTACTCATTCCTGACTCTAGGGGGTGGTGCTCATCTCCATTTCAAAGCTGAAGAGTCAGCACTGTCCAAAGATGTCTCTGTGGTCATGTGGCTGGCATGACTAAATGCCGAAGGTGCACAGAATGCTGTTACCTTCCCAACAAAGGTGGCCCCTATTTTTTCTTGCATTTTTATGTGCTTTCGAACTGCTAGGTTGGCAGATGCTGGGGAAAGTAACGGAAGCTCCCTACGTTATGCTGTGCTAGGGATTCGAACTTCTGAATTACTGACCTTTCTGATTGACAAGCTTAGTGTCTTAGTCACTGAGCCACCGCATCCCTAACAATATCTATATATCACTCAAAAGAGACAATCAAAAATTATGCCCTAATACTATTATTAGGGTAGTACTGAGCTGTGCTACCCTAATATTTGCCACCCTCCCTGACAATCCTCATCCTGCCAGTGAAAGGATACTACTATGGAGGGGTCACCATTGCCAACTCGCAACAACCAAATCTTTGAAGCCAACCTGTAGCCGACTTGCCACAACCAACTTTCTGCGGCCAACTTTCCACATCCAACTCATCGTGGGATAACTCCCCATGACCAATTCGCCACGGGACAACTCATTACAGGATGAGAGTTACACTAATATCAAGGAAATAGTGGAAGAAATAGAATCATTAAAGAAAGGATGCCAAAGGAAGGACAAAATGAAATGTGAATGGCAAAAATTTAAATACTTTTAAAATTACTTTAAATAATTAAATTGAATTGTTGAATTGTCCTGTAGTGAGTTGGCCATGGTGAGTTGTCCCACATGAAGTTGGTCATGGTGAATTGGCTATGATGAATTGGCCATGGCAAGTTGTCTCATTCCCACCCCGGAATGAAATTCTTATGTATTCCGTGCAAGGCAGTTTCAGTGAAAGAGATTGGTGGATTTCCCCAGATTTGAGTTGCTCCTCTTCCACAAAATGCCACCAGCTGATGAGAAAATACCCACCAATTGTTTTTAACTTTATAGTCTAGCCAACTATCAGAACTAGACAGCTTAAGACCACTCAACCTCCACCCTTAGTTTAGTAGTTTAACTACTAAATTTAGCCAACAGTCAAAAGTCATTCCCTGTTCACTCTCCAAGCTGAGAGAAGTCTCAGGAAAAGTGGTGAGAGCCAACCATTTACTAACAAATCTCCCTCCACTTCAGCATGCAATCCCCAGTGTTTGTTGTCTGTTAAGTCTGCTTATTTTAAACCTAGGAGTGGTGGTCTTCTGAAAGGGCAGTGAATTCTAGCTATGTACCTAAGGTCAAATTGCATCAATTGTTGCCAGATGAAGGGAGAAATCTTATTTTAACACAGGAACGACAAAGGGCTACTTTAAGGGTTGGGGATGAGCTGAAGGCAACATCAGGACATAGAAAGAGAAAAAGAAAGAGAGACACTGCAGAGACATGTTGCTATTATTGTTAGATGGAAAATGGGGAAGATCCTCAGGAATGTTTGTTTGTTGCCAAGACTATTGCAATAGTATGAGTACAAGCATTAACCTCTAACTCAGTCATTCCCAATCTTACTGCTCCAGATTTAGTGCGAGCTGAGAGTACTAGATGGGGATAAACTGCTCTTATTTCTGCCTAACTATAAAAACAGGAAAAGATTTTTAAAAGCATAAAATGGGAAAGAAATTTAACTTGCTTGACAAATGCTTTCCTAAGTATTTTCCTATGGCACTTGTACAAAATCCATTGACACTTGTTGCAATTTCCTGGATGTAGTTTCTTGTTTATAGTCACCTTCCTTAGCAGCAAAGTAATAAGAAATGAAGGAAAAACGATCACACTCCAAGAACTGAGTCATTCAAAAGGAAAATGTTGATCCTATGTCCTTGGAAGTGTTGCGTTCCCAGTAGAAGAGAAAATCAAGATTTTGGCTTTTTAATAGTCTTTCTTAAATATGCTATAATTGGATTTTATCTGATTTCAAATGCAATTTGAAATTTATATTTGAAAAGGAGAGAAAACCCAATTACAGTATATTTATATTTTAGTATATTGGGTATATTTCAAATTATAAAATTTGTAATTCAAACTTAATGTCATTTCTTGGGTAATATGTGAAACTTCAAACTAATGTTATTTATTTTAGAGAGTTTTTGCAGCATGGTTTTTGTCTTTAGCAAACATGTAAGAAAAGCTAGAATTGCCCCCCCCCCCCCGTTGTTTAGGGGACACAGCTGCCCTTTGGTATTTCCAGAGGGATTGGATTACTCCCATGACAGCACTAAGGCAATTTACTGAATGTGATACCCTTTCTAGATGTGTCTCAACATATACAACTTAACCTTGGGAGCCAGTTAAAAATAAGGCAATACTACAATGATCTCAAGACCAGTACAGGTTTGTTGAAAAAAATTTGCCCTTTCAGAATTTCTGATCTCACTGCCCCTCCCATCACTATTTAGGATTAGCAAACATTCATGTGGGCCATACTGATACGTTGTATAAAAGAATATTTGAAAGAACAAGTAACACACATGTCCCCATTTCTTTCATAATTCAAATATTCCAATATAACAACCTAATACAAAATACTGTACAGTGTGTCAATCATCCTCCTAATTTAATTTTGATCAGGGGTCTCAAACCTTGGCCACTTTAAGCAAAGCTGACTGAGGAATTCTGGGAGTTGAAGTCCACGTTGAAGTCCAAGTTGCCAAGGTTGGAAATCCCTGATCTTGATGCTTGCAAGATTGATGCCAGCCTTGTCAGATGTTTCAGACAGGAAGAACAACTAGATGGACTAATTCTATTTTATTGTAAGGTTGCACCAATAGAATCTTGCAAGTCTGAAAGAACATTTCTTCCTTCTCACCTTTACAGCTAAGAAACTGAGCTGCCTTTTGTCCAACCAAGGTCATTCTCACATCCCATTACAGTCTTCCAAGGTCATTCTTACATCCCATTACAGTATAGCATTAAACAATCAATGCTGACTTGTGTGTGTGTGTCTGTGTCTGTGTGTGTGTGTATGTATGTATGTATGTATGTATGTATGTATGTATGTATGTATGTATATATACATGCACAGCAGTATATATATACTGTTGAAACCAGTAAATGGGTCTAGCATAAGAGTATCTGCCCAAGCTTTCTCTCCTCCTTTAGAGGTAGAAGAGGAAACATTTTTCTTCTGAGGAGAGGTGGCCTGTCAGGCCTGCATTTATATTCCTTTTAGAATTTTGGCCTGCCACATTTTCCCTTATTTCATTATGCTGTTTCTTTAAGTATAGTCAATGGGAGGGGGATTAGAAGGAGTAGGATTTTGGAGTGTATTGCTTTTCATTCTTTGCTAGAAGCCACGGTCATCCTTTGTCTCCACACCAGTACACCTGACTGGAAGAAGCTGGGCATGGACGCCAGCATGGAAGAAGGAGATTGGACCACGTGATGGATTGTGGGTGTGGGGACAAGATCATGAACTTTTAACTGGGTGGGATTCTGATGTAACTTTCAGAGTTGGAATCCCCACAGCTATGTGCCAACATACCTGCTTTATTAAATTGGAACTTTAAGCATAGTTTTGCCTTCGATTCTGATTTGATTCTACTGGTATTTGGAACGCTGACATCATTCCAATTCCAATTGGGGTCCTTGGAGTTGGTAAAAACCAGTTCCATAATAACAGCCTTATATCAGTTGCAACATTTGGAGGTGGCAATTTCGTTAAAATATTCATGACTGGGAGAGACATGGGAACAAGGTCAACCAATGAATAGGCATAGCAACAAGGTCAGCCAATGGGACCTGAAACAGCTTGGGGCCAGGGCATGGTTTAGTCTTCAAACTTCTGAGTCTGTGCAGAGAATTGAAACAGAAACTTAAGCAGTTTGCTGCTCTGAGAAATAAACTAGCAGTCTGTCTGGGCTTGTCTGCTGAAATGAAGCTAACTGCTTGTGTTTGCCTGTAACTCTCCTATCTTGTGTTTACTTGGAAGAACCACCTTTGGGTATTCTACATTTGTTCATCTATTCTTATGTATATAAAGAAGTTAATGAATCCTGTTGCATCAGTTATCTGTGTGTGTTTCCGGATTTGAATTTATGCAACAAACTCTGACAAATTTCATGGCTTGGAGATGCTTTGCTGCTTCAGACCACGGTGACTTGTCATCAGTGAAGGGGAATAAATTCTGTATTATATAAAGATACAAGAGAATATCAGACCATCTGCCCTTCAATTGAAGTTGAAGCACAAGTGATTGTCCAGATTTTTATAGCCCAAATGTGCTGTAATAGACTTACTTATTATAGAAGCTTATGGATTTTTACTCAACCAAAATGTGGAGCTGGGAGCTCAGATGGCATACTTCAGATTGGTGACACATGATCTAATTGCTTCAAAATCTTCAAAGTGAATTTCTTAACACCATCATATGAGTTATGCATTCATTGCTCTGGTATTGCTCACTTTGATGGCCAAGCAATTTTCCAAGGTCTCATGCAAGGTTCTTCTACCACCAGAGCAGGAGAAATGGCTGGCCTCTCAGAGTTTGCACATGCTGTGTCACATTGCTGGCTTGCCCTGACCTGCAACATGGAGATGCTGTGAGGCAAACCAAAGAGAAATTCTTAAAAAGCAGCTGTAAAAGCAGAACAAGGAAAAAGGAAACACAAGGACTGCTGTGTTCTTGTTCAAGTGTTTATTTATTCTTTTTTTCTTTCCAGCATTTCTGTTTGAACCAGGCTTCACTTAGCGGAATAAGATTTTTTTTTGGTCTGTTTATAGATTTCAGGGCTTTCCCTGAGAAAAGAGACATCCGAAACGCATGGAAGAAATAGTGTAAACAGAGATGCTGGAAAGCGGGGAAGAAGAAATACAGAGTTGGGTTCAAAACGCAGCAACTGTTTTGTTTTTTTCCCTTGCGTATGCTGTGAAGGCACCAGAAAGAACAAAATGTTTTGCTTTAAGCAATTGGACATCAATCTGAATCCATGCAGCAATAGTACCATGATGAATAGATCAGACTGAAAAGGCTGCTCAATGAATGTTGCCCTATTTTCTAACAGTTCCATGGCTAATGTTCAGCAAAGAAGAAAATAATTCAAGGGTAACCTATCACCCTCTTTCTTTTTAGCAATATATTTTCAGTAGGGGATTTGCACTGAACAAATGGCATATTACATCCTTTATAGGTTCTAAAAGAAATGGTCCCGATGGAAAAACTATACAATCGAGAAGTATCTGCTGGCATAATATACCCATTAAGTAAATGTACTGTTTTGTCTCAACCTCTTGTTTCTTGTGTGTGTGTGTGTGTGTGTGTGTGTGTGTGTGTGTGTGTGTCTTTGTGCCTCTGTGTGTGTGTATCTATTTTTGTCTTCCAAATGTTGTCTTGCTTTCAAACTATTATTTAATTTAAGCTTCTAAAACAATTCCAAACTGGTGTGCAATCTGTTTTTATGCAGTACTGTGTGAAAAGGACACTATGAAAAAAATAAAACCTTTTCTAGAACAAACATATTTTATCTGTAAGCCATTGGGGATGGGGTTGTCCTTGTTATTATGCTATTTGAACAATGCTCTGATCAACATTAATTGCTAAGAGTTGCCATTCTAAATTTGCCAAATAGATCATAATGATACACACATAGTGTACTTGGGAAATTTAACTGTGATATAACACGTCTAAAAGAGCATCCAAACAGTGTTCAAATTCTCCATTACATTCAGCAGGATGTAATAAACAACAATCATGTTAAGAAAATCCATTGCCACTCCTAATTTAAAGCCAGAATATGAATACCAATACAGTATCCACTGGAAGTCACCCTAGGAACCATAACTCGTCCAGAACACAGCCGCGCGAGCGATTGTGGGTGCACCTTGGTACACCCACATTACACCTATCCTCCGCGAGCTGCACTGGTTACCGATCAGTCTCCGGATACGCTTCAAGGTGCTAGTTGTAACTTATAAAGCCCTTCATGGTATTGGATCTGGGTACTTGAGAGACCGCCTGCTGCCAATTACCTCCCATAGACCCATTAGATCTCACAGGGTTGGCCTCCTCCGGGTTCCATCTACTAGCCAATGCCATCTGGCTACTACCCGGGGAGGACCTTTTCTGTGGCAGCTCCGGCCCTCTGGAACGAACTCCCCGCAGGGATTCGGACCCTCACCTCTCTCCAGGCCTTCCGAAAAGCCGTCAAAACCAGGCCTGGGGGTGATGAGTTCCCTCCCCTCTCGACTTGTATGGTTGTGTGACTCTTGCTTATTTTAATTATCTGTATTTCATTTTATGTTCCCCCTTTTCCTCTTTTGAATTGTTCACTGCCCTGAGTCCTCCCGGAGAAGGGCGGCATACAAATAATAAAATTCTATTCTATTCTATTCTATTCTATTCTATTCTATTCTATTCTATTCTTTGTCCAGATAATATCCAAAGAACAATTGTTTGTGATTGTAAAGGTCTTTCCAGAGATGGCATTCAGCAGGTTCTGACCAATTCTGGATAAATGGTAGCGAACATTTTGAGTAGTTTGGAGAAATGATAAATACCACCTCTGACTGGCCCTGCCCCTATCTATTCTTTGCCTCCCAAGTCTCAGCTGATCAGGAGGAAATGGGTAACCTTTCTCTAGAGTGGGGAGGGAATGGAGATTTTACAGTATCCTTCCCCTGCCACACCCATCAAGCCATGTTCACAGAACCAGTAGTAAAAATTTTTGAATCCCATCACTGCTACACCTCCGCCCCCCAATCATCTTTTGCAATGCAGAAAGATCTGCAAAAGATTTGAGGACAATTGCTGAAACTTCCTATTACACCTCACTACTGTGAGATTATGTTGCATGTAAATGAATGGAATGACTAACGTGATATTACCTTTAATGTTAAGAACTCTCAGTGACTGGGTGCATATGAAATCAATTAACCTAATGTTCTAAAATTGCTGAATCCTAAACTATCAACATGGTTGGATTCAAACAAGCACATTAACATCCGGTTCAAATGGGGCAAACAAACCCAGTCATATGAAGCTACAGTTCTGGAGATCTGGAATGCTAGAATAAACAAGAGGAACAGTACAGAAAATAATAGGGAAGCACTTACACCCACTACTGCTTGTGGTCTGGCATAAGACCCAGATTTAATTTTCTTGTGATTCAAGTTCAACAAATAGAATCCAGGTGGTATCTTTCTGCATCCAGAAGTGGAAGAGGGAACCCTGTGATTTTTGGTGACTCCCCTGCCTTTGCCTTGAAAAATGGGGGTTAGAAGACTTCAGGGAGGTGGAGAAGGTCAATCCTTATTTTACAGATCAATGCCTTAGACTGGCCAGAAGATTGTATTGTGAAATAATAGTGCACTTTATTTCATACCAATTTTTTTTTGGCAAGGTTGTAGATTGTTTATAACATGCTGGGCTGATGTAGCAGCTGGAATTTATGCTATGGTTAGAGATCTGAAGTTAAGGTCAACTATTTTATTGCTATAATTTGTAGCTTGGAATTTGTAAATGCCGAAAGAAAACGGCTTTGTAATTTGTACGGGATCAATTCTTGGAAACAGAGCTTCAGTGAGCAATCAACTTGAATATACCATTTAGATGTCCTAATGCTCCTCTCCTATTGCATAAAATATTCAGTAGGCAAGAATAAAGGTACGTTATATGATTTTAGATAAAGGGGTTGTGGCAAATAGAGATCTAAGGCACAAGGCTAGAGACTGTGAGTCCTGCCTTAAGTACAAAACCAGCTGGCTGATTTAATGGCCCAGCCATCTTCTCTCAGCCCTAGGAAAACCGCAATGGCAAACCACTTTTGAAAAATTTGCCAAGAAAACTGCAAGGACTAATCCAGGCAGTCCCCAGAAGCAGAAGATTATTATCAGAATCAAATTCAACAGCAGTCCTTTAACTCTGTTCTTTTAATACAAAATTATGGTTTAGACGGTAATGTGTGAATTCAACATACTTGAAAAAAATACTTTAAAACATATGCATAGCTCCGACTTCTTCTTTTTTTAGGATGAAACAGCTGGCCAATGTACTTATTTGTTAATGTTTCAGCAAAATGCACAGCTACAATGAAAAATCTAATGGTCACATGATTCATCATTCCTATTATATTCTATGCCAAGCGAACACATTTATGTGCCTGAATTTAATCTAAGAAGTTTTTAATGTCATCAGAGTAGAGACTTAGAGACTCAATAAATATTCCTAAGTGAACTATCCTACAGAATCTTTGAAAAGGAAGAGGGCAGATTATAAAAGTCTATTGAACATACAAGGGTATATAGTCAAGATTTCTGGTATTTTATGTGTTAAGTACACAATATTACTAAATAGTGGGAAGAAGCCAAAAATATTACATAAGCCTCTTTGCGGTATATCTTTTATCTTTAAGGGAGGAGCTAGTCTCAGACACTTGCGCATATATTACAGATGGCAACATCTCTTCCTCCTATTCCTATACAGAGATCTCCGATCTGGATTTCTGTATTTGTTATCTGTATACAGCAACTAATTCCATTAACTTGCAATGCAGCTGCTACATGAGGGATAAATATGAAGACAGTACTATGACAGTGACATCCGTTGGTTTATAATCAATTCCCCACATGTAGAAATATTTATCTTGCTTCTCACCCTAGACTCTCAGACTTTTTTTTCTTGGAAATAAGATGCTGAAGTCAAGCCCAAGGACAGAGAATACACAGTGAAGCCCAATTGAGTTCCATCTTTTATGTGCTTACTGCTAACGGACAGAATCTTGCCAAACTAAAATTATAATTTCTTACTAGATCTATCCTGAGGGATTCTGGGGTGCAGCTACCCTGAACTTCTTTCCAACTCCCCCATCCAGCACAGTTTCTTAATCCGAGCCTTTTTCTGGGAATGCTCTGTGTTGCCAACACTCTACCCCATTGTGGGGCCCTTGCTGCTTTCTGAGCTTGGTGGTTTTCTTGCAAACCTTTCATCACCAAACTAGGTGATGAACAGTGAATATCACACTGCAGTGAATATCATCACAGCTAGAAAAAGTGGGGTTTGCTCTTATTTTTATATACTAGTAGTTTGTCTGAATTGATGGGAATGGTCTTAGTGGATCCTTGTTGGTTAGTGTTAGCTTATTGTCTGTGTTGGTATTTCCTTCATTGGAGTATTGTTTACTTCTTGATCATTGGTCCTCCAGGTGCACTTTTTATCATGTTTTTAAAGTGATTGTAGGGGCATCTTAGCCGTTTCCACTCAAGAACAGCCGTACATTAGGTGGTTATTATTGTCCGAATTGCAAGAAAAACAGGTATTGGACAAGCTAAGAACTGTCATATTTTGTGGCTAAATAGTATTGCTTCATGCTCTTTTATTACTTGACTGAAGGGACCGTTGGTTAGCTCATCGGAAGGCTGGTATTTTGTTAATGGCAGAACTGAAGACAATCTTGGCGGAGTTGATATAAATTGGTCTCTGAGGGTTTGGAGAATATAAATGGTGAGTGTGAGGAAATACAGTGATAACTAGCATCAACTTGAAAATCCTGAGGGAACCAGCCCAAGATTTCACCACAATGTTTTCAATATGTGGACAACTCACAGCTGTATCAATTTAACTAAGTATTAAAATTATTTAGTAATAATAATTACTGAATTATTAGGTGATGGTGGGATGTTGGTTTTTTTTCTGGGGTCTTATCTTCATAAACCACCCAGAGTCATTAGGAATTAGTTGAGCAGCTACATAAATTTTCTACATTAATTAATTAATTAATCTTGTCAGCCAAAGCAGATTTGGTTCTCTTGATACATGACTATGTTATTTCCCAGAGAATGTTTCATATTCCCTCCCTCTCTCCCTCCCATTGATATCTGTGGATATAGTTTTGCTGAATTGAACATGTTTGACATATCCATATTCAGAATTAATTAATTGTGGATTATGCTACATTAACAGATGAAATACATTTAAAAACAAACCATTTGAGCTAAATGATTTAAAATACATATTTAAATGCAATACCTCATGAAGGTTTGTAAAAAAAATAGATTAATATAGAATCCACATTGAGAAAATACTTTTACTAGGCCAACATAAACTTTGCAAAAGAACTGTATGTTTTCACATTTTAAAGAACTATTGATGGAGCAAAATGGTTCAGAATCAGAAGAAGAATGTGGGTGGGTACAATGAGCTGGATGAGAGTTGTAATGGCTGATGGTTGAATCTTGTCTCTCTATTTGCCTTTAAGATAAAATGACTCCAGCCACCCAAAGTAGGTTTTATCCAGTACAGAAGTGGCATTAATCTGTGTCAGGGCAAAATAGCAAATAATATTAGCTCTCAATTCTTTATGAGCTGCTCAGATTGTTTGATTGTGAAAGTCAAAAGAGTTTGAATTGATGGAAGACATTTACAACAAAATTAATACAACCATGAGATAGGCCGGAAATAGTCTTATTTATCCACTCATAAGTAATGAGCTGCGCACGCACACAAACACACACACACATGCTCCACAAACCCTCTTCCCTACTCAGGTTTGGAGAAGGTCAAAGTGAATGGCCCATATTCTAGTGTTGGAAGAAATGTCCTTCTGGGTTCAGTTCCAAGTGGGGAGAAAAACACTGGAAACATGGTGGCTGTCTGGAAAAATGGTTTTTAATGGTGGACACATGGTTTGAGGTCCTGGAGGAAAAGGAGATCATGTGAAGATCTTGAAGAAAAAGGAAAGAGATGCTGAGAGAGCCTGAGTTTTATACCCTTTCTTGGGCCCGGCTTTGGAGCTTCCTGTTCCTGTGTAAGAAATGTATTCTGATTGGTAGTCAGACTCCCAAGGGGCGGGGGTCTTAGTTAACTTTGTAGGCTCTCTATCTCTGTCTCCCAGATTTAGTTGAACCTTTCTGGCTGATCTAATCTTCCCATGTGCTATGTGGTGAGATGGGTAGAGGGCCATGTCTTGAGGGCCATGTATTTTATGTTGCAGATAAGCTGGTTCAGGCCTTAATGGCCCATTAACAAAGGTGGGGGGAGGAATGAGTTTCTGCCTCCCTTTTAGGGGAAATATTCTGCCCTTTTTAATATTTAATATTTCCTAAAATATTATATTTTTCTAGGAGAGGGGTGGGTGCCACCAACTTCCTACACTAGGAAGAAGAGTAGTCTCAGGAAAAGGTATTTCACTGTTACCCCAAACTTTTCTCCCTGTCTGTAAAAGGGAGCCAAGGTCCATAGAAGTAGCTCCAGAGACCATGCATCATTCAGATACTTATCACTCTCTCTCTAAGTGGCACTGTGGTTCAGAAACAGCCTTGGGAATGGCTCCTACTTTATCCAACCAGGTTTAAAATAAATCCTTTGTGTTTTCATCAGGCGTATGCAAAATGATCCTTGACATCTTGTCTTCTTCCAAGCCAGCACAATTCGCTATGGGAGCAAGACTTTTCTCTCCACACCTAAGAGTTATTAAGATGCCAAAATCAGTTGAGTGACCAGGATGTTTATCTTGAATTTACACACAATTTTGTAATAATAATGTCTAATGGGAAAGGCGCCATGTGGGGATAATTAGAGCTTTTCTCCTTTTTTTCCTTTTTGATTGAATAAGATTTCACCATTGCTTCTCTGAATAAAGCCTGCGGGGTTGGCACTTCAACCTCTCACTTCGCATGCAGGGACAAAAAGGGAACTTAGAGCATGAGTAAGCTATTCATTTTATTTTATTCATTTGATCTGGTTCATATTATATATGCTTCCTACATGCAGTTGAGGGTGATGGACATAGTCTCCAAACTCTCATTTTAAATCCCTAATAAATCTGTGAGGATTAAGAGAGTAAATCTGAGTCCAGGACACAAAAGCAACAGGGGTGAAATTCAGCGTAATTCAGCAGGTTCTGACAGGTTCTGAAGAACCAGTAATGGAAACTTTGAGTAGTTCGGAGCACTGGCAAATACCACCTCTGGCTGGCCCCAGAGTGGAGTGGGAATGGAGATTTTGCAATATCCTTCCCTTGCCACGCCCACCAACCCATGCCCATAGAACTGGTAATAAAAAATTTGAATTTCACCACTGAAATGCAAGCTTTCAGAATTTGAGCCAGACTACTCAGAATAAGGCCAGGATTAGCCAATATTCCACAATTACAAGGATTTTTATGTCTACAATGATGAGACCCTGGACCAAAGACCATATATATTCAGAGTACATTGCTCAAAACTAAATCAGTTAAAGAATAATCTGGGAACCATTAATTAATAGTAACTAATACCATCATAGTATTAGTTAAGTTAACCATACAGCACATGGTTTCTACCAGCTGAGTGAAGAAGGAATATTAATCTGATGTTATGAAGAATCCTCTCTATGACATCAAGTCTAGACATTTGCAAAAGTCTTGAGCTCAGTATTAATCTGGCTTTTTCTTGGACCTATTTTGGTTCTATACAATCCAACTGGAAAGTCCACACTTGAAAGGTTGACAATATTTTAAACCACGGTTTTGTATAAATTAGATATTTTATATCCATACAAGTTCTCATTCAAAAGTTGGGATCTGGTTTTGTTCCCTCCTTCAGATATATTGTGGATCTTCTTCTGGGCACAACAATTGTGGTGAACATCAGTACTGGACATTGTAATCTTAGGGCTATATATAGACCTTGACCTAAAGGTTACACTCTGAAAATCATCAACTCAGGCATCTAACAAGGAATATCGGTTCCAGTGGTGGGTTTCAAATTTTTTTAGAACCTCTTCTGTAGGTGTGGCCTGCTTTGTGGGAGTGGCTTTCTGGCCATGTGCCCGGGTGGGAGTGGCTTGCCAGCCATGTGACTGAGTGGGAGTGGCTTGGCAGTCATGTGACTGGGTGGGCATGGCCAACTTGTAAAATGTGCTGAAACTCACTTAACAATGCTCTTGCTTAGCAACCAAAATGTCGGCTCAGAAACTCTGGCATTTGAAGCAGTCAAGTCTTAAAGTTGTAAAGTTACAGGACCCTTGCACCCCTAACCCTTTAGAAAAAAAACCCAGGAGTGTTCAAACTTGACCGCTTTAAGACTTGTGGACTTCAATTCCCAGAATTCCTCCTCTCGCTCTTCATCTTGATGATGTGTGGACGGGCAGGGGGAGGGAGCTGGAACCGGTTCTAAACAGCACTGTAGATTTGTGGAAGAGGTTAGAAGAGGTTAGAACTGGCAGGAACCCACCCCTGGTCTCTCCTATCAGAAGGGGACAGTTCTTATATGAGGGGCTTGGAAGGTAAGAATGAAGCGGGGGTGGGGGGAGGGAAACGTGTCAATATACAAATACACAAGGATAAAAAAGATCTGGTGGCACCAGAAATGAAAAAACAGATATGAGTCACAAACTTAACATTTAACATGTGTAATTCCTAAGACAATGTGGCCTTTGATTAAAAAAAAATAACCAAAGACCCTTCGTACTAGTTACAACAGACACAGTAATGGCTTCAAAAAAGAATTCTAGCCTGATTTAAATGTTTTTAAAAAACAAACAATACAGAATAACAGGATTGGAAAGGAACTTGGAGGTCTTCTAGTCCAACCCCCTGCCCAAATAGGAGACCCCATACCTGTGATAGTGAACCTATGGCACGCATACCACAGTGCCATGCAGAGCCCTCCCTGCAGGCACGCGAGCCATTGTCCCACCTCAGCTCTACCATGCATATGTGTGTGCCTCCCACTGGTCAGCTGGTTTTTGGGTCTCTGCCATCATGCATGGGGGTGGGCCATGTGTGGGAGATGCACATGCATGTGGGTGTGTGTGCAGGGCACGCGTGGAGGGTTTTCTCTCCATGTATACATCTGAAATAAACTGTGTTGTTTGTGTCATATGTGGGTATATGCATGATTATTTATTTATTTATTTTGTCATGTTTATGTAATATATATAGGAGATGGTTAGAGCTGTATGCAACAAAATTTCATTTTAATGTATGCTGATTAGTGTACATTCAAAGTTACAATAAAGTTATTCTGTTCATTATGTTCCCTTTCCACATCTGTTTGTGATAGACAATAATGTAAGCGTTGTTACATAGCGGTTGTGGCCCAGCAGGAGCTGGACTCGGATAGCGAGGACCCCTATAAGTCTGCTAGGAAAGATGTGGAGGACCCTGGGCAGGGTTCACACTCAGAGCAGGGACCAGAGAGGCTGGTTGGCCACCAGGAGGGACCTGAGGCATGGAGCAGTGGGGAAGATCAAAGGGAGTTTGTCCCTGACGCCAGGTAACAGAGGGTGGAGAAATGGAGACAGCAGTTATGGAGACAGACTCATAAGAGATAATCAAGCCCAGGAGGTTGTGGCTTGGCCGCTCCCAAGAGAGTATATAAGAAGAGACTTTGGGAGGATTCCTTTTGTAGAACACAACCATTTGTAATAATCTGGAGAACTCCTTGTCTGGTCTGCCTTGTGTTCCTTGTATCTGTTGGAGTCTGGGTTGCTGCCAACGTCTTGCCAGTGAGTCGTGTCTGGGCTTTCAGCCAACAGGATTATAATTGCTGTGAATGAAGAGTGGCAAACAGCTAAGCCTGTGTCTGCGTTCATTACCGGATGGAGGGGGGCCAGAACACATAGCTCTCTCTGACTGCATATACTTTGTTTGCACTCCTTTTAATATGGGGTGGTGGTGGTTTCAAGCAAATTTCCCAATATAATTATGTGGCTGATTTCAATAAGCTAATCAGAGCTGAATCCGAGTCATGGTTGCTTGAGAGATCATCAGGAAATCTTAGGTCTGAAACTAGGCTGGGCAGGGAGAAAAAAGGCACAGAAGAAAACAATGGCAAACCACTTCCAAACTGTTGCCAAGAAAACTCTTTGAATGCATCCATGAAGTCACCAGGATTTAAATTTCAACTGAAGGAGATTTCTGCCTTCGTTGTCCAAACAGATGCATTTGACATGCATGTTTTGAATTCCACCTTGCATTGCAAAACAGAACTGTGCTGCACATTAAATCTAACATTGTAAAACCAAACTGTCATTTAAATAAAAATGATGAGTGTTATAGGATTTAAAACAAATCTCAAAGCTGAAAATGGAGATTGAAACAAGTAGGACATTTTTTTTAGTATTTTTGATGTCAATGGAGCCTAAATTCCTCTGAACCTCTGTGTGTGTGTGTGTGTGTGTCCCTCCCTCCTTCCCCAGCTAACCAGGCAGGGATCAGCATAGAAAAGTTTGATTTCTACAATTTAGTGTGTAAGCCAAAAACAAGAAAAGGTTGCTATCAAAGCAACAGTGAGAGTCATAGGTTTGCTATGTGACTGTATAAGACAACCCATGTTTTAAATCATGAGAGCACAAAGCAGGTCTGGCATGGCAGCTCTAAGTACAATCATATAGGATTGTTTAAAATATTGCAACTTCATATAATAACTTTAGCCTTTGTTCCCTGCTGCTCCCAATGGCTTTCAAGAGAGAATAATCCAACTTCATTCTAACATTTCTTTGTTAATGACCCACCGGTTTCCTATGCTGCAATAGAGAATGAAACTCCTGCTTCTACATTAAAAAAAAGTTTTTAAAATGGGTTTGTTGACTCATCAATCTAGGGACTATGAAACATTGAAACTGACTAGCCCATGCCTGGTTTAATGCATATAATGGAAAAGACTGGCTTTCTCTACTGGAGCAGTTTATAGTCTCACACAGATGTCCACAGCGTTTTCACATTGCAGCTCTTTAACAACACTATAATGGTTCCATCTTAGCTGCAAAAATCTTATTGACCATTAGATGGTAACCAAGAGATACCACTGTTAACTCATTGCTGCCACCTATTGGTTGAAATCTTGACCTATTGTTTTGTTAATACACACAAGGAATGAAATTGACTAGACCAATGTTCTCAAACTTGGCAACTTTAAGATGTGTAGTTTATGGCAGTGAAATTCAGGTAAATTAATTTCAAAATGCCATGGTATTTGACTTCTATTAAGCTGAGTGCAAGTGCTCATAAATGTTCTTTCTACTCTATCCTCCTTTATATCTCTATCTCTATCTCTATCTCTATCTCTATCTCTATCATCTCTATCTCTATCTCTATCTCTATCTCTATCTCTATCTCTATCTCTATCTCTATCTCTATCTCTATCTCTATCTCTATCTCTATCTCTATCCCTATCCCTATCCCTATCCCTATCCCTATCCCTATCCCTATCCCTATCCCTATCTCTCATCTATCTATCTATCTATCTATCTATCTATCTATCTATCTATCTATCTATCTATCTATCTATCTATCTATCTATCATCTATCTATATGAAGAAACAACTTCCAGGAACCAAAAGACAATTACATAATCATCCTTTCCCTGCTTTATCTCCAGCATAAAAACTTTGAATGTAGGTAAAATTGAGCGCAATTGATTGGTTGAAAGTGAACCAGTGAACTCTGATCAAGCTGATTGTTAAATCTGGGAGTTTCTAGGCCCAGTCCAACTTCCTAAACGGTACTGGCCTTAATGGAACAACTAAATTTATACATGGCCCAGTATAAATCTTTAGTAACATGTGATCTCTTGTGTGCAATTTATTGTGAGATCCAAATAAACAGTTCTCCAAACACTTATGAAAAGTCTGAAGAATGCATCTTAAATTGGGTTCATTCATTGTAATAAGTCATTGCTTGTTTAATGATCTTTTAATGGTAAGCTACAATTGGCTGGATTTCACAGAACACGGTGAACTCTGCACAATGGCTGGGGTCACCCAAAGTATTAAACCCAAACCAAGCCAAATGCTTTATAACTTAGTACAGAGTAGGCAATCTTTTGGTGTGCATGATCCTCTTAACATTGACTTTTGCTATTGTTGCCAAGTGGATGGTTTTTTGCTGTTTAATTTTGGAAGCACCCACCCCTCTCCAAGAATAATGAAATATTCTAGGAAATATTACAAGGACAGAATATTGTACCTCCCTGGATGAGAAAAGGAGAAACACGCAGCCCCCACCTTTGTTAATAGCCCCAGAAAGACTGGACCATGCTATCTACAAAACAAAAGGTCTTCAGCTCCAGGGTGATAGGATTAGCCCTCACTCAAGTTCCAAACCAGGACAAAGCCATTAAGCCATAATAGGAATTGCCCAACACCTTTTCAGAACACAAGCCTCTTCATTACACGAACCAAGCTTATCTCAGACAAACTCCTAGGATTTGCACACGACCCCTACAACAACCAATAGGATTCATTTCTTGCACAGGAACCAGAAGCTCTAGGGCAAGGCCCAAGAGAGGGTATAAATAACACTCACTCTCCACTCCATGTGTCCAGCTGCACCAGGACCACATGCTTAATGGTTCTGCTCCATTAAACCAGCTTTCCAAGCAGTCTCCATGTTTCCAGTGTCTTTCTTCCCACTTAGAACTGAACCCAGATGGACATTTCTTCCTATACAACCTCAGAATGATAACAATGGAAGGGGTTCAGGGGGTCACAGAAAATAGGAATTTAGGTTCATGTGCTGCTGATCTGGGGGTAATATGTTGCCCACTTCTGGAGAATAAATGCCATCCTTGTGAGCAAATTTTTCCATGTGCTTTTTTCTGTCTTGCTTATTCTCTTGAAAGCTGAAATAGCTCTGTCTTGTGCAAATGTTTTTACAGCAATATAAACATAAAGAAGAAATGCTTTGGAACACATAAAGTTCATACAAAGAACTTCTTTCTGAACAATTGAAAATACTTCGCCATTTTCTGATAGCCGTATACACCACAAAGAGCAAATTCTCTTCAGCTACCATCAGCTTTGACAAAACAGCATTTAACGTTTCCTCCATTATGAAATTTTATATTTGTTATAAGTGTCACATTACTTTCATTCAAGAATATGGCTATATGTAGCAAAATGTTGTAAAAATGACCTCCTGAGAATCTCTTTTTATTTTCTATTGTAGCATTCCCACTTCATTTTTCTCCCATATAAACTGCCATTTCCCCCCTGCTCTCAATAGGTTGGAAAGTGATCTGTATTTTTCCATGCTGATTGAGTGATTAAGACCACTTTCCCCCAGCTTGTTTGTCTTTCATTCTGGTCTTCTTAAGTCAAAGCATTAGAGTCAAGAGATTTTTCCTGCTGACAAGAAAAGCAAGCTGCTGTTAAAATGGAAAACGTGGCAGATACAAAAGATTCTCACTAACATTCAGACTGAAACTATTCATATTTTCTACATTTGGTCTAGTTCAGGATTTTTTGCTTTTTAAATTAAAAAGATCTCCCTCTCTTCCCCCCTTCCTTCCTCCCTCCCTTCCTTCTGGAAATGTCCATCTGGGTTCAGTTCCAAGTGAGGAGAAAGACACTGGAAACATGGATGCTGATTGGAAAGATCATTATTTAATGGTGAACCAGAACCACCAAGCATGTGTGGTTCTGACCACATGGTTTGATGAGCACATGGATTTTTATACAGTTCATTCTACAGCATTTTGTAAATTAGAGGCTTGTTTTGTGTATTTTGTTATTTGATTTTAATTAGGTTGTCTCAGGAAGGCCAGCAATGACTTGGTTTTTTTTTTTTAAATCTTGTTTAACAAATGTAATTAATCCTAGGCTTCCTTGGGGTTTTAATCTTGTCTTGAATTACCAAATCTGCATTTCTAAAAGTTAGCCCCTTAGTTTCTACTTGGGGCAGAGAGCTGGGGCTCTGAGTTTCTGTCTTGTGTTTCCGTTTCTCCTTTAGGGAAAATATAATATTCTGCCTTTTTAACATTTCATCAAATATTTCATTCTTCTAAGAGGGTGGGTGCTAACTTTCTTCAGTTGCAAAGCTAGAATTTTCAGGATTGTCACATCTCCAGTAACATAAAAAGCAATTTAGAATAGTATTTCTCAAACTTAGCAACTCTAAGATGTGTGGATTTCAATTCCAAGAATTCCTTAGCCAGCTCAATTCTGGAAATTGAGGTCCAGACATCTTAAACTTGACAAGTTTGACAAACACTGATCTAGAAGTGACAAAAGTTCTACCAAAAAGCAAGTATGATTGTGGCAATGTTTATCTTTAAGATGTGAAAAATTGACACAATTTTATTTACCTGAAACCTGTGATATATATTTTTTAATGTAAATTGAAATAATTTAATATATTTTATTTATATTTTCTCAGAAACATTTACTATTCTGGTGAAAAGATGCTAAGTGAAACGACAGTGAATTGCACTGTTTTAACTTTCCCAAACCATCCATACTAGTAAAGGCCCTGCTCCATTTTATGGCATCATTGTAGTTTTCTATATTTTTCTAGGAAATGAGGAGGCAGATTTAAAACTTCTGACCATTCAAAAATTGTCTGACTCTAACTTTGTAAATTCTTAGTGGAATTACACAAAAAGAATAGGAAGCTACATATTGTAGTCTGGTAGAATAGAAGAAGTGATACAAATGTCCTTTTGAAATTCTCTATCCAGTAAGTAGGTAGAGAAATTGAATGGATATTTTTTTTTCAAATTTCTTCAGAGGAAGGAGAAATTAGCCAACAATTTCTCAAAGTAGGATTCCACTTTATTGAGGACAATATTTGCTTATTTTATTTTACCCAGCATTTGTATTTATTTCTATTATAAAGCTGGCAAACCTGACTCAATAATGTTAGAATTGTCATGGCAGAAGATGATCAGGAGTGCGTAGCAGTGGTGGGATTCAATTTTTTTTACTACTGGTTCTGTGGGTGTGACTTGGTGTGCTTGGCTTGGCTTGGTGGGCATGGCTTGGTGGGCATGGCAGGGGAAGGATATTGCAAAAGCCCCATTTCCTCCCCACCCCACGAACCTGCTTTCCAGCTCTGTTCTCCTATACAGGGCAACAAAAGAAGACCCAGCCGATCAGCTGGGACTTTGGAGGCAGCGAATAGATTTGGGGGGGGGCAGGGCCAGCCAGAGGTGGTATTTGCCAGTTGTCCAAACGACTCAAAATTTCCACTACTGGTTCTCCAGAACCAGTCAGAACTGTCTGAATATCACCTCTGGTGTGTAGGGGTTAGCAATGAAATATTACAATCAAGTCACTTCACAGGCAATGAAGATCGGGGTCTGTGAAGGAAAATCTCCTCACTCAAAGTATCTCCTCTTCCCTCTGTCTTCTGCTCCACAAGTAATTAGGTAAATCTTCTGGGAAGCATATTTCTTCCCCACTCAGTTGACTAAAGGAGGAAATGAAAGGCTCTTGTGTGAAATTTCATCTGGCAACATAGTTGGCTTATACAAATAATTCCCTTTCTCTGGGAAAATTGGAAACAATGCTTTTTTCATGCTTATGCTTAAACAGTACAAAATAGTGGCATAATAACAGCAAGATGCAATGTTGTTTCATTCCACTCCAGTCTTAACAGTCCACAAGTAATTTAAAATAAATACACAAAACTTTTAGGGTTATGTGCATCTGTGTTTTATTGTTATGAATACCAGAATGGGACTGGGTAAAGGTCTCTGTGGAATAACCTTTCCTAACCTGGCACTCTCCATATATATTGGCCTACGATAACAGTATTCCCAAGGCAGCATGACTGTAATAGGAACTGCAAGCTGACATATATCTAAATCCGCTTGTTTAAAAAGACAGATGTAGAGAAGATACTGTGTTACAGAAAACTCTTTTACATGGTTTCCTTATTTTGATATTATCAGGGCTAAATCCTGGAAAGAAGTAAAGTCTAATGCAAAAAGGTTTCATAGCTTGCCTATGGCGTTTTTGTAGGCTCACACAGCCAAGTGACAAATAGACTGATGGATTTATTTTTACCCCATATATATTTAGAGTACATTTCTCAAAACTAAATCAGTTAAAGAATAATCTGGGAACCATTAATTAATCTTAACTAATACCATCCACAGCACATGATTTCTACCAGCTGAGCGAAGAAGGAATATTAATCTGATGTTATGAAGAATCCTCTCTATGACATCAAGTCTGGATATTTGCAAAAGTCTTGAGCTCAATATTAATCTGGCTTTTTCTTGGACCCATTTTTGTTCTATACAATCCAAATGGAAAATCCACAATTGAAAGACTGACAATATTTTAAACCACTATTTTGTATAAATTTGATATTTTATATCCATACAAACTGTCATTCGAAATTTAGTATCTGGTTTTGTCATCTCCTTCAGACATACTGTAGATCTTCTTGTGGGCAATTGATCCTTTGAAACTTTTGATAAGAGATCTAGCTACTCTGTGCTCCATCCTGTCTGTATGACTTGAATTTGAATCAGATTTCCCCACAGTCACAGCAAGAGCCAGAAAACTCTGCCCCAAGAAAAACCCGACCAACTGGGAATTGCTACCATTGAAGAGAAAGAGACCAAAGATAAGATGGGAAGGGAAGGGGAGACGAGTATTCCCAGCTGGTCACAATCTGAGATAGCTTCAGTGGTGTGATTCAACTGTCTAACAACTAGTTTGTTTGTGGAGTGAGTTAAAACAAAGCTAAAAAACATACCTTCTACTGCAGCTGAGGGACGCCAAAACAGCTGAGGCACAGTAATCGGCTATGCCATGCCTATCAGCTGAGCTAAAAAACAAGGAAATATACGTAGATATAGCCCAGGGGCGAAGGTCCATCTGAAGGTCAGAGCAAACTGGTTCTCTCTCAGCTTATCTTCGGAGCTACCGGTATGCCCGAACTGCGCCGAACCAGAAGAATCCCACTGGATAGTTTGCTGAAATAGCTATTTTAAAATGTTTTCTTGATTATCTGTCTGCAAGTGAAGGTCTTTGATATCTCTGTGACATCTGAAGAGCAACTCTTAGACCAAGTGCTCATAAATCAGGACTTGTGAATCAGCCAGTTTCATAGAACTAAAGTGTTTCTGCTTTGAACAGCTACATATAACAGGAGAAACTTTGGTTTCAACTTTGGGATATCTTACTTCCTGTTCTACAGCATAGCAAACAATGACACTCTATTCTTCTACAGCTGACTAGAACCGTCAAGTTCACGAGTGCCTCAGTTATTAATCTTTAACTGAGTATTGATGACTATTTGTGATGCTCTCCTGCACAATTCCTTCATGGAGAGTTAGCATTAGATTATCTCACTGTTACATCATCACTACTATGTTAAAAGGGTTAAAAGCCTTCTTCAATAAGTGGGCAGAGAAAAGTGGATGGATACATAAAGATAAAAGTGATAGGTAATGCAAAATGGCCAAAATAGAAGAATTTTCATTACTCAACTTTAATACATTAACAATGCCTACTCATTTAGCTTCACCTATATAAACAGGACCTGTGCTACTGTTTGAGCATGCATAATGTATGTAGTTTCTGAAGACTGATTTTTAGAAAAAACAGAGAAAAATACAGCCTATATTCTCAGTCAAATGTGACCACTGTGGCTGAATCCAAGTGCCAGGATCCTGTAAATAAATCCTGCCACTAAACATATGTTCTTTCAGGGTCATTCTCAAGGGAAATCAGCTTTAAGAAATGATTTAAGAAATCTTGATTGAGAGGTAGCAGAGCCATAAATGGCAATTGTTTTATTTGTTGTTTTAAGTGAACCATGTCCGAATCCCCAGCCATGTGCTTTCCCACTTGCTCTTTAGAATATGAGTCTTCAGTCCTTGTGTCATCCTCTCATGAAAAGTTTGCAAAAATAAGCATATTTTGGGGAAAATGCATTGAGTCATTTTCTGAATCTTGAAGTATCTGAATAGCAATATTATTATGGAAATTTCATGTCTTCAAGTTTGTGTACACAAGCTCAGCTCTATTTGTAAATGGCAATAGATTTCAGCTGACTTTGCACCTACAACATTAATTTTCAATGAGTCACATCCTGTTATCATGTAATGATATCATGCTGTGTGCAACTGAATCAAGTATCACCCTATAGTCTCATCCACAGGTTGATAAATTTTGCCTATGAGGCACTATGTAAGTGATACAGTACCAAAAAATGAATAATACCCAAAATAACCCTCCAAAAGAATTTCCATTCCAAAAATGAATACATTTATTACACACATATTTGTGTGAATTATACAAATCAGATCAGATCCATGTTCCTCCAGCAAGGGGAAAACAAGCCAAAATCCATAGTAGGGTTTAAAATCTTTCTTAGCATCAGCAATTATTGGCCATTTATTCCCCAAGCTCTTTGAGTAGTAACAGCATCATGTCTCTTCACTGTTCTATCTTCCCTACTTCTCCAGACAATTCTGTCATACCTGGATGTTGATCTACAACATGGCAAGACATTGAAGGGGGGGGGGATGCCACCCATAGCAAAACTTCCCACCCAGCCCTAGAAGCATAGGTCAGGTGTACCTGAGTCACAAACTGGGTTTCTCGGCCATGACTGGGAGGGGAGGTCTTTTATGTAAGGGAGAGTGTGTCTTTAGTGGAAGTTCTTCAGTCCAATGGAGTGATCCATTAGATTGTAGAACTGGCATCTAAGGAGCTGTTCATCCTATGTCTCTCTACCTTTTCTCCAATACGTTATTCCACAAGGAATTGATGACTGATGGCCATTTCCTTTGGTTCATTTCCCACAGGAGACTCTAACACAAGTTATCTGATAGTCATGGTTAAGGGACTGTAGAACTTAATTCATGAAGGAGTGGGCAGCCTTTCTGCAAAGAGTTGGTGGATAATAAGGGAATGCTTCCACCGCACTTCCTTTTCCCTGGAGATAAAAAAAGTTGGAAAACATATTTTCATGGGTTAAGTTTGTGGGAAAGTGGACCATTTGCGTAGACATGTATCAAAAAGACCTAGTCCCAGTTTTCTCTTCTGTTGAATAACAGGAGAAGCAGAGCAGTGGGTAGAGAATGTTTAGTCCTCCAATTCCCCAGACTGATCATTCCATGATATAGGATAACTGATGACAGAAGACCCATTGGCATCGAAAGGGTATTTCCCATTCCGACTCTCTCATAGACACCTCCTCCCCACAATCTTCTCTAGCAAGTAGAACACTGAATTGTCTTTTGGCCAAGGCAAAGTAGAAGTGGGACATTTTAAAGCAGCATTGTTTCTTGCTGGCTTACAGTTTGCAGAAAGGCATTTTAATGTGCTTTAAATGCATTTGCCACTGATAGGTACAATTGGTGTCATGTTTCCCTTAACAGTCAAGGACAAAGTGAGGATAGATCCACATTCAAGAAGTTACAGAAGAAAAAAATCCAGACTTTTTGTGCCTGAAGATTCCTTTCACATTTCTTCAAAGAAGCTCTCTTTTCTTGGCTTGCTTGGTACTTTACTCCATTAGTAGTTAAACACGCGTACACTTTTTAAAATACTTCAGAGTTGAATCAGTTCGCATAATTGCCTTATCTTTTAAGACTCTCTGCTAAGTTGAACCGAGCTGGCTTGAATGCTAAAATCCTCCCCCTTGCTTTGCCATCATTAGAAATCCACCGCACAAAATAAATATTTCATATTCTCTTGCCAGAAGAAGTACAAGTTATGCAAAGATGAACCAGAAGCATTGCGTGAAATGCAAAACTAAGCCAATTGGCATCACAACACCTGGACAAAAAAAATGATACACAAGGCTTCAATTAGCATCAAAAATAAAAGAACTGACACACTTTCTCACTGGAGCCCATGGTGTGTGTGTGTGTGTGTGTGTGTGAAAGTGATAAAATATGTATCAATATGTTGCAACATAAACTCTACCATTTATGTAATGTTTAATATTGTGATGTAAGTACAGATAGTCCTCACTTAGCGACCATAGTTGGGACTAGCAACTCAGCCACTAAGCACTCCAATCACTAAGTGGGAAAAATCACATGACTGCAATGGACTTACAACAATAACCCCTTCAAAGTTAAATGAATCACCATAGTTGCTAAGCGAAACATTTTGTGACTGGGACTTGTGATTTTACTTTCACATTCTCCATTAACTCTGTTTGTTACAAGCTAGTGGGTAGCACACAGATGGAGACCAAGTGACTCTGGGATGTTGTGGTTGTAAATGAGCACTGGTTGTGAAATGCCTGAAATGGCAATCACAAGACCTCAGGAATTGTGATGGTTGTAAAGGCAAGGATTGCTTGCAAAGGAGTGCTTTCAAAAATATTGTTGTAACTTCAAATGGTTGCTAAATGAGGCAGTTGCTAAGTGAGGATCACCTGGGCAAAAAAGTGGAGCTTGCATTGTGACATCACAACGCATATTCCATTTTATTAGCATCATGTTAGATGGTAATAGACAGCTGCTCTAGAAACAACTAATAGTACAGAACCAAAAATTAAATCCAGAACAGTGTGTCTATGCATAAGCATAAAGGGTCTGCAAAATATTACTAGTAAGGAGCCTAGGATTAGACACAACATCAGTGCTGTGAGACATCAACATTTAAGAAAAAGCAAATGGCCTGAATTTTGCACACAAAACTTTTTGAAAACATTCACGTCTTTGCTTTTACTTTGGCACTTCTTTAAACAAAAACAAAAAAAAGCTCTTTTCCAACTGTTATTCCTTCCAGTTTTAATTAAGCATATCACACAGTGACAAAATAATTTATGAGTGCAAGAGGTCAAGATGGAGAACTATGCCTTCTGAGGCTAAAATTGGGAAGTGCGGAAGGAGCGAAAGTTGCGACGAGGTGGTTTATATGGAAGAAGTGAAGAGTAATGTAGGGTGACGAGAGATTTGAAGTGCTCCCCAGATACAGGAAAGTACCTGGAGAAGGCAGCATTTCACTGAATTAGGAGAAGGGAAGAAAAGGCACATTCTTCTGTAGCCCTCCGTATTCCTTGCTGTATATTATCCTTGGGATTCTTCCTCACAGTCAAGTTAAAGTGCTTTCATGTGTTATCCCTTTTACTCTGCCCTACTAACAAAGTTGCAAATGGTGCTGTCATTATTTTTTGCAGCTGAAGTGAAAGAAAGGTTTTGATGGATTCCCACAGCTTCTTTTTTCCCTCCTTCCTCTCTGACAAACCCTCTAGTGGAAAAATAACTTTTCCCACATAACTTTCCTTAAGGTACTGTGAGTTAGGGCACATTTAGATGGATACCTAGCACGACAAGTTTAGTCCCTTGATATAATGGCACGTGGGAATGACCTTGGGAGACTGGTGGAAGAGCCACAGACTAGACAACAGTCATACAAGCAGCAACTTGAGCTTACAGAAGGATGTTGGCCATGCAAACCACTCAGAAGGGACCCTCCCCAGTTTCTTGGACTGTAAAAGCAAGGGGGGGAGAGATGGACTTTCAGATTTGCAAGATTCTGCTAATGTACACACGCACGCACACATACTGTATATATGTCATTTTATTATCCCACCTTTATTTTTTTTATAAATAAGGTGGCAAACATTGCTAATATACGTTCCTCCTATTTTAGTAACCAGTCTGAGAGTCTAAGAGTCACCCTACTGGCTTTCATGACTAAGGCAGGACTTGAACTCACACTCTCTTGGCTTTTAGCTTGGTTAACTGGATCAAACTAATGAAATGTAATCTTACAATAAAGTTTTTTTTTTCTTCGTCATTTTATTGAGATTTATAGGCCGCCCTTTTCCCTGAGGGGACTCAGGGCGGCTTACAATCAAAGGGAAGGGGGTGCACGATCAAAGTTTCAAGGCATAGTGGCTCAGTGGCTTAATGATGCCAGCAATGGTCTTTGTTCCAGCAGTTCGAGTCCTAGCACTAGAAGGCGGAGTGAACTCCCATCACTCACCTCAGGTTCTGTCCACCTAACAAAGCATGTTCTATGTGAATAGAAAATAGGTACCACTTTGGTGGAGAGATAAGCTGGTGGTCTGTGCAGACAGCCAGATTCCTGCTGGCTCTGAACCTTCCTGGTTGAGATGTCTATTTACGAGGTGGCTCTGGGAAAGAGAGGGCCTTTGATGAGGCTGCAGAAAGAACCCTCGTCTTTCTTTCTGGTGCGAAGCCAGCTCACCTTCGTGTGATGCAGCTTAAGAAGCATGCAAGTGGATAATAATGAATCTATGTATATTTGATAGATGATTGGTGATATTATGCATAATTCTAAGTAGTGAGGTATATTATAAAGATATCTTGTTGATAAATAGTTTAATAAGGAAGTAATGAAAGATTGGTACATGTATGAAGTGAGTATTTAAAATACTCTGTTTAAAAATGAAGGAATAACATTTGTGCTTGAATGTATGATGTACAAGGACAACAATGAACATACTTGATGGATGATTGGCGGGATTATGCATAATCAAAAGTAGTGATGTATAAACATAAACAGTTGGAAAATTCTTTTATACTGTAAAAATAATCAGAATGACATAAGTGATTACATAAAGGTATATTGTTATTAAATAGACAATCAAGGATGCAAGGGAATTAGGTTTGCTGAAAAGAAAAAAATATTAACCATGATTGAATATATGATGTACAATGAAAGTGAGGTACTTAGTTATATTAGACGAAATTTTGTGATTGTATACGTAATTGAAAATATGAATGCACAAACGCTTGTAACCAAATGACATGCTGTATGTAATGGATGAGAGTTTTATATGTTGTCTTTTATGTTTAAAAATTAAAAAATAATAAAAAGAAGCACGCAAATGTGTCTTACAACAGAACTGGTACATTGGCAGACAAACTATTAACCTACAATAGAATTGTGATCTCCTAGCTAATGTAACAACTCCATACACTAATAATAAAAAAATAAAGCTAGAACTGGTACTATTGGGTGGGGTAATGTGTGACTCTGTCATATACACATACTCACACTTCTTGTTTTAGGAATAAATAAATTTCTTTTCCTCATACCTTGTCTGGATTTCATTTTGACTTGATCCTGGTCAACTCCGGCTCGAATTGGAACCCCAAATTATTTTTCTAACAGCACCTAAGGCAGCACTAGAACTCATAGTCTCTTGGATTTTAGCCTGATATTTTAAACACTACACTAAACTGGCTATTATTTAAATTATTTAAAGTATTATTTAAAGTATTTAAACACTTAAAATTTTAGTGTAATATTTATTTAACATTTAATAATAAACCCTATTGAGTTTATTACTGAGGTGAGTTCTCAGCTTTCACTTTTTTCTTAGCACATGGAACATCTGGATGACTGAAATAAAAAGGAACTGCCGAAGATCAATTTTTCTCACTAAAAACAGTTATACAAATGTCTGACCTTTGAAATAGTTCAACCCATTCCCTACTTTTGAAAATTGGGAAAAGAGAGGAACTATTTACTGAAGGAACAAAATTGTAACACTTCATGTTCGTCAAGTATTGTTTAACAAAAATATGTTATTGCTGGAAAACACTTGCTGAAAATACTTTCTTTTTTGCATTTTTTTATTTTTGCATTAACACAAACAAACACAACACAAAGAATCCTCTTTCTTTACATACTATAGAAAGTGTGTCAATTGGTTACAAAAAGCTTTTGTGCATCTCTTCCAAAGTCATCACCATAATTCATATCAAATCATATATTTTAAATCAAATATATTTATATTTGTAATATTTATAGATATTACTATCATTATACCTCAATTTTCATTTGACTATAATTGTTTTAACGTCCTTTTGCATAGAATATTCCAAAGTTTAAAACATAACCACATAATGGCATTTCGTTAGCTATTTCCAATATCACCCAATAACATTAAATCTTATGACCTATTCTAAATAAAAATCAATAATATTTAGTAACCAAGTTTCTAGTCTTCCTTTCCAAATCACTATTTTCAATTTAAATCCAATTTCCTTTTATTAAGCCAATACATATACATATATATGTTATTATCATTATCAATCATTTATTTGACTGTCCATTATCATAACATTTTTTACATAATGCTCTAAATTTAACTAAATTTAACTAATTTTTTGTTATAAGCTTTCATATATCAACCTGTATCTTTCCAGTAATAATGCAATCTTATATCTTTTAATACTCAAAGTTTAACAAAGTTTAACTTAAATTAACTAATTTAATTTTTTATTATTAGCTTTTATGTCATAACAAAATTTCTAATCTTCCTTTCATAGTCACCATTTACCATACATATCCAATTAATTCTTATCAAACTACTACTTATGTATACATTATTATCATTATCAATTATTTATTTAACCATATCCATTATCACTTCATTTTTTACATAAAGCTCTAATTTAACTAAATTTAACTAATTTTTTGTTATAACTTTCATATATCAGCCTGTATCTTTCCAGTAATAATACAATCTTATGTCTTTTGTCATTTGTGGAATTAATCTTCTGATTATTTCCTTGATAATATTTGTGCGGACTTCTCTTCGCAGCTCATTGTTTGTTGCATCTCTTATATAATCTTGATACCCTCCATCTGTTCCTTTAATCAGCATATCTTTGGTCATCAACAGTGCTTCTGATAAGATTTCTCTCCTTAAAGCCATCAATTCTTCTCTTTCTTCTTCTTCTATACCTTGCCATCTGGGATAGAGTTTTTGGCCATCTAGCTCCCCTTTCCATATTCCACTCTCTCCATTTCCAACCACACTCCATTCACCATAGATATCAACAAATTTCTTGTCTTTGTGCTCGTTTTTCTCTTCAATTTTTAGGACTCTAGCCTCCACTTTTTCCAATTGAAATTCTCCATCATATTTTGCTGTTATATGCTCTATGTTTTCCAGTTTCTCCTCAGTTTTCTTCGATACTTCTAATAATTTTTGAATTTCAAACATTATCTCTTGCAATATTAAAGTTTCTTTTTGATGTTTATATTGTGCCATTCTTTCAACTGGTAAACACTGCCACTCTGGCTTTTAAAGCTTTTTATTAGATTAACCACAAATTCATTTATAATCTCTCACAATAAGACCTTGTTTTCACTTTTCTCCAGCTGATAATAAGGTTCAAAAGAACACCAGCATAAACACTCCATGCTCTTCTTATCACTTTCTGTAAACAAGCTGCAAGGTCTTAAAGAGCCAAGATGGCGCAGTGGTTAGGGTGCAGTACTGCAGGCCACTTCAGCTGACTGTTATCTGCAGTTCAGCGGTTCTAATCTCACTGGCTCAAGGTTGACTCAGCCTTCCATCCTTCTGAGGTGGGTGAAATGAGGACCCAGACTGTGGGGGTGATATTCTGACTCTGTAAACCGCTTAGAGAGGGCTGAAAGCCCTATGAAGCAGTATATAAGTCTAACTGCTATTGCTATTGCTATTAAAGCGCAAAGTCGAAATGATCAAAGAGAGAAGTGAAAGTACAATGTTTCCAAGGCTCAAACCTCCAGCCTTCAAGTGGCAATGTTGCTTCCTTTCCCCATAATGTTACAGCTCTTTTTGTACTCCTTTTGTATCTTTTTTGTATTCCAGGTTTAAAAGAAGTAAAATTCTTAAATGAGACAAAATAGAAAAAAGGAAAAAACTCATATAGAAATGAAAAAAAGAGTTTCAATCCATAGGTTACAAAAATAAAAAAGTAGTAGAAGAAAAACTAATTCGTTCACTTTGAAAAGCTTTGCGCAATTTCCATCCATAAAATAGCATTTAAAAAGAAAGATAACACACTGTCCAATGCAATCCAATGTAGCTTAATTTTGCCACTTATTTCTTCTGTTCTCAAATTTAATTTAGCTTTAAGGTTTTTTTTGGGCAGTCTCTTTTAAAACAGTAAAATTTCCTTGCCAGCTGTACACACTTTCTCTTTCCGTTTCCTTCCATTCCGGAGCTGTCCCAACTTCATCAGCTTGTGGCTGCGCTTTTGTTGCCAGCTATAAGAACTTCTCTTGGATCAGGGACTTTGCAGGGTCCCTGAGATCAGCAAGATATATTCTTCCCGATCACCATCTCTGTGGAACAGTTTAGGACCATACGGACTATCCAGCGGCAAAAGTATCAACTGTGATCTCGGGACTTCAAGATCGCAGGTAGTGTTGTTGCAACGTCAGCTCCTCCTCCTTGAAAATACTTTCTTAAAAATCCTCTATAAAAAGTAGTTTTAAACATTTTGCTAAACTTTTTTTAAAAAGTAATATAATAATGCTGATAACTGGATCACAAATTTACGATTATTTGGGGCCAAAGTAAATGTTTGCACTATTTAATTTATTTGAATGGAGATTGCTTACATGTAGAACTCAGTTATGGGTGTACAACCAAATCAGATCATGGTGTTAGGGAGCACAGTGAATCTGCAGTGACAGTGGTCTGATGATTGACAGGCTGCTGGTTGCAGCCACATGGCCTGGTGAGCTCCTGTCACTTGCTCCAGCTCCTGCTGAACCAGCAGTTTGAAAGCAGGCACCTGTGAGTAGATAGATGGGTACCATGTCAGAGGGCAACTTAATGGAGACGTGAAAGGAGCCCCCAACTGGGCATCCCCCAGGCAACTGAGATGTCACCGGTTGATTCTTTCACTATGGAAGTACTTGGGTGCTTCCAACACAGAAGTCTAGAATAGACCACGAGGTTAGTAAATATGTAGAGCAGGGGTGTCAAAATCGATTTCATTGAGGGCCGCATCAGGGTTGTGTTTGACATCAGGGGCTGGGGGGCTGGATTGGATGTGGTCAAGGTGGGCATGGCCAGCTTGATGTCATTCATGTTGGGGATGCCTGTGGCAGCCCAAGCACTCTGCCAGTGAAAACGGGCTCCTGAGTCCCATTTCTGGCTTGACAGCCTCCTGCAATACTCTCCCAATGAAAATGGAGCTCAGGAGGGCTGTGTGCCCTCCTGAGCTCCATTTTCACTGACAGAGGCACCGTGGGTCAGTCCTTCACTGTTTCCAGGGCAGCCCCATGGGCCAGATCTAAGCCTCCCGCATGCCGGTCCTTGAGTTTGACACCCCTCATGTAGCAGAATTTGATTGGAAGCGCAGTTTGGTATCACAGGTTGGAAAAGTTAGATATCAGGAAGTTACTCTATCAAATAATATGGAGAGAGAAAGTAATAGGTGAGACATAGAATGAAATGATTGAAGCCACCTAATTTAATAAACTCATACACGATTCTTAAGGGATTGCAGATATTACTTAAAGCAAAATGTTCAACAGGTGGTAAGAGGTTATTCACCCAGAGCAGACAGGTCTAAACACACTCCATTTAGTTTTAAACCAGCTGGAGCAGTGGATGTTTTGGATCTGGAGTAATTGAGGCTGAGAACAGATCTGCCTTTTCTGCTTGTCTCATCTTCAGTATGGACCACTCACTGCTTTCTGAGCACAGGAATGGATGAGGTCATTCTGTCCTCCTTTCACTTCCAAACCATTACAAATGCATTCCATGCTCATATTTTCCAGCTTTAATTCAAAACAATTTGTCCAACACTTTGTTCTATTCTAATAACAGTTACAGTATCAACTCCAGTTGCTAGCCATTTCAACTTAACCTGCCAGACTGCTGGGTTCTCAGATTCTTCTTCTTCTTCTTCTTCTTCTTCTTCTTCTTCTTCTTCTTCTTCTTCTTCTTCTTCTTCTTCTTCTTCTTCTTCTTCTTCTTCTTCTTCTTCTCCTTCTCCTTCTCCTTCTCCTTCTCCTTCTCCTTCTTCTTCTTTCTCTTCCTCTTCTTCCCCCCCCCCTCCTCCTCCTCCTCCTCTTCCAGAGCTGTAATGTTTGTCTTTGGTAGCTTTCAGAAAGCCAACAAGACCTAGATAGGGGGGGAAAAAGTACTCATAACATCCTATGGATGTTACACTCTAATTCAGATAAATGGCAGGTGGAACAATAGTTTCTGGGTTAAATGTGCAATGTATTTATATTCAATCTTAAGCCACTCCTGTGCGTGAATTTCCAAAGAATGACAGCAATAAACATATGACATTTATTTTCTCTTTCTTAAATTCAGAGTGAATTTCAGCGAAAACTGATGCATTGTAACATATTAAAGTTGAATTTATGTGCTCTTTTTAATCAAATTGAATTTAGACAAAGCATAGTAGAATAATGGATTTATTGCAAAGATTTGGACAGGAAGGAAAGTGATGCTATGTATTCTCTTTTGGGGGAGATTTTAACTGCCAGCATATTGTGAGAACAGATTAAATTTTGGAGGAAGCTGAATACTATAAATTATTGAGCAATGATAATCTTATATTTCTGGTCTACTCTCCTCAATTCTGTAAAGAAATCATGATTTAGTGTTGGAATCAATGGTGACAGAGATACACATCTAAATGAGCAAGAAAGCAGACATTCTCTCTCAGATTGAAGCTACTGTACAGGTGGTTGTGAAGGCAGAACAAAAGACAAAGTATATAAGTAGTTCTACATGCCTTGGTGAACAAATAGGATTAAATTCAACAAATAGCAATACTAATTTTGTAATTTCAGCGTGGACATATCCAGAATGCAGGTCAGTACTTGTGAATGGGATGGTATGCAGGCAAGGGAACATTGGCTTGCTAAATAGTCTTTTATAGAAAAGATTCTAGCCTTTCGACTAGAGAATAACATGAATGTGTTTGGGATAAAATTGAGCTTTGCTTGGACCTGTGATATAATGGCCAAAATGCACCTAAACTGCTGTTCCTGGCACAGGAAATGCCAAGGATAGTAACCTGGTCTACATTTTCTCAGTCTTATTAAAAAGCATTATATGAAAGCCTGAATAAACTATTGTCATGATAGAGATCAGTATCTGTGGCCCCAGTTAGTGATTCTAACATAAGGAAGACTGAGACTTGCAATATGGAAGGAAGGAAGGAAGGAAGGAAGGAAGGAAGGAAGGAAGGAAGGAAGGATGGAAGGAAGGGGGACAAATATGACAGATCTGAGGAAAGGTAGTCTAATTCTGTGAATCACTCCTTCATTATTACAAAAATAGAGGTAAGAGTATAGGTTGACTTATGAAAGAAAGGGACGTGGTGGCTCAGTGGCTAAGATGCTGAGCTTGTCAATCAGAAAGGTTGGCAGTTTGAATCCCTAGTGCTGCGTAATGGAGTGAGCTCCGTTACTTGTCCCAGCTTCTGCCAACCTAGCGGTTCAAAAACATGTAAAAATGCAGGTAGAAAAATAGGGACCACCTTTGGTGGGAAGGTAACAATGTTCCATGGGCCTTCGGCGTTTAGTCATGCCGGCCACATGACCACGGAAGTGTCTTCGGACAGTGCTGGCTCTTCAGCTTTGAAACGGAGATGAGCACCACCCCCTAGAGTTGGGAACAACTAGCACATATGTGTGAGGGGAACCTTTACCTTTAGTGTATAGGAATCCATAGACTGCTAATAGTTGCATGTTATGCTCCAATTAACAATAATAATGGAAAAACCAGGAATGGATTTTACAAAAAGAGGCACACCAAGGAACGCAATACAGCAGCAAGAGGGATATTGTCCTAGGTGACATGAATATATGTGAGAGAATGAAAGATTACTGAAAGTGATAGTGCCATTCAGACGTCCAAGAAGGAAGGTGCCCATTTCCTGGGAGTCTGCCTAGAAAACCAGTTTTTCCACACATGCTTCTATGAACAAGTATTCATATGCACACATGGCAAGAGAATGAATATAAATCTCAAAGCATGATTCATTTGGTTGTTTATGTTCAAACATTGAGAAAATTAGTGAAGGTGATGCAATGCTCGGCACATGGCATGGACCATTTTGTAGCAGTGTCAGAAGCTGATAGGGTGGAAACGGGGCATGGAAGAAAAGGAAAGAAGGGAAAGAAACTAGTGTGAAAATAGGCAGACTGCAAGAACAAAAAGTTTTTGTTTGCATGTAAAAGCATTAGAAGATAAATTTCCCAATATAATGGGGGGTTGGGGAGAGAGAATATGGAAACTGCTTGGAACAGTGCAAAAAGAATTATGTTCCAGAATGCCAAGGAAAAGTATGTGAATGGGAAATATGAAAAGAAAATGCATGGCAAAATGGTGAAAGGAAAGAGATGATGGGTTAGAACAAAAGTCCATTTAAGGGAATTCAAAATACAAGGCTGGAAGGATGCATAATATACAGTATACAGAGAGAAAAAGATAATTGCAGAGAACATAATAAAAGTGCAAGGAATGGTTAAGATTTAAAAAGGAGAAAATGCAGCCTGCTTCTGATGTAAGTTGAAATTATCTTGGAAGGGAATGAAAGAGCGAAAGCACAGTTTCCAATAAAATAAATGGAATTAAAAATAAAAGCAATGAAATAATTTGTGATGGAACTGAAAGGAGGGTATGTTGAAAGTGATTTGTATGGGAACAATAGTGATATGTCAAAGCATGGAACCGAAATAAATACTATAACTGTTGGTTCCCAAGGAAAAAAATGGAAGGAAAGAAAATCATAAATGCAGTGAAAATGATGAAAACTTGTAATGCTCAGGAGCAGATGGTGTAACTGAAGAAATGTTAAAATATGGATGTGATTTTGCTTATGGAGCAGCTGTGCAATTTGTTTAACTTGTGTGAAGATAGTATCTGTGCCTGATGATTGGGGGGGGGGTTGTTATTGTTCTTTATACACTAGGAAAGTTAACAAAACTGTAAAAACTACAGGGGCATTTGTTTGTTGGAAAAGTGCTTGGCAGAATTATGGTTGAAAGTAATGCTGAACAAAATTCAGGAAGTCCCATCCAGGGAATGTGTAGCTCAGATTTTTGGTCTTCAGGAGATTAGTTTCAATTATACACTCACACACACAAGGAGACAAGGAATGCAAACTAAATGCAAACGGCTGAAAGGAGCTTGCCTGCATAGTTTTGCTTTTAATAGGAGTGCACAGAAAAATATTCAAAATCCAGTCCAGAGTTCTTGGAGCCAGGTCAGTGTTGTCAGTCCAGCGGTCAGATTTTCACAAGTAGAATCCATGCAAACATCATACAACAGCCATACATAAGATAGTTGATTCCAGTGAAGGATTGTGTATCAGGGCTGCCTCTTAAATCAAGCTGCAATCAGCTGTCTTTAATCAAGGGACTTCTTTGCTTGGCAAAGAGTCTCATAGAATGCCTTTGCTCGCCTCTGAGTCCTACTCTCCAGATGCTGTGACTGGGAGGTCTTATGTCATCATCATCTGAGTTCCAGCTTTCAGGTGGTGCCTGCGCCTGTGGTTCTTGGCTTTGTAACTCTTGAGGCTGCCACTTCACAGGTTCTGCTGGAGCAGCTTCTTCACATTCAGAGCCAGCATCTGAATCCTGATTCATGAAAATCATTCCTTTTTTGATTTGGAGCAAATATAGGATCAAATAAATAAGTTGTGTTATGGAATATTTTGCATGAATGTGTTGAAGAGAGAACCATGTGTTTTGCGGTAAAAGTGCTGGACTAGGAACAGGGAGTCTCAGGTTTTAATCCCCCTTACACATAGAAGCCAACTGGGAGACTTTGGGCCAAACTACCAGGCCCCAAGGAGCATCAACAACATGCAGAATTACTTCTAAGTATTTTCTTTATTGTGGGTGGCCTGCAGACAGAACCCTGCCAGACTAAAGCAACTATCTGCTTAACGAAAGTTACACTCTGTAAATTGCTAGGAGGGGCTGTTTTCCTGCCTATCAGATATTTCAATCTTCATTCTCCCTTTGCCCTCTGGAAGCAGCCCCATTCCCCTGGGACTCCAGGCTGCATTCTACCACATCTAATTTCAATGTCTCCTATACTAAGAAGTCATCAATTTGCCAACCTACACTGGTAGTTTAGGTCTATAACCTTAACCTTAAATGAAGAAGACTTCATTTTAGTGTGGATTGATTCAAACCAATTACAACAACAGCAATGACAGAGTTGAAGGTTGATTGTTGCATTTGATAAAACTAAAGTGGAATTAAAACATCAGTGATAATAAATGAAATGAATAGCCCTAGTGGCACAAGGCTTAGAATGCAGTAATGCAAGCTAACTCTGCTGGCTGCCAGCAGTTTGATCCCGACCACTCAAGGTTGACTCAGCCTTCCATCCTTCTGAGGTTGGTAGAATGAGGACCCAGATTATTGGGGGCAATATGCTAACTCTATAAAATACTTACAGAAATCTTTAAAGAACTGTGAAGCAGTATATGTGTAAATGCTATTGCTACTGCTAAATATTTATTGAATGGGTCAATATTGATTTCGGTAAGGACACTTTGTTATTCCATATATTAATAAATAAATATTTCATAAATGTACAATTAGAAGTTGAAAATTTAAATATACACGAGTTTTGAATGAAAACAGTGTTGTGTTGTTAGCTGAGAATCAAATAATTTGTAAAGAGTATTAGGTAAATTGTATAATACCGTGAGAATACAAATCCTTCCAAAGGAAACTGAGATAATTCAAGAAGAAATTGATGAAGCAAGAGGAAGATAAGGGTAATTTGCAATGATATGAAAATATGCAAAGATGGTGTTGATATAAACCACATCTAGTTTGATAGCCCTTTTTCTGCTTTTTATTTCTTTTATTACTTGATATTCACTTTCTTTCTAAAAAGGGACGTGGTGGCTCAGTGGTTAAGATGCTGAGCTTGTAGACCAGAAAGTCGGCATTTCAGCATTTCGAATCCCTAGTGCTGTGTAACGGAGTGAGCTCCCATTACTTGTTCTAACTTCTGCTAGCAGTTTGAAAGCATGTAAAAATGCAAGTAGAAAAATAGGAACCACCTTTGGTGGGAAGGTAACAGTGTTCCGTGCACCTTCGGTGTTTAGTCATGCTGGCCACATGACCACGGAGATATCTTTGGATAGCGCTGGCTCTTCGACTTTGAAACAGAGATTGAAACAGCCTCCTAGAGTCGGGAACAACTAGCACATATGTGCAAGGGGAACCTTTACCTTTATCTGGTTTGGAAATGTTAGCCTATCCAGGAAGAGACTTATGTGATATGTATGTAGTATATGTATGCATGAATATATGCAGTTTGTCAGATCATTTTATTTTTTTGTTAATGAAAATTTTGAAAAAAAAACTTTTACAAATATTTACTTCCCTCCCCCCACCCTCCCCCTCTTCCCCCCCCACAACTTCCCAGAACCAATACAGGGTATAAATCTTTAACAAAAAACATTCTAAAATGAACTTTAAAAAAAGTTAATATCATCTTTCATTTGAGCTTTAACTCCTCCTTGCTAGGCTTGAAAGAATGTCTAGCATTAACTACCCACCAATGATAAAAGTGAAGTTGGATTTCCAAGAATAATAGGCTGCATCCATAGTATTGGAAGTAGATCAATTTATAGAAAATGGAATGCAACCTGCTCATTGTTCCCAGTGTGTGTCAGCCTCACTAGATGAATAAACTCCACAGGAAAGCTAAAGCCACTTTTATTATATATCTCTCCTGTGTCTTATAACTTAGTAAATTACGGAGATTTTTATCCGATTCATCTCTGAATGTTATCTCACTGTTCTAGGTGTAAAAAAATGCTTAACCCCCTCTTGCCTTGAAAGCAGCTCCTGCATATCTCCATCAAACACATCATTCTTACTCTGTACAACTGAGTATCAACCAGAGGTGAAATCCACTTACCTTTGCCACTGGTTCAGTAGCATTGCAAGTGCTCATGCTCACTTTGCTTATACGCGCCTCTTTCATGCATGCACAGTACCTCCTGCACATGCACAGAGCATTGAAAAGGTAAGGTAAGTGAACAGCAAAGGGAGAAATCCGCTGTGCTGCGTGATTTATATTAGCTGGAAAGCAGGAAATCCTTGCACAGCTAATCATCAGAAAAACTGGTTCGCCCGGACTGGTTTCATTTATTTTACTGCCAGTTCAGGCAAACAAGCATCATTTTTACTACCGGTTTGGGCGAACCGGTCTGAATCAGTAGTATTTCACTCCTGGTATCAACCAGATTTACTGTCTTCCATAATCCATAACAAACATGGGAACATCAAGTCAAGAAATGCACAAAAAAGTTTTCTGAATGGATCTAAGGTAAGCACATGTTAAGACAAAATATATTTTTAAAAGCAAATATGCAGTCATAATCCAATCCAGTGAAAACCTTACTTGTGGTTCATGAAGAAGAAACCTTAAATTCACCTAAAGCCATAACTGGGTCATACTTTTATTAGGACTAATGAAATAAACATTTTAAAAATGTACATGCTTTTGGGTTCTCCACTATCAGGCTAACTCAGCTATGAATCCAGTCTCAAAGTTACACCTTTGCTCTGAAGAAGGGCTGATTCATGTTTATGCTTTATTGTATCTTGTTTAATAAAAATTATATTTACAATGTACCCTTACATGGGGAGGTTATATTAAAGATGTTTATATTGAATTGTGAATACTATTCATTTTAATGATAATATCTTGCCAACACAGTGTTCCATAGATGTAGAAAAAAAGAAAAAAGGCAGGGGATTAAACTAAATATTGTCATGGTAACAGTAAGAAAAAGAAATACTTCTAAAAGGATTTCCCATAAGTGAGAACAGTTCACATTCAGTAAGTAGCCTTCAATAAAAGTTGACATCTGTTATTCATTTGTTATTTCTTGGTTTCAAGAAAAGGCAGAAATAATTGGAAATAGTCAAGTGTTCTGGGAACATACTGAATGAAAGAGCTTTTAGACTTAGAGCTTCTTAAATTCTGGTCTGTTTATCCTCTCCCCAAAAACATTATGAACATACCTTCATTGTCCTTATTTTTCCTGAATGGGCTAGTTGCATAGTTGTCTTGAGTTACTTATTCTTCAGCAATAGAAGATCAAAGCAGATCTTTTTATGAAGGAAGCAGAATGAAGAAAAGGCTGCAATCAAGCACAAGTAGCACCTCTCTTTTTGAACTCCCAAATGTGCATGGAAAAAAAAGACAAGATAGAGGAGGTTTATGTTAATTTCTTATATTTCATGATGTTGACCTCTTCCATTCCTTGAATAGCTAGGCAAAATAACTCCAGCCTGAATCACTTCTTATTTGAAAGCAAAAGTACCTGTTAGATTTTGTGTGTTGGTACTTTAGTCATGTTTGCGAACACATTTTAAGGTGTGTGTATGCTTGTGCCTGTTCATGTGCATGTGTGTTCTGACCTAGGCTTCACAAAATCACGAAGCAGACTCCTTGTCCTGACAAAACCCCTTTTTTATTAAACTAATATGAATTCCTCTCATTCACATCCAACAAAGTCCCAGCAAATGGTCTTTCAAGGATGAATTTAGAACCACAGACCTTATCAGGCTTGGATAGCTGCCAGGCCGATATCTTCCAAACACAATGCTGTACAAGAAAATACTTGGCAAGGAGTCTCTGACAGTCGAACAAATCTTCACACTAATTAAACGAACAAGTCATCTCCTGCAAACTCCACTTCCCTTTTGTTCCTCTTTATTCTCTATGGGAGGGGCCATTCACTGTCCACCTGTTCCTTTATCCCGAGTCAGCCCTTGTTCCTTAAGTGTTCCCTTCTCCTGGCAGCTCTGCACATACACACATCGGAAACAGCTGTTCTTCTGACCCACTGATCTCTGACTCCAAAGGCAGTTGATAACTGTGGGATGGCCCTGGCCCCATCTCTGCCGCCAATGCAAACCACTCACCAGAGTCTTCCCCAGACTTCAGGACTAGCCCATATTCCTCCTCACTGTCTGAGTCTGCCACCAACTCCGCTGGTGATCTATTTTGGAGTTCTCTACAATTGTGAGCACTACATCCCAAAGCATTTGGAACAAAAGCTTTGAGCAGCATTATATCAGATTGTGATCCATGGTAAGAAAGCCACAGCAAAGATGAACAAATTCTTCATTTTCCTTAGACAAGGGATGAATGCCTCGTTCACTTGATCTTAGTCAAAAGGCCAAATATAGTTTATAAAATAAAGACAATTAACATCTTGATGCATTATTAAATTGCAGCATGATCTCAGTAGTCCAACAGCAAAAAAGCCCCTTGTCTGATTAGTAACAACATGCACATAGTATTTAATGAGCTTGTTGAGAGCTTAATTGTGCAAAGGACAATCTTGTGAGGAAGTGATTTGTATTTTTTTTAAAAAAGTTGAATAATAGCCACAGTTTTAGTTCAATTAGCTTGGCAATCAATTAGTGAAGGCCATCAGTGATGCTACAAAACCCTGCAGCTGAGCATTAATTATTCATTACTGTGTAAGCTTTCTATATATCATATGGAGGATTCAAATGCCAGAGATCAATAAATATAATGCATGCCGGTATAGTCAACTGAAAAGGTATTTTATGTACTGTTGGAATTAATGAGTCCATAGAAGCGATGATTTATTTTCTTCTAAAAGTGGTTGAGGCAAAGGTTAAACTACTGACAATTGCTGCTTCTGGACTTACACCCCAGGCTAGACCAGTAGCGCAAGCAGGATTTTCCATGTATATCTTTATGCAACACATGTATAGAGAATATCCTTCTAAAAATCCAATCAATATGAGATCCATCCAATCAATATCATCCTCAATTTGGTTGGGCTGCTTATCCCATCTCCCCAAACTGAAAAAAATGTTAACCAACAATCATTAGGACATCCTTTAGTAAATTTATAAAAGATTGTTTTATGCATTAATGTGCATGTGCTTTTTTTTTTTTTAGTTTTTACTGATCTTGAAAACTTGTACTTGACTAATGTCTTCCTGGCCAAATTATCACCAACTCTGATTCCATCACATTTGGTTTGTGTCGACCCTCACACAGTATCTTCAAAAACTAAAGGAAAAAGTATATTTTAATGCCATTTTAAATGGAAGGAAGTTTCCCTTATGAGCAGTGCTTATTGCAGAGTTAGCTACTGTACAATTCTGTAAATGGATCATTGTGGGGTTTTTTTATTACACAGATGTCTTTCCCAAAAGTATTGTGTTTTTTGTAAACATTTTTGGGGGGCTTGAAACATTAAAGAACATACATAGGATCCAACTTCATTTATATGTGCCAGTGATTGCAATTTGGCATCAGTCTCAAAGCCTAATCAAATGTATTATTCTCCCTTCTCCTCCAACATTTTAAACATTGGGCTTAAAAATGATGGGCTGTTACTGCTTTTGACCCTTTTCAACTGTGTTGAAATGCTGCAATATAGCCTTAGAATCCCATTACAAAGTTTTAATTTTAGTTTCATGGGATTAAGTTGAGCAATTTACAAGTTGCAGAAGGGGTCCGGCTGATTTCTGCCTATTCTCCATGCAACAATGCAAGGATAATCATGTGAATGCTTAACATTGACCCCTGATATTTGCTGAGATTTTGTTTCTGTGCACATGGGCCTCTGTTTATTTAGACAGGATGAAACAACATTAATAACCATAACGGTGTCACCTTTCTTCTCAGTGGACAGCTATCTGATTTTTCACAAAACCCCTGGACCCATTTTTGAAGCACTGGATATATTAAAGCAATAGCTTGGAAATGCAATGGTAGAAATGGCTTGAGTTAGCCGCCAATGCTACACGAACCCCATAGGCTCTCAAATCTTGCCTCGGAATGCTAGATCAGGGGTCGTGGCTGAGGAATTCTGGAAGTTGAAGTCCACAAGTCTTAAAGTTGCCAAGGTTGGATAGCCCTGTGCTAGATACTGATCCCATTCTGCAGGTAGAAATAGTATTGACTTTGTTTCTATTTCTTTCTTTTCTTTTTAGCTTTGCAATTAGTAATAAACCTTATGGGAATGGAAAAGAAGATTTGCCCAGAAGAAGTCGTGATGGGAAGGAAGTGAGGTATTACTTACATCTCTCTCTCTCTTCCTCTTTCCCTCTCTCTCTCTCTTATTGTATTTATCTTTCTCCTTTCATTTGAAAAATCCCACTTTAGGGCCATGTCAGTGAAAAGCAATTAAGGAATAGGTTGCAAAGTAAAAGTTCTGGTTCTAAGATAGCTTAAGCAGCCCCTCGATGGGGAATCAAACTTTCCCTTTGCAAATGCTTCTTTAACATATTTGAACCGAAGTGGGGATGACAGTTTTGCATTGTCCCAGAATTGTTTATTCTGCTTACAAAATCTGATCTGTTCATAAATTTTCGCCTAGAGGTATGGAAGTATTAGGAAGGTCTAATAGTTTCTGAATGTTCTCTGACATTGTCTCTGGGCTTCACATAGCCTCAGATTTCCTGCAGCTCCCCAGAGAGAGCATGGATTTTTCTACCATATTAACCCTTACAATACTTTTGGAAATCCTAGCATTAGTGCTTCTCTCCATTTCCTTTAACCAAAGAAAGCAAGGCAACAGAAATGATGATGGGTTATGTTCAAATGGAGTGGCTGAATGGAAGTGAGGATATGGCGTTTGTTTATTCATTGGTGAATCTTTTATCACCTAACAATGCTTAAAAGACAAGTACTGTTCTTGTTTTTTAATTGCTAAAGTCAAGAGAAGTCTAACTGATGACAGAAAGAGACTACTCTTTACTTGGAAAAGGGCAAGAAAAGTGATGATCAAGTTAAATTTAGACCGGGAAGGCAGTAATATGAGAACGCTGTTGGCATCTTTCCATTTTTCCCCCTGCTGAAATGCAGCGAAAGGTTGTTTGCACTACTGTTCAGAAGAGTGTGAAAAATCATTCAGCTGAGTTATCTTTAGTACTACCATCTGAAGACAGGCAAAAATCTTATGATTTTCACTGATCATTGCTTTATCTCAGGATAATTTATTAAGGATGTCCCTCAAATGAAAATAAAATTATTAATTAATGCCCATCTGTGTGTCAAAGCTGCCCATTTTGCCAGTTTGTGCTGATGTCATTTGTTCAAATCCAGGATGGATTATTTCTTTTTCATTTCTCGACATTTCTTACCTCCTATCAAATCATAAGATCATTATCACCCATAATGAAGGCAATTTTGCCTCACTACCATGAGGATAAGGTGGCAAATACAGGTAGTCCCCAAATTATGCTCATTGAGCCAAAAGTCATAAAGCAGGTCACCAAGTGACCAGACCCAATTTTGTGACCTTTTTTGTGGCAGTCATTAAGTGAATATGGTCATTATCAAGAGAATGATGCTATTATTTGCTATGGTATTAACCAGAAGTAAGCATTGGTATCCACCAAAAACATTGTAAATTGTAGTTATGTGATTCTGGGGTGAGGGACAGATCTCATTACTTTAAAACCAGTCCATAAGTAGCTTTTTCAGAGTCTGCCATAACTTTGAATGGTTATTAAGTGACTTATCAAAAGTGGAGGACTACCTGTGTTGTCTAATACAACTGTATTTCTTCTATAATTTCCAACTTTTAACCTTTCTCTTTTCTTTTTCTTTTCATTCTTTCTTTTCTTTAATTATTATTTTTATGAACTATGTAGAATTTTAGTTACGTATGCATATATGCTGATCAAAGACTGTAAGACAATTTACCTACTTACTTACCATCTCTAAACCGTGATTGGACCAGAATATTAACTATGAATCTTGAAACAGTGCAATTATATTATATTGGGTGGTCTAATTTCCAATTTCCAGAATTCCCTAGTCAGCATGGGCATTGTAATGCACCCATTTTAAAGTTGCTGAGGTTGGGAAACACCACTCTAGAGAAAAGCTCTGACTTCTAGTCTAAACTATTTCCTAGAGACTGTGGGATACAGTATGATGTGAATGTTAGCTTGAGCTTGTGTTAACTGATGTGGTAAGCAACAATATACAGAAGGAAAGTTTGCCTACTTTCATTAAACAAAGTAAAGAAGGTATGGCTATATCACTCAGAGTTTCTGTACTTTGACCTAAACAATACATGTGAAATTCAAGTTCTGCAGTGCAACGTATAGAAAAGTTCTGAAGGTCTCCATTATGTGGACATGTGTTTTTTTCAATGTGATATACATACTCAGAGCAGAGGTGGTATTCAGCAGGTTCTGATCAGTTCTGGAGAACTGGTAGTGGAAATTTTGAGTATTTTGGAGAACCGGTAAATACCACCTCTGACTGGCCCTGCCCACATCTATTCTCTGCCTACCGAGTCCCAGCTGATCGAGAGAAAATGGGGATTTTGCAGTATCCTTCCCCTGGAGTGGGGTGGGAATGGAGATTTTACAATATTCTTTCTCTGCCACACCCACCAAGCCACGCCCACCAAGTCACGCCCACAGGACCAGTAGTAAAAATTTTTGAATCCCACCACTAACTCAGAGGTAAGGTACAAAGACGTTACATTCAGTTTGTGCTCAATTACCGTAAACTTCCCTCTCTATTACCAATCTTTTACCCTTCCAAGTGTAAAGGAAGTAGAAGCTTTTGTTTCTTTGAGGTTAATATTGTGGTTGTACGGCAGCCCTATATGCAGAAGCCTTTTAGCATTTCATCACTCCCAACTGGCTGTTTTTCATTGCCCGTGGTTTATTGTTTAAGATCTTCAGGAAGATTAATCATCTGATGGCTCATGATTACAATACAGGATCTGAAAAGCTTAAACCAAATTCTTTCATTGTCACATATGAACACTGGAAAAGAAAAAGAATCTGAAATGCTCTTCACCAACCATAAAGCTTGAAACATGTTTAACCATTTCTGATATCATGTCATCTGTTGACTATGGCTTTAATCTGTCAAGCTTTTTTTTTGTTTGTTTGTAAGGATACAAGAAAACAGCTAATCCAACTAACAAGGGATATGGAAATTATGTTTTCTGTAAAACGTTCACAAGCCCTTATTAATTAGAAAGGGAACACAAGTACTCCTTAACTTACAACCACAACTGACGTCAACATTTTTATTGTTAAGCATGGAAACACATCTACTTTACAACCTTTTTTGGCATGGTTATTTAGTGAATCACTATAGTTGTTAAATGAATTTCGCTTCCCTCATTGACTTTGCTTGTCACAAACTCCCTACGAAGGACGCAAATGACAAACCAGAACTCTGGGACGTTGAAACCATTGGCCATTAAACAAATGGTTGTAAGTCAAGAACTACCTGTAGTCATCCATACTAAGGATAAGATCTTCTGATTTGTCTTCTGAAATGCATTATAAAGATGTATTGCTGCTTGTGACTTTTTTCTACAGTATTATTCTTACAATATTTTTTATTGGTTGTTTGATGTTGTTAACCTCTTTCTTTTTTCCTCTTTAGCTTGATCCTCCTGCTTTATCTTGAACATGCTGGCTCTTGGCTTGTGCAAAGCTACATTGGTAGAAGGAATTTTAAGTTAGCTCCTAATAACACGACCTTTCCAGTGCTTTGCAAAGCCCTAAAAAGTAATAGACCAAAACATTGCAAAAGAAAAGTAATTGTAATTACAATTTTTGGAGAGAACACACATACATAGATACATACACACACACACACACACACACGGGAAATAAATGAATATACACTTTTCCATAGAATATATAACTTCATTGTTACGGACTTTGTTTCTGTTTTTCATTCTAAAAATAATTTAAAAAGTTGTCTTTCCAATCTATGGGTGTCCTACAGTATCATAAAGTGCATTTTTAAAAATTTCTGCACTGCATAGGAAAAAACTACTGGCATAAACACTATGTTTGGTTCATACTTGGAAATCTCTTAATAGGATATGTAATGCAAAATGTATATTATTGTATGACTTGGACCTTTGCAAAGGAGTCAGGAATGACCATTTTATTGCACTTCATTAATTTTGAAGGAAGAAACGATTAATGCAAGTGATTTTTGGAAAATGGGTTTTTATCAGATTATTTACCCTGTATAGTGTTGCTCCTCTATCTATGTCTTGGACTGCAGCCCACCCTTACCAGATTTCCATGGAATTCACTTAAAATCCTCACTTCTAAATTAGGGCTAGGTCTTTAATCTTACAATGTTTATCTGTTTTCTACCAAAATCATCCCAGCCACCCTTTACAGCTTAGGTATGGAATAGCAATGTGAGAGAACACTTACATTCAGAATTAAGCTACAAAATTCCACAAGTATGTATTCAGTTATGATCCAAACCAGAAAGAAAACCAAGCATTATATACATACATACATGTATTATATGTATGTATGTATGTATGTGTGTGTGTGTATATATATATATATATATATATATATATATATATATATATATATATATATATATATATATATATATATATATATATATGAATAAAGAATAAAGTTTTAAAAAACTTCAAGTAGACATGAAGGTAAGACTGGGAAAAAGGTGAAGGGACTGTTTTGATCTCAAATTCATTCTGAGAGTCCTTGCATGAGTTGAAGTGCTCTCCATAATTCCTGAATCATCAGAAAATTATACATGCTCTCCCCGTTGCTGATCCCTATTGCTGATCTCTATCCTGCCTCTGTTGCTTCAGTTTCCAATTACTGCCATTGCTTGTCCTTTTTTCAAAGCCATCTGTAGTACATCCTGATGCATTTACAATGAACTCTTGCATCTGCCTTTGGATGTGTCAGAATAAGGATGGAAATACTACTTTATTAATAGCATTAGTAACTTAAACCCATTCCAGAACTTCCACAGTGACAAAATGAAGGCAACATCATGGAGACAATATCACAAAAAATATGTTGCTATGTTGCAGAAGACAGTAGAATCTTGGCATGCTCTATGCTATTGGGTTTCAAGCACTACTCCAAATAAGCTAGTGAATGTCCCAAAGGGATCCTCCTTTTGTCATGACTCAGTCCAAATTATTTGTGCAGGTAAAAGGTAAAGGTTCCCTCGCACATATGTGCTGGTCGTTCCCAACTCTAGGGGGTGGTGCTCATCTCCGTTTCAAAGCCGAAGAGCCAGCACTGTCTGAAGACATCTTCGTGGTCATGTGGCCAGCATGACTAAATGCCAAAGGCACATGGAACGCTGTTACCTTCCCACCAAAGTGGTTCCTATTTTTCTACAACATGCATTTTTATGTGTTTTCGAACTGTTAGGTTGGCAGAAGCTGGGACAAGTAACAGGAGCTCACTCCATTACACAGCACTCAGGATTCGAACCGCCAAACCGCCGATCTTTCTGATTGACAAGCTCAGGGTCTTAGTCACTGAGCCACTGCGTCCCATTTTTATTTTTATTAATTTATGTACATCATCAGTTATGTGACTTGGTTTGTTCAGTATTCAGTTTCACCCATTTTAGGGCTTGTAACTGAATTGTAACTGTTGTAACTTTGTACGAAGCTAGTTTATTAAGAGACAGGGATAGGGGAGGAATGAAGGATATTCAGCAGTTATTTTTCTCCAATAGTATTCTTTTCTTTCCTAAAGATATGCAATGTTAAATGTCTGTATTTAGTATAACTTGTTATGTTAAGGTAGACACACAAGCACCTCACTTCTGAAGACAGTGAAAGTTATGAACTGCATCAGAGATATTTATGTATTTATCACAGAAATAACGGAACGAAAATATAAAATTGGTTGAAAAGAATTGAGAGGAAAACCTTTTCTCTTTCATTTCTAATAGAAGAATAAGAAGAAATGAAATGGATTCAAAAACCGATTCTCTCATATTTTACCAATAAATATCTGCAGAGATGCTTGCTAATGCCTACAAGAAATGTTTACAATAAATCAAGACAGTTACTGTACACTCTAATATCCTTGACAATGTATATTTGAAGGACAACACATGAATTTTTTATCAGCAACTGGAAGTAAATTAATGATGAAATGCTAATAAATAAATTAATAATAGCATATAAGCAATAACATTTCATACTTTCACATACATTGTTTCTGATTTTAGCTTTTCATCTGTAAATAGGGCATGTGTAGGATTAAGCTTATTATAGTTAATGTGTTGTTGCATATTATTCTGATTTGTTTGATTCTTTTTTGATTTTATGAAACTTTTCTAAGTTTGTCAATGTTAGTTAAGAAGTCACTGAATTTTTTGTGGTTCTGCTTTGTTTACATATCTTCATATAAGTGGATAGGTCTCAGTGATGTGAACTTTGCTTCTTACATTTGGGCATATAATGGCAAGTTTAGCATCTTAATATGGACACAATGGCAAGGATGGGAGAATAATGGCAGTCATTCCTTATATTCTCTGTTTTTTAAATGTAAATTTAAGATATTGTAAGCAGTTTGGTTTATATCCTGTTTTTAATCTGATCTATCTTGAACATGTAGAAAACATACTGAACACGAATGGCAGTTTTCTGCATATCTACCTGGACATGAGAAAGGCTGACATCCTTTTATTATGATAATATATATAAAAAGAAAACCAATATATATGCAAAGTTTTCCCTGGGACAGATTTCTTGTACAGGCATATCTCTTTGCTAGAATTAATCTCTATAAAATCTGTATCTTTTTCACAAGTATGCAGCGATAAATCTACAGTTAATCTTCAATTTACGACCACAACTAGCCCAAAATTTATGTTGTTAAGTGATACTTTTATTAAGTCAGTTTTGCCCCATTTTAGGACTTTTCTTGGCACAATTTTTAAGTGAATCACTGCAAGTTGTTAAATTAGTAATGTGGTTAAGTGAAACTGGTTTCCCCCTTGACTTTGGTATCAGAAGGTCACAAAAGGCGATCACATGGCTCCAGGACACTGCAACCGTCATAAATGTGAGTCATTTGTCAAGCATCCAAATTTTGATCCCATGACCATGGAGATGCTACAATGGTCGTAGGTGTGAAAAATGGCCATTAGTCACTTTTTTCAGTGCCGCTGTAACTTTGAAGAGTCACTAAATGAACTATTGTAAGTGAAGGATTACCTGTATTTGACTAAATTTTTCCATCAAAGTTTAAAAAGTTGAAATATGAATTCTAATTGCTATGTGCAGTTTCCCACTTGTGCCTAACAAACATGTGTCGTATGTAATTTTTGACCATGAATTGCCTTTCAAAATTCTGAGACAAACAAAATCTGAAGAGTAGCTGCTCTCTTCCTATATTAGCCTATATTACATATATGTCATTAGGTTAATTGCTTAAACATATGGATTAGTTAAAATTCTCTATCATGCCTAGTTAACTTCCTATATCTGGTTTCAGGCTGCACACACATATTTTGCTTCCTATGGCAATGTATAAAAATAGAGATGGTGAGCACTGATCATTGTGAAAGTTTCTTGAAAGTAGCAAGAGCTTGAAGTTTTATTTAGTATTTTCAATAGTTCAGAATAGAAATATAAAATAATCTGGCTGGACCTGAGTGTTTGCATTGCACACTGCCATGTATGAACTCTAGCGTAAGTCCACTCATATCCATCTCTCCTCAAATGAAACTTTGCAGATATAAATAAAATTCTGAAAAGAATCTCTGAAGATTCTCAATCATCCAGGTCATACTTGTATCAAAAGCGGTTTTTATTTTTGAAAAGGCAACTGGGGTGATTTTTTTAAAGGAAGAAGACGAAAAAGATGTTTTGTTTCTTATCCTGGAAAATTTATCAGCTTCATCATGCTATCCAATATAGCTAATGAAGCTTCCAGGATAGGAAGCGAAAGAACTTTTTCTTCATCTTCCCTAAGAAAAATAGGCCCAGTTGCCTTTTCAAAAATAAAAACCGCTTTTAATACTTTGAAAGAAAGATACAGTAGGCTATAACAGTAATAGTGCTTTAAAATAAGCTTTACAAATAAAATAAAATAAGCACATTAGGGGAATGTGCATTTCAAAAAGCCTACATTACATGGTAAAAAAATTATTGGTCAATGAAAACAAAATGACCTGATTTTCCCGCAGTTCATTGATAAGGTTATGGTTCCCTCGCACATATGTGCTAGTCATTCCTGACTCTAGGGGGCAGTACTCATTTCTGTTTCAAAGCTGAAGAGCCAGCGCTGTCTGAAGAAGTCTCCGTGGTCATGTAGCCGGCATGACTAAATGCTGAGGGTGCATGGAACACTGTTTCTTTCCCACCAAAGTGGTCCCTATTTTTCTACTTGCATTTTTACATGCTTTTGAATTGCTAGGTTGGTAGAAGCTGGGACAAGTAATAGGAGCTCCCTCCATTACATGATGCTAGGGATTTGAACCGCAGAACCAGGGGTGAAATTCAGCAAGTTCTGACAGGTTTTGGAGAACCAGTGTTTGGATAAGAAGAAGAAGAAGAAGAAGAAGAAGAAGAAGAAGAAGAAGAAGAAGAAGAAGAAGAAGAAGAGGAGGAGGAGGAGGAGGAGGAGGAGGAGGAGGAGGAGGAGGAGGAGGAGGAGGAGGAGGAGGAAGAAGTAGTAGTAGTAGTAGTAATAGTAGTAGTAGTAGTAGTAGTAGTAGTAGTAGTAGTTTGAGTAGTTTGGAGAAACGGCAAATACCATCTCTGGCTGGTCCCAGAGTGGGGTGGAAATGGAGATTTTGCAATAACCTTCCCCTGCCACACCAACCAAGCCATGCCCACAGAACCGGTAGTAAAAAAAGATTGAATTTCACTACTGCGCTGAACTGCCAACTTTTCTGATCAACAAGCTCAGCATCTTAGCCACTGAGCCACCACATCCCTTCTTAGTTCATTGATAGAAACATCTATATAAAGTAAGGAAAATTCATAGGAGACTCTTGCTATGGATTTCTTCTAATCCCTTAAAATAAAATTCAATAAAATCCATGTAACCAAATTTTTTGGGGGGTGGGGAGAACCAAGTAATCAGCAGATGAAAAAATTATCCTGTGAAATTATTCCTGTCTCAGAACATGTGTGACAGAGGCAAAAAATAATATCTTCCATTGTTTTCCTTAGCTTCTAAAAGGCCTGAGATGTTCTCCAGAACTAGCAGTGCCTAGCCTTGAAGGAGGTGGTACTACTACTACTACTACTACTACTATTACTACTACTACTACCACCTCCTCCTCCTCCTCCTCCTTCTCCTCTTCCTCCTCCTCCTCCTCCTCCTCCTCCTCCTCCTGTTCTTCTTCTTCTTCTTCTTCTTCTTCTTCTTCTTCTTCTTCTTCTCCAAACACAGGATAGTCAACAAAAATTATTGGTGGGCTTCTTTCAATAATCGAGGTCTATAATCATCAGAGCAAAGACTGTCATCAAATGTATTAAGAATTAACTATTTGCTTTCATTCAATTGTAATTACTGCCATAGTTGAACTTGCATTTGTGAAATAGTTTTATGGTTGCAAAAACAAAACAAAGCTAAATCAAAGATGAGCTTAGAGCTGGAGCCAAAGAACCTTGCCAAGCAGGAAGAGAGTGGTCTCCCTGGTAATATTTAGACTTACTTTCAGATCCAAGTGCTTTGAATTAAAGCTTTCCCAGCATTTCAGTTGCACTATTAGCTCTTTAATGAATGGGGAATTACAGTTAAATCTAACCCATATAATAACTAGGAGAAAAGAATAACTAGATAATGGCTTGCTATTTTATAACCTATTAAGTTGTCTTAATTTTATATTCATCTTTTTAACATGCCTTATTTATATATAAAAATTCTATTCACATGATAATATGTACATTTCAATGTAAAAAAATGACCCCAAAGAAAAGAAAAGGAAAAGAAAAGATCAGCAATATGTAAAATTCTAAATGGTTATTATTGTTTTCTGAAAAAGGAAACGTTACATATTGGAATTAGTTATTAGATTGTTTGGGATCTGCTGTCTGAAAGGTTAATTATCTGAATTCAGGTGTTATGTATTTGTTATAAGCAAGCATTCCTGGAAAAACTGATATTCTTACCATATTGATTCAAATTAATATGCAATTTTTTTTACGATTCTCCTATTAGTGTAAAATTGTAATTCTACAATGCGTAGAAAGGCATCTCAACTGATATTAGACTTTTCTAATATTTTCTAATTTTCATATTTAAATGTTTCCCTCTTGGAGAGGAATATTATGCTAGAATCCTGTTCCCTATGCCCTATAATCCCTCTGATTAGTTTTTTCCAGGTAGTGAACATCATATTGGAAAGAGAGAAGGGTATGGTGAGAACTGACCAAAGGGGTATTCTAAAAGAGGAGTAGCTTGCAATTATTAGATTTGGAAATGAATCTAATATTTACCAGAGCTGGTATGCATTTATTCCTTTCCATTGGAAAGGCTAATACTGGCATTTCTGGGCACAAAGCACTGTATGTGCTGCTTGGGAAATTCTGGGATATACATCTTAAAATTGCTGGGATTACACTACTTTAGTCTAGTAATCCTGTGAAATGGAAGGAAAGCAAAATGCCAAATTTCTAGCATTCAGGAATACTCACTGAGGCCAGCTATTATTGCCTACCTTTCTTCCTTTTATAAACTACTCTATAATCAGACCTCTCAGAACAGCACACTTAATAAAAAGAAAATAAAAGCCTAATAATTAATTAATAATAAAAAGTTAAAAACAAGAATAAAAGCAAGCAAATCTGGAAAATTAAATAGGCAAGCAGAAAAAATAATTTTAGGACCTTATTTATTTAGGCTAGCAAATATTTAAAAACCACCTTTTTTTAAAAAAAAAAAAAGAGAGAGAACTTACATTTTAAATCTTAAAATGTCCCACAAAATGAAATCATTTTACCATTTACTGAAAAAAATTACAACAAAATGGCCTATCTAGAGAGAATATTCCACAATTTAAGAGCCAGCACACAAACAAAATGCAGCTGTATAGTGCTAAATCTCATAGATATTTTTTATGTAGGTGGCACAAACCAGAGTAAAGCATAAAATGTAATTCTGAAGACATAAACAGGAATTTGCTTGATAGAATTCTTTTTTTAATTACTGAGGCTTATAATGAAAGATTTTATACTTTCCACTTAAAACTTGAACTTAAAAAAAACAACAAGCGAATGATTAAATATTTGATGTATTTTAGATAGTTAATATATCCCTCTCAAATGAATTATCTTGTGCTGGGTGTGAGTAAATCTGTCAGCCAGGGTTATATTCTAGTTTCCATTAAAACAACAAGAGCAATACAGCTTTTGCATGTATGTTCTTTAATATGATGCATTTTTGTCCATTGTTTCACAAATAATGGCATAGGAATATGTTATCTTTGTTTTTTTCCAATCTATATACAGTATTTAAAATTCTTGAATGATAGATGAAACAAGAAGGGTTCTGCAAGCATCACTTTCCACTTTTTTTGTGGGACAAATTTCCTTTTTCTCCTTTTACAACTTCCAGCTGCTCTAAAACAAATTGGCCAGCTATCCTGACAATCACGCCATCCCCTCAGAACACTGCAGTTACGCAGCCTCAATAACCAACCCAAACTGTCTCCTTTCTTTCTGAATAATTAATGTTTTATTATTGAAGTTAATAGCAGTTACTATCAGGAGGAATAGAAAAACATTTCTGCTAGTGGCCCTCGCACTGTTGTTCATGTTCTGCTGTTGCTAGGCAACCAAATGTCACTACTGATGTCTCACAAGGATCTGATTTCAGAGTAGGACAGAGAAGAGCAGATATTGAAGCAGGCACAAATGCAATTCATAGAAAGGTCAACATGTCTGTTTTCGGACACTATCAGTAAAAAAAATTCTCCTTGTTATGTTAAGGCTATTTCTTCTTTATCCCCAAGATAACCTGCCACAGTCATAGTTAAGGGGAAGCAGCTCTCCTTTCTTAAATGTTGCTTCTATTTTCCAGAAATAGCCTACTGGAGACCTATCGCTGGCAAGTGAAAATCTACAATGCCAGATTTAGTATGGTTTTCTGAAATAGATTGAGAGGTCCACACTACCTGGGGCCAGTGGCGGATTAAGGCTCACTCGTGCCCTAAACACTGGCAAATATTGGTGCCCCCACTCCTTTGTGCATACTGTACAAATCTTCATTGTTTTTTTTCTTTCTCAGTTTTGTGGTGCCCCCTTTGGGCCTGGTGCCCTAAGCATGTGCTTAGTCTGCTTAATAGTTAATACACCACTGCCTGGAGCTGAAGTGATGTGACTGTGATGCCCAGATCTGTCCTCTGTTAAAACGATGAGATGCCAGAATTGTTTCCCCCCTTTCTAGAGAATAAAGGACAATGTTTTGTTTTGCCTTTTCTTCATGTTGTAATTAATTTCCATCAATGGAACAATGCATGCAGATTAGCTTCCGTATGTACAAGGAGGCACGTGCAAGGATGAGTTTAAAGGATAATAATTATCTGAGTTGCTTCTTATATTCCATAATATCCCAGTTGAAGTTCAACTGTTTGATGTGATCTTGATTGAACCTCAAAAACCCCCAGTCAATAGAATCATTAGTGCCAAGGGTGACACAGAGATTGCAGTGACTGCACATTGGTAGGGCAGCTACCTGGGTAGAGCCTACACCTTTCATATTGTAAGGCATTACAGTTGTATTTGGGAGGAGAATTAGAAGGTGCTAGCCAAACTCCATTTTTGAAGACTTGCGGAATGGTAGACGTAGGCACCTAATTCAGATACTGGCAGTTCTCAACTTACAGCCACAATTGAGCCCAACCGTTCCATTGATAAGCAAGACAGATAAGTGATTTTTGCCCCATTTTACAACCTTTCTTGCCACAGTTCTTAAGTGAATCACTGCAGTTGTTAAGTCAGTAACATAGTTAAGTTAATCCGGCTTTTCCATTGTCTTTTCTTGTCAGAAGTTTTCAAAAGGTGATCCCATGACCCCAGGACACTGTAACTGTCATAAATGCAACCATCATAAATGGCCAAGCATCCAAATTTTGATCATATGACCATTGGAATGCAATGGTCATAAGTATAAAAGGTCATAAGTCACTTTTTGCAGTGCCATTGTGACTTCAAAGAAAAGAAGGATTGGGAGGACATGATAGCAGTATTCCAGTATTTGAGAGGCTGCCACAAAGAGGAAGGGATCAAGCTATTCTCCAAAGTACCAGAGGGCAGGACAAAAAACAATGGACAGAAACTAATCAAGGTGAAAAGCAACCTGGAATTAAGGAGAAACTTCCTAACAGCGAGGACCAATTAACCTGTGGAACAACTTGCCACCAGACATTGTGGTTGCTTCATCACTGGAGGTTTTAAAGAAGAGACTGGACAGTCACTTGTCTGAAATGGGATAGAATCACCTGCTTGAGCAGGGGTCTGGACTAGAAGACCTCCAAGGTCCCTTCCAGCTCTATTCTGATTCTGAATGATTGTAAGTCAAGGACTACCTGTATTTACTTTAGATTGTGTGTACTAAAGAGATCTGAAAAAGAATTAAGATGCACTATTTGTGCTTTAGAATATTAGAAGTCACCTTGTTGTTTGCTTAATGTACCTCTTGAAAAGAAAAAAGATTTTCCCCCACCCGGGTGTCTTCCCCTCCTTAAATCTCCATTAATGCATATAATTTGACTTCTTACTTAGCTGTTTATCCCACCACCCTCTGTATGGCTCTAAGGAAGTGCTTCTTCCCCAAGCCTGTTTCTACAAGTATATTCTGTTCCTCCATCCATTTCTGCCACTCAAAATCCTCTTATCAAGAAGCTGCAATGCTCAAAGCTTTAAAACATTTATGTCTGTCAGCACATGGAAACTGAAGTTGTTCCAAAGAATCATCAGAAATGCCATAAAAAGTAAAATAGGAAATTCTTAAATAATATTAAAATGACACCTCCTAGAGTATGGAACGGAAATCAGGAGATAGAGGCCACAATATATTTGGCCAGATTTGCCTAAACCTCACTATAAGTTAATTTTACAGTAAGTCAAGTCAGCATATGTGAGAGTAAATTAAGAAGAGATAAATAATTCAAAAGATGAATAATAATAATAATAATAATAATAATAATAATAATAATAATAATAATAATTTGACTCACTGCCACATAGTTGGATCATAAAATGCTTAGAAACAACTGGCATTAGCAAAAATATTACATCCTTTACTGAAAAGGCGATGAAACAATGGAGAACTGAGTTGGCAGTAGGGAATGAGATCTATGGAATGGTTAATATCAAGCGAGGAATTTTCCAGGGTGATTCACTTTCACCTCTTCTCTTCATCATCGCAATGATCCCACTATCAGTAATCTTAAAAAAAATGAAATTAGGCTACCAAACAGCCAAAGAAGCTGAAAAAATTTCACATTTACTATATATGGATGATTTGAAACTCTATGGAAAGTCAGAAATAGAAATCCAATCATTGACAAACACAGTCCGAGTATTCAGCACCGATATTTCAATGCAGTTTGGCATGGAAAAATGCGCCACTGTATCCATAAAAAGGGGCAAAATCACTGCATGTGAGGGAATTGAAATGCCCAATGGCCAATTAATTAAATGCAAAGAAAATGAAGCCTACAAATACTTAGGCATTCTGCAGTTGGATAACATCAAGCATGGAGAAGTAAAAACTATTGTCAGGCGAGAGTACACCAACAGAGTTAGGAAAATTTTAAAATCTAAATTGAATGGTGGAAATACAATCAAGGCCATAAATACCTGGGCAATACCAGTTATAAGATACACAGCTGGTATAGTTAACTGGACACAAGCTGATTTGGACCTTTTGGACCGAAAAACCAGGAAACTAATGACAATGCACTACAGTTTACATCCACGTGGTGATACTGATAGACTATACCTGCCCCGAAAATCAGGTGGCAGAGGATTATTACAAGTGAAGCAAACAGTTGAAGAAGAAAAACATGGACTGGCTGATTATTTAAAAGAAAGTCAAGAACATCTATTAATCGAAGTAAAGAACAAAAATCTACTGAAGGCCCAACAGACGAAACAAGAATACAGAAAAGATGTGATAAAATCAAGAATGGAGAGTTGGCAGAACAAAGCACTGCATGGCCAATTTCTGGAAAAAATAAAAGATAAAGTGGACAGTGAACAAACTTGGTTATGGTTAACAACAGGTACATTAAAGAAAGAAACAGAGTCACTAATCCTGGCTGCACAAGAACAAGCTATCCGCACAAATGCCATTAAGGCCAAAATCGAAAAATCCTCTGATGATGCCAAATGCAGACTTTGCAAAGAAGCTGATGAAACTGTTGATCACATACTCAGCTGCTGTAAAAAAATCACGCAGACTGATTATAAATTGCGGCACAATTCAGTAGCACAAATGATCTATTGGAATTTGTGCAAAAATTATAATATTAAAACAGCAACAAACTGGTGGGAACATCAGCCTGAAAAAGTCACCGAAAATCAGATGGTCAAGATCTTGTGGGATTTCCGTATACAAACCGACAAAATACTGGCGCATAATACACCAGACATCACACTGGTTGAGAAAAATAAGGTCACAATCATAGACATCGCAATACCAGGTGATAGCAGGGTCGCCGAGAAGGAACATGAAAAAATCGCAAGATACCAGGACTTAAAAATCGAAATTCAACGACTATGGCACAAACCAGCAGTGATAATTCCAGTGGTAATTGGCACACTGGGTGCTATTCCAAAAGCACTGGAATTACATTTAAAACAGTTAAAAATTGACAAAATCACCATCAGTCAAATGCAAAAAGCCGCACTGCTTGGATCTGCACGCATATTACGAAAATACGTTACGACGTCCTAGGCCCCTGGGTGGGGCCCGACCAGTAACCAATGCCAAATCCGGCGAAACAACTGGCCGCTGTGATACAATTGTATAATAATAATAATAATAAAGCACTGCATGGCCAATTTCTGGAAAAAATAAAAGATAAAGTGGACAGTGAACAAACTTGGTTATGGTTAACAACAGGTACATTAAAGAAAGAAACAGAGTCACTAATCCTGGCTGCACAAGAACAAGCTATCCGCACAAATGCCATTAAGGCCAAAATCGAAAAATCCTCTGATGATGCCAAATGCAGACTTTGCAAAGAAGCTGATGAAACTGTTGATCACATACTCAGCTGCTGTAAAAAAATCACGCAGACTGATTATAAATTGCGGCACAATTCAGTAGCACAAATGATCCATTGGAATTTGTGCAAAAATTATAATATTAAAACAGCAACAAACTGGTGGGAACATCAGCCTGAAAAAGTCACCGAAAATCAGATGGTCAAGATCTTGTGGGATTTCCGTATACAAACCGACAAAATACTGGCGCATAATACACCAGACATCACACTGGTTGAGAAAAATAAGGTCACAATCATAGACATCGCAATACCAGGTGATAGCAGGGTCGCCGAGAAGGAACATGAAAAAATCGCAAGATACCAGGACTTAAAAATCGAAATTCAACGACTATGGCACAAACCAGCAGTGATAATTCCAGTGGTAATTGGCACACTGGGTGCTATTCCAAAAGCACTGGAATTACATTTAAAACAGTTAAAAATTGACAAAATCACCATCAGTCAAATGCAAAAAGCCGCACTGCTTGGATCTGCACGCATATTACGAAAATACGTTACGACGTCCTAGGCCCCTGGGTGGGGCCCGACCAGTAACCAATGCCAAATCCGGCGAAACAACTGGCCGCTGTGATACAATTGTATAATAATAATAATAATAAAGCACTGCATGGCCAATTTCTGGAAAAAATAAAAGATAAAGTGGACAGTGAACAAACTTGGTTATGGTTAACAACAGGTACATTAAAGAAAGAAACAGAGTCACTAATCCTGGCTGCGCAAGAACAAGCTATCCACACAAATGCCATCAAGGCCAAAATCGAAAAATCCTCTGATGATGCCAAATGCAGACTTTGCAAAGAAGCTGATGAAACTGTTGATTACATACTCAGCTGCTGTAAAAAAATCGCACAGACTGATTATAAATTGCGGCACAATTCAGTAGCACAAATGATCCATTGGAATTTGTGCAAAAATTATAATATTAAAACAGCAACAAACTGGTGGGAACATCAGCCTGAAAAAGTCACTGAAAATCAGATGGTCAAGATCTTGTGGGATTTCCGTATACAAACCGACAAAATACTGGCGCATAATAATACTCCAGACATCACACTGGTTGAGAAAAATAAGGTCACAATCATAGACATCGCTATACCAGGTGATAGCAGGGTCGCCGAGAAGGAACATGAAAAAATCACAAGATACCAGGACTTAAAAATCGAAATTCAGCGACTATGGCACAAACCAGCAGTGATAATTCCAGTGGTAATTGGCACACTGGGTGCTATACCAAAAGCACTGGAATTACATTTAAAACAGTTAAAAATTGACAAAATCACTATCAGTCAAATGCAAAAAGCCGCACTGCTTGCATCTGCACGCATATTACGAAAATACGTTACGACGTCCTAGGCCCCTGGGTGGGGTCCGACTAGTAACCAATGCCAAATCCGGCGAAACAACTGGCCGCTGTGATACAATTGTATAATAATAATAATAATAATAATGAAAACCACCATCACAAAAACAAAATGTACTTTTCTAGTTAGTTTCAATATTTGCAAAAATCTCTATATTTGCTTCTTCCTTCATTCTAATATTTATGGTTTGTTGGCTTCACTTGTTCCCTTCTCCTCCTTCTCTTCCTCCATCTTCTTGCCCTGCTTAGTTTTAGAAGAAATTTGGTTTCGCTTAAAGGTAAGGTAAAGTTTTCCCTTGCACATATGTGCTAGTCATTCCCGACTCTAGGGGGCAGTGCACATCTCCATTTCAAAGCTGGAGCCAGCGCTGTCCAAAGACGTCTCCATAGTTATGTGGCCAGCATCACTAAATGCCAAAGGCAGACGAAACACTGTTACCTTCCCACCAAAGGTGGTCCCTATTTTTCTACTTGCATTTTTTATGTCCTTTCGAACTGTTAGGTTGGCAGAAGCTGAGACAAGTAACAGGAACTCACTCCGTTGCGGCACTAGGGATTTGAACCCCCAAACTGCCAACCTTTCTGATTGACAAGCTCAGCGTCTTAGCCACTGAGCCACCATGTCCCTTGGTTGGTTTAGCTTATTTTGCACTAAACACTGTTGTTACAATGAAGCCGATCAATACAGTATATGATCCCACAAAAGTTTTGGTTTTTTCAGCCAGGCTGTCACAGAGGAAAATGTGCAACTTGTAACCGGCCCAAGGTCACCCAATTAGCTTCCATACCTGATGGAGAATTAAAACCCAGGAACGCCACTACTGGGTCAGCTCTTTCTGATCTGTAATTATTCAGAAGAGTTGAAGTTTATAATTGTTGCCATTTTCCTAACTCAATTGTATAACTAATTTTTTTTGCCCATGCTATTAGAAGAGGTTCTTCTAATCTGATTCGTAACAAGTAACTATATAATTTCTTAATCATTCTTTCTTCTGTTCCCATGAGTATCTTACCCAGTCCTGAGCTTCCCAAATTAAAACGATACTCTCTCTTATTTTGATTGTATTTGCAATTGTGTAAATCAACCTATATCAATCTCTTGTTCTTCTAATTCTTGTTTTTGTTTTAATTCTCCCCTTTCTGATACAATGTCTTTATATCTAATAATATTTCTCATACTACTAATATTCGGGTGTGTCAATGCTTCCTTTGTTGAAAGCCACATTGGTATTTCCAAGTAGTGTTTTTCTTTCACTTTTTCCCAAGCTGTTAATACTCCATTTCTTACATAATGCCTCTGAAAATAACCATGTGTCTTATTTTTCCCATACCATAAAACTATGTGCCAACCTAATTGTAAGTCATGTCCCTCCAAAGCCAATAACCTTGTATTTTTCAATAGAATCTATTCTTTCATGCAAGTTAATACTACCACCTGGTAATATAGTTCCCAGTTTGGTAATCCAAATCCACCTCTAGTTCTTGAATCTTGCAGCATTTTTATGTTAATTCTTGCTTTTTTCCCTTGCCATATATATTTCCAGACTATTTTATTCAAATTTTCAAAGTATTTTTTCTCTAGCTTTATTGGTATTATTTGAAATAGAAACAAAATTCTTTATACTACTTTCTGGTAGTATATTCATCTGTATTACTGCTATTCTTCCCATGAATGATAATTGTAAATTTTTCCACATCTACCGTATTTTTTGGAGTATAAGATGCACCTTTTTTTCTCAAAAAAAGAGGCTGAAAATCTGGGTGCGTCTTATACATCGAATACAGCATTTTTGGCCTCCCACCCCTTCACCAAAATGGCTGTGCATAGCCTTAGGGAGGCTTTCAGAAAGCTCCTGGGAGCTGGGGAAGGCAGAAATGAGCAAAAAACGGGCAGTTTTTTTGCCCCCCCCAGCCCCCAGCAGCATGCTATAAGCCACCATAAGGCTATGCATGCAATTTTTTTGACCAAAAATGGGCCCGTTTTTGTGAAAAACGGGCCATTTTTGGGAGGTTTGCAGAGTGCAAAAACTTTTTTTTCCCTTTTGCAAAGCTCTTTAACTGATTGATGAGAATTACATTGATCAAGTCCTGTGCCAGAAGAAACAAAGTCTTAGGTGCTGCAGATTGTCAGCGATTTCCTTCTCCAGCACATGGATAAATACACATGGAAACATCTATCTACCTACTTACTGTCTCTCCTTCCCTCCCTCCCTCCCTCCCTACTCTCTCACTCTCTCTCTCTCCCTACCTATTCTCTCTCTCTCTTCATACCTATCTACTGTATTTCTCTCTCTATTTCTCTCTCTCTATCCCTCTACCTACCTATCAACCTACCTACTTTTTCTCTCTCCCTATCTACTGTATTTTCTCTCTCTCTATCTCTTTCTATTTCTTTTTCTCTATCCCTCTACCTACCTCCAAAAATACAATATTTCAATTTGTTTTCTCAGCTTATAATAATTATCTTCCTTAATAATTACACATATTGAGGGCAATTGGAGGCCCAAATATTTCACTTTTTTCACTATTTGAATATCCAATTTTCCCTCTTTTCTGTTTTTCTATTACATTTTTCACAATAATTTTTGTTTTATCTTTGTTTATTTCCAATTCTGCTACTTCTCCATATTCCTCTATTTGTCGGATCCTCCATAATAAACACTTAATCATTTGAAAATGCTTGTAATTTGTATTCTTCTTTTTTTAATTCTCATTCCTTTTATTTCTTTATTCTGTCTTACCTCTCCATTCAAAATCTCTAACGTCAATATGAATAGTAGTGGAGATAATGGGCATCCTTGTCTAGTTCCCTTCCTAATAGCCACTTTTTCTGTCAAGTCACCATTTACAATCACCTTTGCTGATTGATTATTGTAGATAATTTTAACCATCTTTATAAACCCCTAACCAAAGCTGTATTATCATAAATTGCCAGTTCACCTTATCAAAGGCCTTCTGTGTGTCCAACAATAGTAACATCATTTCCTTCTCTGGATTAGCTTCATAATACTCTAAGGTGTTCAATGCAATGCGCATATTGTCTCTGATCTGTCTCTTGGGTAAAAAAATATTTATTTATTTATTTAATTTTATTTAATTAGCTTGTATGCCGCCCACTCTCGGAAGACTCAGGGCAGCTTACAACTAAAAAGGGAAGGGGGGGATATAAAAAATAAAAAACAACAATTAAAAATTCAACAACATTCGTAATTTAGGATCGGGCTGGATGATTCAACATCCCCAGGCCTGCCGGAACAGCCAGGTCTTGGTCGCTTTGCGGAAGGCTGGAAGGGTAGTAAGGGTCCGGATCTCAATGGGGAGATCGTTCCATAGGGCCGGAGAAGCTACAGAGAAGGGCCTCCCCCGGGGGGTCGCCAGCCGACATTGACCGGCAGATGGAATCCGAAATCCATCTGTATGTATGAATTCATTTAAGAGTTTCTTCATTTACTGCCATTATTGATGCAAAAAATTTATAATCCACATTTAATAATGAAATTGGTCTATAGTTCTTTATTTGCTGTAAGTCTGACTCTTCTTTTGGTATAAGAGTTATATACGCCTCAGTCCATGAATCCGGGATCTTTGCCTCTAATAACAACTGATTAAATAGTTCCAGCATTACATTGCTTAGTACATCTTGTAGTGTTTTATACAATTCTGCTGGTAATCCATCTGGTCCTGGTGTTTTCTCCTTCTTCTGCCTTTTGATTCCCTCCATTAATTCCACCATTGTTATTCTTTCCTCTAACGCCTTTTTGACTTTTTCTGGAATCTTAGGTTATGGGAAAGGAATTATAAATTAACTATGTCAACAGCATATAAAGAAAATCTGTATAAAATATTTTATAGATGGCACATGCCACCTGAAAGATTAGCAAATATGTTTAAAGATGAATCAGAGAAATCTTGGAAATGTCATCAACTTCTGGGATTGTACTATCATATGTGATGGACATGTGTTAAGCAAGGAATTATTGGGTTAAAATAAGAACGTGGCTAGAGAAAATGTTACACTGAAGCATGGAGTTAAAACCAGAGACATTTTTATTGGGTATCTTACCAGAGAAATATAACAAAGAAGATACATGTTTGACTATACATGTAAGAACAGCAGTGAGAATTGTATTTGCACAAAACTGGAAAGCAGGCAAGATCCCTTTGGAAGGAGAGATAATAAAAAAAGTTTTGGACTGTGCAGAAATGAATAGGTTAACCTGGAGAATAAGGGACAAAGAGGAATCGGTGTACTTCAAGACATGGGGAAGATTTTATGATTGGTGAGGAAAAAGAATATGAATAAGAATATAGAAAATAAAATAAAAGAGAGAAACAGAAATCCAGATGTCACACTATTAAATGAAAAAGGGGGAAGCGGCGGGGAAGATGGGGAAAGTAGAAAAGTATTAATATATAAGTATATGTTCAAAGAATGATATATGTGTAAAAGTAGACTGGAAAATATAATAAGGAAAAGGGAATGTAAAATGGCAAACATAAACTGGGTTTGCTGGTATATCATCCTGAAAATACACCAGATGGAAGAGAAAAGTAGGCAATCACAACAATATAAAAAAGGAAAGGCAGAGAGGAAAGGTAAGAGAGGAGAAAAAGGGGGGGGGGAAGAGAGAGGAAAGGAGAGGAAGATAGGGAGGGATAGGAAGAGTAGGAGAGTGGGTATGAAGGGGTAGAGGTGGAGAGGAGTAGGGGAGAGGAAAGGGAAAGAGAAAAGGAAAGGAAAGTAGGATTGTGGTAAAATAAAGCAGGTGTATGGGATGGTAAGCAAAGCAATCCCAATTATATATCTTATTTTTTTACATGAAAAATGAATATGTAAAAGTGTTGAAACACAATGTGAATAATAGCTAAGAGAATGTATACCTGTAAATGTATGTATGAGATTAAAAATAAAAAAAAACTTTTTACAAATAAAAAGAAGAGTTGAAGCTTCATTGAATGTATACACACCAGCAGGAATACCTTCTAGGCTTCCATTAATCCATATGCTCCAACCCTCATGTCATCTTTATAAACCCCTAACCTAAGCTGTATTATCATAAATTGCCAGTTCACCTTATCAAAGGCCTTCTGTGTGTCCAACAATAGTAACATCATTTGCTTCTCTGGATCATGTCAGTTTGTGACTTTTTATTGTCTCAAATGGTGCATCAGAGCCCAAAAAGTTTTGACTCGTTACCTCAACTTTGCTAATTTAAAGAATGCATTCAAAATCTGGAACTTATTATCCCATGGAATTGAAATTTCAAGGATCTTCACACCAGTTGTATTTGCAAATTTATGGCTTGTCCAGCATGGCTGAAGTTACTTGCAATCATATGATCATGATTTCTAATGCTTCCTGCCAGCTCCCAGTGCAAAGTCAATACAAAAGCCAGCAAGAAATCAAAATGTCAGGCCTGCAATCATATTCCTTTTAGGATCTTTGGCCCGCCATGCACTCTCTCTCTCTCTCTTTACTATCCTGTTTCATTAGAGGGGAATTGGGGGTGGGTGGGTTTAGGAGTAGAATATGTTTGTTGTCAAAATAAAAAAATCCTTTCTAGAAATCAAGGTCATTCCTTGTCTTTGCACCTCTGCATTTGACTGGAACTAGATGGGTGGAAATGCCAATGTGGCAGAGGAAGATTGGACCATGTGATGGACTTGTGGGTGTGGGGACAAGTTCATGAACTTTCAACTGGGTGGAAACCCAGGAAGCCTTCAGATTTGGGTTTCCACAGATGTGCCAACATGTCTGTCTTATTAAATTGGAACTTTGATAAAAGTTATGTATTGAACTCTGATTTAATTCTGGATGATATTTGGAATGCTGACATTAACCTGAATCTCCCTTAAAATAAATCACCAGCACCCTGGCACAGGGGCTGGCAAGGGGTGCTGATTCCCAACACCTGACCTGACCTGGTCAGCGTAAAATATCAGCGAACAATTAAGAAAAAGAAGCTAATGATGAATTGCTTCTCTGAAGTTCTTCTGAAGTACAAAATAATTTGTGTGGGAGGAACGTTTCATCTTTATAGCATCTGGGAAGATGCATGCACAGCAGAGGGGGATGGCTGGAGGGGGCACCCAAACCAACTTCTGCAGCCAAATGTGAGTGAAAGTTCCCCCTTCTTCCACAACAAAAATACAGCAATAATCTGGAGTGGAGATAATTACTCCTTCCATACAGCAATAAATGAGCTGAGCCAGCAAGAAGGGATTTGGCAAGCATCTCTCACTAATCAAGCACCATCAAATTGGGCTTTCTTCCCAGGTCATGGATGGCAGAGATGCCACTGGGCAACATGGGAAAATCCTCCAAGCCAGCAGAGGGGACCCTGACCCATAACCGCCCCCCCCAGCCATTGATGGTTGAACTGCAACCTATGAATCAAGCAACCCCAGGTCATGGATGGGAGAGATACCAATGGGCACCTGCTCTCCCTCAGCAGATGGCACTATGGCAGATAACTGGGCAGTGGCCAAACCAGGGATTGGCCTCCCCACCAGTTTCAGTCTCACCTGCAATGCCCCAACAGGTCCTTACCTCACCCTCCTACAGAGAAGAGTTCTTGACAATGGAAGAAGGGATGAATGAGGGGAAACTGCAGGATGGATAGCAGAACAATGTGATGAGGTGGTTCCTAAGTTTAGAGGTGCAACTGGGTTCCATCCCTCAGGGGCTCCAATAAAATGCCATGTGATGGACTTATGGGTGTGGGAACAAGTTCATGAACTTTCAACTGGGTGGAAACCCAGGAAGCCTTCAGATTCAGGTTTCCACAGATGTGCCATTTGGAACACTGACACAAAGCTTTCTCCCATTCCTATTGCATTTTTCCCCAACTGTTGTCATTATGTTTCTCTGTTTAGGTAAAAAAAATATGTTCTGACCTAGGCCTCCCAAGATCATGAAGTAGACTCCTTGTCCCGGAGCATTGCAAAATGCAAAAGCATTGACTTTTATTTAGGTTAAAGGGAATTCCTCTCCAACAAAGTCCTGGCAACAGTCTTTCATGAGATTTCACAACTACAGATCTTTATCAGGCTTGGAGAGTTGCCAGGCTGATATCTTCCAAACACCACACTGAAATTGCTTGGCAAGAAGTCAGGAACAGATCTTCACCCTAATGAATTGAACTAATTGTCTTCTGCAAACTCAACTCCCCTTTCGCTCCTCTTTATTCCCTATGGGAGGGGCCATTCACCATCCATCTGTGACTTTACTTCTAAGGCAACCCTTGTTCCTTATTTCTTTCTTTCTCCTGGCAGCTCTGCACATGCACACACTGGGAACAGGCTCCAGCTGTTCTTCTGCCCCACTGATATCCGACTCCAAAGGCAGTTGATAACTATCAGACAGCCCTGGTCCCATCTCTGCCTCTGATGCAGAGCCCTCATCAGAGTCTTCCCCAGATTCCAGGACTGGCCCATGTTCCTCCCCAACCTCCTCATTGTCCAAATCTGCTGCCAGTTCTGCTGGCTGCCCAAAACAAAATATCTCTGAAAGCATGATCCAACTATTAACCCCAGTTCTCTATAAAACTTTCTTTTAGTTCATTTGCATGTCTTGTTGTTGTTGTTGTTGTTCCTGAGTATGGAAAAGACCTTTGAATTGCCCATATCAAGTAAATATGCTTCTATATTGTTTTGCCCAAAAGAAGCAACTGAAATATGGGGGGGACCCCAGAAATCCTACTAGCTATTTAAAGACATGAGTATTGCTATGTTTTGCACATTTTTGAAGTCTCTCTGATTTCCTTTTCATCCAGTTTCTGACCTGCATAACTTATTTCTTCTAATTAGACTGAGCAAGAGGAAGACATTTAGAATTAGGTGCAGCTTTCTCTGTGTTCACAAAGACTTCATAAGTAGCCTTACAAGTACAGAATGCTATGTTTTAAGTGGAACCTTAGCTTGTTTATTGCATAGCTATTGATGTGTATTGGACTTGTTCTATTTTTGAAACAGTGCCATGGTAACTAGTCTCACTTGACAAAAACCTGATGTCACAGCAAAATTAAAGGACGTAGAGACTGAACTTCAGGTAGCCGGAGAGATCAAGGCTGTTAGCACAAGAGTCACATCATTGGAAAAACAAATTGCATTTGTCTTTCGACAATATATTCCTGACTGCAGGATTGTCCGTGAATCAAGGACAATTATGTTTTTTTCATTCCTCCAGTGATCCCATCATTTCTGCCTGCCTTCATAAATAGATAATACAGGAGAAGAATTTGAGAACACAGATAGAAGGGTTTCTGAAACATTTTATTAATAAAGAGCCTATTAGGGAAAGAAACATGCATCTGAAGGTGAAAGTTTCATAATTGCTGATGAGGATGGTATCTCCAGTAACTGAGATTCAGTTTTTGCTCTTTAGACCCAGCTATCCACTTCTGTCAGTATGCATGGTAAAGATTCCTTGGCTTGCCTTGCAACATAAAACCTACATCCAGAATTTACTTTTCATTCCCTTTGCATAAATAAGGGAATGAAAGAATTCCGAGTCAATGAAAAATGTATTCAAGGCCTATTCTTCTATACCTACTTTCGCAACTTTGGCAGGGAGGGAGTGCAAATCGGGGCAATCTGCTTTATGGCTTAGCTACCAATACAAGAATAAGTGTTCAAAGCTGTCTTAAAAACCAGAATCATGGGATAGTGGGTTGTTCTGAAAGGAAAGGCCATAACATTTCAGGCACTGATAGGCAGAGGGTGATTTTGGCAGTGATGGTGGTTACTGTTTCATAAGTTCTAAAAGAGTCCACATTTGGGACTCTGTGTTAATTTGAATCCAATTACTGCAAATTGCTAGTTGCATAACCTATGCTTTTAAGGCTGCAAGTGTCTCTCAAACATTGGGTGTGCCTCCCCTCCAATAGTGGCAAATAATAATGTTGTATATAGTTTAGTGGTTAAGACATCAGGCTAGAGACGTGGAGACTACAAGTTCTACTCCTGTCTTAAGCAAAAAGCCAGTTAGGTGAAGCCCTTGGTGGTTTTCTTGCAGATGTTTTGTTACCCAACTAGGCAATGTCATCAGTGCAATGAGAATCTTACCTAGTTAGATAATGACATGTCTGCAAAAAAATCCTACCCAGCTCAGAGAACACCAAAGACTCCACAGTCCAACTCTGAGCTACAAATATTCTCTTCTATTGACAGCTAAGGTAATCATTTTCTCACAGCTCTAGTAAGCAGGCAAGTGCAGACCATTTCCGAAACTATAGAGAATTGCCCAGATAGGAGTCAACATTGAATCAAAGGCATCTTCCAATTAAAGTCAATCAAATGTACTGTTTCTCCTGGTCCCACCCACTTTGAGTGAAATGGCCCCTGGTACGATAATTGAAGGCCAAGTCAGTCTTCAGTCATGAGCCTTTCTCTATTGAGTTCTGCTTTCCTGGAAATTTATGGAATTTGAATAAATCATAGAGGCTTTGTCAGATTCAAATTGCTGTCATAATATGTTTGAGATTCAGGTTTCACTTCTCATATTCTGCAGAGAGCAAATTTCATGAACCTCACTTTTTCTGATGCTTCACCTAAACCAGATTTACACATTTTTCTTCCCCCCCTCTCCACACACACACACACACACACACACACACACACACACAGGGAGGGAGGGAGGGAGGGAGAGGGAGGGAGGGAGGGAGAGGGAGAGAGAGATATATACTCTTATATTTAGAACTATCATTGCTCATCATCTTCCTTTCAAAATGTGCTTACAGAATGCAAGACGTAATTCATGGTTACCAATTATAGTTTTAGCAATGCCTGTTTAGTTTCTGAGAAGGAACATTGGCCTGTCTCCAACTTTCCACAATTTTTCCCACATTTTTCTTATTATCTGAGAGCACGGAAAGACAAAAGCCACACCACGCTCTGAGAATAAAAACCTGTGTCAGAAGCATCATCCCAACCACCAAATTGTTTCTTTTTTATGATGCCTAAAGTAGAAGAAGAATTACTTGGTGTTCCACTTTCCGTGTTGTTGCTTATGTGCATGGAAGAATGGAGTAACCAAAAACCATTAGCCCTATGGGACTCTCCCTACTAATTACCCACAGTATTGTTTACAGTTGCTTTGAAAAGGGTTAGGGTTATTGTCTCAACAATAATGATCTTGATATACAGGCAGCCCTAAAACAGTGGCTTAGGACTGTTCGTTGCATTATAATCACAGTCAATCACAAAATCAAAATTTGGGCAAACATATTTATGAAGGCTGCAGCATCCCAGCACCATGTGATCAGTATTTACAACTTTTCCAAGGGGTTTCTGACAAGCAGTCAATGGAGACAAGTGGATTCACTTAACAACTGTGTGATTTGCTTAACAACCAAAGCCAAAAAGGTAATAAAGTCAGGTGCAATTCACTTAAGGACCACATCACTTAGTGATGGAAGTTCCAGTCCCAATCATGATTGCTAAGTCAAGCACTACCAGTAGAGATATAAAGCTATAGAGATAATATAAAATGTTGCCTGTTGTTTCTCTCGTGATTTCTGCTTAGTCTTTTTGTCCTGTTTTGCTAATTAACTGTTTCTGATGTTTGCTGTTGTTTAATATCTAAACATCAACCTTCTTTTTGCTAGCTGAAAAGAGTGGTGGGTGTGCTTATTCTGATCTAGATGTAGGAATTGATTGTGAATATGCTGGAGAGAAACTAAACTGGAAATGACCCATAGTAATTTTCAATGATCTCCCACTGGATTGCATTAAGGCATTTAAATCTGTCTCACTGCACAGAAATAAATTGGCTAAGTTATTAAAAATTATGTTCGGTGGTTGAGTCCAACTTTTTTTTCTCCTGCAACTATTCCATATGTGCTGTGAGAAGAAATCTTAAAATATTTGCTGTGGTTCTTTCACCAAGTCAATGTTTCTCAACCTTAGCAAGTTTAAGATAGGTGCACTTCAAATCCCAGAATTCCCCAATTATCTGGCTGAGGAATTCTGGAATTTGAAGCCCACACCTCCTACAGTTGTTAAGGTTGAGAAAAAAAAATGCACCAAGGCATGCAAATTCACAAAGCAGTGTAGATTTGCATCAGAGGTGGATTGCTGCCGATTCGGCCCAGTTTGGCCGAACCGGTAGTGGAATTCAGACCTGGGTCGCAGAACCGGCAGCGATCCAGGCCTGCCATGCCCCTTCACCAGTCCCTTCACCACCATTGGTCCACCGCCATTTTAGATTTTAGTGGCTACGCATGTGCAGTTCACTGTAAATTTACACTGAACAGCATGTGCATGCATTGCAAACCAGTAGTAAAACCAGCAGCAACCCACCCCTGATTTGCATGTAGGGGTTATACTAAAGCATTCATAGAAGCAGTTCAAATCCAAATGTTCATCTAAATCTAACAGTGGTTATTGGAGAGAAAGATAACTTGCATTAGACTTGTTATTAGGAATATACTCTCTGCATGGTATTAAAATAGCTTCCTTTCTGGTGCCTGCAGCAGAGGATGACACTGGAAGTCTTAACTTTTTAAATGTAAAGCAGGACTGTCAAACTCGCAGCCAGATGTGTCACACACTGGCCAGGCCACGCCCAGTTTAGCGAAATGGAAAAAAGTCAAGATACGTCATGTGACTCCGCTGTGATAATGTGAGTTTGACACACCTGTTGTAAAGAGTGTATTCAGGTGAAAACAAATATATTTTCCTGCAAGTCAGCTCCAGCTCGTGGTGGCTTCATGGCCATTTAGCTCTGTAATTTTCTTGGTAACATTATGGAAATGGTTTGCCATTGGTATATTTTTCAATTTTCTTTGCCTCTATATGGCTCTATACACACTGGAGGTCCCCCATCTAAGTATGATCCAGAGTTGACCCTCCTTAGCTTCTAAATCAAATAAGACAGTCTGTTAATTTGGAATGTTTTATCAATTAGCCACTTTATGCTTCTTTATGCTAAGTACTGCATAACAGAGTTTTCAAAGGTTGGTTTTTTTTAAAAAATTTATATCTATCCCCAAAAGATTAGTGGCTCTAATCATCTCTATGGAAAGACAGGAAAGGGCATATTAAAAAAATCTATCTACAAAGTAAGATCTTACTGGTCTGAACAATGAACAAATCAAAATGCTTCAGATGATTCAAAGTGTGAAATAGCCCACTGATATCTTTGTTACAGAAAATGGCCTTTGTATTACACAATCAGTTCAGTTCCTTATACACATCAACACATGTCACCCATTGTGAATCTACACAATCCACTTTAAAAGTTGGAGAATGGAAGCTGAATATGTAAAATAATAACTATAGATCAGGCCACCAAGCCAACAAAGGTTAAGTAGTGGAAGGAGAATGGCTCCTATCTATTTTAACTGTGTCAAATTGTGGATTTGCTGTTTGTTGTCTTTCAAAATGTGTCACTAATGCTTTAGAAAGTAAACAGGATTTGATATCCAAGATTATTTAAACACCAATGTGGAAACCATAAAAATGTGATAATAAATAGCAATATATTTATGTAAGGCTGGCTAGATAGGTAAATAAAGCTAATCTCTCTCTTTTTTTAAAAAAAATGTAGTTTAGTTTAAAATTTTGTGCCCATTGGTCAGAATTGGAACAATCCTGCCTTTAAAAGGGAGCATTTGCTTTACTTAAACTTGTCTAAAAAGATGCCTGCTTGAATACATCTTATTTTGTCACTCACCAGTTCCCACTTTCAATTATGATTGCCTGACATGTTGACTCGAGGATTCAGGGGTATTAATGGAATACTCTTAAATAAGAAACTTTTGGTGATGAAAATATAATTTGATGTATAAGAAATCTATTTTAGAAATGGCAATCAAATTCAACAAAGGCAAAATGCGCAAATGCTTCACACCGAGAGCACTGCTCGGCAACCAGGTCTCTGGGATTTTTACCTACCCTGTTGCTAGGAGACAGGACATCTATATTTCTACTGGCTTGAGAAGCAACCAGTGTATATGTGTGTGAGCGCACGCATGCACGCGAGGGAGCATGTGCAGTGCACATACGTACATGCCAGTTCCCAAAATATTGAAGAAATACATTTGCAGAAGAAAATGAAGGAAGATAAAAATCAAAGCTAGAATAATCTGAAAAGTTAATGGGAAGGAGTAAGTGAAATCTAACCCTGCATGAATCCAAGAAGATGATGATTAAGCAACTGGAGATTACAAATGAAACAGCTTGTGTTGTACCTGATTTCTCTGATTTAAGTTTGCTTTGGGTTTTTGTGACAAAATAAATGAGCCAAGAGTACTTATGGTGTACATGGAGAGTTATTTATGGGGTCATTGTACATTTATACATTGAGAATTTCTTGCAATTTCTTGTACATTGAGGATCTTCCTGCAACCCAAGATAATAAGATCAAGTCATAGAATTTTGTAATTCAATCTCAAAATCACAACAGTCATAAAACACAAAGATAAGCTGTTGCCATGTATGTGTATCTATATAGCAGAGATTGCCAATAGTGCTGGAAGCGTATTTCCTTCTTTTCATTTTCTCTTTATTGTGGGGTAGGGATTTACATTAGGGTTTTGTTTTTCTTTGTATGATATCCATTTCCTATTTCTGCTCATAAGGCACTTGAGAAATCTAACAACGAATATATATAGGACACTTAGAATTCCATAAGAATAGTTAACACCACTGGTAAACGAGCTAAAACCACAAAGATGTTGCGTGCAAAGAATCAGGACCATACACTAAGTTCTAATTAAGCTGATTTTTTGCTCATGCCTATAAACAAGAATCTAATTGACTAGTGGTCAGCACTAAATTGGTGCTAGATAAAAGTTAAGGGAATTCAAGAGGTTGTACTTGGAACAAAACGACTCTAGACTGATTTCTCCCTTGACTCCATCCCCAGGCTCTGCCTGTCCTTCTCTTACAAAATACCTGTATTTAATGTATTAAGAAGAAACTGCATGAAAGAGAGGGGAGAATGAACAGGATGAACAGCAAGGATTTGAGAATGTTGATTTGGAGAAGAGATGATATGATAAAGGCCTGAGTGATTTTTGAACTGATTTTTATGAAAAAAGAATTATTCATCATTTTTTCATATTCATCATTATTCATATCTTTATATCTACTGTATGTATGGAGGATTTTACTCTGAATAGTGACAATGCCCTTATTGAGTGTAGACATTTTCCCAACCATAGGCAATGGGACCATTGATTGGAGCAGTAAGAAGGCAATGTGCATTTTTCTCAATAAATAAGGGCCACTTCTGTGGTTCCACATTGTTACTGAACATGTACACTAAGCTTTCTAGAATACTTTGTAATGCAGTGGTCTTTTTTTCCTCTGCATCCCATTTTTGTACATTGGAAAGATAGCCAAAGCCAGATAAATGAGCAAATTTAATGTTGGTACTCCAGAAGATAAGAACTGAATTTACAGATCCAAATTACAAGACTGACTAAGCTAGTCACTAGAGTAAACATTATGAAGAAAGTTCATAATTTAAACAATTGATCATAGCAATCATATTTTACCATAATTTATAAGCAGAGACTAGCAAGTCACCTATGACAGGGGTCCCCAACCCACAGTTCATGGACTGAAACTAATCCACATGCCACAACTAGTCTGTAAACAGAACCGGTATCTGGTGCCCAAAAGATTGGGGGACTTATGGTACAGTTGGGGAGAATTGGATTAGATCAGGGATGGCCCACTTTCTTCAGCAGAGACTTTTTTTTAAGCATGGTGTTATCTTCAGTTCACTAATGTGATCTTGGGAGACAGAATGAGCAATCAGGGACTACCCATCACTATATTAGATGAGCTTTCAGATTTAACCAATTCTGTGCTTATGTGCATGAGTTAGACATTGTTCCCATAGCATCAAACTAGGAATTGGTATCAGAGACACGAATGATTCCAATTTTTCCTTCAGAGGCCCCATCTTGGCCAACGTTGCAAACAAACACTTGACTAGTTAAATGGCCCCCCTTCCTGGAAAATCAACAAACAAATGTTCAAAATAAACAGCTATGTGTTGTTTGCAAAAGCTTTCCTCCAGGGGAATCAGTTAATATGAATAAAATATTGAACCCAGAGAAGGTAAACTAATAGACTTACCCTCACTGAGCAGAGTGCAGATATTCCTCCTACTATTTTCCAAGTTTATCTATCTGCTTTTACTTAAACAAGTTAATGTTTGCCGTTCAGTTTTATGGAATGAACAATATATTGTACATGTAGATATCACTGTAATAAGAGAAAATGCTGATAGGATTTCATAGGAAGGCAAAAATGCTTTATACTACATATTTTTAGACTCACATATATGGATGCATGCACACTCACATACACACATTCTTTCTCCCTATGGTATAATATAGAAAATATACAGATTTTTTTTAATGTCTATCTCAGTTTATGCAATGAGAAGATGGGTGTAAAAGATATAACTGAATGAAAAATGCAGTTGACATTATTTATTTTATCCATTTGAATAAGTATTTTTGAGCTTCTGATTACCCAGAAGAGTTCTCATAAAAATGTAAAAATCCAAACCTTCATCAATTAAAAAAAATGTAAAATATCACATGCAGCAAAATTTGGGTCTGAACCTCCCCCCACCAATCTCTTATCAAACAAAAGATCTCATGTATTTTAAATGCTCTAGAAGTCATATCAAAATGAACATGACTTAATAACTAACTCAAACTAAATAAAATATATTCACGAAGGAGATTAAGAAAATGGGAAACCACAGAGGAAGGAACAGTCGTATACTCCCATCAACCTAATTTCTCCTGGTGATGAAAAGATTCAGAATGATCTCTAAAACATATCTTTAAAAACTGACAGTGCTTATACTACGAGAGCCACTTTGCCCTATTGGTTAAGACATCAGCTTAGAAATCAAGAGACTGTGAGTTCTAGTCCTGTTTTAGGCATGAAAGCTGGCTGGATGACGTTAGTCTACTCACTCTCTTAAGTCCACGATGTTAGGCTTGGGTGACAAAGTAGTTGATCAATTCCTGTCACAACCAATGAATCAACCAAGTTTTGTAATCAATGGATCATCCACCCCAAAAAAGTGGACCATAATCTGTGGGGAAATGCTAAGAAAAAACCTTATTTGGAAAAGGCGGATTTTTCAGGCAATTAACTGAAACCAATTATGGTTTTATATTTAAGCCCTCTTTCTTAAATGTTCCCTGAAATAAGCTTATGTGCAATTCACAAAAGAACTATGTAAAATATGAGCAATAATGTGTTTGTATAAAAAAGAGAAATAGCTGCTATATTTTGTATTGACTTAACTTCTGGATATTCTTCAGTAGTTCCATCTTGATCATATTTAAGACAAATAGGAGATGTTTAAAGGCATGACTTGCTGGGCTTATACCAAGCAACAAATAGATACCCCTTGTCTTCCAAGTATTTGTTTTGTGACCATTCCAAGTTATAAAGCAGTGAAAAGGTGATTTACAACTGGTCCTCCATTTACGACTGTCTCAGACTCATCACAGTTACCCAATCAAAATTCAAGCACCTGGCAACCAGCATGTATTTACAACGGTTGCAACAACCCAGGATCATGTAATCACCATTTGTGATTTTCCCAGGGGGCTTCCAACATACAAAGTCAAGGGGGGAAATCCAGATTTGCTTAGTAATTACATGATTCACTTAACAATTGCAGGGATTTGCTTATCAGCTGTGACGAAATAGTTGTAAAATTGGGTGTGACTCATTTAACAATATTGTCTGGCAGTGGAAATGCTGGCCACAGTTGTGACTGTAAGTCAAGGAGTATCTTTGTTAGTATTTGGGCATACATCTTTTCCAACAAGCAAAATGCATGTTTGATTTCCATTCTCTATATAATGTGTAGAATTAAGAAACTTGTGCTTCTCCTACAGTAGGAGTGTTAAACTCAAGGCTCATGGAATGGATCCAACCCATGGGGTGCTTAGATCTGGCCCACGGGGCCACCCTGGAAACAGCGAAGGACTGGCTTGGGAGGTTTGTGTGCTCCGTTTTCACTGGCAGAAGATTGCAGGAGGCCATCCCAGCCAAAAACGGAGGTTGGGAGCCCATTTTCACTGCCAGAGCACTCAGGTCACCACAGCTGCCCCTGTCACGAGTGCTGTCAAGCTGGCCACACCCACCCTGGTCTCCCAAGGTCAAACACAACCCTGATGCAACCCTTGATGAAATTGAATTTGACATCTCTGTCCTACAGACACCAGCATAAAGGGGAACAATTGTTTTCTGTCTGAAATAAATATAAAAGCAGGCTAGTTGTGGAATGCTTAACCTCAAACAACCTAAACAAAGCTTTTAGAAGCAAAATATTTGAGCATTTGATTGTAAAAGAGGGACAGAGGCTCAGGGAACTGAGACAGCATGTGACTAGAATGCAGAGGCCTGAAATTCCATTTCAAGGAATTGATCATAGATGATGGTAAAGAGCCTTCATTACCTCATTCTGCAGAACAATTGCCTGAGGTAGCAGATGGTACTTGGTGAGCCGCTTGAGTCTTAAACTGGATATAAATCGGTGACCTTGCATTTCCCTATTCCTAAAATGGCTTTCAAGGCAAAAATAAATGTGGGATTACTTGTCACAAACTGTGGAAGAGTGCAGGAATATTTTATTAACTAGTATATTGTTTTGAAAGGTTGAAATTCTCCCCTGCAATTGAAACGTTTAGTTTCATTGGAAGTCATACACCATTTTTAATGCAAGTGAATGATTGGTTAATTACACATGGCCTTTGACAAGGGGGGAAATCAATTTCTAGTATGAATGATTTGTCTTTTTGCATGCTGACAGGAGGGGACAGAAGTGAGGTGAAGTGAAGTGGAGTGGAGAGGAGGAGAGGAGAGGAAAGGAAAGGGTTGGCTCTGGTTTTATCCACATGCAGCTACTAACAGATAAGATATGAGACAATGAGGCCTTCATAAAAATAGGTGCCTCTGGTGAGAAGCAATTTATACATGCAGAGCCTGAATTTAATTTGAACCAGTTTATTAAGATTGAGAGGATTAAGAAACCTCTTAATCTTGTGCACTGTTTGTGCCTGGCAATTTACAGAAATGAGACTTATTTTCTACGGCTAAATTCCATGGCTGTAAACTAAACAGGGAAGCTGCAGAACCATCCAGTGTGTGGTATAGTTTTTATAGTTTTGTCAAGAAAACAACACTGAGCTTTATTTGACAATGTTTACAACTTATTATTAAAACTTTCTCATACTAGAGAAAAAATATTGAAAAAACAGCCAGAAGCTGTCCACTACCATTATTCTATCCACCACCACTATAATTATCCATAAAGAGAACAGAATGGGATGAAAGTTGGGGTGAGGAGAAGCCAGAAACATAGAATTTGAATGGGGGTTGCGCCATGTTGGAGACTCCAAAGAAAAATTTCCTGAAAAATTCCTCAACTTCATCCCTATAGAGGTTGGAGTTAGTGACTGATTCAGTCATCTAAAGCCTGAGTTAGACATCTGCATCACTGCATGCCAAGGAATGTATGCATCTTTCATTCAGAGAAGGTTACATAGTCGTTGCATTTATACTTTTGTGAATGTAATAGAAATGGACATTAGCCTGACTAATGCCCATTTCTGGCTAGGGGGCAAATGTGCCTTGCTTTCTGCCTGTCTCTGAACAGGAAGTCAGATCAACCAATCAACATGCTGGATATGCATCTTCACACAACAGATAGTTGAGATCTGGGGCATGTGCACCTTGGCCTTTCTGCACCCATTTGTAATCTATACTTACCCAACAACTGCTTCGCTAAGTAGGTATGTGCCCATGCCTATGTGCAGTTGCGAACAAGTCTAAATTAAATTTTACACATACACCCAACTTCCCCAATCACATGATCCAGAACAGAGAGATTATTAAGAATCCCAGACACCATGGTCTTCAAGCTTTCCTTAAAAGGAGAAAGCTTTGGCATGCCGGGCTAATGCCCATTTCCATCAGCTTATTATTATTTTTAGATGGTTATGTTCTTGAGCTGCAAAAGCAAACAAGCAAACAAAAGAATCCTGAATTCAAAACACTTATCTTTGGCCTTGTAAAAAAATGTTTCAGAAATAAACATGGAGACAGGAGTGTCCTAATTAATGTCAATCTAGGCAAGGAAAAGAAATGGTGATATGTAGCAGAAAAACATTTTTCTCCTTGCCGTGGTAACATTAGACCACTGTTTTTTCAACCTTGTTAATTTTAAGATGTATGGACTTCAACTCCCAGAATTCCCCAGACAGCATGATAACTGGGAATTCTAGGAATTAAAATCCATATATATTAAAAGTTCCTGAGGTTGAGAAACATTGTATTAGACTGATGCATGCTGAGAGTTGAGATACATTTTGTTCAAGCACTACCTTTCAATATAAGCCCTAATTGCAACCTATAAAGTCAATATATCTTAAAGATTGGTTCTAAATAAAGTAGACATGGGAAAGTTGTGGGTTTAGGGTTTTCAAGAATGGTGATACATGACTTTCAATTTTGCTGAGAGGGAGGAAGAGGGAAGGGAGAAGAAGAGGGAGAGGGAGGGAGGGAGAGAGAGAGAGAGAGAGAGAGGAAAGCAGTTGTGGTTGCAACCAAATGTTGACTGACAGTTTGTTGCAAAAGGAGTGTGTGTAGGAAAACCAGGTAGCAGAAAAATAGATGTAGTGTAAGAGTGGTATATATAAAGAGTGCTTATATCCTTATATATTGCAGATTTGCTGCTGACGGACTACCCTTCCCCCTATCCAAAATGTGCTCCTTATAAGAAAAATAACACACTTGTGACAACCAGACAATGATCTGTAGAAAGCAAGATACTGCAGTTCATGTAGCTGATCTCTCTCCTTTTTTTAAGGATGACATTCTTTATTTTGGGACATAATTTGTATTAAATACACTTTTGTACAAGAGACTTTCCATGTCGGATTAAGAGAAGCTGATCACAGACTCATCATCAACAAAACTTCTAAGACTGCTTCTCGGGCTTTACTTTAATTTCAGCCAAGATGCCACAGGTCTTTAATTTCATTTCATTTTTTTAAAGCAATGAATGTTGATACCGAAGTGCAAAACAAGAAGTACTAAATATCTTTACGGAGACATCACATTCAACTAAAAATTGAACAGGATTAAAGGAATTCTAAACACCAGGTCACAGCTTGAGTGACATTATAGCTATTTTTATTGATGTCTAGATCTTTCTCTTGTTTATCACACACCAAAACAGGAGAAGCACAGAGAAAAATCTAGAGCCATTAACTATATACATATATCTATGTAGGTACTAAGCAGCCCCATGGCACTGGGATGAACAGTTTTGAAATTAAACTTATTTATGATGCAAACAGTATGTTGGGCTGACTTGCTGATTTACAAAGCATTCTCAGCTGTTCATTCAACATGTAAGTATTCTTTTAAAATTACAGAAATATGTTTTTAAAAGCTGCACGTAGGTCTACGAAAAGGTTGGATTTTGTCTGTCTTCCTGTCGCACCCTCTCTGTGTGAACAGTTTCTCAGATGTTCTTGCTTAGATTTAGCCAATTATCATTCAATATTTTTCTAGCAGGCAACATACGTAGCAGTGAAACCATAACCTGGCTTTGAATGCATAGACAGTAAACATAACATATGACGATCCCAGTTCCGCTCCTGAGACATATGTTCAAAAGATGGCAAACTAGTCACTTGGTTGTTTGTATGAAATTCACAGTGTTTCCCCTACAACATACTTTTTTTTGCTTCATATTTGCAATGAATGCAAAACATTAAAATAAAGGATTTTATTTCAGGATACCTTATCCTGCTGCAAATATCCTGAGAAGAAACTTCTCTTTGTGGCCATCAAGTGGGAATCCAGATATCTGCAGCCTGGATAGTATGTGCCTAGTATTAACCATGGCTATATATGCGTCTCTTGAATTAGAACAGCTGTCTCTCTGGCCTGAAGAAAATGCTCCTGTGTGTGCCATCAAAAGTTTCATTTAGCTAGAAAGCCCCAACTCATGCATATTTTTCAAAGTGGCACTCATAGTTCATTCACAGGTTGCACCAAATCGAAGATGGTCTTCTTAATAAATGAAGATAATTGGATACTCTTCTGAGTTAATCAGAATTAAATGATAAATGTCAAAACACAACTGAAGAAGATATATATAGTATAAACATACATTTACTCACATAGACATTCATTCATTCATTCATTCATTCATCCATCCATCCATCCATCCATTCATTCATTCTATGGCATACAGGACCTAGAGGAGGAAAGGACAAGGAAAGCTTTACTGGCTATCTTAATGTCTCTTGCTTTTTGCCAGGTTGTAGATGAGAAGGATGAACTAGCTTCCTAGCTACTCATCTTTCTGAGGCAACAATTTGCAGCTCAGCCCAGGAGTTAAAAATTATAGGATGGGAAGGAACCAGGTTGCCACCTAATTATCTATCCTCTCAATGCAGGATCTGCAATGCAAGATGCAACTACATGGTGAGGGAATGAAGAGAAACAAAAATAATGAAAGAAAATTAAGTCGAATTGCTGAGGAAGTAGGAAGGGGAGATCAAGGACCTTGACTCACATGGCTCCTAAGTGACAACCGCTTGTAAACAATGTCCAGATTGTAAGAACACCAACATCCTCATGCCACAGCAGGAAATTTTAGTCACTAGCATTTTCATAGCAATCTAAAGAGTTTCCTAAAATATATTTGTGGACATCCTTCTCTTCCCAAAAAAGTCAAGAGTTATGAGAGGAGTTATTTAAAGCAGGTCATTTCATTTCAGTTTTCTCAGGATTATTCAGGGTTTTTTTAAAAAAAAACCTAGACAGCTGTTTGAAAAAAGTCTTTTGATAAGTTCTTTTCAAATGCTGCTGGCCATTTTACTTTTGATGAGATTTACTCTCCTTATATATAGCTGCTCTTAATTGAAATGTAGTATGAAAGCAGATGCACTTAAGGCTTACAACTCAATTAAAAACAAGGCATATGAATTTGAAAAGCTCTGGCTAAAAGAAATCCATGAGTTGTTCAAAAGACCTGGGTGAGTAATAAGGTCTCCATGTGTTACTGGAAAGCCCATATAAATCATGCCAGAGAGTGAAACCATCCCAAAGGTTTACACACGAATGTTCAACCTCCTCAGCTTTATTTGACCAGGACATTCTGAAAAAGAGTGACAAGCTCTTGCTGACATAGGCCATAGTGTTTAACCATGTACTATTTTCTTTTAAGAATGCAGTAATAGAAGTAGCCCTCAACTGACCACCACAATTCAGCCCAAAATTTCTGTCGCTAAGTGAGACATTTGTTAAGTGAATTTTGTCTCCTTTTACAACCTTTCTTGCCAGAGGTGTTAAGCGAGTCGCTATAGTTGTTAAATTAGTAACACGATTATTAAGTGAATATGGCTTCCCCATTGACTTTGTTTATTGAAAGGTTGCAAAAGGGGATCACGTGACCCCAGGACACTGCAACTTTCATAAATATGAGTCAGTTGCCAAGCGACCAAATTTTGATCAAAAATGGTCATAAGTTACTTTTTTCAGTGCCGTTTTAACTTTGAATGGTCACTAAATGAATTGTTGTAAGTCGAGGGCTACCTGTCCCCCATGTATACTCTTCTATATAACCAATGTGGCTAAAAACAGTCCAATGCTGTTTGTAATCACAAAGAACTGCTACGTAAGCTTTAGATCATTTGGGAAAGGGGAAATGTTTCCCCATTTAGTCCAATAAATGCAGAGGTTTAAAACTTCAATTGTTCCAATAGCTTGGGGAAATCTTTGAATCAGTCAGGCAGCTCCAGGGAGTGCATATTTATATGCATGTTAAACAGCTATATCTGAGTTTTCATACTATCTAGTTGGGTATTTGCTTAAATTGTTTCTAGGGGGGGAATCAAACTCATTGGCGAATGATTTGGGAACAAACATTTATCTCACTCTGTCAAAGCCAACCCATTTCCCTCATATTGCATGGCAATTCTGCATGATTCCAACCAGAAACAGGAGTGTTCATTAAATAATAACTGGAAGTGACCTTGACAGTGATGGAGCAATCCTATGCATGTCTATCGTGAAAAAAATCTTTCCAGTATTTTTTAAATAAATCTGTACAGGAGTATAGCTGTAGCAAATCTACCTCTTAGTCCTAAAGTCAGCAACTAAAATCATTTTGAAATAAATGAATAGATTGGAGGAAAACAATGAGGGATTTTGGGGGTTGAGCAAATAATCTATTTTTAAGAATTTCCTCTATTATGTAGATCTGTATGGAAGTTTAAAACTGACTTACCAAATATAGAAAAAACATACATTCATTTTTTTTAGAAATGGAAATTTTGGTTACTTAGCATACTCAGCCTATTCATATTACTGTCTTCTATACATTACCATTACAAATTGTACGTGTAATTTACACACGCTTATACATATACACAATCACCAAAGTCTGCATATGTATAGATCAAATATTTATAAGACACATATTCAGGTATGTCTCTGTTGTTGATATATACAGAGTTTATGTAAACACACACACACACACACACATATTTATATATATTAGTGTATGTGTGTCTTTATACACTTATATTTGCAGCATAGGGAAGAAAGACATTCTCCTTAATAAGCGTGATTGTCACATTTGCTCAATGTAGAATGTTAGCTGACACTTTTAAGCATGACAAATATATGCTATACACAATATTTATTAAAACCTTTCTTTCCTCTGGGTATGTACATGTGTGTGCATGTATATCTCCATACATATGTATACACACAGGGAATATATATATATATATATATATATATATATATATATATATATATATATATATATATATATATATATATATATATATATTCTCTGTGTGTATATATATATATACACACACACACTTGAATGACTAAATGCAAATAGGTTAATATCATTCCTACAAGACAGTAGCTTCTATTCACAGGTCCACATTTATAGCACAACCCAAATTTTAGCCACACTGTACAGAATGCTGACTGTATAGCGCATTTGGTCCTTTAAAAAGGATATGTGGTTATGCTACTGCACACTACATTATAACACAGTACTTTTAATTACTCTATTATTCTTTTCCAGAAAGGAAAAAAGGGATACCATCTGGTAAAAAATTACATCCATTTTGGTATACAATTCTTCAGCAATCATATAATACACATGCTTATTATTCTCAGACTAAAGCCATCTTCAAATTGATACATTTTAATTAAGCTGTTTTCCACACTAACCTCTGTCAGATAATCCAGCTGCTTTCAAATTCACGCTGATGTTCCACATATTTTCAGTTTTGATTTGTAGTACTCCCACCCACCCACCCCCAAGACACAAATGCAACATGAATTTGTCCAGTGTGGAAAGGCAAAGTGCCATTAAGGCTCCTCAGAACACTCGGCACATTTTAAACTAGGTTCTTGTTGTTTATAGGCCATACCTGTTTTATTGGTTCCCTGTGATCAATGCTGAATGATTAATGATAAATATCTTCTTAATTATCCCTTGAATGGCCTTTCTTAAGGACCTTATGCCAGCTTCTATTGCCCCTGATGAGGAAAGCCTTCACAATTTGCTTGGTGGCGTTTATTGGTTAAGTTTATTCTGAATAATGAAATAGTATTTCCTTATTAAAAAATAAATTTCCAAGAGAAACAATCATTAAGGCTTCTCATTCACCACCAGAAGAGAGAAACTGATGGGACATGCAAAGTGGGAGATCTTAATGAACATTGATTGGCAAAGGGATTGCTGAGCATTTCTACTTGTGACTAAACATTATGGACTACAGAAAGATCTGGAATATAACAGGGCTGAAAAACCACTACTATCAGAGGTGTTGTGAGTAGCACCCCTTTTAATTCCAATTTTGCCCCATTTGTCATCAAAAGTAGGAAATTCCATCAGAATTGCACTTTTTCAAAAATTATGAAAGTGCATATTCCATGGATAGATGTGCTTTTTGGCAATCTCTGACACATCAATTTTGTTTTCTATATATCTTTTTCTTCAGACTAAAGCAGTTTGTCCCAATCTGCCACCCTTAATGTTTTTCAGGACTGCAAACTACAGAATTCTTAGTTAGGTTCTAATGGGAATTGCAGTTCTAGCATAACTGAGGGCAGCAAACTTGAGAAGATTGAACTAGAATGACACTTGTATAAACAAAATTGGTTTTAAAGTCAGTATGCAAAAATGAACATTCAATATTTTTCTTTTTCTTTTGTCTTTATGTATTACTTTTCAGCGATCACTTAAATAATCCTCAAAGTCTATTTCATATTAATCATCCTGACATTTAAAAAAACCCTGGTGAAACTTATATAAGAACTAATATATGTGTGTGTGTATGTATATATATATTAATAAATATTTATATATACGTATATATGGCTTTAGACATACACTGTTATATGTATAACTTAGCAACTTCTAAAAATGACATAATAGAATCCAACTTCACCACTATTCACATTTCTAATTTTAGTTCAGATTTTGAAACAAGATCAGCATCTTTCTAGATTGCAAAAGGGTGCTTTAAAAAAAGAAATGTAAGTGAAACACATTTAAAATGATTCTGGAAACAATTAGAAAAATAAGTGTCAACTCTTTAAAATAAAATTACAATTACAAAACATTTAGGAGCTCTATATTCATGACCTCCTTTAATGATTTAAAATATCCCCTCCACATTTTTGCAGCAGTTTTGAATTTATCTCATCATATCTTATAACAAAAATAACTTGACATGTATATCCTAAACCTTCTATGTCTACATGTAATATATTTTTGTTAGCCATGTAATATAATATTTGTCACTCCTAAATGAAAGGATGGCCATCTCAAAATTCAATATCTGATTATCTCTTCAATCAGTAACTAATTCTCATCCTTTTTGCTGACTTTTCTCCACTTTCTTAAATATGTCCTATTTCACATCAGTAATAAATATTCAATATTGTTGCATGACCCTATTGCACTGTAACAATACATATGTTTCACAGCAGCCATTTTGTTACAACTAAATATAGGAATTTATTATGCCTACTTGAGTGTGCAATGAGATGTGGGACTTTTTCAGAATGAATAGTGGAGTATTAACTAATAAAATGTATGCCGAATTTGGGGAAAAGATTGTCAAGCAAGGGCCTAGCTTAGAGTCCTTGTACAGCCCCATAAGACATAAGCTTGACCTCCACCCAAGTTTCATGAAGCTCTGGTCATTCCTAGGGGAAGGTTGTTTGGGGAAAATCTTGTAATATAGGTAGAAATCAATAAAGTTCTTTACTTCAGCTATTTATGTGTAGCTCTGGTTGCTTGTGCCTGACATGGATAAACAGGAGATGAATAGAAGGACAAGGATTAGTAAGCACTGATAAAACATCATGTTGTAACCTCTATATTATCCATGTCTAGCTTTTCCCACGTCTTGGGCATCCTAAGCTAATACCACCCAGATGTATGGGGTTTCAATTCCATTCCAACCCAACCAGAGACATCAGATTTGAGGCATAATATATTTGACTAATGCCACTGTATTACAGCCCTGTTTTCAAAAGAGCCCTAGAAACTATTCTGCCCTTTAATATACCCAACCATTCACTTGCATTATCAAAAACTAACTAGGGAATTCTTGTAGTAGTGACATTGGGAGAAACTATGGCAAGGTGAAGTAGGGGAATCCTAATTGTGCATAAAGTGATACAATTCTGGAAAATGTGAACAAGACCTTTACTTTTCAGTCTAGTTGACACAGAAGCCCCTTTCAATATAAAAAAGTTTGTAACAATGCCTTTCCTGTACGTCTCCCAAGGCAAAGCACCAGGTTCCTACTCTTTCGTGAAATAATTACATTATTCTGTAACATGTTATGTTGGATGCCATCTGATCTGAACATTTTAAAAAGAGAAGTTTACATAAGATGCCGACTGATCTTTTCTCCTTCAGCTTGACCTCAACTAGAAATAAAATAATTTATTCCCATAGAGAATGCCAGTCTACTGCACTTGACACTTCCATTTTCCACACAGATGCCAAAGCAAATAAAGTAGAGGCAATTCCATAGATGTTCCAGATATCCATATAGCAGAAGTCACAAGGTTTGAGTCTTTTTTCCCTTTTTTATCCAGATCAAAGGCAAAAGGACAACAAGGCATTTAAGCTGTGATGAGCAAAACCGAGTATCTGCTGATAAAACAGATCAGGTTCTTAAGGCCTTTGTCTATGCAGAGTTATAATAATGCAGAAGCCTGGTTGAATAGAAATTGAGGGGAAAGAGAACAGAAGGGGAGAAGAGATCTATGTCAGTAAAGTCACAATGTCAATACTGTGTTTACAGAAGAAGAGATGCACACAGCTTGCCCTTTGAAAGCTTCTCCGTATCTTTGCATTTAATACTGCCAGAGTTAATAACACATTGTAATGGAGTTTAGTTGCAACGGAAACATTCATTCACACACTTCATACAAGGAAGTGCTAGGAATTTCTACCCTAGAATATCCAGGTAGACTGGTGAGGCCTTGGCCAAGTTCTGAAGGAGAGAGTAGATTTCTTTGATATTGAGTCTCATATGAGGCTCCCGCTGCCAGCACCCAAGCATCAGGTCATATACTTCCTTTGGGCAGGTACGAGGTCGCTGTAGGACGCGGCCCTGAGTAATACACTCAATTACCTGAAGAAAGGACAAGAAGAGAGTCTGTTGATTTGTTTCTTTTGTTGGTGATAAATCATTGGCCAATACATGCAAAGATAATCTCGCAACATGTTTGTCTAAAAATTTGTATTCTTATTCCTAATTATTTATTTTAAAAATAGGATTTTTCATTTGCACCATAAATACTAAATAACGGCGGCAAGGCAAGGTGAGGCGAGGCAAGGCAAGGCAAGGCAAGGCAAGGCAAGGCAAGGCAAGGCAAGGCAAGGCAAGGCAAGGCAAATAAATAAATAAATAAATAAATAAATAAATAAATAAATAAATAAATAAATAAATAAATAAATAAATAAATAAATAAACAAACAAACAAACAAACAAACAAACAAACAAACAAAGTCATTCTATTTCATTGATACATTGGGAAAAGTTAGCTATACCGGTACACAAGGAAGATCTTTCAATATTTCTCTCCTCCCTTTCTAAATATACTCCCTAAATAGTTGTTTATTAAACTTACATGTAACCCAACTCCTAGGAACTCTGGGAAGTTTAAAATAAAAGTGTTTATTGCTTAAACACTTTTGACTATTTTGCTTTTGGGGTTAGGATGTGTTAAGATATTTAAATTTAGTACGTAGCTGGAACAATGAGGTTAAACAATGATTCAAAACACATAGTTATAGTTGCTGGCTCCTGCATGATGTAATCGACACTGTGATTGGTTGCTTGGATTGATGGCGATGAGGATTTCCCTTTTTCCCACCTTTTTCTTCTGTGTGCTCTGTGATTTACCTCATGATGCTCCTGTTTGCCTGACTATCTTGTTTGCAGTAAATATATATGTTAAACATATTTATTTATATAAAACTACAAATTCATGTCAGCGTCTCTGACTTCATTTGGACACCTACTGCACAATTTCCTGACAGCATGCTGGGAGCACTGCCACAGCGCAACCTACTCTTGGCTGAATAACTTGGAGGTTGCTGTCAATTCTTTCCTCCTCCCTGCAATCTCTGACTTAAAATTAATGCAGGAAAAATGTTTCCAAATTTTTTTGCAGTCAAGCTCTTGAAGATATCCAGTGGAAACTAGATCAGCTTTATGTCCTCTAAAGAGCTTGCTATCATCATATTTTCATTCCATTCTGACAAAGATGAAGCAGCTGCCAGCATTTTGATACTTCCTCATTCTCCTATGAATAAATGGTGTTTCAAAGAAAGTTTCAAAGGAGCTTGAATCAAGGTGGTTTTTTCTCAATTTGCAAAATCAGATTAAATCTCTTCAAACCTCTGAATTGCATTGTGATTGTACAGGCCTTGGACTGGCATTGATGGAACCTTAAAAAAGAAGGTTCACTGTTGTGGCCCAGCAGGAGCCGTTGGAGCTGCCACCAGACTCCGACAGTGAGGGGCCCTATGAGTCAACTCTGGAGGATGTGGAGGACCCTGGACAGGGTTCCGACTCTGAGCACGGCACAGAGAGGCTGGTTGGCCACCAGGAGGCACCTGAGCCTTGGACCAGTGGGGAGGAGACAAGGGAGAGTGAGCCAGAAGCCAATAGTGAGTTGTTCCTGGATGCACGCCATCGAAGAGCTAATAAGTGTCAGGAACAATTACAAAATTACAGGAGGTAATTGTACTCAGCTGGTGGTCATTAGGCTCCTCTCCAGACTATAAAAGGTTAATTGTGCACACGACCCTCTTTGCAGAAGTCAACACAGAATCGAATGTTGGAGAACTTTGTGTGCTTTGGTGTGGAATGAGGGGGGTCAGAACAGTTGACTATACTAAGAAGCTTAGTAGTACAGAATGGTAACATAGGACAATATCCACATACCTCATTGTTTGAGAGCTGATACCACGGCTGTTTGCCATAGGTAAAGATTTCCCAGAGAACAACGCCAAGGCTCCAGACATCACTTTCCGTGGTGAATTTTCTATACATGATGCTTTCAGGTGGCATCCAACGAATAGGTAACATAGTATGGCCACCAACCTGGTGAAAAAGAAAGAAGCTTAAGAGTCTGAGGGAGTAACTAAATACCCAAAGTGGCATGATATTATATTATTTGCATTTGGCTTATTATGTGCAATGATTACAAGTTCAACTAGAGTTATCAAGCACTTTCTTCCAGTTGGGTGCACAATATTACTATATTTAGAGAATTCTGCTGCTGTACCACAACTGATCTCCATGTGATAAATACTGTGGGGGAAATTTAAAAGACTCAAAAAGTACTTTCTCAGTCACAAGTTACTATTGATTACTGACACACACACCCCGCCCCAAAAAAGAAAGGTCAGCTGCCTTTCTTGTTTTATGTTCGCCGGGGAATATGAGGTACAGTGAAAATTGATATTTTTCAGATAATCCCTTCTTCGTGACCAGAATACATGGAATACAATAAACAGCTAAAGGTGGGCATTGTATTTGGATAAATGTCAGATTTTGGCAGGAAGCTGGGTAATTAGGAACAGATTTTCTTTTTTCTAGGCACGAATACGTAAATGTCTTATCACAATTCTGGAGTACAATAAAACTCCTAACTTTCAAAACTGCAAAAACTGATTCTGAAACAGCTACAGCAGTACATACTAGTGGGGGGGTGGGGGGGGAGAGAGAAAGGGAGGGAAGGAAAGAGAGAGAGGGGGGAGGGAAAGAGAGGTTTTTTTTCCCCAAATCTCAGTCTGAATCTATATATATATTTGAATTTGATTTGGCTGTTTCTGCAATGGCCTGGATGGAACTGGGTAGTTTCTGAAATGCCAAACTGGACTCACAAACTGTTTTATTAATGAATAAGTGGATATTTTAGGCAAACACACATTTTATTTATGGCTTGCTTTCTCACATTTAGTTGTGCTGGATTATAACAATTACATAATCCTATAGTGTAAGCGAGACAGTTTGGTGTAGCTATGAAGGCATCAAACTAGAAACCAGGAGACTGTGAGTTCTACTCCTGCCTTGGGTATACAGCCAGGTGGGTGACCTTGGGCCAGTCACTCCCTCTCAGCTATAAAAAGCAGGCAATGGCAAACCAATTCCAAACACTTCCACTTCCAAACAACCTTGCCAACCAAGGTGGTACCCAGGTAATCGCCAGGAGTCAACTTAGACTCAAAGGCACCATAAACAAATAAACAATCAAATAATAGTCAAAGGATTGATAAGCTTCTCAAGAAGCTAGAAAGCTACTTGTTGGTGACCCTACACTTCTGGATTTATTGAACCAAGCAGCATCACATACATGCATGCATATACCATAACTAAAGCTAAGTTACTGAGTCACAGTGCTCAGCATCCAACATCTTATAAATGGGCTTCCATCATTTGCTGCTACTGTATTTGTAATAGCTTTGTAAGGGCTTAGCCTTTACTTTACACATCTGGGCTCTGTGTGTGAAGTACTCCTGGTGTTCTCTGTTTCTCTAGAGATTTGTTTTGGCTTCTAGAGCACATTACAAGCTGCTTATCATGGGCTGTCAGAGCCAGGATGTGTAAAAAAATCCCTTAACCGAATCAATATGATATATGGCTACATATGAAAAGGAGAGCATTAATAATGTATTGTCAGCATGCATAGCAGACATAAACACAGATTTCACTTCTGACCTTTGCTCTAAGAAGAGCTGGGATGGCAAACAGCTTTTTCATTTACTTGGTGGTTGCATTCACTTTAATAGAATTTTTTTAAAATTAAACATTAAACTCACAGAAATATGTGGTTGCACACAAGGAGCATAGGGCAAGTGTCATTAGAACATTATTAGTTGTTAGAGGATTGGGGCTCATTAAATATTCAGTGGCTTTTAAATCTGTTCATCAAGTTGCATCTATAGCTGCAAACCCATTCAATGGGTTTTATGGCACAGTCTTTAAAAAATTAATGAAAATGGCCACTGTAAAACATATTTTTTCTTTTATTGAGATTTCTCTAGGATTTATGTTTTTCCCCTGCTGTAAGAAATGTAAAAGCCTATAAGTCAGTGAAGCAATATTCCCTCTTATTAGCCTGTTATATTAGATAATGTAGCTCAAATAAATGTAAAAACATTATGTGACTGTTAAGATTATATACACCTAATAAGGGGAGGGATGGCGAGAAAAAAATATTATATTTAAAATATTTAATAGCAATAGCAATTAGACCTATATAGCACTTTACAGTGCATTGCAGCCCTCTCTAAGTGGTTTACAGGGTCAGCATATTGCCCCCAACAATTTGGGCCTTCATTTTACCCACCTCGGAAGGATGGGAGGCTGAGGAGTCAACCTTGAGCCTGGTGAGATTTGAACTGCCAAATTGCAGGCAGCCGGCAGTCAGCAGAAGTAGCCAGCAGTACTGCACTCTAACCACTGTACTTCATAATGATTAATTAACCAACTTAGACACCTTAATATCAGATTTTGTTTTATTTCTGCACATTTCATTCCTGTGAAATGACTTGCTGGAGATGAACCTTCTATCTTTATGGCAAAACAAAAATTAAGAGCTCCCCTAGTCTAAAACCTAATTACAAATTATAACTCTTGTGCAATTCTTATGCTTTCATCTCTAGCTGGCTTTGATCTCAAGTCTGGATGTTGTGACATTTCACAAAGATTGAAGCTAACTATATGGATTCTGTTAGGCTCATCTCATCAAGAGCTCGCAGCAGAATTAAAGGTAGAAAGAAACATAGGGAAGATGCTGGCATAACAGTCACCTGCCTCACTCAGTTGGCAAAAAAACTGGAAAGGAACAACAGGGACTGAGCTGTCCCAAGGTACTTTTTTCCAAAAGGTAATTGGACTGAACTGAAGAAGCTTCTTGGATGAGAAGCAAATTATTTTCAAAGAAAAATCCAAGAAAGTTCAGTTGCCTTCTGGAAAAATACATTTCTGGGGCAACCATGACCAGGATGAGTGGGAATCTTCATAGATAGGAACACACACACACACACACACACACACACACACACACACACCTTCCCACACATACACAGACAAACAAAAGCCAATGGTGGAAGCTCTTGTCAGGGATGGCAAGTGTAGACTGGATCATACCACTGCAATCATTGCACTGTCCCTTCCTTTCACGATTCTCATGCTAATCGGTGAGACTCCTACACTCCTCATTTTTCAGCCTGTTGGTATATTGCAAAAAAAAGAGGGGCTACCTGTTTATAATATAAACCTCTTCCCCCTGCTTACTATTTCATTCATGCTCACTTTAGGGCCATGGTGACAATAAACACTGCCTGCTTTTGTGGAGTGCATAAGAAAGACAGTGAGGAGAGAGCGCTGCTGCATACTAATTGACACATTTTAATGACTGCCTTCTCTTACTCCCTCTTTGCCCATCCCCTTCTCTAAATTGTTGCGTTCAAGCATGTGTAACTCGCAGCCATGGAAACCAAGTCTCTAAATGCACAAAACCCACCACATCAACCTTTGGAGCACACTGCTGGTGAATTTCCAAAAGATACAATAGTTGGGGAGATGGCCACAAGGAGAGTGATTGCCTTTACAGGCATGGCACTCTAATCCTGACAGATTTATTTTCCAGAGGATAAAAGCTTGCACATGCATTCTACTAATAAACACTATTTAGCACTGAATGTAGTATGTAGCATCCTAGCAACCATGCTTGTACACCAATAAATTACAATACAAAAAGCCCCCAGCAGAGTTCAAACACAGCAGCTAACTTGTCTCCTGTTCCTATACCATGGTAGCAGAATCCCTCTCCCTCTCCCTTCTTTTTCTTTTTTTATCTTTTTGAGACAGACTTAAATTACATCAAACTCCAGGTGCAGGCATGGCAAAACATCGTATCCCAGTATAACGCTACTCCTTGAATTGTGGAACTTCTACTTGGTACTTTTGGTGTTGAATGCAAGCATGAAGTATCCAAGGCTTATTTTAATTCACTGATAGCTTATATTCTGATGTTTTAAAGGTCGGGTTACTTAAAAGTACTCCCTATACTTTCATTTACCTCTCTTTTTCTGTATGAAGCAGTTTCCTTACAAATGGAGCTCTAAAGTTATAAAATCACAGAATTAGAACAGACCTTGGAAGTACACCCTCCTGCTCAATATAGGATCTGAAGCTATTATGTTTGACCAATAGAGCAAAATTGACAAAAAAAGTAAAAAGTGAAAAGTAAATATAGATTTAATCCAACAGTTAAACATAATGTGTGTGCAGTCAGTGCAATATTATTTTTATAAATCTGTTTCATCTTTGAAAACATTTCTTTAAGAAACTAAAATCCAGTTCCCACAGATATTTAAGTCTCTTTCCCACTGTTGTCTCTTGCTCTTTTTCTTGGCTTCCTCCACAGTTTCTCCTGTTCTCTTTGAAAGACGTTTTTAGAATCTGTTTTTACAACCTGTTTTTAGAACCTGTAAGTGAATCCTTCTTCTGTTTCACAATAGCTTTCATCAGTAACTAAATCCTGCCTCAATAAGAGCCGCAGTGGCGCGGTGGTTAAAGTGCAGTACTGCAGACTACTTCTGCTGATCACAGGCTGCCAGCAGTTTGGCAGGTCAAATCTCACCAGGTTCAAGGTTGATTCAGCCTTCCATCCTTCCGAGGTGGGTAAAATGAGGAGCTAGATTGTTGGGGGCAATAGGCTGACTCTGTAAACCGCTTAGAGAGGGCTGTAAAGGACCATGAAGCGGTATATATATATCTAAGTGCTATTTTACATCTTTGTAAAATATGATCAAGCTTTGTGAGTATATATTTAATGCCAGGAAAGGAAAAGTATTGACGGCCTTTATATATATTATAATGTTAAGGAAATCTGTTGACTATATAGGTTATTTAATCAGAGTTATTAATCATTAATAAATTGGCTGTTCATCTACATTTTCCTTCCTTTCTATCTAGCTATGTTACCTCAAATTTATACAAAGAAATGGGAAATAAAAAGATGTTCCAGATAGGTGATGGCAGCAAAGTCAAGAGATTTTTTAAAGAGATGTCCCTGGATTAATGGAAGCTTTCCTTTCTTCTTTTCTTCTTCCCTCCCTCCCTCCTATTTATGTGTGGTATATATGTGCTAAAGAAAGAGAGAGGGAATTCAAAACTGTTGATATGAACCAGAGATTCATAGAGCAAGACAAAATTTTGAACCTAAATCCGATATGCTGCTTAATTCAGAAAATTCAAAATTATAGAATTACCAGCAAATGTCTTTCTAGCTTCTTCTTGAAAAACCTGTCAGTTCTTTGACTACAAGGTTATGTAATTGCTATAATTGAGGAAGGAGGGAGGGAAGAAAGGAAGGAAGGAAGGAAGGAAGGAAGGAAGGAAGGAAGGAAGGAAGGAGAGCATAAAACAGAGAGAATATATGACTCAAGTCAGTGGAGGGTTTCCAAATTTTTTTACTACCAGTTTGCTCTTGCGCACTTGCATGATACTTCTGCGCATATGCATGTGCATAAGCGTCCGGGCAGGTGGGCCGAGCCTCCTGCCATCAATACTACCAGTTCGTCTGATTTGGGCCGAACCAGGAGCAACACACCTCTGACTCAAGTTCAGGTGTAACCTTTAATTTTATCTATGAGGAAACAGTACATCTGTTATCTAAAAGTTCAACAAAACTGGATTGTTCAACTCCACCCACCACCTACCTAAATGAGTGAGATTCCTTATAGAACTAGGAACCAGCCTTGACAATGTGGGTAGGAAGGATACCTTTTTAAAAAAAGGGAAAAAATCCACAGTGAAGCATGTTGTTTCCGTAGAGAAGGCAATGACAAAATAATGTTCTGGAAAACCTGGGCAAACTGTAATGAGCAAGAGGAAGCTTGGAAAAAAATCATTTCAGTGGAATCTCATATTATAGCTCCTCAGGGATAAGTAAACTTTGATCTTTAAATAACTTTCCTCTTAATAACTGTAATTTAACCTGCTCATACTCAGCAGTCTTCAGATTCCTGTAAGGCTCTGGGATGCTGCTTCACAGAAGGCAAGGAGCATCTCTATGTAATTAAAATTACATCTGCAGAATAACTGTTCATTGAGCTTTCAAATCTTGGTGCCAAAAACAATGTTTATAATTGTGAGGGCAGCTCCTCGAAATCCATGAGACTGGAAAATACATTTCACAATATACAGTAATAATAAAATTACAGCCCCCACAACTACCCCAAGAATTAAGAGGGGTGACATCTAGGATTTTCTTTTTCCTTGCTGGTCTTGAACTATGCTACATTCTCTTTTTCCTTCACCCAGATAGAGAATATTTGTGTGTCTATATCCTTGAATTTATATAGTGCGTGCATCTCTCTGTCTCTGTCTCTGTCTCTCTCTGTCTCTCTGTCTCTCTCTCTGTCTCTCTCTGTGTGTGTGTGTTCCATTAATCCCACATCATAAGAAGGTGAGAATTTAGCTGGAATCAGAACAATAAACCTTCTGTTATCTGCCTGTATAATATTTAATATGAGGACTACCAACAAATGTAAAATGAGCTCCTTAATCTTAGAGTGGCTGATTGATAGTACTTCACATCACCAGGATTACTACCTCCCAACCTCTCATAAATCATTGAAATCAAGCTCTATTCATGATATACTGATCAAAACACACTTGAGTATTGTCCTATCTATGAGCCTGAGAGTGTACTGCTTAAAGAGAATATGGGTCCTCATTTTTTTGACCATGGAAAGATGGAAGGCCTTCAACCTTGAGCCTACTGAAATTCAAATTGCCAAATGAATAATATGAAGAATGCCTGTCCTCTGAGCTACTAATCATAAAGAAACAGAAATATAAAGTAAAAAAATAATTAGTCCTTCAAACTCTTCAATCCATATTTTTACTTTACTTTTCTGATGCTTTTTAAAAAGAATTCTAAGGTGTTGCTGTGAGAGGACACAATGGAGAGAAAATCAGATTCTAAAAAATATCAACTATTCCAGTGAACTCTTCTCTCAAAATGTCCATTCAGTGTGGCACCAATTCATGATTGTATTAAAGTATTCCTGGGACTTGTGAGAATGACATGATGATTACATGCTACCAGTTTGCCAACTAAATGTCTTTCCAAATCATTATAACCACAGTTGCATATAAATAGAGGTTGGAGAAGGAGAAATAAAGAAAGGTTTTAATCAATGTACATGCAAAGGGAAAGCTCTTGCAACAGACCACTGAGGGGAAAATTCTCACTGTATCCACTGTGTAATCACTGATAGGTCCCTGGCAACCTGAAGCTGGAAAGAGACACTCATTATCACAGTCTCTGGTAGGAAAATGGGCTCATAACATAGGCTGCAAAACAACAGATTACTAAAAATATTAGAATTTAAAGGAAAACTAGGCTCAGAATGACATAGATGCAGGTTCCAATAGACAAGAGAAGAATAAGAGAAAAAAATTCAATTCAACTTCTCAAAAAGAATAGAATAGATGCATTTGTTATCAATCCTAAAATATCTCAGAAAACCAGTCTGGAACTACCCTGGAAATTCTTTCTTGCTTTCATAATCAATCTTATTTCTAGATTTATCATATGCTCAACATTTGATATAGATGATTAGATAGATGCTAGATAGATAGATATGATAGATGAGAAAGATAAAGAGAGAGAGAGATGTATTCATATTATCTCACAGGTCTCTTCATTTTGTTTACTTCCTAATTCACAGGGTGATCTTAGGGATGGGACCACATTTTACGTGTCAGTGAATGCATAATTTAGGGGGCTTCAGAACTCAGAAACCTTTAGCAATATATGGATTTGTAGTGGAGCCAGGTAAAAAGAAAACTGTTACTTCAAGAAGGCTAATGTGAATTTTATGAGTGGACATCAAAAGGAAGTTGCCCATCTGCCTTCCCCAAAGACCCTCCCAAATTGTCAATGTATTATAAGTTTAATTTAATACAGGAGTAATTTATTAATTAAGCATCACTTCCATGCAGCTTTTTAATCTCTGTCTCACTCTCATTTTGGACTGCAGCAACTGTAGCATACCAAAAAAAAGTAAGGCCATCCCAAAGATGCTTTTTTCAAAATGTAAATGGACTCCCACACCCTTCTGAAAATGTTTCACTTCTCATCCAAGAAGTTTCTTCAGTTCTGGATGAGAAGTGAAACATTTTCAAGGGAGAAAAAAAATCTCAAAGAAAGTCCAGTTGCCTTTTGAAAAAAGCACTTTTGGGACAACCATGATCTGGTGATGGAGAAGCTCCATAGACATTACTTCAAGTAAGGTCCTTGTCCATGGGTCCAGCTAGACTTGGAGGAAATAATTTTACATATATGGGGTAGATGGGAAATGGTTTGGAGAAAGATGCTGACTCATTTCCCTAGATCTTCTTTGCCAGCTCAAAATGGTTTCCTTAACATACAATGTTTTCACTATAGTTCCCCCTTCAAAATATGCATTCAGAAGATCAGAGGTGGAGTAGGGTAGCTTGGATCTGAGATGGAAAATGGAAAAAGGAAGCCCTTCAAAATCAAATTATCTTTGCCCTTATTCTCTACCACAAAATACCACAGGATTCCCAGATATACCCATCTGGACACCATTCTCTTTCTCTAAAACTGATTCTCACTTTATCAAACATTTTCCAAACAAACATTTTAAAAAGATGCCCCCAGATGCGGTCTTCAAATATTTTTTTATTTGTGCAAAGGCAGCATCTCGTTTCCTGTCATATTTTAAGGAGACCTCTGAATATTGTTTGGGGACTTTATTGCTGTGATGTGGCAGAAAATCCATTTTTTAAAATTAGCTAGTTTCCTGTTATACATCTTTACATCACTCAGTGGTTTTCTTTCCTGCCTCTGGCTCTTCAGCTAGAAAACTCTGCCCTATGAGTGGTTAAGAAAATGGAGGCACATAAACAATCCTTCTTGGGGGTTGCCTGAAGTTTAAGAATTAGCTTAAGCAAGGCCTGAAGTTATCTCCTTTTTGGCTTTTTAGAAAATGTTCAAGACGGGTCTCATCCAGGAAGAATGGGTTTCTAATTGATGTGTTGAGTCACTTTGTAGAGTTGAGTTTTCTTTTGCTGATTTCATTTGTTTTGCGTTTCGCTAATGTGGTATTTGGGGACTTAAGGGAAGGGTATTTTATACATATTTTATGTTTTTGACTTTGATAAAACATCTTGAAACAATATGATTGGGCACTATATAAATAATTGTGAATTAATAATGATACTTGTCTTAAGAAATGCATCTTTCCTAATCAGTTTTAATTCAAGACAAATACCATAAATCAGCTGAAACTATCGGAATTCCTTGTTTGAAAACCCAAATGTTTTCAGAATGCAGAGAACAGGAAAGAAAATGTACACTGAATATTGGGTATACTGAAAATATAAACTGAATACTGAAAATGTATATTAATAATCTTGACAAAAACAAACATTTGCAAAAGAAATGGAAAAAGACTTAATTTTTTAATGAAAAAAAGTAAAAAAATATTCTGATTGGCAGAGGTTCTTGTTTTAAATCTCAACTCAAAACAAGCTTTCTAACATGAAAAATCTCTTTCTTCATATGAGAAGTGGCAAGCAACCGTACTCTAAGTTGCTTCATCCTACGTGATTATGTATATATAAACATAATATCATTATGCAATGGAAAAACAAAAGAAAAGTATATTTTTGATCTGATCCATCATTTGAATCACACAAGCAGCATATATGTTTTTGGTATTCAGCTACTTTTCTCCTACTTTTCAAAGCAAAAGGCCTTCAAAAGAATTTGCATTCAATATGAAGAAAAAGATGAGCGTTATTTAAAAACAGGAATTGTACAACCAAGACAGTTAATGGGATTCCACAAATAGAAAAATCTTATGTTCAAATTATGAGTGAATTTAACAATTTCAAAGTCACTAGTGAGGTCTTGTCAAATTGGAGATATCTGTTTGTTTGTTTGTTTAATGTATATGCTGCCCATTCATTTCGCAATGAAGCAATTCTGGGCAGCTTAGAACATCATAAAATAAGAATATAAACCACCTTGAGCACTAAAAACATTAAGAAAACATGGAGCATTAAAAGTTAAAACATTATAATTAATAACAAACTAGAAAAAGGACCAATATATAAAAAGGATGGAGGCGGGATCACTATGTCTCTTGTGCCAATCTCATAATTTAGCGTTCATAAAATACATCACAATATTCATACAACTTAGCCATTGCTGGGCAGGAACTAGTTTAAACTGTAGTTTGATTCAAATATATAATCTCGTAGCACATAAAATCCATTGATGGCATTGTGATACCTTACTCCACATGCATCATTTCCTACAAACAAATAATACACAGTGATGTATTGACTGTTACAACTAGAAACACACAATATCATATATCTCTTTCCTATCAATTTCTACCTTATTATTCAAAACTCTCAGTGTAACCTTTGACTCTGAACCTCATATCTTACGATAACAAGCCAAATGCATGACAGCAACACAGTCCCAGACTGGGAACAGAATTGAAGATTAACAGCAGCAGCAGCAGCAGCAGCACAACAACAACAACAACAATAATGAATTACTTCTGTAATTCTGTCAGAAAACTTCATTACTGCAGTCAAAATAGATGGTAAATATACAAATATTTGTTGGAGGTGCAAGAAAGAGGTTGGGACATATAAACATATGTGATGGGATTGTGATAGTGCACAAAAAATGGGACATGGTGTTTAGAGAAATTAGAGCACTCTTGAATGTAAATTTAGACATGTCACCGAGGTTTGCATTACTGTTGCTGGTGGGAAAACGGGATATAAAGGAAACAAAAAAGGAATTGATTGTAAATTTGATAATGGCAGCTAGATGAGTGATGGCTAAATATTGTGGATGAAATTGGGATATTCAAAGAAATGAGTGGTATAGTGAAATTTGGAGTATGGCAACAAATGATAAATTAACAACAGAAATTAAATTTTAAAAAGGGATGATTAAAGTAAATAATTATAATGAAATATGGGGGATTTTATAACATCAGTGTTGGTGGAAGGCAAAGAGATAAACCTACTCAAGAATATATGTGGTTTTGAAGGTTATAAGGGCACAATTGGAATATATTGTATGTTTTTTTAATTATTATAGATGAAGAAATATAAGGGTAAAAAAAGTCTCTGGAGGGTGGGGGTGCACTATAATATTTGGTTTTTTCCCTTTTCATTATTTTTTTGTATTTACTATGTTAGTATTATTTGCATTTTAAAAAATAAAAAATGTAAAAAAAATTACAATTTTTAAAAAAATTAATAGACCTAGGTCTCTTGTGGGAATGTAACAACATAACAATCCAATCTGCCCTCAGGTTCTGCCTGGTCACCTACTACATTTACTTCTGTTAACAACATATATTGTTAATTGTATCACATCATCTTAATTATATCTCATTTTTCTCCACATTCTTCCCTATGACAATTAGGAACAGATAGTGATGTTTCAGGACCCAGAGGATCACACATGTCAATCAGTAGAGCTACAGACTCAAGCAAATAAGTAAACAACAATTCTACTCTGATGGAGCCAAATAGCTTTTAAAAATTCCATGCAAGGGTCCATTTAATCCTCATTCACATTTTCTAGTGTTGTAAAAAGCATTGTGCTAAAATTGGTTCGAATACCTATCTGGACCAATAGGACCTGATCCAACTGAGAATATTTTTTTTCTCACCTCCCCCATTTATTTGCTACCAGAGACATCCACGCAAGCTGACAAATAATTTTTGATTCACAAATCATTTTTATGTAGGCTTACTCTGGGGCAAATGAATTAAGAATTGCATATTTAAAAAATCCCATTGAAAGGAGGCTAAAAATAAAGCCAGCTGCTGTGATCATTTTGGCACCCACTTGTAGCCCTGAAAAACACATTCGTCATCCTCCAGATCGCAGTGTGACGCAATGGACAGCCCTGGCAGTGATGTAGCAGCCGAGCTGCAAAGCAAACGTGGGGAAGGAGCTAATTTCATTTGAGCACCAGTTGCCAAAATAGCATCTAATAAAATGCCTTCAACTGTGATAGTTCAATACAAACACCCACAAGCACTCCTGGCAAGCATCTTGACTGTCACCAGCTCACTCTCACTTTTCCTGTGGAAGACCTCAACACAACTCGCCCACACAGGTATACAGCTGTGCAGTGACAGCTCAAACCTGCAGGTGTTTGCTAGTATTGCCATTTCCGAAGCGATGGAGGAAGAGAGAAAGACAACTTATCCCTGGCATTGAGCATTTGTACTATGGTACATGTATTGGCAATTAAACACCCCCTTCCCTTCCATTATTATTTGAAAAGGGGAAAAAAATCTGCTATGTTGATTTTCAGATGAATACACATTTTGTACTAGACATAAGTAAAGCAAAATAATGTTCTGGGCTTCTTACAATGCCATTAATAACTCTTAAGAGGGTCACAAGAAAAGTCTACAATGAATGAAAGCAGGATTTTGAATAACAGCCACATGGAAATGGAGCCTTGCGTTATTTGTTCTTGTTGTAGCCTTTCCTGACAACATCTGTCTTCCAGCTGTTTGGGAGTTCAGCACTACTTAACTTTGGCCAGTACTTAAGTAGAAGTTGTACTAATAAGTAGAAGTTGTACTAATGTACTATGGTCCCAAATACCCAGAGGATGCAAAGCTGCTGAGACTCTGGACTATAACATTGTTCCGCAACGTGTATCATTCCTCAAAGAAGAGGAAAAGTGAACGTTGCACTTGAGAAACTAAGACAAAACTGGTACCATAAAAAGTTGCAAATCCACATATTGATGAAAAATTACCTAGCATGCTGTCATTGTTTAGAGGCAAAATTAAAACACACAATTGCAGTAACTTCAACATAGTAACTTCCAAAGGCCCAAGAAGGGCAGAGAAAGTATTTAAGAACTGAACAGTCAGCCTATTCCACTTTCTTGCTAAATATTTATGGCTATTTCCTGACACACAAGGTAGTTTTTTGTGGTATTGGGGCAGGCAATGAACATCTTAATATAATTCAGTAGGAAAAATATGGGGGAATGAGGGAAGAGGAAAATATCAGAATGTGATTGTCTCTGGTACAGATACATAGATTTATTTATCTGAATTTTTATCCCTCTTTTAATCAGAAGAAGAAAAAAAGAAGTTGGAGTTGTTATTACTACACAGAAATTTCCATTAATTGTATTGTATTGTACTTCTATTGCATAATACATGAACCTAGAATATTGGACTAGTGGAATAGTGACATTTACTTTATAATACATTTACTTGTGATAAGAAAGCACCACTGTGCTCAGAGTGAACTTTGAATGTTTTTCCTGAGGGCTTTCTAGGTTTCCAGATGTGAAGCAGCTGCCAGTAACCTTGGATAAAAGGAAGGGAAAGAGGATTCTGCAGTCTTTGCTTCAGAGATACCAAGATTCCAGGCCCCATGAAAGCTTGTAGCATCAAAAGATGTCATCAAGTTCTCAGTTTAATGTGAGAGAAGAGGCAAATAATTCAACGCATTAGGACTAATCAGATGAACAGTGTTTAATTAATAGGGCTGTGCAGATCCGAGAAAGCACTTTTTGTCAATATGATATACAATAAACAACTCTTCAGCACTTTTAATTTTTTTTAAATGTTAATTTTTGCTTAATTTAATTTTTGATCTTTTTTTAAAAAAATATTAAAATAATAAAAGCTATATTATAAAGTGATTATACAGTGGAGAAAAAAGTATATATATAATCCTCCTATGATCCAGAACAGAATGGATGATCCATATAAGTAGGAATATGCATTTGGACTTTATTTAATTGATAAACTTCTTATTAAATCTAAACTACTGTATATAGCAGTGTTGGTGAACCTTTTCGGGACCAAGTGCCGAAACAGGAGTGTGTACGTGCCAGAAATCAGAAGAGCAACCACCTGGTGTGTATGCGCATGCTGGGAAGATTATTTTCTGGTTTCCGGTGGACGATATGCACCAGCCAGCTGGTCTTCCCGCACACATGAGAGCCAGAAACCGGAAGTCCAGGTGGCCAGTGCACATGGCCATGCTGGAAACTGGAAGATGATCTTTCCGGCACGCACATGCGCACCCGACGGCTGCTCTTCCAGTTTCCAGTGCTCCTGTGTGTGTGAAGATCAGCTATCTGGTGCACTGGAACTCAGAAGAGCAACGGGAGATGGCTCGTGTGCTCATAGAGATGGCTCTGCATGCCACTTCCAGCATGCGTGCCATAGGTTCGCCATCACAGGTATATAGCATACTATGCCATATTCTCATTTTTAGAAGACTTTTTGAAAAAGAATAGCAAAATCCTATCCTGGATCCCTTCTGTTGTATAGTAAAAGTTAGTCCTCGCTGTTACGAATGACAGCTCGGCAGCAGCCAGGCGCGTCTTAGACAATCAGACGCGCCTGTCAGTTGCCGGGCGAGTCTGAGGAACTATAAAAGGCAGACTCGTTCAAACTGTCAGTTGTTCAGCACCAGAGCAGACGAACACTCCAGTCCAGCTGGAGCTGCTTCTCTGCCTCTCTCTCTACACAGATCATCCTTCTGTTGCTACATTGTTAAACCAGCACCCTGCCTGGTTGTTACCTGTTACTGTTACAAGTTGTGTTAAAATAAATTGGTTGCAGAGTTACCGGACACGAGCCTCTGTCTCATTCCTGAAGATATAATACTGGCGACGAGGACTGGGGACCTGTAACCAGAAGAAAAAGGAACCAACTGCCACTTCTCCAACCAACTGCTATGGCCGGAATGCCAATGTTTGCCCCTTTTGGGGTTGGAGGTGAAACCTGGGAGGCATTTCTTGAACGGTTTGAATGCTTTTTAATCGCTAACAACCATCAAGGTCAGTCTCAAGCGAGGAAATGTGGGTTCTTCCTTACGGCTTGTGGCCCAGAAATGTTTGCCACCGCAAGGTCCTTTGCCGCACCTAGAGCGGTGTACGACCTCACCTGGCAAGAACTAACAGACGGATTGCAGGCATACTACGCACCTACTCCATCTCAAATAGCCAGACGCTTCGCTTACCGCAGGCGAGTCCAAAAGCCTGCGGAAACGGTAAATCAATTTTTGCAAGCCTTGAGAGTTGCTGTAGCGCAGTGTGAGTTCCCAGATCTTGAGGCAAATCTCGCAGAGCAATTCGTCTGTGGCCTAAAGGATATTTTTCTCAGGCGTAGACTTTTGGGCAAGCCTAAGGTCACATTAGCTTATGCCATAGACGAGGCTCGCGCTGCGGAGTTGGCAGATTCATCCTCCAACGAAATAGAACGCTACCTCGCGCAGATGACGGTTGCTGGAGGGTTACCTGCCACTCAAGCCTCAACCGTTCCAACTCCTCCTCCGCTCCAGCAGCCAACGTACATTACAAATCTAATTGATGAGCTAGCCCCCCTGCCTGACTATCTACAACAACTTCAGGTAGATAGACTTGGAGCACAACCCCGCCGTCAGCAGCCTCGACAGAGTCAAGCCATCAGCCGTTTCCCTTCAAACTCCTCTGCTTGCATTGGCTGTGGGGGAGCGCACGCCCGGGCTAATTGCCCCTTCAAGGCAGCGGTTTGCCGCCGCTGCGGAAAGAAAGGACATTTAGCCCATGTCTGCAAGGCTTCACTTCCTACTCCTTCTGCAGCAATCGAGCCACCTCCTCCATATGGTCCTCCTCCACCCCCGGCGAAGAGCTCGCAGCAGCGGCAACCTGCTCAGCGTCAAGACGAATGCTTTAACATCAATCAAGCTTCTTCGTCCCTGCATGACACCTCCATCAACTCATCCTCACAGGGTACGGACAAAATCAATATTAAAATACTGATTGAAGGGAAGCCGTGTCAGATGGAAGTGGACTCCGGCTCATCAAAATCCCTTCTTTCTTGGGACACTTTTTCTATGTTGTGCCCCCACGTGAAACGTTGTCACTTGTCACCCCTTAACGCAATTTTAACAGACTATCAAGGCTCCCATATCTCTATCCTAGGTTCATATGCCTTGAGGGTTTCTTATGGCAAGTTTTGCGCTGTTTTACCTGCTTTAATTGTTCAGAAACCTTTACCAGCAATTCTGGGGTTAGAATGGTTTTCTCCCTTGGGTATCTCCCTTCAGGGGATTCATTCTACTGCGGACACGCCCCCAGACATAGCAGCAGTCTTGTCAGACTATGCTGATATCTTTGATGGCCAGCTAGGCCATTACAAAGGCAGCCCCATATCCCTTAGCTTGGACCCCCAGGTTGCACCAATCAGACTGAAGGCCCGCAGGGTGCCCTTTGCATTAAGGCCAAAGGTTGAAGCTGAGCTCGATAAGCTCGTGGCGCAGGGCATACTGGAGCCCGTCGACCACTCACCTTGGGAGACCCCCATTGTGATTGCGGTGAAGGCCGACGGCTCCATTAGGATCTGCGCCGACTATAAGTCGACCATCAACCTTGGCCTTCAGGCAAACCCCTATCCAGTCCCTGTTGTACAACACCTGCTCCATTCCTTGGGGCAGGGCCGTATTTTCGCTAAACTGGATATGGCGCAGGCCTACCAGCAACTCCCTGTGGATGACGATGCGGCGGCTGCCCAAACCATCGTCACCCACCGGGGGGCTTTCCGTTGTTGCCGCCTTCAATTCGGCGTTTCCGTTGCCCCGGGGATTTTCCAGAGCCTCATGGAACGTCTGCTCCATGGGCTCCCTGGAGTGGTACCTTACTTTGATGACGTCCTGATCGCTGCTGACAGCCGCTCAGACCTCATCAAAGTACTGAGGAAAGTCCTCGACCGTTTCAGGGGCGCGGGTCTTAAATTTAAACGCAGCAAATGTTTCTTTGCTGTGCCCCAAGTGGATTTCCTGGGCTTCACAATTGATGCCCAGGGAATTCATCCTACCCCTTCTAAATTGGCAGCTATCAGGAACGCTCCCACTCCTACTACAAAGGCGCAGCTCCAATCATTCCTGGGGCTTCTAAATTTCTATGCGCCTTTCATCCCTCACAAGGCATCACTAGCCGAGCCGCTACATCGGTTGCTCGACCGATCCGCGCCTTGGCAATGGGGCAGCCACGAAGCGCATGCATTCGCGGCTGTCAAATCCCTGCTGACGTCAGAGGCAGTCTTAGTGCAATATAGCGACAAGATGCCCCTGACTCTAGCATGTGATGCCTCCCCCGTCGGTTTGGGGGCTGTTCTGAGTCACGTCCTGCCCAACGGCTCAGAAGCCCCCATAGCTTTTTATTCCAGAACACTGTCCTCGGCTGAGAGGAACTGCAGCCAGATTGACAAGGAGGCTCTGGCTGCAGTGTCTGGAATCAAAAAGTTTCACGACTACCTATACGGGCGGCACTTCACCCTATTCACAGACCATAAGCCACTCCTTGGGCTACTGGCTGGTGATAGACCGACCCCTCCTATCCTGTCCCCAAGGATGACCCGCTGGACGGAGTTCTTAGCGGCGTATTCTTACGCCCTGTGCTACTGTCCGGGCAAGCAAATAGGGCATGCAGATGCCCTTAGTCGCTGCCCTCTTCCGGACACGGAAGATCAAGCGGTTCCTTGCCGTTCTGTTCTGGCAATTGCTCAGTTAGAATTGCCATTGACTTCTACCGATGTGGCCGCCTACTCTCGGTCTGACCCCACACTGTCACAGCTATTGAACTGGGTCCTGAGAGGCTGGCCTGCGGGTGAGTTACCACCTCAGTTCAAGCACTTCAAGAACAGACAGTGGGAGCTTTCTATACATTCAGGCTGCCTACTGTGGGGCGACCGTGTGGTCATCCCAACGGTCCTCCGACAACAGATTCTGCAACGTCTCCATGAAAGTCACCCTGGAGTAAGCAGAATGAAGGCCCTTGCTCGCAGTTTCGTTTGGTGGCCAGGGTTAGATGCAGAGATCGAAGCCTGGGTCGCCAAATGCGAAACCTGCCAGCAGTCCCGACCATCTCCTCCTTCCTCTCCCTCCCGGGAATGGGAGATGCCTCGGGGTCCCTGGTCTAGAATACATATAGATTTCGCTGGCCCCTTTCACGGCCAGACTTTCCTTATAGTTGTGGACGCGTACTCTCGATGGGTGGAAGTATTGCTCATGCACTCCACCACATCTGACAGTACTGTGCGAGCCTTGCGACGATTGTTCGCAACCCACGGGTTGCCGGACACAGTAGTGTCCGACAACGGCCCGCAATTCACGTCTACAACGTTCCAAACATACCTGGCCGAGCAAGGGGTCCGCCACGCGCTGGTTGCCCCTTACCACCCAGCCAGCAATGGCCGAGCGGAAAGGGCGGTTAGATCTGCCAAGGAGGCTTTGGGCCGTCTAAACCGTGGAGACTGGCAGGCAAGGGTGGATGCTTACTTATTGGCACAGCACTCCACACCTTGCCCCTTGACACAGAAAAGCCCCGCGGAGATGTTGATGGGCAGGCGCCTGCGGACCACCCTGGATAGATTGCATCCCGTCTATTCAGGAATTCAGTCTGGCAACCTGGGGCCTCCAACCCCCTCCCGCACTTTTAAGCCTGGGGACCTGGTTTGGGCTAGAAACTATGAAGGAGAGACGAGATGGGTGCCTGCAATTATAACCGAAATAACAGGGCCCGTTTCATACAGGATTCGAGTTTCAGATGGATCAACCTGGAGAAGACACCTGGATCAATTGAGACAACGACGGTCATCAGAAAATGATTCTCAAGCCGACACGCAAGGTCCTGGCTTAACCGTTTCTCAGCCAGACCTGAACCCGCAACCGCAGTTAAATAACCACAACTCTCCAGCCTTCTCCAATCCAGGCCAGCCTAGCTCAGTATCACAGCCCAGCAGTGCTTCTCAATCCGGAGTTGAAAACCCCAACCCATTACGTTTAGGCCAACATAGACCTAGCCTTCCCCTTCCAGAGGCCGCCTACCGGCCTAGTCATAAGCCGTCAACATCCTCGGCCGCGCCCCTTCGCCCAGCTTACCATTCAGTGGGAGTCATCCATTCAGGGTTCCTCTGCCATCAGACGTCACCTGGAGCTTCACTCCCCGAGGGGAGGAGCTCAGACAGGGACATCAATGCGATGATCCGCCTGCAATGCAATTGCGGCGTTCGTGGCGTGTCCGCCATTCTCCTGTATACTTACAAGACTACGCGTGCGCAAACATCACGCATGCGCACAGCTGGGGGGGAAGAAGTGTTGTATAGTAAAAGTTAGTCCTCGCTGTTACGAATGACAGCTCGGCAGCAGCCAGGCGCGTCTTAGCCAATCAGACGCGCCTGTCAGTTGCCGGGCGAGTCTGAGGAACTATAAAAGGCAGACTCGTTCAAACTGTCAGTTGTTCAGCACCAGAGCAGACGAACACTCCAGTCCAGCTGGAGCTGCTTCTCTGCCTCTCTCTCTACACAGATCATCCTTCTGTTGCTACATTGTTAAACCAGCACCCTGCCTGGTTGTTACCTGTTACTGTTACAAGTTGTGTTAAAATAAATTGGTTACAGAGTTACCGGACACGAGCCTCTGTCTCATTCCTGAAGATATAATACCTTCCTTAAAATACAACTACCCTCTCTGCTGTACCCCAGGTTTGAAAGAGATGAAGCTATTCATAAAATGACAAAATTCATGTTGTAGAAATATAATTCAGCATCATATTGAGATGTTGGTATAATGTCTCATTACATTAACATATATGTTGGTTTGAAGTCAAAACAGAGCAATTTTGGAACAAAATTAAACTATGTATCTAAAAATATGTTCTGCATTTCTTATATTGCCGTATAAGAAGTTTAATATTCTTCTGTAATTCTTAAATTCATAAAGAGGCTCAGCTAACTTAAAATAATATTTTCTGATGAATTAGCTTTGTTTTTAAATTATAGAGGCCTATTTTATGTTCCTTAATATTTGGTCACTTAATATTTTCCAAAATTTTCTAAGGAATTGCTGGAAGCTTGGTACTCAGGCATATCAGCCATCACTATAGAGATAAACCACAAGTACACACTATTCAAAAAAGACAACACAAAAGCTAAGAAGGAAACTAAAACCAGAACTATCCTCTTTAGCAGCCAATACCAGCAGATAAGCAGGAATTAACCCTAGACAAAGAATCAAACAAGCAGAAAACAAGTACCATAATCTAGGAGCTATTAAGGAGACAAACAATCAAGAAAAAAATACCGTAATTAGGAACTACTAAGGAGAAAATACACACATCACCAAGATTGGCTGGGTAAGCTAAGTATATAAACAAGGAGAAATAGCACACTCACGAGGTGTGATAATGTTACCTAGCTGGGTAATCAAATGTCTGCAAGAAAACAATCGAGCTCAGAGAGCACCAAGATCAAAGTTCAACCCTGAACTACATATTTTATCACCTATTAGTGTTGAGTGCCACCACCATGCCTGTAATAATTTGGGACTGATTGGAGAAAAGCCATGTGCAGCACAGCATGTCACTTCTAAGCAGTGTAGCAGCAGCAGAAGTTTGCTTATCAAGTGAGCCTTTAAAAGAAGCCGAAAGAGAGGCTAATTGGTCGTGTCTTGATGCTTCACCACACTGGAGTAGAATAGTGTCCCTTGACAGAGACTGAGCAATTAATTGAATGTAATTTTAATTACAATTAGAATTGAACTGAATTAAATTGAATTAAAATAAGTGTTTGCGCTGGTCCCACTATAAGGCTACCATTAGCCTTAGCCCTACCTCTAACTCAAACTCCCTTTGCTTTACCTACAGCTATACATATTTAGTCAAGTTCATTTCTGATTCGCTTCGTTCCCAGCACGCCAGGCATATCTTCTATTATTTTTCATGTCCTTGTTAATACAAATGTCTTCTCGGAATCAATGAAGTGCAAGAAGCCACTTGGGGGTTATCTCATCCAGGACTCTACCAACCTCTGAATTCCAGAGGTTGACCAAATGTTTGGGGAAATTCCCAATTGCCTGTCAGAATAACCTCTGGATGCATAAATCATCTAGGGCAGGCTATGTTAATCAGCAGTGCCCACCCCTATCTTCAGTAGCTTGGTAGCTTTACCTGGACCAGGAAAGAATTAACAATGATCACATATGTATATAAAGTGCCTATCCTATAAAATGCCTATCTTTATGACTCCAGCTAAAGTTACCTGGAACAAGGTCATACATGCTTTGGAGGTCATTAATTCTTTTCTTTCCAGAGGCCCCATGGCACGGAGTCCCTCAGCACTAAGTCCCCAATATCAACCCTGTTTTGAGGTCCAGAAACTCAGGAGAGGACTCTGCCATTCAGAAAGGATTTTATATATAGGCATTTCTGCCAGAGTTTGTTGCAAAAATCAGATCCAGAAAGCACACACAGATAACTGATTCAGCAGAATTCATTTAAATAAGAAACTTCTTTATATATAAGAATATATATACTATACAAACAGTAGGGAACAGTTTCATTTTTCAGTTCAGAATTCAGTGTTAAAGACAGATTAGTTTCAGTTTCAATTCTCAGCACAGCACTCAGAGCTGCAGGGCTAAACCACGTCCAGGCTCCAAACTGTTTCAGCTCCCATTGGCTGACCTTGTTACTAAGCCCTATTCATTGGCTGAGCTTGTTACCATGTGTCTGCCACTTCATGAATATTTTGACAATTCTCTGCTTTAAAACCACGGTTGCTAAAGGATCTGAAACCTATGTTTTATTATGCATTTATACATTCATACTCATGCATGAATATAAGCAATGGCAAATCAGAAGTCATAAGGTACTGGAGATAAAATCAATGAGCTGTGTCCCATATCAATAGCCCACTGGAGAAGCAAAACAATACCAGCATAAAACAAACACAATCTGCTGACCTTCTGCATCATATTGTAGCATATTGCTATTACCAGGCAAGGACATTAATGTGTGAAAGGGAACAACATCTCTAGTTGCAAATCAAAGTAGTATAGAGAAGATGCATACTTTCTCCCCAACACAAAGGCAGAGACCTCTGTTTTTTAACAACTGGACCCTCAAGAGCTATCTAAATCAGCTGTTACCAGATTATAGTCAATATGGCATATTAAGAGAGACTTCCTGGAGCAGGAAAAGATTTTCACTCTCCGTGTTAGATCCCAGTGACTTAGATCAAATTCCTCTTCTATCTATAGAGGTGTGACGTGGAAAGTACATGTCCCTCTGCTGCCCCAAAGCAATCCTTTTCTCTAGGATACTAGAGGATTCCAGCTGTAAGCTGTAGTAAATGCCAGTGCCGCTTTAGCTATTCTGCATCAAGAACATGGTAGGTGGCTAAAAGAGAGCTGGCACTCCTACATTTCAGCTGCTTCATCCTATTTCCTTTTGGAAAACAGTGTGTATTTCAAATGAGTATCTTTAAATGCCAAGTTTGGCTGTTGGTTATGCAGGAAAGAGCTTCGGGGAAGAGGGAGAATCCAGTTTTGATAGACTCCAGAATCAGTGGGTCAACAATAAGCTGAATTAGATCCATTAGACCAGGGGTATCAAACTCACAGTCCTTGGGCCAGATGCATCATGCGCTGGCCATGCCCACTCCATTTTAGTGAAGGGGGGAGTTGTGATACATTATGTGATGACGTGACGATGCGGGTTTGACACCCCTGAATTAGACAAAGATTCTATTCCTGCTTAGATTAATGCTATGTTAGATGAACCATCTGACTCTACATAACATTTTCAGACAATCCTACATTAACAGCACTTATTGTAGGCTATCAAATCTGGATTGCAAAACACCATACAACTCATTGATAGCAACAAAGAGATACAGAAAGATTAAACTCTTTTATTGCAGTACTAACTCTTTCTTAACATTTTTAACGTGGAGAAAGCCTTGAAATAATGTTTACTATATCTCAAGCAATCCCTGCATAAAAATATTATGTCTACTTCTAGCATTGTGTAGCATTCAAATTTCAAAAAATGTTTTGTTTTGTTGGAATCATCTGTTGAAGAACCACAAGTGAAAGCAATAGGCTGGCAGCTGAGTTGCAGCAGATACAAATTTTGACATTGTGCATCTCAGCATTGTGCAACATATGAAGTTCAACTCTTTTTCCTCATATCTTTTCCTGAACGTCAAGCAACCTTGCATAGAGCACTTCCATTAAAACCTCATTGAAAGAGTCTTCTCTGCCACATTCACAAAGCTACTGAAGAAATAACAACAATTAGCTTGTCATAAGAAATATATGATCCCATATCAGCACCTGTATTTTCCATATTGAGGTAAATAGCAGCCTCTGGAGTGGGAGGAAGTTAAATTGAGGAGACAGCAGATATTCTATACTTCCTGTTCTAATGTTTCTGTTTCATTCTACTACTCTTCCTTTCGGAAATACATTTAAATAGAAGTATTATGACATAATACTATGGCATTTTGGCAGAATTATGGGCATAATTCTGACAAATTAATTTCCATTTTGCTCTTAGTATTATCATGCGGCTTCACACATGTGGTGTAGAATTGTACAGTGGTTAGATACCAACATTAGCCAGAATACAATATCTAACCATACAGTGGTTAGATATCAAAACCAACATCAGCCAGAATACAAAACAACTGAAAGAAGCTATACGAGATTGGAAAATGTAGAGAGACATGATCCATAGAATTGCTTATAACTGGATACAGTTGAATGGGTGGTATCATCATCTTTATCATGTGTGCGGAATTGAGCAGCATCCAGTTGGATCTGTCCACTATGAGCTGAAGTGATCTTCAGCTCCTTCCCCAGATCTGCTTTGGGAAAGCCAACAAGTGGGAAGTCCTGCTACCCTAGGGAACTGCATTCTGGAACAGATTGTACATCTGTACAGATGTAGCTATGGATTCTGTGAGAGGAACTATGAACCCAAATCTTGGGATTTTGTGAAAATCTAATCAAAGACAATTTTAAAATAAATGCAAGACTAGGAAGCAGCTGGGTTACTGCTAATTGGCATTCGAAATTGAAAGCAAGGGACAGAAAGGCTAAATCATGCAGATGGTATAAAAGACAGGAAAGATTTAAAAAGAAGTCTGTATGCCAACCCTGGTAACCTAAATTCTTTAAATTACCGGGGTCTTTTTAAAATTGGGTGGATCTTTTGAAAATTAGCAACAATCCTAGTGCAAGAGTAAATAATGCAGAATCTGATAGACACCGTTAGATTTAGCAAAACTAGATCAAACCACACAATTGTACATAAACCAATGGCAATGTAAAAACCTTTTTTAATCAACCATTTCTCAAGGAACATTATTTTATTTACAAAAATTCTGGATTCAGCTAATGGATATGACAGTTAAAATTGTCCAACAGAAGTCCTAAACAACATGGCCAACCATGGGAGATATCATTTAGTCAACTATACAAGGACAAATTACGACATCTTCCTCTACCAGATTTTATTTCCACCTTAAATTACACACAATACACAACGGTCTATCTCTCTTTGTTACATTTAGTCTTCTGCTAATGAATGGTTTATTTTATCCTTGAAGAATGACTGGATACAAGAAATAAAGTACAGCTGCTTATATTTGATCCTGGATATAGCAGCGAGGAGATCAAGCAAATGTGCTGTGTTAAGTAAGAGGGCCAACAATTTTGGATTTCAGTATCTGTGTAGAACAGAAGAGTGAAATCAATAGGCGGCAACTTCCAAATTAAACTATTTGTCCTTTAAGACCTATGATTCAGTCAGTTGCTATCCTTCTTTCTAAGGGTGGCTCATGATGAGGACTATTTTGTGGCAGGCAGGACCTCCATCTACAGAGCTCCCTACTGAGAGACCTTAAGATATTTTTCTCTCAATATCTTCTGCCAGCAATAACAAATGTTTCTTCTTAAACAAGCTCATGATTCTGTTGTTGCTTAATTTAACTTGTTTATTGTTTGTTCTGGCTCTTTGTACTTTTTGCTTTTGACTAGCTTTAAGTCTAGTAATTTTGTTTTAATGATGGTATATTTTTATCCTTTGGGGCTGTCAGACAGAAGGCTGCTCGAATCTTTGTTCTTTCTCTGTAAGAGTAAGCAACCAGCGGCCTTCCACAGCCTGTCCATAGAACAGGGAGCTAGGCATAGCCAACATCGTCAAATGACATATTTTCTGCCTTATTAATCATAATAAGCGTTTCTTACATTTCAGCCTGATGTTTGGAAAGAGATGCTTCTCTGCACCATAGAGCAGAGGGCACGTGCAGCAGAGGTGACATTCAGCAGGTTCTGATCAGTTCTGGAGAACCGGTAGCGGAACATTTGAGTAGTTCGGAGAACCAGTAAATACCACCTCTTTTTTTTAATAAAATTTTTTAACTTTTAATTTAAAACAAATACATCATCCTTCTTTACATGCTATAGAAAGTGTATCAGTTGGTTACAAAAAAAAACCTTTTGTGCATCTCTTCCACAGTTAACAAACATAGTTCATATTAACTTAAGTATTTTAACTCAAATATTTATACATGTCACTATCATTATATCTCCATTTTCATTATTATTATTATTATTATTATTACTATTATTATTATCATCATCATCATCATTAATATTATCCTTTATGTATAATTCAAAGGGATTGCTAATCATCCTTACATGGGTACCATTCAATATTCATATCCAATTATACTCATCATAACACTACACATTGTATACATTTGTAACATTATCAGTTATCCATTTAAGCTATATCTATTATCAATAAATTTCACTAAGTTTAACTAGTTTTAAATTTTATTATTCCATCTATCAATCTGTATCTTTCCAATAACAAAACAATCTCATATCTTCTGCCATTTGTGGTGCCAATCCTACAATCATCTTCTTGATCAGCTTTGTATGGACTTCTCTTAGCAACTCCTTGCTTGTAAGATCTCTCATATAATCATGTTGCCCTCTTTCTGTTTCCTTATTCAGCTTATCTTTGATTGTCAGCAGTGTTATCAATGCTTTTGCTAACAGAATTTCTTTCTTTAAGTCCATAGATTCTTTAATTTTTTCTTTTTCTATATCTTGCCCTCTGGAATAGATTTCCTCTCCACCTCTGACTGGCCCGCCCCCATCTAATCTCTGCCTCCCCAGTTCCAGCTGATCAGGAGGGAATGGGGATTTTGCAGTATCCTTCCCCTGTCATGCCCAACAAGCCACACTCACCAAGCCATGCCACACCCACCAAGCCACACCCACAGAACCGGTAGTAAAAAAATTTAAATCCCACCACTGAGTCTTGCAGGGCAGGTAAAGGGGGGGGCAGCTAGAATCATGCAGGGATCAAATCCCCACCCCTTTTTACAGACACACACTGCAGCACATGTAAAAATGGGTGGGATTTCAATTGCACAGTCATGGCTGCATCCCGACTTTGGAAATCCTGATATATAGCAATTTTTTGAGGGAATGCATGTGTGATTCCCCCCCACCCCCGGGGAATGACTGCTACAAAGAACTGGTGAAATTGCTGGATTTTTTGAAAACTAAGCTTTCTTCTAAAACCGAGTCTCCTTCCATTCGCTATTTGCAAAGGGAGGGAGACTTTGTGTAGCAAAAGGGAATTGACAAAATACATGTTAGATTCATTTCATTCTTTCATTTCATTCATAACATCACTTTACAGTCCAGGGAAATTTGTGGTTTGTTTTGCTCAAGCATTTAAAAGGACTACACTTGTACAGCCAGAGTTAACGTGAACTCACATTTACTGAGGGCCAATACAGTGTAGTGATTAAAAGTATTAGGCTAAGACAGGAGAGAGTTGGATTTTAGTTAATAAAGTTCACTAGATGACTTCAGGTCAGTCACTCTCTCTCTGAACCCTACCTAACCCACAAGACTGTAGTGGTTGAAAACAAGAGGTCTTGAAGTTTATTCATTTATTTAGTTTGTCACTCATGTACAAGATAACAGGAATAAGAATAAACATGAATAAGAACACAGGAAATGGGTATAAACAAATGGGGATAATAGGACAGAGATGTTAGGCATGCTGGTGCATTTATGCACGCCCCTACTGACCTCTAAGGAGTGGGGTGAGGTCAATAGTAGACAGTTTAAGGTTAAAGTTATGGGGGTTTGAGGATGTAACAACAGAGTCAGGTAGTGCATTCCAGGCATTGACCACTCTGTTGCTGAAGTCGCATTTTCTGCAATCGAGTTTGGTGCGGTTTACCTTGAGTTTCTATCTATTGTGAACTCCTGTATTATTGTAGTTGAAGCTGAAGTAGTCATTGACAGGTAGGATGTTGTAGCAGTTTATGCAAATGCAAAAGCATACTAAATAAAAATACGGCCTCTCCCTGTTTTGTAAGCTGATTCAAACCAAAGGGCAAGAACTCACTTTGCAGGAACCTAAATAACCTTTGGAACTCTGAAATGCCCAGGACATAGCTTCCCAAACACTTCTTCTCCTTCCTCTGAGCCAGATCCTTCCACCTGGCTTCATATTCTATGCCTGTGGAAGCCACGTTCTTCATTCTACCCTTGCTGAAAAAAATGGTACCGCATATCTTTTTGTTCCCTCTTGACCAAGTTTTGTGGTAGGTTTTTTGTGGTTTCTCATCGGTGTACCAGTGGGGGGGGGGGGGAAATGACAAGATGCTGGCAAATGGATTGTTTCTTCATTGGATTGCCTGCAAGTGGTAAAAAGGAATTGTTCAAAAAAGCTTCATATGGATGCAACGGATATCTGGGTTAGCCAGGTTCAGCAACTTGGTTTAGGAAGGGAAATGTGGGGTGTAATATGCTCTTTAAACTCTAAGGTTTTGGGGGAAGGGCTTAGCTTTTCAAAAGATCCTTTCCCTGCAGACCGAGCTTCCAAAACTGAATAACTATGGTACTTTCCCATTCTATCTGTACTACTATTCAGGCTCTAAACAAACAAACAGCACCCATGTAGCTAACGCCATCACCAGCCATCACCAGTCATCACCAGCATGCACCGTGCCAATTATCCAAAGGTTATCTCTCTCTGCAGTCAGCTCTGCAGTATCTCTTAATAGCTTTGCTGACACAGTGCAGAACATTATTGACAATTGGACACCAAGTAAAAGGTTGGTCCTATTTTGTTGTTGCTGTTGTAATGCAGTGGTTCCCAAACTTGGCAACTTTAAGACTTGTGGACTTCAACTCTCCAGTTCTGCTGGCTGGAGAATTCCAGGAGTTGAAGTCCACAAGTCTTAAAGTTGCCAAGTTTGGGAACCACTGTTGTAATGGGACAACAGAAGACCAAAAATTTGGAGGCGAATTAATAGCTTCCTAAGCATGACCCAGGTTCCAAACTGTCAGTGAAAATTATTTTGTGGACACTGTTATCCTTCATCCTCCTTTTCATCCTGCTTTGCAGCCCAAAGAGACTCACAAGCAAGGCAAAGTGGTACAATAATTAGTAACAGAGCACACAATTAAGAAGTAACAATGTGTTCCAAGGCTTTTTATAGTTGCATTATAATGGTCAGTCTCCACATTTTCTTCAATATGCCAATGAATCTCATCTATTAATACCTCTTGCATAGAACAGCTGGAAGAAACCATATCTGGCTGAAGATATCTGGCTAAATCTGGGTCACCCAAAAATCAGTTTGGTATTTGAGAAGGCAACAATGGATGCTTGTATTGGAGGGCAGAGGATGTTAGGAAAGAGCAGGAACTTGGGTAAATAACTAAGGTTTCTTAGCTTTGCTTTACCCTTGGCACTTTGGAGGATTTGAAGTTTTATCATTGGTTTTGTGAACCACCTAGAACAGCCTTTCACATCTGTAGCTCTACTGAACCCTACAGTTATGCAAGAGACCATGAACAAAAACTCCCTTTTTAATTGCATGGCTAACACTCCAAGTGGTGGGAAAGTTTATGTGCCATGCCTCAACTTACCAAACATGCTAATATATCATGAACTATAGATGTAATCATTTTTTATGCAGGAGCTCACTGATACCTGAAATTATTTCAAGGGCCCCACCCGTGTGGACACAACTCCCAGAATTCCTCAGCCAGCCAGGCCTCTGGTGTTTTATAATGCAACGCTATTTAAATAAATATATTTTAAAATGTGGCAGGAACACAGGATGCGTAAGCTTGTTTATGAGACTATACGAGGTCCTGCCAAGTTGAAACAAGAATAAGGCTTTGCTTTTAGTGCCATCCCTGACAGTCCCTCTCTGCATCCACACGTTGAGGGATTCAGTTTGCAAAGGAATTGATCAGATGCCCAAATCCCTTGGCTCCTGAATAAGTTACTTCTTTACAAATGACTGTGCTTAACACATGAATGATGAATACTATGACGGCCAGAAAAAGAAAAGGAGCATTGTAGCTTCCAGAGATCCAGAAGCCAAGCCAAGAGATAGAAAAAAAAAGGGGCTAACACTTGAGTACTTATCTCAGCCAATTTAAACAAAGCAACTGTATAACAGAAAAGCAATGGTGGAAAATGAGACAATGCCATCCCAGTGAGATTTTATGAACTCCCCAAGATACACAAACTAGGGGTCCCCCTCACACCTATTGTAGTGCTAGGGGATATTCCTACCTACAGTTTGGCTAAATGGCTGGCACAATGATTAAGCTTCTTGACATCATCCTCAAACATTACAGCCACATCATCCACATAATTTTTGACACAGCTACGAAGCTTACGCGGCTATGAGGCTCCTTATGAAATCATGATCTCTTTTGATGTAGTGACCCTATTTACATCCATCCCTCCCCACATAGCATACAAAGTGATAAACAGAAAACTAGAAGATTACAACACAGATCAAAACAACGTAACCGGGACAAAAATCACTCCATTTCTACTTCTTCATCTTTAAAAGAGAAATGAGCAAATAAAAGGGACACTCATGGGATCCTCAATATCAAGAGGTATTGCAGAAACAGTCCCACATAATGGAACACAGTGCATTTTAAAACACCTAAAGTTTGGTACCATTACATGGATGACACATCTGTGGTTATCAAAGAAATGAGCTGAAAGACTTTCATACCCTATTAAATTCTATCTTCCTGGTCATATGATTCACAATGGTGGAAGAAAACATGCTTAGACATGCTTATCAACAGATGGAAGGTGGAACCTTAGAAACCATAGTATATTGCAAGACTACCAACACTCCAGGCATTCTGAGTAACCATCCACAACGGTAACCATCCACTGTCACATAAAAAGAGCTGCATTAGAGCACTGTATGGTAGGGTGTGAACACAGTGTACTATCCAGCAAGCAAAACATCTGGGAGTAGGTACCTACGTGAACAATTTAGTCAGAATGGGTGTCCACAAACATTTGTCATAAGGTGCCCATGCAATATGCTGGGGAGAGAAAGGAAGAAAGAAGGCAAAAGGCCAACTACATGGTACACCCTACCATACATTAAAAACATTTCAGAAGTAGAATCCAACTTTTGAGATCAGCAAATTATCCACATTATCCACCATCCAGAGGCTACCAAATGAGGACAAATAATACAAAGACTGTTTGGAGCTGGAGAAACTTTGAATGCAGTTTACCAGATTCCCTATATGGATTGCCCCTATGACAGAGGAAGCTTTTCATATATATCTTTTATTTCTTTTTCATTTTCATTTTATACAATCACTTATATACTGTGCATAAAAAAAAAAGGAAAAAAGGAAAAAAAAAAAACCCCACATAACACTTCATTCCCCCATACACCCTCTCTTCTCCCCCTCCAACTTTCCTTTCACCCCTCCAGCATTCCCCTCTTCTACTTCCCTACCCCCTCAGACATCTCCCCCTCCTTCCATTTCACCCTCCATACATTCCCTCTCACTCCCTCTTTACTTCTCCCTTCTCTTTCCCTCTTCTCCTCACTTTGGTGTATCCATACAATTCAATTTGTTTTTTACAATAAAAGTAGAAAAAGAAAAAAAGAAAAAAAAAGAAAAACGAGCCGCAGTACACAAGTGAATTCTTAATTTAGTCAGAATGGGTGTCCACAAACATTTGTCATAAGGTGCCCATGCAATATGCTGGGGAGAGAAAGGAAGAAAGAAGGCAAAAGGCCAACTACATGGTACACCCTACCATACATTAAAAACATTTCAGAAGTAGAATCCAACTTTTGAGATCAGCAAATTATCCACATTATCCACCATCCAGAGGCTACCAAATGAGGACAAATAATACAAAGACTGTTTGGAGCTGGAGAAACTTTGAATGCAGTTTACCAGATTCCCTATATGGATTGCCCCTATGACAGAGGAAGCTAATTACCAGATTGCGAGAACACAAGTGATTGGTTAGATGAGGAGAGCCAAACTCATTGATAGTGTCGTGTTGCATGCTTCCAATTTTGTAGCTACTATAATTGTTGGCCAAGCAAGGACAAAAATAGCCAGAGAAATCATTGAATCCTGGGAGACAGCCCTTTGTCAGTCAATAGGAATGCTAAATTAGTTTCGAGTTTCGAGTTTCATTTTATTTATATGCCGCCCTATTCCCAGTGGGACTCAGGGCGGTGCACAAACCCAAGAGGGGAAGGGAAACACAAAAACTACACAAAAGGTACAGGGCATGTAAAAACAACCAACAGCCACCAGCCTATCAGGTCCTTAGAAGCCGAAGGCATAACATCATAAGAAACAACCATTAAGAAGTTAATAGCTAGCCATCAACACCTTAATAAACAACTAAAAGCTACACACAACCAGGAACCATATAAATATAATACACAGAACAGCCCAGTGGATATATTGTGGAGAGAGAGAAAATCCCTGGAGCCTGAAAGCTTGGAAAAATAAACCTTTGGTCCCAGAGACCAACTCAAATTGGACCCTGCAACATTATCCTAGGGCTCATATATTTACGTTCGTTCACATTAATTATTTCTCCTGCAATAAAACTATCAATGATGGGAGAACTCTGAGCAAGAACTTTTAGTTCCCTTTTCCTCCCCATAGTAAAAGAGAAATGAAGATAACAAAAAAGGCCCTTCTGATTCAGGAAACCTAAGGTCTCCATTTCCAATAACCTCTTGGGATTTGGGAAATGGAGATGATAGTGTGATTGTCTAGTGCTTTGCTCCACAACAGTGTGCAATTTTGTGAGGATTTTTAAAAAAACAAATACCTTTGGGTAAATCCTACAGTTGCTTGACTTCCTTCTGTCAATTCAACCCAAATATACCACTATTATCCTGCTTCTTATCACCAATTATGGGATTCTGAAGCTATTTTGGGTACCATGGTTTGTCCTAGCAACATTTACTTTGTAGGATCCAAGGACCAAAACATGCATGCTAAACCAACCATGATGACAACTACTGCAACTTTGTGAATGGAGGCTGGCTGATGACAGCCTTTTTCCATGCTTAGCTTGTACATCTGCCCCTAAATCAGACGTGGGTTGCTACTGGTTCACACCGGTTTCGGGTGAACTGGTAATAGAAATTGCGACTGAGTCACCGAACTGGTAGGGATGGCAGGCTTGCCATGTCCCCGAATCAGTTCCCTGATCACCCATGTTGTTGGCGGCATGTTTTAGTCATTTTATAATGTTCTGCGCATGCAGCGCACGCACGAAGCAAACTGGCAGTAACGCCGGCAGCAGCCTACCCCTTGCTATAAATCCTGCTTTTTATCCCATGTTCACTCATATAATGTAATATCATTCTTGTCCTGTGAGAATGAAAGAGCATGGAAAGCAACTATTCCAAAAGACAGAAATCTAGATGTCAACTAATTGCTGAGTCTGGATCACTAAAGGAAGAAATAGCACAAACCAAAATAAAAATGTTCTTCTCGGCTCACAATGAAAACAGCTGCATGAATATAAATAATGTCTTTATGTGCTACTTCTTCAGTTTTTCTAATCAAATGAAACTATTCACTTTTGAAGCAAACTCTCAAGATGGTAGAGTTGCTCAAAAGAGCGTCTATCCAGTCAAAGTAATGCTGCTAAAATAAAGAATGAATTCGCTGGGACAGCAAAACACTTTGATCCAAATGTGGCCTTTTCTTTTTATGGGATCATAACCGCATTCTGTCCTCCCCAAACTTGTCACTTTACAATAACCACAGCCCTTGTCTCATTAAAGGAAGTTTCAATGAGAACAGTAATAAATAATTTGTTTACACAGGAGCTTTAGGTTGTTGTTGTTTTTGCAATACCATGTGGATATTTAATAAATTGGTTTATCAGCAATGACTTTAATTTCCTCATTACACCCAGCATAGGATTTAAATGATTTTTTTTCTTACATCTCTCACTACAGCAGTGGCCAAAATTGAGATTTGATGGCTAATAACACCACTTTTTTTAAATTTCAAGATAATCATATTCCACTGCTGGAATGGTCTGGGAATAGCCCAGATCTTAACCCAATTAAAAATCTATGCAGCCAAATAAAGAAACTTGTTAGTCAGAAGCGACCCAGCAATAAAACCCAGTTAAGAGAAGCAATAATTCAATCTTGGTTTCACATTATAACAGCTGCAGAACTGAAAGATTTGGTTGACTCCATGGGAAGATGTTGTAAGGACGTAATTCATGCTAAAGGTTACCCAACTAAGTATTAACTGACACGGTGATAATTTTTGTATATCTCGTTTTACTTTTCTTATAACTGCTATTCTAATAGCAAATCCTTCTTAAAAATTATTGCATTACATTCTTGATTAAATTATCTTTCCATTGATATAATCTTATGCAGTGGTGAGTTCCTACCAGTTTGGACCAGTTTGGCTGAACCGGCAGTGAATTTGGTGGTCTGGCAGCCGTAGGTTCCGCCATCTTATTTTTTGCTTCTGCACATGCACACAGGGCACGCACACAAGCAAACCAGCAGTAGTGCCCGTCGGAACCTACCCCTGATCTTATGGTACTACTCCAAAAAAAGTGGTGTTATTAGCTAGTTTTAGAAAATACACTTGTCCCAAAAGGTTTCCACAATTTTGGCCACTACTGTAGAAGAAAATTTGAAAATAGCTCCTTCCTCCTAAAACCAAGGTACAGCATTACTTACCCTGTAATAATCTGTGCTATATACATCTCTTGACATCCCAAAGTCTCCAATCTTCACCAGTAGGTTCTCCCCAACCAGGCAGTTCCGAGTAGCCAGGTCACGATGCACAAAGTGCTGTGATGCTAAGTAAACCATACCAGCTGCAATTTGCTGGGCAATGTGCAGCATCTGGGATTGGGTTAGTTCAGCTAAATGACTCCCTTCAGCCATCAGAACTGCATCAGGTCCATGTGCCCTGTGTGGAAGAGAGAAGAAATGTAGGAGATCCAATGATATCTGCCCAAATGATAGCCTTCAGAAGAAAGCAGGAGGACGGGAAGGAGGCATGATGGAAGCAACAAGGCCAGAATTCATCAACTGGGCCACTTACTCTCCCTCAGCCCAGCCAGGTTTGCTACTGTGGGGGAAAATGAAAGAAGAAACCACCTAATATGCCACTTTGAGCTCCTGAATGAACGGCAGGATGCAAATCTAGGAAACAAACAAATAATAAGACTTTGAACAGTATTGGTTAGTTATAGATCAGGGGTAGGCAACTATGTCAATTTTATGACCTGCAGACTTCAACTCCCAGAATTCCTGAGCTAGCTGCCTCAAGAATTCTGGGAATTGAAGTTCACAGGTCATAAAGTTGCATAGTTTCCCATCCCTAATCTAGATACAGAAAGCTACGTACCTATAGATTCCATCTGTGGAAGAAAAATGACATATACATTAGTACATTTTGTTACTGTTACCAGTTATTGTTTTTTGAAACTCTATCTCCTGTTATAACAGTTCTCTTCCTAAATTATTTAATTTTATACTTTTTATCCATATTCATTTTCTAACCAATGGTTTGATGAAACTTCTGGTTTTTGGCAGCACCATACCATAGTGAACAATGGGCCTGCATTCATTACATAATTGTGGCATTTACACTTACAACCATTGATTTCTCTTAACCACAATAAGCATCATAAAATTGGGTCAGTCATTTGACAACCGTTACAACTTGTGATGCTGATAAAGATATTACATAATGGTCATAACCCAAAGACTATCTATAAACTCTTTATTTACATATTGAAAATGAATTAACTTGATTTCTCAGTGAAGCACCAACAATTTTCCTTTTCCTGCTATTACAGCACCACACCATCCTGTTCTGAACATATTTTGTTATTTTTTAAGAATAAGTCATTGTACCTTCCTGCTATTTCCACTTAATGCCGATCAAAAACATCTATAATATGCATCCCTGATCAAAAACCTTTCTTTTCCTGCTTATGCAGGAATCACTCAACTCTACACTTCATTTTCATGCTACTTTTCAGGGACGTGTTCTCTTTCTTCTTCCTCAACATAATGTGAGATTTCAACAAGTGCCATGTCATTATTGGATGATGTGCTTGCTATTTCTATTTCTGAGCTATAGAGCTGCGAATCAACTCTTTTCAGATAGTAGAAGCACAGATCAAGGTTGCTCAAATTAAAGACCATGAAGTACATGCACTTCAGAGCCACTGGATACTTTGAAGCTCAGAGAACACTTCGCTGAAGATCAGATACAGTCATACTCTTGCCTGTGACCAAATAGGAGTGTAAAATTGAACATAACAGAAGACTTCCAAGGGGCTGAAATATCATCAGCTTTTAACAGGGCTCTGTGATCTAGTCATGTTGTCTTTCTACACCATTCTTATCTCTCCCCGCAAAAGTCTATCCATTCAATGTAATTTTCTGCAGTTATATATCAAGACTATCCAAGGCAATGGTGAAATTCATTTTTTTTCACTACCAGTTCTGTGGGCGTGGCTTGATGGGTATGGCAGGGGAAGGACACTGCAAAATACCCATTTTGCAAAATCTCCATTCCCACCCCACTCCAGGGGAAGGATACTGCACAATTCCCATTCCCTCCCCACTCTGGGGCCAGCCAAAGTTAGTATTTGCCGGTTCTCTGAACTACTCAAAATTTCCGCTACTGGTTCTCCAGAACCTGCTGAAGTTGACCCCTGATCCAAGGGATACAAGAATGAGAACCCCTTCCTACTATATATCCTCCTGCTGCCATGACAAACTTGGTCAGTTTAGAATAAGCCCAAAATATACAAATTCTGATTGTGTCACTTCTAGAGTTTCTGCAGACAATTATGCATAGCCTGGGTGTTTTATTGTTTTTGTTATTTTGAGTTACACTCTATTTACTGTTTCATCTCCTCTAGAACTGGATTTACTTTTGTCAGTGTTTGCTCCTGAAACATTTCAGCAGTTGTCATGTCTAAATTTTGCACTCAGGAATTCTTTCTGATCTTCAGATCTTGGCCTGCAATTGTCTGTCTGTCTATCACTGTTTGACTGTGTGTGTGTGTCCGTCTGTCTACAAATTGTGAGATCGTATTTTTTCTCAGTGGCCTTGGGGGGCGCTGTAGGGTAAGAAATAAATGTGCTTCCAAAGCATGATTACATGCAAATTTTCTCTCCTATCGTAAGTAGTGTCAAATGAGAGAAGAATGCTAAATTATAATTTTTCTTAAGAGAGTCTCTTGTTCACTGAACTGTTCTGGATGCTACAGTTGATGAATAACATTTTTTAAAATAAAGAAGATAGATTACCATCAGATTGCTTCAACTCAAAATGCAACAGGTAGAAGGCAAGCTGCTACCATAATATATAAATGAATGGGTGCTTGCATTGCTATTAAAGGCGTGCAATTATAACTAATGTTTAATGCCTGCATTCAATTGTGGGAGGCTGTCTCTTTCCACTAATTTCCAAGTCATGCATTAGATAGCAAGTCTCTTATCAGTAGACTGGTTTTCCGAACCATCTAAGACTGATGAGCATCTTTATAAGCAAGCAAATAAAAGATATATGTATATCCCAGCTCTTGGTATTCAGGGAGCCTATTTATTTATTCTGAAAAATAAAGCAAAAAGGCACTGCTTGCTTGTGGTTAGTGGCATTTCTCATTAAGAGTTTTCTTAGGCAAAACAGTTTGTGGTACAATGTAATACCATTATTTGCTTACCTAGTGCAACAGATAGACTAAAAGATGGAAAGAAAAATAGCAACACAAAGCAATGTAATAACAAAGGCAATCAGGCTTATTGGTGGGGGGGGAAGGAAAACAAATATGAGATGAGTGAGAATGACTTGACAATGTTGCTACAACAGGATTGTCCTTATCTACTTGCTCATGATTTCAATCTAACCACCTGCTGTACATGAAGCTTTTTAAGCTTTTTAAAAAATGTCTGCAGTATAACAAAAATTGGGGAAATGTACAGACTTTAGTGCAAGGATGGGCAACTATGAAACAGTGTACCGGAGCCTGCCTGGAGCATCAGGTACCGTTCCGGTATGGTGCCTCGGAGGGCCCACCTGCCCACCTGCGCTCTTTACCTGTCTTTAAAGCCTTCGGCACTTCAGTGGATGTGCATGGCACGTACACTGCCGAGAAGCTGGAGCATCGCAGAGGCGTCGCTAGAAGGTAAGACGCATGCACACGCTGCGCATGGGTGTGCACGTGCCACACACATTCATGTACCGGTTGCAATGTGATCCAGAACCCATCATTGCTATGGAAGCTTCACAATTGGTGGACTTCAGCTCCCAGAATTCCTGAACCAGCCATGGGGGTTGAAATCCAGAGGTAGTAAAATTACCATAGTTTCCCACTGCTGCTTTAGGGGAAACAATTTTTTTTTAAAAAAACAAAATCATAAAAATGGATAGAATAATTCAAATATCATTAGGTCAGTCAGGAAACTGCTGCTCTGTCACCATTTTAGCTACCTCTCCTGTGGAAGTTAAACTGATGAATAGTGGGGGGGACGGGACAAGTACCCCCAAGTATCATAATTCTTAATTAACTCTTAATTAAGGCTTTATTCCAAACACATTAATCTGCAACATTTTATAAAAGAAAACTCTATATAAAAATATTTCATAAAGAAACCCTTTAGATAAAATAAGAAACTGAGTTATACTAGGGTAGATGATTCACTCCTTCAGCTAAGCTACACTTTAGGGATGTGAATAACCCAGCTGGGTTCACATTACTAAACCCGAAAATGTTGCTTGCAAATCACACTGGCTAGATTTATAGAATATGCTACCCAATCCAAATAAATCGTACTACGACTATTAGTACAGCTATATCAATGCCTAGCAGCAATTCTTCGGGTTATTAAGGCAAAACTACTTTAGGTAATTAGGGACACCTAGTCTTGAACATGACCTTTATATATACAATAATGATGATATATTTAGCATTTTACTTGGCCTCTCTTTTGCGGAGGCATTCTTCTTTCAGAGCAAGACTAGACAGTTTTATTTGCTTGTTTCTCCTTATTTGAAATATTTTATCTTTACTCGGGGGAATGCTGTGCCTTCATTAATAAACAATAGGTGTTCATTTTTAATAAAAAATGCATTTAGGCATTTGATACAATAGCTTTGATTCAAACTTCTAATTCTGTAATAAGTGCACTAATCTTTAGGACTTTTAATGTCTGTAAGTAGATAAAGCCATTTTTAACATGAGCCTGGGTTTTACCTGAAGCAAAATTCATAGTACTTAGTTTGAAAGATTTTTGTTTATGAAATGAGGTACAATATGTTTGTGTACTGTATGCACTATAAAAGCAGTATATAGTCTATTCTTCACCCAAACTAAATTATGATATATTTATATCATAAACATATTATTTATTTATAAAAATAAAAAATATTATTCAGATTTTTTTCCCTTAGAAAATAAAAGCTTTGCAGTAAAGAATTACGGCTATTACTAATATAAAATGCTTTATTGATACATTTAAACATGTCGATCATGAAACCTGAGTTATAATACTATTGTCAACTAATGACACATTCTGTTCACGTATTTGAATCATGGTTTGTGAATATATGTATATATATTTATTTTGATAACTTTTTTTTAATCATGGGGACATGGCCAATTTTTAATCATAATGCTTTTCAGAATAAGTAGAAAGTAAGATAAATCAGTTCAGAGAACATAAGATATAGACAACATTGAAGAACAGATCTTCCCAAAGAATCACAAAGGGAATTAATACCTGGACCCAAAAATAGATTAGATCTATAGATATGCAATACTTATGTAGAAAAATAGATGTTTTTATAATAATTGAAGATTTCTATTACTCTGACCTACAAAGAGCTTAGGCTGTGACAAAGAAACTAGTGATTAAATAATCTTAAAGTATGACGGTGATCTTGTTGGAATGGTAACTACCGAAGAATCTATAAGGGACACTGACTATGTTATTATTATATTTAGCATGCATTCATTTGAGGAACTGGCTGTGGGGTCCAACACATTTGAGTACAAAAGGGGTTATTTATCAAAGTGAAAGGATGGATGAAAAACAGAGGGCCCAGGGGTGGGTTCCTACCAGTTCAAACCTTTTCTGTAGAAGAGGTTCCACAAATCTACCGTTCCGTTTAGAACTGGTTCCAGCTCCCTCCCCCCACCCATCTGCACATCATCAAGATGAAGAGCGAGAGGAGGAATTCTGGGAGTTGAAGTCCACAAGTCTTAAAGTTGTCAAGTTTGAACACCCCTGGGGTTTTTTTTCTAAAGGGTTAGGGGTGCAAGGGTCTTGTAACTTGACAGCTTTAAGACTCGCATACTTCAATGCCAGAGTTCCTGAGCCAACATGACTGGAGGAGGAATTCTGGGAGTTAAAGTCCACAAGTCTTAAAGCTATCAAGTTTGAATACCCCTGGGTTTTTTTCTAAAGGGTTAGGGGTGCCAAGGGTCTTGTAACTTGACAGCTTTAAGACTTGCGTCAGAGTTTCTGAGCCAACATTTTGGTTGCTAAGCAAGAGCGTTAAGTGAGTTTCACCACATTTTACAAGTTGTCCACACCCACCCAGTCACATGGCTGGCAAGCCACTTCCACAAAGCAGGCCACACCTACAGAAGAGGTTCTAAAAAAATTTGAAACCCACCACTGAGAGGGCCAAAGAGAAATTATTTAAAGCCTTAATAACTGAAGCTCAACTAAGTACATTAACAATGTAAAAAAAAGAGCATCAAGCCCAAGAGGTCAACATGAGTTTGGAATAGTGTTCAGGTTACTGTAAGAGGTAATGAATGAAGAATCTGTCATAATTTAAGCTAAAGATTTTCCTTTCCAGTCATGTCGGTCTCTGGGGGACGGTTCTCATCCCTTTCTTAGCCAAGGGAACCAGCATTGTCCGAAGGCACTTCCATTTTCTTGTGGCCAGCATGATTACACACGGAGGTGCATGGAACGCTATTTCCTTCCCATAAAAATGGTACCTATTTATCTACTCGCATTTGCATGCTTTCAAACTGCTAGGTTGGCAGGAGCTGGGAGAAGTAATGGGAGCTCACCAATCATGCACTTGGGTCTTGAACCCAGGTTTGTCAGCTTTCCAGCGGACAAGCTCAGCGTCTTTAACTGCTGAGCCATCGTGCTCCCTCCTGTCATAATTAGGAGTACAAAAAGGAGAATAAGCTTTGCTAGATAATGGGGGGGGGCAGCAGAATATGAAAAAAACAAAAACAAAAAGGGAATAGTAAGAACATTGTATGTGTGCGTGTGTATGTATGTATGTATGTATGTATGTATGTGTGTGTCTGTGTGTGTATATATATGTGTGTGTGTGTGTGTGTATGTGTGTGTTTGTGTATATATGTATATATGTTGTATTTGTGCTGATAAATAAATAAAGGGAGACTAGTATAGATCTATTTCAAGCTATTTAGTTCTGATAAACAACAAAAATAGCACTACAGGACTAATGTAGTCCAATTTAGGTAACTGTGAGGCAATACATGTTTGGGGCACACAAGCCTTCCTCATAAGAATTTGATGTGGTCTAAGCATTGTAACTAACTGTGACAAAGATCTTGGGATCACAGAATAACACTAAAAGAAGTGGTTTCAGTGTGAGGCAACTGTGTAAAAATAGAGCAAAGGATCATCAGGAAAGGGAGTAAACGTATTTTTCAAAATGCCAGCATTGTACTATAATCCCCATTTATGGGATAAAGCTTGATAGAAAGACAATTGAGTGAGAAGATTACTAAAGCATATAAAATCATGCACAGGCTGGAGAAAGTAGGTGGGAGTTTTTTTCCCTTCCTCTCTCAAAACATTAAGACCAAGGCCATGCAATAAAACTTGTTGGATGATTTAAAGCAGACAATAGGAAGCATTTCTCCATATACTGTGTAATTAGCCTGTGGAATTCATTACCACATGGCATAGGGACATCTGGAAGGCCACTATGAGAAATAAAATGCTGGACTAAAGGATGGGTTTTTTGGCTTGATCCAGCAAGACTATTCTTACGCAGGAATGCGTACCAATCAAATTACTCCATTTGGACCACAACTCAGCAATTTGGAATATAGCCCAATTTCATCTTAGACCCATTGGAAAGCTATTCGTATTGATTGCAGGACCAAATACAAATTAAGAGTTGGAAATGTGAATCTTTGCGCACTCACTGACTTTCACAGAGAATTGACACATGACTGTACTTGTTTACCTTTCTTTTCTTTTTAACAGAGGTCTATTAAATGCGTATGTATGGCAGAACTTTTACAAGAGGGAGAAGTCTACCAAGTTTCAGAAAGTAACTTGGACAAAATTAGATGAAATGTGAGAAGCAGAGTTGCCCCTTCTGAGTGGATCAGAGCTGCCAAATTCAAGTTGAATAGCTTCAGGGATTTTTCTTTAAGGCCAAACTTTTAAAATGTGTTGTGCATTTACAGGAAAGTGAGATTCTGAAAAAGAAATGCATTTTCCAATGTGAACCATTAGTTTTGACTTTTGAGACTACGTCTCTCATATCTCACAGATCGTTTCATGTACCTGGGATGGAAAATTTGCAAAGACTATTAAGTGTTGGCAAGAAAACAAGGAAGCTCTCCTTTCAGATGAACTTCATGGACATGCTGCACCCATCCATGCCACTTATTTGTGCAGCAATAGGAGCATTTGCCATTGTCTTTTTCAACATACATTTTCCAATATACAGTTGGCCTATATTCCCAATATTCCTTGGAGTTATACATTTTCATTGTCAGTCACAACACTCCTTAGTTTCTGCACCCAGGTATGGCCAACCACACACCCCTGGTTCTATTATACAGAGAGTCCTCATCATACAACAGTTTATTTAGTGACTATTTGAAATTACAACAGAACTGAAAAATGTGACTTACGATCATTTATTCCACACTTATGACCACTGCAGCATCCCCATGGCCACATGATTTACATCCAGATGTTTAACAATTAACACACATTTATGATGGTTGCAGTGTCCTGGAGTCATGCAATCCCTTTTTGCAACTTTCTGACCAACAAAATCAATGGGGAAACCAGATTCACTTAACAACCATGTTACTAATTTAAGAATTGCAGCGATTCATTTAACAAATATGGCAAGAAAAGTCGTAAAATGGGGCAAAACACACTTAACAAATTTCTCACCATTTGGGGCTCAATTGTGGTTGTAAGTTCAGGACTACCTATATATTTCAATGTTTCTTGTTTGTAATACCATTGGAGAATATTAGTAAAATGAACTCTTTTTATTTTCATTGTAAAAATAGTAAAAAGCTGAAAGCATTATGATTTTTTCATTTTCTCCACACTTGACTCCTCCCCCTTGGTATATCAAAGATATATCCCATCAAATACTAGTGAATTGCAACTCTGAGAATATTACTATCCTTGTTTGCTGTGGCTTCTGGGAATTATAGTTCAGCAAATCTAGAGCCCTTGCATATAAAATGCTTGGAGGAAAAATGTAGATTATTACAGAAACACAGCATGCAGGTTTTTGACTCTAACTTAATGTAACTTCAGTGATGTTCAGGCAAATTCAGATAGAATGTGGGAAAAAAGCAATCACAAATATTTCTTAATTCACCTAAGGAATTTGTTGAGATCTCCATGTTTCATGTATTCAAAGACCATGATGAGAGGATCTCCTTCCACACACACTCCATAAAACTTGACAATATGGTCATGCTGGAGATTAGTCAGCAGTTCTGCTTCTCGATGGAAGTCTTTGCGGGCATTGTCACTGGCATCCTTCAGAGTCTACAAAGAAAGAATAAAAAGTTGAAAGGAAGGTATTTATATCAGCGGTGGGATTCAAATTTTTTTACTACCGGTTCTGTGGGTATGGCTTGGTGGGCATGGCAGGGGAAGGATACTGTAAAATCTCCATTCCCTTCCCATTTCAGAGGAAGGTTACTGCAAAATCCTCATTCCCTCCCGATCAGCTGAGACTCAGGAGGCAGAGAATAGATGGGGGCAGAGCCAGTCAGAGGTGGTATTTACCGGTTCTCCAAACTAGTCAAAATTTCTGCTACCGGTTCTCCAAAAACCTGCTGAATACAACCTCTGATTTATATCCAGGTGCTTAACAATTTCTGTTTCTTGTTTTTTTTGGGGGGGGGGTGAATCATAAGATTGAAAGGAGTTATGCCACAGAGATAAAGTGCTTTGGTGTTTATATACCACAGTTCCTGATACTCCTTGTGTGTCTAATCACACTTGGCCAATAAAACATTCTGTTCTGTTCTGTTCTTGGGACTCACAACTCTGAACTCAGTGATTCTAATATCCAAGTTTTTGATCCATCTTTTAATTTTTTTCCCAATTCAACTTTGGAATATTGGGAAGAAATTATGTCAATACTTTGCACTCTGTCCATTCATCTGTCTGTCCATCAGCAAGACAACTCTCTCAAACCTGTACATCTAGTCCTCAACTTACCACATTGAAAAAAGTGACTTATGACCGTTTTTCACAGTTATGGCCTTTGCAGCATCCCCATGATCATGTGATCAAAATTCAGATGCTTGGCAACTGGTTTATACTTATGACCGGTAGTATGTCCCAAGGTCATGCGATCACTTCTGACAAGCAAAGCTCATGCAGAAGCCAGGTTCGTTTAACAACTCGATTACTAATTTAGCAACTGCAGTGATTCACTTAATAACCATGGCAAGAAAGAGTGTAAAATCACTTAACTAATGTCTCACTTAACAACATAAATTTGGGGGTCAAATAAGTTCGTAAGTTGGGGACTACCTGTACTGAATGAAATCATATTTATTACTGAAGCCAGTCCAGAAGACTGAGCTGAAAAAAGAGCTTCATATTTGTGTTGGGCGACATCTTCCTACATTATTGTTGTTCCTGATGGAACTCAAAATAATATTATGAGATTTTTGGAAAATTAGTAAGCTAAATTAGTAATCGGGTTGTTAAACGAACCTGGCTTCCCCATGGACTTTGCTTGTGAGAAGGTCGCAAAAGTGATTGCATGACTTTGGGACATACTACCGGTCATAAATATAAACCAGTTGCCAAGCATCTGAATTTTGATCATATAATCATGGGGATGCTGCAAAGGCCATAACTGTGAAAAATAGTCAGAAGTCACTTTTTTTCAATGCCGTAAGTTGAGGACTAGATGTACAGGTTTGAGAGAGTTGTCTTGCTGATGGAAAGACAGATGAATGGACAAAGTGCAAAGCATTGACACAATTTCTTTCCAATATTCCAAAGTTGGGTTGGAAAAAAATTTAAAAATGGATCAAAAGCTTGGATATTAGAGTCACTGCGTTCAGAGTGGCAAATCCCAAGAACATAACAGAAAGAGAATATTTTGCAGTAAAATGTTAAGGCTCAGAGCTTTTGCTGGACTTTTTAATACTGCAAAGATGGAGATACATTTCTGAGGAACTACTGTTATAACTATACCTACATACAGGCAAAATGGTATCTATGCAGAAACACAACCATAGTAGCCTGAATACACCCTCCTTTATCTCTCCCAGGAGTGTTACAGCGATAATCATAAAACTTCATTTGGTAGAACATGTTGCATCTACATAGTGCTATTAAGCCCTTGCTATGGAACCCCTAAGGAACCCACTGAGCTTTTGCTTTTGATCTCTAAGAAGCTGCTGAGTTCTATGATGGAACGGTTGCTGTGGTAACTATACACTGCCTTGTGAAACAGCCAAAGGAACAATTTCTCTTAATCCAAGATAGGTTCCTTTTGTTTCAGAATTATTTTTGAGGGAACATTTTTTATGGCATCCCCTTATGCTGGTGTCCTCAGTGCAGCTCTCATAAGACTAGAAACTCAATAATAATAATAATAATAATAATAATAATAATAATAATAATAATAATAATAACAACAACAACAACAACAACAACAACAACAGATTATAAATTGCGGCACAATTCAGTAGCACAAATCATCCATTGGAATTTGGGCAAAAATTTTTATATTAAAACAGCAACAAACTGGTGGGAACATCAGCCTAAAAAAGTCACCGAAAATCAGATGGTCAAGATCTTGTGGGATTTCCGTATACAAACCGACAAAATACTGGCGCATAATACACCAGACATCACACTGGTTGAGAAAAATAAGGTCACAATCATAGACATCGCAATACCAGGTGATAGCAGGGTCGTCGAGAAGGAACATGAAAAAATCGCAAGATACCAGGACTTAAAAATCGAAATTCAATGACTATGGCACAAACCAGCAGTGATAATTCCAGTGGTAATTGGCACACTGGGTGCTATACCAAAAGCACTGGAATTACATTTAAAACAGTTAAAAATTGACAAAATCACCATCAGTCAAATGCAAAAAGCCGCACTGCTTGGATCTGCACGCATATTATGAAAATACGTTACGATGTCCTAGGCCCCTGGGTGGGGCCCGACTAGTAACCAATGCCAAATCCGGCGAAAAAACTGGCCGCTGTGATACAATTGTATAATAATAATAATAATAACAACAACAACAACAACAACAACAACAACAACAACAACAACTCCGCCGTTGCCGGTCCCAAGCCCGGATGAGAAAGGAGGAGGGTTGGGGTCAGGTTGGCAACTGGCCCCATAAAAAAACCCCACCAACCCATACAATATGGTGAAAGAAATGAATACAAATTTTATACCGCATCGGTCATCGCGCGGGTTAACAAGGGCCGCAGCGGATGTTGGGGTCCCTGGACATGATGCCATTAAGGCCAAAATTGAAAAATCCTCTGATGATGCCAAATGCAGACTTTGCAAAGAAGCTGATGAAACTATTGATCACATACTCAGCTGCTGTAAAAAAAATCGCACAGACTGATTATAAATTGCGGCACAATTCAGTAGCGCAAATGATCCATTGGAATTTGTGCAAACATTTTATATTAAAACAGCAACAAACTGGTGGGAACATCAGCCTAAAAAAGTCACCGAAAATCAGATGGTCAAGATCTTGTGGGATTTCCGTATACAAACCGACAAAATACTGGCACATAATACACCAGACATCACACTGGTTGAGAAAAATAAGGTCACAATCATAGACATCGCAATACAGGTGATAGCAGGGTCGTCGAGAAGGAACATGAAAAAATCGCAAGATACCAGGACTTAAAAATCGAAATTCAATGACTATGGCACAAACCAGCAGTGGTAATTCCAGTGGCAATTGGCACACTGGGTGCTATTCCAAAAGCACTGGAATTACATTTAAAACAGTTAAAAATTGACAAAATCAGCATCAGTCAAATGCAAAAAGCCGCACTGCTTGGATCTGCACGCATATTACGAAAATACGTTACGACGTCCTAGGCCCCTGGGTGGGGCCCGACTAGTAACCAATGCCAAATCCGGCGAAACAACTGGCCGCTGTGATACAATTGTATAATAATAATTCTCCTTGCCCTCTCTGTCACTCTCTGACCTCAGCACTTTCCAGATGCCTTTTGCAGAATTAAGAGGAATGCATTGGGAAGGGAGGATCTTTCAGTGGCCACCACATCCTCCTATCTCCATGAATTTATTGGAAACTCTGAGGACAGGTCCCATGCACATGTTCTAATCCAGACAACAGTAGAGTTGCTATAAAGCTTTTCTTCAGATGAATGTTTAACTTTTCTTGAAATTGAATAGATGTCTTTGTCTAAATCATTGCTGTGTCGGGAAGAACATTTTATTTTCTTCATTAATTTTAGGACTTTGTTTGTTTGTATTCCACCTTTATAATTTTTAGAAAAAACTCAAGGCGATGGATCTATTTAATACTGCTCCCTTCTCCTATTTTTCTCTACAACAACTCTGTGAGATGGGTTGGGCTGAGAGAAAGGGACTACCCAGCTGGCTTTCATGACTAAAGCAGGACTTGAATTCATAGTTTCCTGCTCTCTAGCCTGATGTGTTAACCACTAGGTCAAAGTAGCTCTCCTTAGTAAAGATAGTAAACAGTTACTATCATCTTAAAATGTTTCTCAATCAACTCACCTAAAATGATCCTGAACTGTAAATGCTCATTTATTTGTTGGTCCATCTGAAGGATAACTCCCTAAACACTGAATAGAATTGGACCAAATTCTATAAGTGGTGGAGGCCAGGAAAAAGAAGAATGAATTCAAAACTGGAGGCAACTCTGTTTATGGAGAAAACAATATTTTGGGCAATTTTCCCACATTACTATCATTCCTTTTGAGCCCAAAATAACATTGTAAGGTTTTTGTAAATATTATGATAAAGTAGAAAGGCTCAGAGCTTATACTGAGCTTTGCAATATTGCAAAGATAGAGATAATCTTCTAGATTATATACTGAAAGTGATCCCTACTTCTTTTATATATTGAAAATGATCCCCTAGTATTTTGAATACTCATCCTTATCCCGCCTAGCACCATAAAAAAAGATAAACATCAATTTTCATATGAAGACATACAATTACTTTCTTTATCTTTACTGATTTCTTTATCTTTACTGATATTTTTAAACAGCAAAATTCTGTGGCTTGAATGTTTTCAAAATGAAAACACGGAAACCATGGAGAACAATGTGTACGGGTGACTAGAATTGTGGAAGAAATCAGTCAGTTCCGCATGTTGATACAATTTGAATTAATTGTTGCTCCAAAATCTATAATAGATAAATTAGAATGCCAACACAATTGTATTTTATCTTTTGCAGTGTAGTACTTTGACCAATAAAAGTATCTAAAAATAGTGTAGAAGATGGCATACGAAAATAGCTGTATTACGGGAAATTGCTTGCAAAGAAATGCAGATATTAAGAACAAAAAGGCATAAGAATGCATGCTGCAAACAGATGCCAAACCAGGATAGATAATTTTGTTGTTAGGGGAAAAAAATACTAATTTCATATGAAACAAAATAGGCAATCTTTACATAAGTCTGCAATTTAGCCTGTTGCCAGTGTGTCCTTGTAGAATAAGATCACCCCATTTCTGGATAAAAACAATGGAGCACAAGTCGACTTTCAAACAAGATAGAAAAATGCTATTTCCATTTAGCATAACCCCTCATCACATTGCTTTAGAAGGCTTATTATGGAAAGCCGGCATGTCATTTAAATCTCACTTAAGTCCTTCTGCACAGAAGCTCACTGGAAAGTGGACACCTACAAATCAAACTCTCTATAAACAAATTGAAAGTAAAAATAAACCCATTGCTCCCATCTTTCTCCTTTTCCTTTTCCTTCTCCTTCTCTATGAAGATTCTCAGTCCTCCAATCATGGTTGTCCCAAAGATGCTGTTCCAAAGAGAACTGGACTTTCTTGACATTTCGCTTCTCATCTAAGAAGCTTCTTCATTTCAGAACTGAAGAAGCTTCTTGGATGAAAAGCGAAATGTTTTCAAAGAAAATATCAAGAAAGTCCAGTTACCTTTTGAACAGCACCTTTGGGACCTTCTCCTTTCAAAAAAGCTAACCATGGTTTTCTTTTCTATGTGTGAACGTGTGTATATTTATTTATCCTATTTCTATACAAGATCTTGGAATACCCACTCTTTTCAAATTATTTATGGTTACAAGATCAGAATATCCGCTGATTATTTTTTTTTGCTCTCCCCCTTTCCTTGCCAAGCACTTCATTTTCAGCTGTAGACTTCCCACAAGGCACAACAATGCTTTTCTGGGTTGCTCAGCAACCAGTGGGGAGGCATGTCAAAGATCCAATGAATGAAAAGAAAATGTGACAATGCTTGAACATTAACAAAGATATGTTCTGCTTGTTCTGCTACTCCTCAATCTACATTTCCTTTGAATGGACATATCAGTCACAAAGTATTCTGTCTCAACTGGAGAAAATAGAAACCATTTTGCAGAATTGGTGGTCAATGCAACTGACACTTATTCTGGAGTTGGTTTCATCAGACTCCATAACATATCCTTAGTGTGCTTGTTTCTGGATTTCTTCTTACATGAATTGTGCTTGTCTATTTCATCGTTTTATCACAGAGACAACCATGGGGTTAGAAAAACAAAGTGAATCCAAATGAAAGCTATTCTTAGTTTTGAAGTCAAATCCCAGATGTGTAAAAAAAAAGACTTATTTTGTGCATATTTGTTAAATGTATGAAAGCAGTTGAGGAAGAGAAAACGGTTACATACACTGGGGCTGCTCAATCCTTGTATTCTTCTGACAGAAAAAACCAAGGTTGGGCAACTATGGCCCCTTTACGACCTGTGGATTTGAACTCCCAGAACTCCTTAGGTAGCATGGTTGACTCAGGAATTCTGGGAGTTGAAGTCCACAGATCGTAAAGAGGTCATAATTGCTTGCCCCTAGGTAAGAAATACAGCTGTAATAGCATAGACTGTTCCATAACTGAGAATCTCTGGAAAGGATTGGCACTCTCAATTCACAAATAAAGTTTACAAACTTCCTGCATTTACATTTTGTGTTAAATGTACAAAACTAAGACTGGGGACACACAAGTGGTGCATGACTTACTGTTACAAAGATCCTGAAAAGATCACTTATGACCGGTTCTCATATTTATGATCATCGCAGCATTCTCGCTGGCATATGATCAAAATTTGGGCACTTGGGAACCAGCATGTATTTATGATGATTGCGAAATCCCAAAGTCACATGATCACCATTTACAACCTTCCCAAGGAGGCTTCCAACAAGCAATGGTCACTTAACGGCCACATGGTTCGCTTAATAGCTCAGCAAAAAAGGTTGTAAAAGTGGGCACAATTCACTTAACTATTACATTACTTAGTGACAGAAGTTCTGGTCCCTATTGTGGTCATGAGTCAAGGACTATCTGTAGATGCAATGCAATGGGATTCATTGCAGAGTTCATCAAGATTTGCCACAGGGGCCCAGAACATTTTTAAGGCTTCACTTTTCCTCTGTGGGGTGTGCTGGAGGGGACATAATCTCCCAAATGGGTAAGGCCAGGACAAAAAAATTCAACTAGATTTCATTTGTTTGCATGCATCCTTAACACTGCATTGAATTTATTCAACACAAGTAGCAAAAAAATTCTTTATATATTTAATAGTTTTTCAATTCATCACAGTAACTGTTACAGTTACTAGCAGTTGTTAGAGAAACTTGTAGAGCACCAGAATCAAACATGGTGCAGAGTTGTATATAAATCTTGGACTGCAGATTAAAGGTGTCTGCCTTAAAACAACAGCAATTAACACACTTTTGTAAATACATAGAGAAAGAAGTATTACAGTTGAAAACCAAATGCGGATCAATCTAAACAATAATGGGAGTAATATTCTCAGAAAGAAATAGCTTATTCTGGAGAAACAGAAATGCCCGATATATAACACAAGTCTATAGGATTTTTTTTTTACCTTTACAGCAACCAAGATCTTATCCTGCTCATGACAAAGGTTGTAACATTCAGCCAAGAAGACTTTGCCAAAAGCTCCTTCTCCCAGCTCCCTTTTGAGGACGATATTGTGGCGCTTGATATGCTGGACAACTATAATGTAAAAAAATGAGGATCAGTCATCCATTTCTAGTAAGATTTTCAACAGTGGAAACTTATAGCGCATTGAATGAAGTTTGCTATGAGGGTTTTCGAAGTCTATTGAGATGGGTCACAGAAATTGAGATGTCTAGATTTTACCCTTTCTCATGATTAAAAATATTATGATAAAATAAAAAGGATCGGAGCTTATACTGAGCTTTGCAGTATTGCAAAGATAGAAATAATCTTCTACAAACAAATAAATTGTGGCTGTAAATATATTCCAGATAAAATAGCGTTTATATAACTGAAAATGACCCTAAGTATTTTGAATACTCATCCTTCTCTCTCTTGGCACCAATAAAAATAAACATAAATTTTTATTTGATTACAACTACCTTGATTTCTTTATTTTTATTGATAATGTTGAAAGAGCAAAATTGTAATGTTAATAGCTTGAATGTTTTCAAAATGAAAAGATAAAAACCCTTCAGAAATTAGGCCAAGTAGAGAGCAATGCGTATTAATGACTAGAATTGGAGAAGAAATTGATTGGTTACTGATACAATTGAATTTTTTCAAATTGTAATTTTTTTCTCCCACAATTGATAATGGACGAATTGGAACGGCAACACGATGATCTTTTATCTTTTGCAGTGTTGTACTTTGACCAATAAAAGTATCTAAAAATAGCATAGAAGATGGCCTATGAAAATACCTATATTAGGGGAAATTCCGTGCAAAGAAATGCACATATAGAGAACAAATATGCATAAGAATGCATGCTGCAAATAGATGCCAAATCAAAATAGAAACTTTTGTGGTTAGAAAAAAAATACTAATTTCATATCAAATGAAACAGGCAACTTTGTTCATCTTTACAGAGTCTGCAATTTAGTCTGTTTCCAGTGTGACATCTTAGCTAGGCTTCCTACTTCCTGCTCCAAAACAGGCTGCATTCAAATAATTTGTAGTATGACTATAGTAGTATTTTCCTTATTATCTTCTTTATTCTCCCTTTTTATGGTATGATGATGATGATGATGATGATGATTGTTGCTTTGCATGTACACTGAGAGCTTCTGCACTGAAGACAAATTCCTTGTGCTTCTGATCACACTTGGCCAAATAAAGTACCCAATCAATCAATCAATCAATTTCTTACAGCTCCCTGGGCATCTTTTTAGATTTTTTTTAGATTTTATTGGAAATTTATATGCCGCCCTTTTCCCTGAGGGGACTCAGGGCGGCTTACAACAATGAAGGGAAGGGAGTGCAAGACAAGACTTAAAAAGAAAAGAATCGTGATTAAAAGAAAATTAACCATAAAAACACAACATTCACTCAACATTCGGGCGGGGTGAGAGTAATCCTATCCCCAGGCCTGACGGGATAGCCAGTTCTTAAGGGCTGTGCGGAAGGCCTGGACTGTGGTGAGGGTACGGATCTCCACGGGGAGGTTGTTCCATAATGTCGGAGCTGCAACTGAGAAGGCTCTCCTCCGCGTAGTCGCCAGTCGGCATTGACTGGCGGATGGAATTCGGAGGAGGCCTACTCTGTGCGATCTGATGGGACGCAGGGAGGTAATTGGCAGGAGGCGGTCTCTCAAATAGTCAGATCCACTACCATGGAGCGCTTTATAGGTGGTAAGTAAGACCTTGAAGTGCACCCGACGATCAACAGGTAGCCAGCGCAGCTCACGGAGGATTGGTGTTATATGGGCGAACCGTGGTGCGCCCATGATCACTCGCGCGGCCGCGTTCTGGACTAGCTGAAGTCGCCGGATGCTCTTCAAGGGCAGCCCCATGTAGAGCACATTGCAGTATTCCAGCCTAGAGATCACAAGGGCTCGAATGACTGTTGTGAGAGCCTCCCGGTTCAGGTAGGGCCGCAACTGGCGCACCAGGCGAACCTGGGCAAATGCCCCCCTGGTCACAGCCGACAAGTGGTGGTCAAAACTCAGCTGTGGATCCAGGAGGACTCCCAAGTTGCGGACCCTATCTGAGGGGAATAAATTTTGCCCCCCCAGCCTGATTGATGGAACGTTAGCCAAATTTTTGGGAGGAAAACACAACAGCCATTCGGTCTTTTCCGGGTTGAGTACCAGTTTGTTAGCTCTCATCCAGTCTTTAACAGCCTCAAGGCCCCGGTTCATCACGTCCACCGCTTCATTGAGTTGGCACGGGGCGGACAGATACAACTGCGTATCGTCCGCATATTGATGGTACTTAATCCCGTGCCTCCGAATGATCTCGCCCAGCGGTTTCATGTATATGTTAAATAGCAGGGGGGACAGAACCGAGCCCTGCGGCACCCCATAGGTTAGGGGCCTCGGGGACGATCTCTCCCTCCCCACCAACACCGACTGCGACCTGTCCGAGAGGTAGGAGGAGAACCACTGTAAGACAGTGCCGCCCACCCCCACCTCCCGCAGTCGTCGCAGAAGGATACCATGGTCGATGGTATCGAAAGCCGCTGAGAGGTCGAGGAGAACCAGGATGGACGCGTAGCCTCCATCTCTGGCTCTCCAGAGATCATCGGTCAATGCGACCAAAGCGGTTTCAGTGCTGTAACCGGGCCTGAAGCCAGACTGGAAGGGGTCAAGGTAGTTAGCTTCCTCCAAGGTACGCTGAAGCTGTAAGCTGTAATTAACATTACTGGAGCATAAGACCTTATAAACTTTCAAGGTAATTTGCTTATTTCCTTATTCATCAGAATTCATATTCATGTATACCACTATGACAACTTCTAGTAACAAGTACTTAAGAGTATTTGTATTGATATTTAATGGAACATTGCCAAGCCTGTCCAAATTGAGTCTTTCTGAACTCCTTGGGTGGTCAGGGAGGGAAATTTCACAGAGTTGAATGTGCATCGGAAATCTTGCAGAGGTCCTAAACATGTGCTACAACCTGGTCATGCTGGGTTAGGAAAACTGTCACAGAAAGAGTTATTTCCTATCTGCCAAGGACACCAAGGAAAACAAAGCTCATTTGTCTCATGTCACAATCATTTTTAAGTTCCTTTAACAAATATTTCCCTTTATTAACTGGGGGTGGTGATTTCACATAACCCGGGAAGACAAAGTACATCCTCTTTTAATTGAATCCAGCTTTCTCTGTGGCCCTGATCTCTTGCTCTTCTTAAATTAAACTGCCACTTACTCTGTCTGTTTCATTCAACAAGCAGGATAAAGAAGGCATTCCATTCTAACAAATATGATTTACAATTATGGTCAAGGTAAAAAGGGGAGAGATAGAGATAAGAAAAAAGATGGACCAATATTTTTAAAGGAGTTTGTATAATAGGCTGCTAAAGGAACTTATTGCTAATAGACTTAATCTTTGGTTCCACTGGTGTTTTCCTTGAAGTCTCTTTTTTTTTTGAAAATAGATAAGATTTAGGAGAACTAGAGATGCTCCTTGGTTCTATTCTTTTGTTTGGTTTTGCTGTGCCTTCCAGTCATTGTTGTCTCCTGGCTACTGCTCAGCGCCCCTAATTCTACATAACAACTCTGCCTGTTTCATAACCTCTTGAGATGATGAAAAGAGTATATACTAATGCAAAGGATGCTGCAATAATGTGATAAGGAAAGCTAATTTATTTGTTTATTCATAATCATAGCATGATCTTTGTAAAAATGGTTCCAAAATGCAATACCTTATTTAAATTGAATAAGGGAGCCTAATCACAGAGAAAACGAAACCTCCAGTTGTAAACTCAGGCTTTCCAATTTAATTGAGGCTAAGCTTTGCTGAATTAATTTCTATGAAGACCCGAACCAATCTTATACATTGATTTAGCTGGCTTACTTTTCTATAATATTCAGTACCTTCCAGATCTTTTGGGACTTAATTCCCAGAAAGTTGCAGTCACAAAACATCTAGCCCCCACCAGGTAGGGGAAGGCTGATAAACTTTTACTGTTAGTTGCTCCACAATATCTATCCTGTTTCCCCCAAAATAAGACCTTCCTGGATAATACGCCCAATTTGGCTTTTGAGTGCATGCGCTAAAATAAGCCCTTTCCCAAAAATAAACCCTCCCCAAAAATATTGCAACACAGCAGCAGCCATGAAGTGACCACGCTCATCACTTCCTGCACCTCAAAAATAATAAAATCTCCCTGAAAATAAGGCCAAGTACTTATTTCGGGGGTCAGAAGAAACACGGTAGAAACACGGTAGGCAAACATCTTTCTCCTTGACTGGAAGATCTTGACACTGGATCTTTTACACATGTCCTAAGATGAGTGAATAGTAGGTCTTGTGAACTGCTAACTAGGGCATAAAAAACCTTTGCTAGACCAATCCTTGAATACTGCTCACCTGCCTGGAATCCACATTGTATATCAGACATTAATACAATAGAGAAGGTCCAGAGGTATTTCACAAGAAGAGTATTTAACTCATCTGCTCGCAATAAAATACCTTATGCCACAAAGCTTGAAATTTTAAGCCTGGACAACCTCGACCTACACTGCCTATGTTCCGACCTAAGCGTAATACACAAAATTATCTGCTATAACATCCTACCTGTAAATGACTACTTCATCTTCAGCAGCAATAATACATGGGCAAACAATAGATACAAACTCAAAGTAAACCACTCCAAACCCAATTGCAGAAAATACGACTTCAGCAATACAGGGGCCAATGCCTGAAACACTCTACCTGATTCCATTTTTAGTTCCTCAAACTCCCATATCTTTAACCGTAAACTGTCCACCATGGACCTCACACGTTTCCTAAGAGGTCCCTAAGGAGGCGTGCATAAGCACACCAACATGCCTACTGTCCCTGTCCTACTCTCCCCATTGATATGTACTCATTTTATGTGTTCATGGCCATGTTATATTTATTTGTACCAATCCCGTGTGAAAATGTTCATGTCTATACTAATACCTGTTACCTTGTACATGTTGACAATAATAAATATAAATAAATAAATAAATAAATAAATAAATAAATAAATAAATAAATAAATAAATAAATAAATAAATAAATAATAAAGGAGCAGCAGGCTGTAAGTGCAAGATACTGACTTTTCTGCTAAGGGCCAAAGAAAGACCATTTAGCAAAAACACAGACAGGCTGGATTTATTATATAGGAAAGCTAATATTTGCTCCTATGATGCAGTGACAAGGAATCCACCTGAATCTCAACACAGGATAATTTTTAATATGATGTTAAGTTCAATGGCAAGCAGATCACATCCCAATTTTTCTGTGCTAGCTGCTGTTCTTATTCTCTCTCTCTCTTCAAATGCCTCTCTCTTTCTGAGTTGATAATTACAACATTTGATGCCAAGCAGCTGTCACTGAGGAACAGGGGCTGCCCAAATACTTCCGCTGCACAATGCATGCAGGCTTATTGGCTAATTTAGTGCACTATAATGAACTCTCCCACTGGCTTCCTTCCATCCAGAGCATGGAACACAGTGAAACATAGACTACAAGCTTGGACATTTTGTTCCGATGCATTTGAAAGGAGAGGAAACAATTGGGAGAATCTGTACTCACAATTGTCCCTTACGTCCAGCTCACCCTTGTTTAAATAGTGAGCATCCGGAAAACATCCAAAGGTGGCTCTGATTGTCAGAAGGGTAACGGATGTAGCCTTCTGACAGATGTAAGGTGCTGCTGAATAAGTATGCCCATGGCCAACAGGCAATTCACACACTCACATAGGGTGGGGGAGAGAGTGGGGGAGGGAGGGAGAAACTGACTGATTGACTGAATGGTTGTTTCAGCTTTATTCCCACTTTCACTTGCTTAGTCTAATGAATTTGACCTTCAAAATAGCAGGCATCAATCTTTTGGAACTTCTAAATTTACTCTAACTTTTGTCTAGTTCCATAGTTTAAAATCCTTTTTCTCTCCAAGAAGCTTAGTGTAAATACCCCTCCCTTTTTTAAATCCTAAACAAAGAGATAGGAATGAGGCCATGGCTACTCTACAACCTTTTGTTTCCAAAGATATTTTTGAGCATAATCTTCCTCAGCCAGAATCCAACATTCTAACCAATTCTCTATACTGGATGTCATAGTGCCAGCACATTGCCAGCAAGAGACAACAATTATGAAGAAAATCAAGGACCCGGACAACACATATAATAATTGGGGAAAAGCCATACACACATATCTAATGTGGATGAATCAGAGAACCAATCAGCACAAATTCATCCTAGACAGGGCTGGAAATTTTGTTAGGGGGGGAAGAGGTTGATCTAGCCTAGCATCTCTGATTATTCGTCTCCCAACCTCTTAGGCCTTCTACAGTCCTTGAGGGAACTTGAAACGTAAGGCCAATTGCTCTGTTAAAAAGACCAAGATGACATTCTGATTATTTAGGAATCCTTAATTTTGTAGTTTTAGCTAATGCTAAAGAAAGCAACCCATATCAACCATTAGCACCAGTCAATGGTAGTTGTGACACATTTTTAAATGTTCAGTTGACTGAGTTTCATGTTTAATGAATAAAATATAAGAATCATAATCATAATAATCATAACAACAGCACCCAAAAATGTCAATGCCAACTTATACAAAAATGCCACCAAAACACAGAGAGAGAGAGAGAGAGAGAGAGAGAGAGGAGAGAGAGAGAGAGAGAGAGAGAGGAGAGAGAGAGAGAGAGAGAGAGAGATCACAATCCATTTTGAAAACAGTGAAAAAAAGAGTCTTGAGATTTCACAAGGTTGATACTTTATGGTGCAAAGCTATTACAGAATCTAATTGTTCTGCTTTGGATACCATGAAGTGTTCTCCCAGAAGGTAATAATAAAAACTGCCGAGGATGTGTAGAGTCCATGACAATACTGCAGACCCTGGCACTTATATGCCATGTCCTGGATAGAAGAAAGTGAACTTCCAATAATGTTTTGCATTGCATTTGATTGGGGAAGGGGGTGTTTAGAGCTGGTCCAGCTGGTCCTATTGTCCTGCTCTCTATTTTTATCTGTAAGCTGCCCAGAATCATTGTGGAGTGGGGTGGCCTCAACATTTGATTTCAATCAGTTAATCAATCAATCCAAAGTCTCTTGTAGCTATAAGCACCATACAGCTTCATAGGACAGTTCTGAAGAAACCAGAGTGGGTTGTTCCCAGTTCGGCCTGGATTGGACGAACTGGTAGTAGAAGCTGCTGGAGGCTCCACCCACCCACCCGGACAGTTCTGTGCATGCACAGAAGCATCATATGGGAGCGCACCTGAACTGGTAGTAGAAAAATTGGCAACCCACCTCTGGAAGAAACCACTTGAGCAACATGAGCACCCATCCAGTGCCTTGCCCAATTTTAGAGGTTACCAAATGAAATGAGCATAACTTAAGGTCAGGAAAGGAAGAGTTATGTATGTGGAACATATGGCCACTCAGAATAATAATAGGATTGGAAGGGAAGATCTTCTAATCCAAACCCTGCTCTAGCTATAACATTCCGTACAAATTATTGCTCAGTCTCTTCTTGAAAATCTCCAGTGATGGAGCAACCACAACTTCTGGAGGCAAGTTGTTCCACTGATTAATTGTTCTCAGTGTCAGGATGTCAGTAACTGCTATAAAGAAGATTGGAAGTTGCTTGTTTGATTTTGTTTGATTTTTGCTTTGCTTTATAGCTTTTTAAAAAGCTTTTTTCTTTAGACTTATTTCTTTTTATTTATTTATTTTAATTTTAGGAAATATATACAATATATTGCCACCTATTCACACATGGCAACTCAAGGAGGCTTACAGGAATATAAAAATATCATATATAAAACAATAAAACTAATAAAAAAGATTAATCTCAAAATAAAATAATATAATAAACTCCCATCCTCCGCCTTGGCGACAACACATCACATGAAACTTTTCATAGGCTCCATCCTACTATGTATTCCCCTGGCCAGCTGACATAACCAGGTCTTCAGTGCCTTCCGGAAGAGTGTTAGAGTAGGGGCCAGTCTAACCTCTGGGGGAATAATGTTCTAGAGCAGGAGTGTCAAACTCGATTTCATTGAGGGATGTATCAGTGTTGTGTTTGACCTCGAGAGGAGGGGTTGGTGTGGCCACCTATACATCACTCGTGTTAGGGATACCTGTGGTGGCCCAAGAGCTCTGCCAGCAAAAATGGACTGTATTCAGGGTGGCCCTGCAGGTCCATGACCCTTGAGTTTGACACCCCTGTTCTAGAGAAAGGGAGCCATCATGGAGAAAGCCTTTCTTCTGGGTCCCGCCAGGTGTATCTCCCTAAGGGATGGGACCAAAACATTCCTTGCCTCCCTGCTCTGGTGGGTCAGGTAGACATGACTGGCAAGAGACTTCAGATAACCTGGTCCCAAGCCATGAAGGGCTTTAAAGGTGACAACCAGCACCTTGAATTGCAAAGTGAATCGGGAACCAATGCAGCTCCCACAGGAAAGTTGATACATGCGCACACTGAGACCATGCAGGCTGCTGCATTTTGCACCAACTGGAACTTTTCCCCTTTGTTATTTTGCATTTATCTGTTAACTTTGTTAAAAAAAACTATTATAAAGATATGTGGACTTCAACTCCCAAAACTCTGGGGGACTCTGAGAGTTGACGTCTTAAAAGGTTGGGAAACAATGCACTAGGCACAAGGTATAGACAGTGTTTTCGGTGGTATATTACTGAGGTAAATTTTAAACCTAAGGTAAATTTTATGCAAACACTCTTAGAACTCCTCTGACAACAAAAAGGCATGCCTCTAATTTAGCTCAGAATGCAAATGTGTCACAGTGATCCCCATGGAGGTCATTGTTCTCACACACATTTTGCCATCATGAGTTTTTTGTGCCTTTTGGTTACATCCAGTAACACCATTGCTCCTCTGAGATGTTCTGAGTAATTTGGCTCAAAGACGAGTTCTGCAGATCTGATGGTCTCCATGCTTGCTCTGCTGGCCTAGTGCTTTCACTGGCTCCCAATCACTCTGACAGATGTGTTTCCTATAAGGGATATGACACTAATGGCTAATTAGAAAATTAGAAGTCAATGTCTCCTAATATAGGTCAGCTGATCGATCCAGAACTCAGCACATTATACACACACACTAGGGCAACATGGCTAATCTAACAAGTGCTGAAAAGGAAACATCTCCTCTATCCATCTCAGAAATCATCAAAATGAGTTGAATCTTTTACTTGGAAATAATAGATATTACCAAAGATCCACTGGGATAACCAAATCCTTTTACATCAGTACAGTAACTTTATTAGCTCTGAGGGAGAATTTTAATGTCAAGGATTTTTCTAATCTCCTTTTTAAAAAATTCTGCTCATTTAATAGTATTACACAACACCTTATGGAAACAATTTCCATAATTTAACGATCCACCCTATGAAGTATTTATTTTACTTTTGTTCTTATTTTCTTGCACATTCTGAGTGTATGAGTTGAAGTTCTAGAATTATAATGGAAGGAGAAAAGGTTCAGATATAGTTTACAGTGTAACCTAATCCTTGGGAGTCACCAATCCAAGCAATCTGAAGACATAGCCTAGAAAATTAGAAATGATTTTGTAGTTCAAAAGAATAATAAACATTGGTACAGCTGCATGAAACAGTTGAGGACTAATTTTGAATAAAACATTTTTTAAAAAAGATGTTCAAGTATTATAGGTTGCATGGCACAAGCTTAACAATATTTACTCAACAGACATTACTCGCAAGCTAATATTCTGAAAAGTCTATGCTTTTGCATCTGAATTTATTCGGAAGGCTAAAAGATGTGTTTCTTCACATTTATTTCTCTTTTTAGAAGAATAAATTTCATTGAGGAGCTTTTCTTAATCTGGCACTAGACTGACCACCAGATTTCTGATATAAACAATAACATATTCTCACTTTATTCCTGAAGAGGCCCCATACGTGCAATAAGGACATACAGGTGGTCCTTGATCACCTGTGACCACAGTGAGGAACAGAATTTCCATTGCTAACTGAGTGGTGCCTAAGTTTACATTCTATGTTATCATGCGTGTTAAACCAATCATGGTAGATAATTGAATAAAGTGGTTGTTAAGTGAACCCAGCTTGTCGTATTGACTTTGCTTCTCAGAAGCTGGCTAGGAAGGTAACTAATGATAACCATATTACTCCAGGACACTGCAAGCATTGCAAATATGTGCCAGTTGTCAAGTGCCCGATTTTGATCATGTGACTGTGAGGATGCTTTGATGGTTGTAAGTCAAGGACTATCTATACAGTAGTTAGTAAAATGATTTTTGGAAAGTGATGCAAGATTAGTCCGGATCCAAAGCATACTCTGGATGAAAGCCACAAAGGTACAAATAGCAATAGCCGTTAGACTTATATACCATTTCACAGTGCTTTAGAGTCCTTTCTAAGCATTTTACAGAGTCTGCACATTGCCCCCAACCATTTGGGTCCTCATTTTATCAACCTCGGAAGGATGGAAGGCTGAGTCAACATTGAGCCTGGTGAGATTCGAACTGCCAAACTGCAGGCAGCAATCAGTCAGCAGAAGTAGCCTGCAGTAGTGCACTCTAACCACTGCTCCACTGCAGCTCAAATAAAGATGCCTTGTCTTCAGAATACATGTCAATAAGGCAATGAGTGATTATTATATAAGAAGTCTTCCTTCTGAATGTTAATAAACTTGAGTTTTTAAAAATGATTAGCTCGAACATGTTTATTCATTTAGCTAACCTTTAAATGATCCTTTGCAATCAATACATTTTATTAGGATGCCATTGACTACAATTAAGGTTCTTCTAACCATGTGTTTAAAGAGAAATCAGACAATTAACCAATTTTTGATTATTGATCCTGAGACTGCAGAATTTTCATTACATTTGGTTGAGAGATCAAACACCATAGGTATTACACATACTAAAAATAACAATATGTGATGTACTACAACTATATGTCAGAACTTCCTAAGCACTCTGATCTTCATTAACTCAGAATTAAATTGCATTATATCCAAATGAACTAGACACAACCAGTCCCATTGTCACAAAAAATGATGGAAAGAGAATAAAGATAGATGACTTGAAAGCTGTATGGAAGACTACAGCTGACAATGATGACTGGGCTTCAGAAACTATTTATGGATATGCATCTATGAACTGGTTTCTTACACTCATTGATTATGCATCTATCCAGATTATGGAAGCAATCTCACCTCACACATAGTATGTCTCCGCCAAATTCCTTTACTGTCAAAGTAGATGCAGGTGCTTCATCTGATGCCAAAACAGGTAGAATGAGCTGAACAGGTGACTTCACAATTAAAGAAATGCAGTTAGAAAGATAACCAGTTTTTCTTCATGATAGTCTCTTTGATACACAGAGTGTAATGGGCCATTAGTGAATAGCACGATTCTGGAGTTTTGTCTGGGCATCAAAAAATGACAGAAAAGGGGGTGCCTCTTCCAAAAGTTGCATCTATGTGGAAGTGGGAAGTCCAGTACACAGAGCTGGACAGTGGGGAAAGGTTGAACCCATGTGGCAACTTGGCACAAGCTTCTGCAACCTGGAAGAAAGCTGTTGTCGCTTCTTTCACACTTGTAAAATACGGGCAGATCAGAAGGAGGCACTGATATCTGGTCAGATCACAGGAAATGATCAGGGAGAAAACCGTACCCTTTAGATGCATCTTAGAAGCAAAGTCATAAAAGCTAGTTACAGTGAACAAGGCTGTATAGTAGAGGTTAAAAAATAAGAAGCTGAAGGTCATCCAAGAGATGAAATAATGTTTCCAATGTGGTTGAGCAGTTGGGAAAAAGATGAGCAATCTTTGTTTGTTGGATTTATATGCCGCCTTTCTCCCAAAGGACTCAGGGTGGCGTACAACATTAAAAAAAACACATATTACAAAAGTTAAAAAGGAAATTAAATAAAGTATCCAAAAACAAACCCAATTAATATTAACAATACAATTTTAAAAATTAGATTAAAATTAACAATTAATCAGTTATTTTATTCAGGTCAGGCCAGCTTTCTGGAAAAGCCAACTTTTTAGGCCACGTTGGAAGGACTGGAGGCCGGGATTATATGAAGCTCCGGGGGTAGCTCATTCCAGAGGGAAGGTGCTCCCACAGAGAAGGCTCTCCCCCCTGGGGGTCACTAGCCGACACTGTCTGGCTGACGGCACCCTGAGGAGGCCAACTCTGTGGGATCGCACTAGACGGTGGGAGGCTACCGGTGGCAGTAGGTGGTCTCGCAGGTATCCTGGTCCTAAGCCATGGATCGCTTTAAAGATCATAATTAACACCTTGAATCACACCCGGAAGACAACCAGCAACCAGTGCAGGCCGCCTAAAAGGGGTGTAACATGGGAGCACCTAGGTACCCCCATTATAACCCACGCGGCCGCATTCTGGACCAGCTGAAGCCTCTGGGTGCTCTTCAAGGGCAGCCCCGTGTAGAGAGTGTTACAGTAGTCCAGGCGAGAAAGGACAAAGGCATGTGTGGCTGTGCACAGAGCATCCCGATCCAGAAAGGGGCACAACTGATGTACCAGGTGAACCTGGTAAAAGGCTCCCCTGGTCACAGCCATCAGATGTTCTTTTAAACTAAGCCGTGTATCCAGGAGGACACCCAGATTGCAGGCCCTCTCTGAGGGGGCTAAAAGATGCACAAATCGGGATGATGGAAACCACAACCACTCAGTCTTGGAGGGATTGAGCTTGAGCCTGTTCCTCCCCATCCAGATCCGCGTCAGCTTCCCCAGATTGTGGGCAATCAAATGTTTTGATTCAAGTAGAAGACCTCAACTGGTTTTGAAAATAAAGAAACATCTGTGTAAGAAACAACTTTGTTCAATGAAAATAGTGATTGGGATAATCCTTTATAAATCACACAGTTCTCCAACTCAGCAAACAAATATATGGCTATCAAACCCCCTACTTTCTGTGAGAAGAAGTGAATCAGCGGGTAGCAATGGGAATCAAATTATTTCAGACTTAACATGATGAGAACAAGGGGTTCCAGGCTTGAAACATAAGGAATGATGGATGATAGAAATGCACAAGGCCTTCATGAAATGCTTTATCGGCAATTTTTAAAAATAGAGAAGTAGTTCCTGACAAAGGAAACAAGAAAATACCACAAGTTATTACTTTATAGAAAAGACAACAAATCTTGTTGTTTCAGGTGCAGCAGAAAAGCCAAGATAAGATGGATCTGATATGGGATGGGATTAAATTGTTGTTTCCAGGTGAATTCTTCAAATTATTTCTCTTCGGCCACATAGGGAGCCCTTGTGAAATATAATCCTTTTTGCTCGCTCTCAAAAGGATTTGGGAACCAAATCTTCAAAGCTGTAAGGCAAAGGAAATTGAGATCTGCAAGGAAAACTTCCTCTTGATGGATAGAAAATTTGTTGGATGAGCTTACAAGGCAGAGATATTCCCTGAAGGTGGGGGTGGGGAAGCATCATAGAGAGGAGATAGTTGCACATTCAATGTTGAGAGAGATTCTGATTTTGGACACTTGAGCGTTGCTTACTTATTAACCCAAAGAACAAGCTCTTCACCTGTTCACACAAAGGTCATGGCTAAGGGACTGAAAAAGTTTCTGCTTTAATAGGATGGAAGATGAACATAGAACAAAGAATAATAGAATTGGAAGGGACCTTGGAGGTTTTCTAGTCCAATGAATAAATGGATGTTCGGTCTTTTTTTGAAGGTCTTCAGTGATGGTGTACCTAGAACCTCTGAAGGCAAATTATTCCATCGGTTAATTGTTCTCACCATTAGGAAATTTCTCCTTAGTTCTAGGTGGCGTCACTCCTTGGTTAGTTTCCAACCATTGTTTCTTGTTTATACAAAATTATATCTGAAGTAATTGAAGTATAGTCCGATTGTTGAAATTTCAGTAGCCTTATTCCCCTCTTTTTCCCCAATAAATCTACTTTTGGTTTTATTCAGCAATCAACAGTACAAAGGATAGGCAGTTCCAATATTCACTGTATCCACTCTGAATCCATGGTTGCCAAAACCACAAAAGTGTGATAAGAAAGCATTTGAAAAAAATCTTTGTCAATCTTCATCCGACTCTCGACAGCAATCAGAGGAAATATGAAACAGGGGTCCATTTTAAGAGAAAATGAAAGCATCACCCAAGACCCTGAAGATTTATTCTGCTCTCCTGGGGGGAAAAATGAGGATTTTTCTGTTGCCCCGTAATGCAAATAAATCAGTTGTCCTCCTTGGATTTCAGAAGGTACGTTTCTGATGCAATATTTGGTTGAGACCATTTCCAGGTTTGCAACATAATATGGACAGTTTGACCATACAGACAGTCTTGGAAAGTTAAAGTTGCTCTTCACACTTTCAGTGTTTTACATCTTTGGTGCAGAGGACACAAAGTTGTGTTCCCTACTATAATGAAGACATGCTTCATAGAAAGTCATAAAGGGAACATCTCCAGAAAGATTATATGAGAACAGCTACCGGTGGAGGGATTCCTAAATATAGGGTGGAATGGAGAAGGAGAGATGTCACATCCAAGTTCAGAAAAGTGGAGTGGATGGCCCATACCTGGAGGGGGGCACATTCAGATAAATGAAACAGACATTTGAAGGAGCAGTTTCCCTAGAGCCCAGCAGTTTTAGGATGGTGTCAATTTGTTAAAGAGGAAATACTGCATGGAAACACCCAAAGTACACACTGGCACCAAACAGAGTTTCTCCTCTATTAGTATCTACACTTGCCTATACGAATTGGGTAATCTTTGAGGAAGAAGACGGGTGTTCTCATAATTAATCCATGGGCTGAGAGATTCTAGGAGCAGAATAGGTTTTGGTGAGAATATATGACTGGGAAGCAGACATTTAAATAAGGAAACAAAATGATGCTTTGGAGACATAGAACCAATTACATGTGTTATATATTTAAATAAAAGGCTTGGGGTCAGGGGTGGAATCCTACTGGTTTAGCAACCGGTTCACTTTGCGTGTGCTTCACACCAGGACATGCGCTAAGCCTGTGTGTGCACAGTTTGGAGAATACTTACCTTCCAGATTGCTGCTTGGGAAGGAAAACAGCTGAAGGGCAGTAATCCACTCTGCCATGTGACTCAGCTGAGAAGATAAGTAGGTAAAGCGCAGGGGTGGATGGGTGGGCGGATGGGCCCACTTGTTTGTGGGAGTGAACTGGTTCACTCCCAGTTGATCTTCAGAACTACAAGTTTGTCTAAACCGGTCTGAACCAGTAGAATCCCACCCCTGCTTGGGGTCCTTGGTAACCCATAAAGCAAAATGTTACAATGGTAAGTAAATTAATCTGTTGTGAAACAAAGGAAGGGGTAATTATACTGGATACACTGAAGCTTGCATCCTGCAAATTATTGGGGTAAAACATATTCCTGTCTGTCTTGAAATGACTTTCTCATAAATGGTTAATATAGTGAAGATCCAACGCTAATCTGAATCCATGCTGATATAGCTTTGAAGATACATTTGAAGATGCAGGAAGGCTTGATGCAGTCCAGAACTTACTAGGGTAACTTTGTAAAAAAATAAGTAGAACCTGAAGATTTAAGGTAGTTCATTTACCTTGAAAGAGCGGCTGTTCTATTGTGAGAGCCTGAAGCCATAGGACAGCTTGCTATTCCATTTGAAACAGTTGGGACATGAATAAGGCCATGGACGGTAGCAGGCTGGATACAACATGAAGTTGTTGCAGCTCCACTGTTTTATAAAATTCTAAACACTATTCAGAGTGGTATCTTTCTAGCTGCTTGAGTAATCTATCTTCACTGAAGGGAAATTCCTCAGGAACAGCCTTAGCTTTCAGCAAAATGGAGCCAGCTCTGATAATGTACAGTGATGGAAGATGCTATCATTTTGCTGAGTCAGCTGTATGACAAAGTGTGTTTAATTCCCACTTGGATGCTTTTGTTTGAGGGGAAAAAATGGATAGAGGGATATACCCTCCTACCAAAAATGTTTCTTTTGCCATCTTGTTGATAATATGGCGGGAAAGAGCTCCTGAAGAGTATAATCTGCCCTCCTTTGTTTACCGACATAAAATACTGTTGACAGTGGAAAACTAATTATTATAGTAGAGACAGCACCAAGTTAGGACATGGATGCTGGAATATGAAAACAGCACTTTTTTTAACTTCATAAAAGTAAAAGTTCAGTGTGGTGAGAAGTCAATGGTATAGAACAGTGATGGCTAACCTTTTTGACATTGCATGTCGAAAGCACATGCGCACACACAAACACGCCCACAATAAAATGTGTGAATGACCCCACCACACACCCCATCTCCCATGTATGCCCAGGTGACCCCACTGCTCTTCCCCATCTCCGCACATATGCCTGCTCCTCCTGTGCATGCGCCCCCTGCCCATGCATGAGCAAACCCCCGTGCATCTGTGTGCATCTCCTGCATGCGCCCCACCCCCCGCACATGCGCACCAGAGACCTAAAAACCAGATAGCTGGCAGGAGGCATGCACGCATGTGCAGTGGAGCTGAGCTGGGGCGAGGGCTCTGCGTGCCACCTATGGCATGCATGCCATAGGATCGCCATCATGGTTATTGAAGTTAACTCAACCCAGGAATGTCTGATTGTCCTCAGCAAGAATGGACAAGACTGTCCTCTCAGCCATTTATTCCCTGTATGAACAGTGCCTTCTTCAGAAAGCTGGATATTTGGTCTCTTTCTGAGCATCAACTGATTAGCATCCCCTCTTTCTGGTCAAGAAATTAAACACCTCTTTGGCCCAGTAATCTTTTAAGGAATTAAACCAGTGATACTTGAAACAATCAGTTTGTAAATCTAGAAAAAGAGGGGGCCTGAACTTTCTAAGCTATTATCACCACATTGTAGAAAGCTTTGTTTTCTGGCCCTTTCTCCAACAGACAAGATTTGGACAGATTCTGTAAAGTAAATTACTGTTGTTAATGACAAAGTGGATATTTATTATTTACCTATCATCTCAGATCTGATCCAGAATGGGGAAGCTGGATAATTCTTTTTTGTTTTGTTTTTTAAAATAAAAGCTAGATCACTGGCACAACATGATCCTGGCATGATCCTAAAACTGTTGTGTGAAGTGAAGATCAGCAAATCACAGCTTGCAAGCCGGATATCAAAATTCTCCACTGGGCTTATCAGCAATGACAGGAGCCTAGAATCACTGTACTTTCTGCTTTGAAACAACAGCAACACTATTCACAATTCTCTTGTGCAATATCCAGAAAGCAGTCATCTGTTGATAAGAGTTAGCAACAGAGGGAAATGGGAATGCTGTAGCTCTACTGACCATCTTGAGTGGGCTTGCTGGAAGCACATGCTGCATAGAGGTTCTTCAGCTTTTAGTCCAGGTGGATTTAAATACGCATGAAGACAGGGCTGTCTCTGGAATGAAACATTTGGAGGACCTCTCTGAGTTAATCACTGGCTCTACGTATACCCTATGCATACATTTCATCTGCTTTTTGCTATTAGGTTGCAGAGCATTTTCAAGGTAGAGGTCACCTTTTCATTCATTATGTTGAAAATAAAAATATTACTTGACTGAGTTGAGATTCGGTGAGGCACCATATCTTTTCAGAGGCAGGGGGACTATGGAGGAAACAGATTGCCAATATACATTCCAATCTGGATTCAGGCTAACTTAGTACAGAACTGAAAACCCATTGGTCTCTTTTGGAACTGGAAAAGGGCATGTGTCCCTCTTGAATTTTTCAGAAATTTTCAATATCATTAGTTCATCCTATTTCTCTGGCCTATTTTAGATTTAGATTTTAGATTTTAGATTTTATTGAACATTTATATGCCGCCCTTTTCCCTGAGGGGACTCAGGGCGGCTTACAACAATGGGGGGAAGGGAGTGCAAGACAAGACTTAAAAGAAAAAGAAACGTGAATAAAAGAAATTAACCATAAAAACACAACATTCACTCAACATTCGGGCGGGGTGAGAATAATCCTATCCCCAGGCCTGACGGGATAGCCAGATCTTGAGGGCTGTGCGGAAGGCCTGGACTGTGGTGAGGGTACGGATCTCCACGGGGAGGTTGTTCCATAGTGTCGGAGCTGCAACTGAGAAGGCTCTCCTCCGTGTAGTCGCCAGTCGGCACTGACTGGCGGATGGAATTCGGAGGAGGCCTACTCTGTGCGATCTGATGGGACGCAGGGAGGTAATTGGCAGGAGGCGGTCTCTCAAATAGCCAGATCCACTACCATGGAGCGCTTTATAGGTGGTAAGTAAGACCTTGAAGTGCACCCGACGATCAACAGGTAGCCAGCGCAGCTCACGGAGGATCGGTGTTATATGGGCGAACCGTGGTGCGCCCATGATCACTCGCGCGGCCGCGTTCTGAACTAGCTGAAGTCGCCGGATGCTCTTCAAGGGCAGCCCCATGTAGAGCACATTGCAGTATTCCAGCCTAGATTTTCTGTCTGTATACTGAGGAAAGTAGTTGTATGTATAATATGTATTTATGTATTTGTTTGTATCATGCCTTTATTATTTTTACGAATAGCACAAGGTAGTCAAAATATCCAACATACCTTCCTCCTCCTATTTTTTCCTACAAAAACGACAACCCTATGAGCAGTGATGAAATTTTTAAAAAATTACTACCGGTTCTGTGGGCATGACTTGGTGGGTGGAGCAGGAGAAGGATACTGCAAAATCTCCATTCCCTCCCCACTCCTGGGGGAAGGATATTGCAAAATCTCCATTCCCACCCCACTCTGGGGCCAGCCAGAGATGGTATTTGCCAGTTCTCCGAACTACTCAAAATTTCCACTACTGATTCTCCAGAACCTGCTGAATTTCACCCCTGCCTATGAACAATGGTTGAACAATTAATGACTGGTTCAAGGTCACCCAGCTGGCTTTCATGTCTAAGGCAGGACATAATAGTTAAGTTCTCAAAATATGGTGCTAGGGAATATCTATTCAACACACCCATGCACACACTCATCCCCGAAATAACCAGTTCAGGTTTTTTTTTCAGGGTTTGTTTGTTTTTTAAAGTAGGAATATACCATTCCTTAAACTGGGAATCCCATTTCCACTTTTAAACCCCAGAGGAGGAGAAATTGGAGAAATAAGCATTACTGAATTGTCCTCTGGAAATTTATGACACTTTTCTGGTAAAGAAGTTATTTTTCCAGTTTTGACTGATTCACCAACAGAAAATATTTCTAGATCATTCTGATATGATCAAGCTGACTCATTCTTCTGGCTTTTAGTTAATAATAATCTTTTCTATGAGGGCTATTCTGGAAAAGCACTAAGAAGCTACAGTTCCTCCAAAATGTGATGGGATTTGTGGGTGACTCCAGAAGATATTATAATGACAAGCATTTTAACATTTTAGCACTGTCCTTGGGAAGCAGACTTCATACACTAGTACTTCCTAACATAAAGTAGAACACCATTGAAATGAAACACTACAATAAAAGCAGCAGATTGAGAAAAAAATATACCTGAAGAGTAGGAGTCTAAAAATCAAGCTATGTATTAAAATGATTAAAATGCCTGGGTGGAAGAAGGAAATCCTTGCCGGGCACCAAAAAGAAAATAGTGTCGGGTATAGCTCACAAGGAAGGGCTTCCAGAGATGAGGGGGTATTCAATCATCTTTATCTCCACATGGGTGGTTCAACCAGGAGTCTCCATGCGGCCCATCCATCATGCCAGGTAAGTGCAGGGCCCATGCAGAGGCTCATGGTGGGGGGGGGGAATGGGCCTACCGGAGGTTCCCAAACTCTGGAAAGGGCTTTCCAGCCTCCAGTGGGCCTCCAGAGCCAGGGGGAAGCAGAGCTCGAGGAAAGCTTCTGGAGCCTGGGGAGGGGAAAAAATGTTGCCACCCCACCATGGTGCAGCAAGCCAACTAGGCCATGCCCATCATGGCCATGACTACCCAGCAAACCCATTGCTGCAATTTTTGAAGCCCATCTCTGCTAACAGCATTTGTACCTTGTCCAGATTGAACTTCAGTTTCTTGACCCTCATCTAGTTCATTATTGTGGCCAGGCACTAATTCGTCATTTCTACTCTCTGATCAGAATCTGATGAAAAGGAGAAATAGAGTTTAATGTCATCAGCATACTGATGATGTCACTCTAAATCTCTGAATGATTTCGCTCAGTAATTTCATATAAATTTTAAACAGCATGGAGAAGAAAAGTGAGCCTTGAAGAACTCCACAATATAAACACCACAGAGTAAAGCAGAAATTCCCTAGTGCCTCACAGAAAAGGCTATCCAGCTCTGAGTGGGATTACCACAAAGCTGTGTCAACAAATCCTTTGTTCAGAAAATATTTCATTTGTTATTGAAGGATGGCACTGAAGACTGCTCAGAAACTCAGACAAAATTAATAAGATCATAACATTCCTTCCTTCCCAGGAAAACTCACCCTAGAGCGTGACCATCACTGCCCTATACCATTTCAGACAACTGTCTGAAGATGTTATCCAACATGTTCTTGAAAACTTCCAGTGTTCCAGTGTTGGAGCATTTACAACTTCTGGAGGCAAGTTGTTCCACTGATTAATTGTTCTAACTGTCAGGAAATTTCTCCTCGGTTCTAATCATAAGAGAAAAGTTATTCATATCTCCCAAGTCCTGCACTTTTTTCCCCATGAGTGGCAACACAATGGCCTCTTTTTAAGGGTCATATACAGACAAATGTATACATTTCTTGCCCAGCAGAGCACAGCCCATTCCCTTAGATCAGGAGTGTGCATCTATGGCAACTGTGCTGGCTCAGAAATTCTGGGAGTTGAAATCCACAAGTTGTAAAGTTTTGCTATAGTTCCCCATCCCTGCCTTAGATATAATAAACAAGGGAACCAGGGGAAAGAAAACAGCTGAGTGTACGAACTGTACCAAGCATCTTTGATCACATCCTCAAACTGAGAATAGAAAGCCATCCAAAAGAATTGGACCTGATACTACCATAGCCCTTTGCAAACTGGCCTCCCCAAATTGTAAGGATTAAGGCATGATGACTCCAGGCAATAGGTTACACAAAACTTACTAAGAATTATGTTTGATTTGTTTATGGCTGGATATTAGAAGCCACGACTTGCTTGGAAAACCATATCTATCTATCTATCTATCTATCTATCTATCTATCTATCTATCTATCTATCTATCTAATTTTTATGCTACCCATTGTCCTACAAGGTGACTAAAAACCATGTTAAAAGACCCACACCATAGTTCTTATTGAAACTCTATCCATTGCTCATTTCTTTTTAAGTAATACTCAAGATGCTGGCTTTCTAAAACAGCTTTTGCTGTGTGTGAATTTTTTTTCCAATTGGTTCCAAATAAATGAGATAAATTCATAATAAACTTTAGTCAGAATAAAAAGGTATACAGCATACCTGCTGTGCATCAAAGAAAGTCTCCAGACCTCAGTTGATTTGCTGCTTTAATCAGATTTTTCTCCTATTTTCCTGGTTAAGCGTTTCAGCGACGATTACTTTAAATTAATTTATCTTAAGACGGCCTAGAGCACCTGTTTACCAACTGGCTAAACATCTCTTGAAAAAGAGCTTTTTAGTAGGTCTATTGGCTGCTCAGTGAGAAATTGTCCATTATATTTGTGCATGCAAATGCCAAATCCAGTCTAAACATCTGGATGACTGTGCAAGCAATCGTAATATTATATTTAATTTATAAGCCTCCCAACTCTCAGTGACTCCAGGTATTTAATTCCTTTTTATTGGGCATCCTAACTCTCACCAGGCTATGTGCTTGTTTAACTAGAAGAGATGTTTGAATAGTATGCATGGATTTTCAATGTGTTCTTTTCAACACACCCACCTCTCAAACTAGGTATGAAATAATAACAAAAGTTCGATTGTGCCTAACTCCATTTCCTCTTCCCTATATTCACATGGAAAAATCTATATATCATGGGGGCTTAATTATCTGATGTATGCGTGCAAATATTAATAGCACAAGGATGGATTTGGAAAAGACTTTTTAAAATATCAGATGCATTTGAACTACAGGTAGTCCTTGCATTCAACCAGGACATTCAGCGACTGTTCAAAATTACAACAGTGCTAAAAAGGAGATTTATGACTGAAATTGTGGCTGTTGCAATGTCCCTGATGTCACATAATTGTGATTTGGGTACTTGGCAACTAGCTTGCATTTATGGTAGTCCCAGTGTCTTACAGTCACATGGTCACCATTTGCAATATTCTCAGCCATCTTCTGACAAGGTCAATGAGGAAGCCATCAGGGAGTGGCAAGGCATATGACATCACACCTAATGATCTATTGTGATTCACTTAATGACTGCAGCAAGAACTGGCAACACTGATGTCATAAATCAGCACAGCCAAGCTTCACAACCATACCACTTAGCAATAGAATTGCCAGTTACCTAATGAGGTCAGGTTTACTTTTGAAGTGTGGAAAATGCAGCTTATCAACTTGAAAATATATAAACCACCAGCTCAATTCCATCCATGGGGACACAGAGGTAAAGTTGAGGTCCTCTACCTTTGGTACTTCTGCATGTGAATGTGAAACCAACAAAAGGGACACCATGGTTTTTTAATTCCCTTCCTATGGATTCTAGTGCACTGGTTCCCAAATTGGATGAGCTTTAAAACAGTAACGTTATAAGTAGGGGTATGATCCTACCGGTTTAACAACCGGAGGGCTGAGCATGTGTAGTTTACAGAAAAATCATCCTCAGCATTATGCTGGGGAGGAAAGCAGCTGAGGCACGGCAATCCACTCTGCTGCGCCTTCGGAAAATGGAATATAACTGAGTATAGTGCAGGGGTGGGCGGCAGAGGTGATATTCAGCAGGTTCTGACCAGTTCTGGAGAACCAGTAGTGGAAATTTTGAATGGTTCGGAGAACCAGTAAATACCACCTCTGATTGCCCCCACCCCTATATATTCTCTGCCTTCCGAGTCCCAGCTGATTGGGAGGAAATGGGGATTTTTCAGTAACCGTCCCCTGAAGTGGCAGGGGAATGGAGATTTTGCAGGAGATTTCCCCTGCCACATCCACAAAGTCAAGGCCACAGAACCAATAGTATTTTTTTTAAATCCCACTACTAGTAGACGGGTGGGACCAGCTGAAAGTCAGAGCAAACTTGTTTTCTCCCAGCTTCGGAGCTACCTGTTCACCTGAATTGGTCCAAACTGGAAGAATCCCATCCCTGATTATAAACTCATGGTCAGCAACATAAAAAGCTAACATTCTAAAACCTGATTCGCCACACCCCACGTGTATGAATGCATTTCCTCAATGAAAGTTGCTAATCAGAGAGAGTAACAAAATATACTCTCACAGATTCAAATGCCTTCTGTGCTTTAACTCAGGTTCTGCAGATTTACACACCTGATATGAAGAAAGGACTCCCTGGGAGCCGAGGTGGCGCAGTGGTTAGGGTGCAGTACTGCAGGCCACTTCAGCTGACTGTTATCTGCAGTTCAGCGGTTCTAATCTCACTGGCACAAGGTTGACTCAGCCTTCCATCCTTCCGAGGTGGGTGAAATGAGGACCCAGACTGTGGGGGCGATATGCTGACTCTGTAAACCGCTTAGAGAGGGCTGAAAGCCCTATGAAGCGGTATATAAGTCTAACTGCTATTGCTATTGCTATTTAATTGTCTGAGATGTAGCCCAGCAAAATATTGTTTAAATTTTGAATTTTGTTTGAATATAAAGTAGACCACAACCTACTTTTGGTAATAGAGAACAATTACTCTTTTAGGGCTACTGTTCTTCAGCATGTTCATGAATGATCTAGATGAGGGAATAGAAGGAGAACGCATCAAATTTACAGGTGACACCAAGTTAGGGAGCACTACTAACACCTCAGAGGAGATTCAGAAGGAACTTGACAGACTTGAGCATTGGGACCTAGCCAGTAGTGGGTTTCAAATTTTTTTATAACCTCTTCTGTAGGTGTGGCCTGCTTTGTGGGAGTGGCTTGCCAGCCATGTGACTGGGTGGGCATGGCCAACTTGTAAAATGTGGTGAAACTCACTTAACAATGCTCTTGCTTAGCAACCAAAATGTTGGCTCAGAAACTCTGGCATTTGAAGCATGCACGACTTAAAGCTGTCAAGTTACAAGACCCTTGCACCCCTAACCCTTTAGAAAAAAAAACCCAGGGGTGTTCAAACTTGACAGCTTTAAGACGTGTGAACTTCAACTCCCAGAATTCCTCCTCTCGCTCTTCATCTTGATGATGTGCAGACAGGCGGGGGGAGGGAGCTGGAACCGGTTCTAAATGGCACTGTAGATTTTTGGAACCTCTTCTAAAGAAGAGGTTAGAACTGGCAGGAACCCACCTCTCGACCTAGCTAACAAGATGCAATTTAGTGGTGAGAAAAGAAAACTCCTGCACTTCGGAAGGCAAAATCAAATGCACAGGAATAGAATAGTCAATACCTGGCTTAAGAATAGTAACTGTGGGGGAGATTTGTGTGTCCTAGTAGACCACCACTCAAGTATGAACAGAAGTGTGCTGCAGCTACAAAAAAAAAGCCGATGCAGTCTTAGACTGCATCAACAGAGGGGGATAGCATCAAAATCATGGGTAGTAATAATACAGCTTTATACTGCACTAGTGAGGCCACACTTGGAATACTGCATCCAATTCTGGTCACCACGATACAAAAAAGAATGAGACCCTAGAAAGAGTGCAGAGAAGAACAATGAAGATGATAAAGGATGTGGGTGTGTGTCTGTGTGTGTCTGTGTGTGTGTCTGCAGGATAACTCATATGAGGAATGGTTAAGGGAACTACTTATGTCTATTCTAAAAAAGAGAAGAATTAGGGGTGGCATGATACCTGTCTTCAGTTCACGAGATAGGTACAAAGAGTGGAGGTCAACTTATTCTTCAAACTTCCTGAGAATAGGACAAGAAGCAATGGTGGAAATGCATTAAAGAGAGATCCAACCTGGAATTAAGGAGAAATTTCTTGACAGTGAGACTAACTAATGAATGGAACAGTTTGCTGCCCAGACTTGTGGGTACTCAATTTCCACTAACAATCATTTGTCCAAAATGAAATAAGGTGTCCTGACATGGGCAGGGGGATGGACTAGAAGATCTCCAAGGTCTCTTCCAGCTTTATAATTCTAAGCCATCAGTGAATAAAAGCAAACAGCTGCTAGACATTGGTCTGCCTTCCTTTTTATGGGCCTCTTACCACTCTTTCTCCCTGCAACTTTTACAGACGAATATTTTTCATCAAGAGTTTAACAGCATGACTATTTTAAGCATTCTGCTCCCCCTGCCTTAGCAAAACCAGCCAGCTGATTATCTACAAATTCTATTTCTTTTTCAAAGGAAAGCTTGGGTCAAAATGCACTCAATTATAATGAATTGCATGTGGCTGTAAAAGCAGTTAGAACTTAAAGTGTTAAGGACTTTAGAAATTTGAGTGTGCCTTGCTTACTGTGCTACCTCAAATGGTATGCTAAGCACAGAGGTAAACAGTAAATTTGGTTAGCTACTGCCACGTCAGTGATTTGCTAAGCCCATTAAATGAACGAATAGAGGCACATAGGATGCTTGTATTGTAGCTCCTACTTTTTGTATATTCACTATATTGAAAAGATTGTGACTGGAAGTTGGTGCTCTGGTCAGCAGCATGATTACTGCAATGCACAAGATATAAATCTGCAATTTAGTTAACCGGCAAACAGTTTCCGTTCACATCTGGGGAATTTTGCACTTTAGCAAGGAGCCTGGACAATTTTACTGCCTTTGCACAAATTCATATTAGGCAGTTTCAAGGCAGGGACTGGTGGGTTTTCTCTATCCCTCTATCCTTCTATCTACTGGCAGAAGGTCTATCATCCCATAAAATGAAGCCTTCTTGAAGTCAACTTATCAGAAGGTATTTATACTTATGTCGAAGCACCCCCATCCCAGAAATCTGTGTTTGGATGACTTGGTTTGAAATATAAAACAGAGAAGTTGGAATTGAAGAGTTCTCAAAGTTACTGTATTTCTGGAACAGAGGTGTCAAACTGGGCCAGATGCGTCACGTGCAGGCTACACCCATCCCAGCTCCGCAAAGGGAAAAACATCGCAATGTCATGTGATGGCAACATGACGCCACATGTTTGACATCCGTGTTCTACAGTTTCTATCAATGGAAACCAATTTCCCCCATGAATTTATGTTAGTCAGGGAAGCAGCCTCCTCTCACACAAACCTTTGTCCCCCTTTGTGTTTGTGAATGCATATTTATCATTCACTTATCCGCCTACTTTATGATCTTGCCCAGCACACAAACCCACACAGGGACTCACACAAAACGTACCCACAACTGGAGCCTCTATTGATCTCCTTAGAGTTCAGTGTTTCAAGGTTAAGAGACAAAGACCAGGTGTTCAGTCTCTCTCCCAACTAAGGGCAAAATAGCCCAGACCAAGGACCAGCAACGGGATGGGAAAGATGGGTTTTGGCAGCACTTGCTGAACCATCTGGAACATTTCTGACATCCCCATAATCCCTTGTGTCAATCATTCTTCACAAAATGTTTCATGTTGGGAAAAGGAGGTGCCACTTTTAAATTGGAACAACAGCTTGCTTAGCAGTGGTTGGGGATGAGACTTAAGTGATTTGTCGCTCAAACACAGCGAAGAGTTTTATACCGCAGCAACCAGGATGTGACAATGAACCCACCAAACAAACCACACTCAGAAGTAAATCTCCACCTTCCTTCCCCCCCCCCAAAAGTACTTTCCTTAGGCTCCATTGAGGAATTCTTAATATAATCTCATACTCTAATGATGACGTTTCTTTCAAATGTGCATGGGGAAACTTGGCTACCATTAAGGATTTTTGATATCTTGTTCTCAGTAAACAAACTGAGCTGTCTTAACACCTCTTGGATTCAAACATTGATACAATCACAGAAGTATTTTCTGGGTGCACACTGTTCTCCTGATATACATCAGCAGGGTTGCTTCCTAGAATGTCCATAGGGTATGCATAATTGCTTCGGCATTCATAAATTTCTGGGAAGTACTGGTGAAGAGAAAGTCCCATGCCACTGAGTCATAAAAAGAAAATTAAAGACCTCTTATCCACCTTCTAAGTAGGGGTAGTCCTCAATTTACGACCACAAATTCCCATTACTAAACAAGGCAGTTGTTACATCAGTAGTGCCCCATTTTACAAGGTTTTTTTTGCCAAAGTTGTTAGCGAATCACTGTAGTCATTAAGTGAATGATGCGGTTGTTAAATGAATCTGGTTTCCCCCATTAACTTTGCTTGTTGGAAGCTGGCTGTGAAGGTTAAGATGGTGATCCCATCACCTCAAGACAACACAATTATAATAAATACTTGCAGGTTGCCAAGCACCCAAATTTTGATCACATGACCATCGGAGATGTTATAATGGTTGCAAGTGTGGAAACTGGTCATAAGTCACTTTTTTCAGTCCCATTGTAACTTTGAACAGTCAATAAACGAATGGCTATGAATTGAGGACCACCTGTATTAGAAATTGGCACGCTTTTATTATATTTTCATTTTATTTTGTCCTGTTTTTAAAAAAATCCTGATCCTGCCCTCCAATTTGGAATAGTAGAAGGGGGGGGGGAGAGACATAGAATAATTTGTTCAGATCTCTGTATTGTGTGAAATAATCTAAAAGGTTGAATTACCGGATACACATTTCTCTTGAAATTGCAGGATCTGAAAATCCCATCTGAAAATGGAACATTAAACTTTGGAACTTAAAGGGTTTTTTTAAAACCTAGTTACACCACCTTCAAATTAACCCTCAACTCTGCTTTTCATATTCATTCTCTAGTAGTGCTTCAAAGGATCTTTGTGTTCCAATAAGGATTTGGAAACAGTGTTTGCATATGTTTAAATAACAGCAACATCCAACAGCTCTGTTATCTGTTGTGAATTTTAGGACGTTAATTTAATTATGTCCATACAATTTTTCTAGCATCCCGGCTCAAAAGTGTTAGAACTTGTAGACCTGGAGAACAATGATATTGCCGTCTTGTCCAAATTTTTTCCCAAATTTTTTAAAAGTCTAATCTGATAAGCAGAAATTGAAAAATACTTTATGACCTTTTGGAAGAGAAGGAGGAGGAGATGGAACAGTGGTTATGAAGCAGAAGGATTTGGGGAGAAGGAAAAGGAGGAGGAGAAGAATAAGATGCCAACAGAGTATTCAACACATTAATAGGTTACTCATTATGTTGCTTCTGATTGCATCGCTGTGGAAACAATCCTTTGGAAGCAACAACATTACTATTATAATTGAACACCAGCTTGTCAACAACAAGTCTGTTGAATCAACAATTGCTTTTATTCCAGACTCTCCTCTGGAACTCTTGCCAGAGGCAAGGAACATAATGCAAGTACAGACACTTGATTAATTACATGATCATTTAATAACAAATTAGAGAGAAGTTTGACTGATTCATGAATAGTTCTTTTAATTTACTCCTAGCATTCTTACCTTAATGTTTCTTAGAGATTTTAATCCAAAGATAATAACAACAAACACAAACACAAATTCATTAGGAATTAAAAATTAAAACTGTTTCCCCGCCCCCCGTACAGCTTAAAGTAAAATTCCAAAGAAAGTAATTGCAACAAGGAATGGATAGTAAAACAACTTGAATAATAACCTCATTTTATGCGTTACACTGGATCAAGCATACAAATAGACAAAGTAGACCCTATGTGCTTAAACACATAAAATGGATACCTGTAGGAGTACAGTAGAACGCACAAAGGCTAGCATGAGACTAAAACCCTGGTCACACACTGAATGCCAGACTGCATGAAAGTCCCTATGTACATATAGGTGTATATGTGTAGGAGCCACCCTTGGAGGAAATGAACTCAGTTCATGGGAGGGGGGGCATGGCCAGCAGGACGCACAAGCACTAGGGGCAGAGCACAGTCCTGTTCCCTTCCTCCTCTTGTTCACTCAAAGCATGAAAAGGTTCATCAGAACTGCACTAGGGTCCATCTGAAACATATAGAAACAGTAAACATCACAGTGGCAACTGTAATAATAATTAATGGCAATGAAATGGATTCTAGATCGATGGGTATAGGTATAGGTAGTCCTCGACTTACAACATTTCATTTAGCAACCGTTTGAAGTTACAACGGCATTGAAAAAAAATGACTTGTGACCATTTTTCACATTGATGGCCATTGTAGCATCCTCGGGATCAAAATTCGGATGCTTGGCAACTGGCTCATCTTTATGACGGTTGCAGTGTCCCAGAATCATGCAATCACCTTTTGAGATCTTCTGACAAGCAAAGTCAATGGGCAAGCCAGATCCACTTCACAATTGCATTACTAACTTCACAACTGCACTGGTTCCCTTCTTCACTGTGATGAGAAAGGTTGTAAAATGGGGCAAAACTCACTTAACAACTGTCTCGTTTAGCAATGGAAATTTTAGGCTCAACTATGGTCATAAATTGAGGACCACCTGTATATATTTGAGTCAACATGTTCTCCAAGAAGGACCAGAGATTTCATTTATTGGAAAATATTGGTAGCTGCCACGTATTGGATGCTAGAGTAACTCTGAAAGAATGGGCCTGTTTGAGCTGCATGAGTTGGAGCCACTGTCTGTTATTATACACAATGCAGCATCTGAGTGGGCTGAGTGGCTTTTGCATATAACTGAGGTGGCTACTGCATTGAAACATTTCTCAGAAATACACAATCGACATGAAATTGCTTTGTCATTTGTGCTTCAGTTTTGAAAGTTTATTTGATTGAATTAGCTGGGAATTTGAATGGAATGAATTTCTCCTCCACCTCTGGTTCTTGTTTTTGTTTGCACTGAGTACAAACATTTCACCCCCCTTAAACAATATCAAGAAAAACCAGTTGCAGGAACAGATTTCAATGTATAGAAATATTTAGTCTGGTTGGATTAATGTAACCAAGTAATAAAATTAAATTAATTAAAAGTTTAGAGATGAAGAGTAGGTGCTTGGATTTGTTTTTGGAAAAATCTGGCTTATTTTGTGATAATCCTGTACATGTCTGTTTACTATTGACCTCACCCCATTCCTAAGAGATCAGTAGGGGTGAGCATAAGTGCACCAGCGTGCCTAATGTCCCCGTCCTACTGTTCCCATTTATTTGTACCCATTTCCTGTGTTCCTTATTCATGTTTATTCTTATTCCTATTATTTTGTACATGGGTGACAAACTAAATAAAAAATTGAAAAATATATTGGACAAAAGTCTTTAAAAGAAGGTTAGTTAAATACTTGGATCCAAATTTATCTGCACAATTTACTGCCTTCCCAGCTTTTGATGTTCATTAAAAATAGCCATTCTTTGTGAGGGGAAAGGGGAGGGGAGAGGAGGAGGGGAAGGGAAGGGAAGGGAAAGGCAAGGCAAGGCAAGGAGCACACTGACTGATTACTGTTCAAAATTACATGTTTGAAAAAAATGAACTTTGGTAGGGTTTGATAATAATATGATATTATTTAATGGTTTTAATAACATAATATTCTTTTAAAGTTATTTTCTTAGGTTTCTTCTTCTTTTGGTGGTGGTGGTGGTGGTGGTGATGGTGGTGGTGGTGGTGGTGGTGGTGGTGGTGGTGGTGGTAGTAGTAGTAGTAGTAGTAGTAGTAGTAGTATTTTTATTGGCATGAAGCTGGGGCCACAATTTAGAGAACAGTTGCAATTTGGGGGAGGGGGAAATGACTCAGGCATGGGAGTCAAGCTTAGACTTCTAACTCCAACTAAACATATACATCTATTTCTACATGCTTAGCAAGCGCATACAAGTTCCAAATTAAGCAACTACATTGTATTTTTAAATTATTATTTATGGCTATAGAATAAGCTGTCCTTATTGTGAAGTGAACTTACTGTATTTGGTACTCACATGCCTATTGATTTTACAACTGTTTAAGTGCGTGTGTCAAAAATCTGTCATACCGATACAGCTTTTATAATTTGTTCTGTTTCCAGTGTAAAATATATTTTGTGAGTTAGGATATTTAACACCATTGAAATAGGCAAAACATGTATTTCTACAAAAAAGGACAACTAACACCTATTGATCATGTGAATTAACACTGTTACTGAATATTGGGAATCCACTGACATTGACTACAGTTAGGCTGGTGCAATTTAGCACCAGCCTAACTGTACCAGCACCAGTTCCTGTGGTCAAAACAGGAACGATGCCAGTTGTGGCACTCCAATCCAATCTTTTGGAATGTACATTGATTTACACAAATATACAAAAGGGAAGTGCTTCAGTTGTGTTTCAAAACCACCACCTTGCCTGTTTGGAGCTGCAGATGCCACTGATCCAATTTCTCTTGGAAATATAAGCAAATCTGTAATATCTCTGTCAGCATGGGGGTAACTGTAAAGATATACTGTACAGTTCAATACATGTTTCATTTTTTATTTTATGAAGTTGTAAATTTATACCACTGAAATAAATTAAAAGTTTTCTAGAGATGTGCACTGATAAGTTGCATATGGTTCCATTTTAGTGGAATGACAGTAAAATCTAGGTTAGTGTTTAGATTGGAGATTCAGTGCACATAAACAAGTGTGAGCACACTTGGGGTGGAAGTGGGCTTCAGTTACACTTGTGGTATATTGCCCCAAATGTGGCAAAACTTATCAGCATTGCTCATACTATTAACAGGAAATGATGCAAATACAATGGGTATGACCAAGGCTATAATCTATTATTTATTAATATTTGAAAACCTTGGGCAGCCAAGATTGTGTGATGGGTCAAAGTTAGTGATCTATGACCCAATTATGTGAAGAACATGCCTTTTCAGTTAGGGTTCAGATGTGATTATAGACCGAAACATTTTGGTATCTATCTTTATTAAGGATGTGATTGACCAAAAACAATCTCCCTGTTCCTATTACACCTCTTGGCTGTGTTCAGAACCATTGGCCATGCTGTTCTCCTGGTGAAGGATGGGGCAGGAGATGCTGTTTTGCTCCTTCCTGATTGGACAGTTTTAGCCATTATTTAATAAGGAGCATCAGTTCAGATCTTGACTCCTTGAGTGCTCTCCTGAAGCTATTTAAATTCTGCATGGAATCTTGCATTAGGAGAGGTCATTATCTGCTTTCTAGATGTTGTGAGGGACTAGATCAGGGGTGTCAAACTCAATTTCACTGAGGGCCACATCAGGGTTGTGTTTGATCTCGGGCAGAGGCATGGCCAGGTTGGGCATGGCCAGCTTGATGTCACACATGTCAGGAGTGCCTGTGGTGGCCTGAGTGCTCTGCCACCGAAAACAGGCCCGTGAGCTCCACTTTTGTCTGCTACAGCCTCCTGCAACCGAAGTTCGGGTGGCCTGCATGTGGTCCTCCTGAGCTCCATTTTTGCTGGCAGAGGCACCATAGGCCAGTCCTTCACTGTTTCCAGGGTGGCCCTGTGCTCTAGATCTAAGCCTTGAATTTTACACCCCTGGACTAGATGGAACACAGCTAAATCGGGAGCCTGCAGCAAAGTTAAATTGAACGAAAAATTAAATGGAAAAAAATGGAACGAATTTGAAGAGATAGAACGCATGGAAATGATAATGGGATGTCATTCCTCTGAACATTTGCAACCCCCACCCACCAAAAAAATTAAAGCAGAAATGCTGTGAAAAATGTTGAAAAATAATGAGTGAAGATGGAAAACATTAAACTACAGGTATGGTTTGCTTACAGAATGGCAGTGCAACTTGTTTCAAGTGTGCACAAAGGTAACCTCTGTGCCCAAAAACTGGAAGGAAGTTGTCGTCCCCTATACAAAACGAAGGGTAACTTATGTACATGCCACAACTACAGGGGAAATTAGTTTATTGATTTGTCAAATGTGTCTGGAAATATGTTTGTATGTATGTATGGAATTCTGTCCATATTGGTGACCATGAGCAAAATCTGGGGAATTGTGCTGAATGGCTTTTTCTCTTCCACAGGACCCTGTGAATTGTATAGATGTGACAAGAGTTGTACTTTTGTTGATTTATAGAATATGTATGATAAAGTGAGTAGGCTTAAACCATGGAATGTTTTATGCAAATATGGAGTTGAAGGTTAGATCCTGAATGCATTAAAGGCATTATATGTGCTGGAAGTAAAGGATGTATGAGAATAAACAGGACACTTAACAAACGTGCAACACTGAGCAAGGATTAAGCCAAGGATATATAATGTTCCCATGGTTGTTTAAATGTATTTCAAATGTATTTGTGGGTAAAGAAATGCTTGCAGTGATGGTGCCCATTGGGGATGTGAATATTTGTGTACTTATGTATGCAACATGATGCAGTGTTGTTGATTGATATTTCAACATTAGACTGTGGAATGGCTCTGAAAATGCTTAAGTCTGAGATCATAGTGGTTGTTTTCCACAGAGAATATGGAGTGAAGAATTGTAGGTTAAAGATGCATGGCCAAAAAACCCCCCAATTCTGAGTAAATAGATTCATTAAAGACATGATGGAATTTTTAAAAGATGTATAAATGCTGGTGGAAAGATAGTAAACAGTGAATTTATTAGAGAAGGAAATGTATCCAAAGAAGTTAAATTCATTACATGAAAGATTGTGAGTTTTGCCCATTCAGTTACATGGATGTGATAGTAAATACAGTTAGCCCTTGACTTATGACTACAATTGAGTCCCAAATTTATGTTTATTAAGTGAGTTTTGCCCCATTTAACGACCTTTCTTGCCACAGTTGTTAAATGAATCATTGCAGTTGTGAAGTTAGTAGCCAGGCTTCCCCATTGATTTTGCTTGTTAGGTAAAGGTAAAGGTTCCCCTCGCACATATGTGCTAGTCGTTCCTGACTCTAGGGGGCAGTGCTCATCTCTGTTTCAAAACCAAAGAACCAGCACTGTCCGAAGATGTCTCCATGGTCATGTGGCTGGCATGACTAAATGCTGAAAGGGCATGGAATGCTGTTACCTTCCCACCAAAGGTGGTTCCTATTTTTTCTACTTGCATTTTTACATGCTTTCGAACTGCTAGGTTGGCAGAAGCTGGGATAAGTAACGGGATCTCACTCCGTTACATGGCACTAGGAATTTGAACTGCCCAACTGCTGACCTTTCTGATCAACAAGCTCAGCATCTTAGCCACTGAGCACCGTGTCCCTTTGCTTGTTAGAAGATTCCAAAAGCCAATGACATGACCCTGGGGCACTGCAGCTGTCATAAATATGAACCAGTTGCCAAGTATCTCAATTTTGATCGTGTGACCATGGGAATGCTGCAACGATTGTAAGTGTGAAAAACGGCCATAAGTCACTTTTTTCAGTGCCGTTGTAACTTTGAGCGGTCACTAAATGAACTGTTGTAAGTTGAGGATTACCTGTATGTTAGGAATAACATACGAATAAGACAAATACAGTGGTCATGGCAGCCTAAAGGTGCGTGCTAAAGAAGGAATAGGGTTAGAAATGAATGGGTCCTGAATGAGTGTGCATTGAATACAAAATGAATTGCTGTTGCAGAAGACATAGGGCCATGATGTTGAACCTATGACACATGTGCCATATTTGCTGGCACGCCAGCTGCCAGCTCCAGCATGTATGTGCGCACTGGCCAGCTGATTTTGGGCTTCCAGAGGGTCGGGGAGGCCGTTTTCACTTCTGGAGGCTGGAGAGTGTGAAAAACAGGCCCAACGGACCAACCGGAACTTCTGATTGGCCTATTGGGCCTGTTTTTTGCCCTCTCCAGCCTCCTGAGGCTTTCCTGAAGCCTGGGGAGGGTGAAAAATAGCCCCAACGGATCAATTGGAAATTCAGAAAGATCTATTTCCAGCTTCCGGAGGTGGGGTGTGTGTGCAGGGGATGCTGTTTTGCCCTCTCCAGGAAGAGAAGGAAAGCCTCTGGAGCCTGGGAAGGGGTCACACGTGCATGTGGGCAGGGGGGGGGGGCATAACACACCCATGTGTGCAGGGAGGATTGAATTGGGTTGGGCACGTGTAGGCACATGCGCACACACAATAGCATGCACGGACAATTTTGGCACGCCATAAGAAAAAAGTTCGCCATCACTGACATAGGCTGTGGAGAGAACACATGAACACAACAAATAGAGATGAGGAAGGGGATGCTAGAGAGAAGGTAAAGGGGAAAGGAGAGACAGAGGAAGTCAGATGGAACTGATGAAATCCTCCCAAAGAGAGAAAGGTAAGAATTTGAAAGAACAAAAAATCCATGTCCAATTTAGTGGATGCATGCGGTGGAAGTAAACATGATTTTCCAGGAACGAAAATATTAAAATGCATCAAGAGTGTTATTGATGAAAACTAGTAATATTTTATTTATTGTTCTTATTTCATTATCATGCTTTCTTTGGCTCACAATTTCTTATTCAGATTCTAATGCTTTAAATAATGCTGCTTATCCCAAAAGGGAATAGGCACATAGAAATGTGTGTATGTCTGCTATTGGTTTTACCTCAAAGTCTATGGAGTCAACTATCGTTTTTATCCACTCAAATACCTCTGATTTCATCCAAAACGTGTCACAGTTTGATCACCATTTGGCCTTCACTGTTCAACAGATTTAACAATCACTAAAATTTACTTCACCTGCTGAATATGCAATTGTATTCATTCAAAAAACATATTTTAACTTTAAAGGTCAATATTTGTTCTCTGGCCAAAGAAATAAAAGATAATTAGAATTCATATATTGGATTTATTCCATTTGAAAATGTTAACAATGGGGCAATCTTAACCACACCTAATAAAATAAGATTTATTAAACCCATACGTTATAATCTGAAGAAACGTTTATGGTTATATGGATAGCCTGTTACTTAACATTCATAATCAATATCAGAAAGGAGAGGAATCAATCATAAATTACATGCACATGGAGAAGACATCTATAGACATACATACACATAAATATATATAAATATGTACTTACATGTGTCAGGCTTCAGTTGACTGTTTGTAATTCCAAAATATTGAGGATTTTCAATTACAGGAATCTTTGTCATTCCAATAATCACTGCATCCGGGCCTCCCTCAGAAGAAGATGGCGTGTTGCTTCCATTAGAGATGTGATGAAGGGGACTTGCCGAATCGTCGTCATTGCTGATAACTGAAGAAGGGCCTAAAGTTAGAAACAAAGATTCCCCTGTAACTTGATATAGTTCTTCCCTCCCTCTACTCTCTCCTTGGCTCTCAAGAGCCTAACACACTCAGAAATGACACTCCATCTGTGACCTTATCTTCAGCACCACCGAAGTAAGAACTGAGAGAACCTCTGCACAGCCGTTGGCCTCCCCTTTCAAATTTTGAGAGCAGGCTTATCCCACCTCAGTAGTGCCCCACAGAGCCACCCAGGATTTCCAGAGTTAACGGAAAAAAGCAATAAATATATAAATAAATAAATAGCCACCAGTTATTGAGCAGACCCTGGGCTCCTTATTCCCTCACCGTGTTTCAGCACTTAAGAAAAAAATGAGAAACTAATTGGCCATTGAAGTCGAACAATAAAACGATCCCTATGGTTGGGAAAGACGGATGGATGTAAAGATAGAAAAAAAGAAAGGGAAAAATGGTTAGACAACATATAGAGCTCAAGCCAGAATTATTTCTATTAGGCATTATAACAGATGACTATGATAAAGGAACAATATACCTAATACAGTGGTGGGTTGCAGGTGGTACGCCCCAGTACGGGAGTACCGGAGCCAGCCCGAGCACTGGATACTGTTCCAGTACGGTGTTCCGGAGGGCCCGTCTGCCCTCGCTTCTTACCGTCCTTTTATGTCTTCAGTGCTTCAGCGCATGTGCACAGCTCATACAACATCTGCGCAACACTCCACAGAGCAGCTGGAGCATCACGGAGGCTCACAGAAGCACCAATACACATGTGCGCGTCCACGTGGATGCCGGAAAGCCTGTTTCAACCGTACTAGTTGGAACAGAATTATGCAACCCCCCACTGACATAATACTAGATATCCTGACAGCAGCAAGAATGTTGTATGTGCAGCAATGGAAGAGTGAAAACACCTCTTCAGAGGAGGAGATAATAAGGAAGATACTAGTCTGTGCAGAAATGGATAGACTAACGTTAAAAATAAGAGACAAGGAGAGACAGAATATTATGACACGTGGAATAGATTCTATCAATGATTAGAAGCATGAGGTGAAAGTCAGAATATGAAAAAATTAGGGTAGGTGGACCTGGAATGAGATATTATATATGCATCATGGTATTAGAATGAATTTGATGGTCAAAAATAATTGTATACTAGCACTGTAGTATATACGTATGTTATTTGTTTTCACTGTTGTTTTTATGGCAAGTGAAATGCCAGGACAATCACACTGTGTTCAATATACTTGTATGTAAATAATAAAAATATTTTTTTTAAAAAGACAGAAAAAAGAAGCTACAAAAATAATACAGTTAGTAAATAATAAGAGAAAGGAAAAGACTACTGTCAGCAATCTCAGCCGATTTCATATACATCATATCTTAAGGTTATTAAAAAATCTAATTTAAAGACAAAAAAAACCCCAATATAGGTAGTCCTTGACTTATAACCACAGCTGAGCCCAAAATTTATGTGGCTGAGACAATTGAGTTTTGCACCATTTTATGATCTTTCTTGCCACAATTGTTAAGTGAATCACTGCAGTTGTTAAGCTAATAACACAGTTGTTAAGTGAATCTGGCTTTCCCCGTTGACTTTGCTTTGTCAGAAGCTAGCAAAAGAGGATCACATGACCTGGGACACTACAACCATCATAAATATGAACCAGAGGTCAAATATCTGAATATTGATCACATGATCATGGGGATGCTGCAATGGTCTTGTGGGAAATGATTATATGCCACTTTTTCAGTGCTCTTCTAACTTTGAACAGTTACTAAACAAATGGTTGTAAGTCAAGAACTACTTTTACTCTATTGTTGTAAAATATTATGAAGGTTATACCAAACGGAAACATATTGCATGCTGGATGCATGGATTATACATCTCCTAAATCCAATCCTTAATATCTGTAATAATACTTTTGTTGTTGTTGTTAACATCATTATCATCACCACCACTACTTTAGTAAATATTCAGAATATACGTTTCATTAGGTCAGGGGCTGGATAGTGAAAAGGTTCACACTCTCATCATGGAAGGGAGGGTGGAAAAGCCAGCAGCCACGGAGAGGATAAGGTAGGAGTTCTCATCTGTGGAAAATTCCCTGTGTTGGACCTCCATCAAACACATTACAAAAGTGCTTTCACAATATTTTGTTTTGAACTGAGCTGTTTATTAATTGTCTCTCATTCCCAGGACCCAAGTATAGAATGCATATGCTAGGCAGATCAATGCCGTTCTTGTGTTAGAAGATCCTTCAAGTATTCAGCATAATCCTGATTGATTCATGTCTCCATAATTCCTGACAAGGATCTTTCTCGGTCCTACTGGCAAGGTAAAGCTAACAAGTCCCTGTGCTAGTCATTGCCGACTATAGGGGGCAGTGCTCATCTCCATTTCAAGGCCATTGAGCCACACTGTCCAAAGACATTTCCACAGTCATGTGGCCAGCATGACATCACAGAGCACTGTTACCTTCCCACCGAAGGGATACCTATTTATCTACTCACATTTGCATGTTTTTGAACTGCTAGGTTGACAGGAGCAGAGGCGAGAATGGGAGTTCACCCAGTCATGTGGCTCTTGGGTCTTGAACCTGGGCTGTAGACTTTCCAGCCAATAAGCCCAACATCTTAACTGCAAAGCCACCATGCTGCCTAATTGGCAAGGTGGGACTTTTTAAATGGAAACATGTACTTTTCCTGAAACAGTTCTTTTCTGTTTTGAGGTGTTGATGATAGCACACTGAATTAAAAACAAGGGCTACTTACATTAATAAATAAATACACATTATGTGAGTAATGTCCAAGAAGGTAGACCAGTGATGTCCAATGTTGGCAACTTTAAGATTTGTGGACCTCAACTCCCAGAATTTCCCAGCCAGCATGAACTCTGGGAATGGAAATTCATGGGTCTTTAAAAGTTGCCTAAGTTGGACACCCGATGTAGACTGTGAACTACATGAAGTGGAACATATTGCAGAAAAATAGGAGAGCAACATCTCAAAAGTACAGGAATGGAATGAATAAAAAAAGGATGTTTGCTTTTTTTTCTCCCTGTCCCTACAGCATCACAAATTCCCAAAGGAATTTTTTCAGCCCTGCAAAGTTTTGGGACCGCAGGATGAATGTGGAATTTGTTTCTTGTCTGCCATTTGTTGCTGGGTATACTCCACTGGTTTTCTCCCAACTTTTGAGCAAACATAAAGAAAAATAGCAGGCACGCACATGCAACCTATACATATACAGACAAATTACAAGGGAGGCAGACTAATTATTTAAATTAAAATATATAGCTAAATAAAAATGTCTCAAACAGGTGGCTGAAAGTTGGTACAATCCACATCTCTTTGAGAAAGACATTCCAAAGCTGAAACAGCATCATGGGGAGCGAAAAATATTTTGCTGTGTGAAAATATATTGCAGTTTCCATAAGAAAACTCTTTGAAAGAAGTCCTCGGCCAAAGGTCTTGTGCTCCTCAAGATCAGCAAGATCTTGTATGCCTTTCCCAAGATTCAGCCTCTTATTGCTCCTTTAAAACATAAGGCTATGGCCCTTCTCCTCATGATGGACTCGGTCCTGCTTTTAATAATTAATGTTTATCTTCCGCAATCGCTAAGAAAAGCTGAAACCACTGCAGTATGGATGAAGTTGGAACACTATATTAGTAAACTCCTCTTGGACCATCCAAAAGCCAGGGTCCTACTAGGGGGAGACTTCAATGTTAGATTGGGACCAGATGATTACACATTATATACAGGGTGGGATTCTACTGGTTCAGGCGAACTGGTAGCTCTGACTATCAGCTGGGCCCACCCACCCACCCCTGCGCTATACTTACCTATATTCCCTTTTCTGAAGTCCACCTGATAGGCATGGCAGAGTGGATTATTCAACTGTTTTCCTCCTGCGGAAGGTGATTTCTCTCTAAACTGCACACACACAGAGTGCATGTCAGGCGCATGCACATGTGCAGCGAGTGCACAAATGCAAACTGCATGCAAAGCATGCGTGAAGCAAACCAGTTGCTAAAACGGTAGGATCACACCCCTGATTATATATGAAATATCATCAATATCCACCATTGGAGGTTCCATACCAGCCAGTACCTCCTTCACACGACTTTCTAAAGACAATTCTGTATGACACCACTAATAATGTATTTCTAAAAATTTCCATAAGATGAAGGATGCTTATTTATTTAGCTCAGTACATTGCAACAATCAAAGTTTCTTGAGGACTTAAAATATAACATAGTAGTAGAATTTAGTGTGTTTAAAATCAGAACATCAATATTGAGTTATAATTTTCAGATCAAAACATTCAAGGCTTCCAATCTCAATAATCCAGATGTAATCCTCATTAAACCCATTAAATTAAGAACCTTTCTCTTATCACAAGGCCTTTATTCATGTTAATACCGTAATGTTTATAAACATTAAAGGGTTAATTATGCTCAGGAACAGAAGAAATGCTCCTAAATAATGTAAACCCTCTAGGAAAAGCTGCGCATTGGGCATTCTGCAACTCAGTGCCAATAATACATAACAAGATGGAAGGAGGGGGGGAATCAAAGACATGCAAATTATTTTTTCCTATGTTACCATGTCTTCAAGTAATTTTTGACACTGAAACTAGATTATTTTCAAAGTTGCAATGACACTGGTCTCCCTGACATATGTGGCATCTCTGGTACATACCCACACATCCTTTACAGCCCACACAGTATGACACATCCCATATCACGGTAGCCCCAGGCACTTCCTTGCTCCTTTCCCCATCTGGTAGCAACCTCTTATCTGCCGGCTGGTCTTGGACTTGCAACTTATTGCTGACTACCCCACTGACTTTCTCCTTGCAAGCTTCCCACAAGCAAAGGGAAGAGAGGGAGGGAGGAAAGAAGGATTTCTGATGCTTTCTGCCAACTTCCTATAAAGAAACTCAATGGGAAAGCATCAGGAAGTCAGAAGTCGCTCTCACTCCCACTGCTTTTTTTACATAACCTTGGTCATTCTGTTTCTCTATTTAGGTAAGGAAATACCTTTGGACTGATGACCCAACAGGGATCGGGTTTTCTAGTGTCTAAAGGCCAGGTTGAAATTAACTCTGTCATCTGACGATTTACTGTATAACTTTTTTGGCAATATTATCAAATCCATTCTATGTTCATCTCTTCCAGAATTTATTTTACTTTTTCTTTTAAACTTGCCAATCATGGTATACACCTGAAGTTTTCTGCTAGCCTTATCTATTCCCCGAGATGATTACCTCTGTCACCATTATTGGTTACTATTGCATTGTTATCATATCTATTAACTAGTATTTGTTGGTTTGTATATCATATATCTTGTGTCCTGTGTTCAAAAAAAGTATGAATGTACATTTATCAAGGGATACATTAAACTCAACCAAAGTAGGTCACAGAAGAGCAAAAAATTATTCTACTAGATTTCAGCTAATGGAACATATAAAAATATCAGAATAAAGTTATCCTACTCAACAGCAGTCAGTTCTCAATGCATCAATGGTACTTAATACAAGAATAAGTTCCCATGTGAACTGGATAACTGGAGAACACTTATTGGGACTGGCCAATATTGCCAGAAGTTATAAACATGGATGAGAACTATAGTGCTTTAGAGCCATCACAGACAGTGAATTATTCTGGAATTCAGACCGGGTCAGATTTGATAGTCTTTGAGTTGGAAATGTATAGATTTATGTGTTCTTGAGAAAAAGAGAGAGCTACAGAAGCTTGATTTGGCCAGTAAAGTGCTAGAATTATAACAAGTAGAATATGAGATATTGTCTCTTTATAAGTCTCCATAAGATATGCATGGACACCTGATAAGATGCTGTAAGGCAGAAGTATGGAGTAGTTTATTTATATGCCGCCCTTTTCCCTGGGGGGACTCAGTAGCAAACTCAAGACCTGTGAGGCCTCCACGCGGCCTGTTTTTGGCCAGCAGAGTGCTGCTGGAGGCTGAGGAGGGCAAAAACGGGCCCAGCAGGGCCCCACTGTGGCTCATTGTTTTGTCCATTTTTGGCTGGCAGAGTGCTTCAGGAGGCTATGGAGGGTGAAAACAAGGCACGGAGGAACACTTATGCCCCGAGACCCCATTTTGGCCAGTAAAGTGCTGCAGGAGTCCGTTCAGGCTGAAAATGGGGCAGCTATGCTCCGTTTTTGCTGGCAGGGTGCTTCAGGGGGCATCTGTCCTCTTCCCCCACCCCACTGGTCCATGGAAGAGAAGAGAACTACAATGCTGATCCAGCCATCAAAGAAATCCAGTTTGACCCCCCTGCTGTAAGGGAACATTCATTATTTCTTTTCCAAATGAATGGTCCTAATATGATACAACAGTTGTTAAGTGAATTACTTCAGTTGTTAAGTGAATCCAATGGTTGTTAAGCAAATCTGCTTCCCTCATTGATTTTGCTTGTCGACAGCCAGCTTGGAAGATTATAAATGGTGATTACATGATCATGTGACAATGGGGATTGTGCAGTGGACATCAGTGCAAAAGCTGGCCAAATATCCCTTTTTTCAGTGCTCTTGTAACTTTGAACAGTCACTAAATGAATGATTACAAATCGAGGACTACCTGTATGACTTGCAGAGCAAAACTATACTCAAGAGGTGTTACATAGCACCTATCAAATAGGCCTGAAGCCCCAGGTATTAAATTTTAAACCAACAAGCATACAATGACTAACGTTTACATCTTATAAGATAACTAAATTCTTCAAAAACATGAAGAGTTTGTCAAAGATGTCTTGAGAGTTTAGGCTTACAGCATGAGATCTGGTGAAAGCTCATGTGAATTTGATAACATACAGGAAAATTGCGAATCTTGGTTGTTTTTAGAGAGGAAGGGTGCCTGAGGGGAGAAAAAGTTGCGGAGTTTGTATCATTTGGCATGGCTGTACAACAAGCAGGTGACAGCAGCTGGCTGATCCTAACTGGGAAGGATCAGCTCAAGTTGGCACTCGAAGGGATCTCCTGAAGGGAATCTCAGGGCTGTAACCTAGTCCAGGGGTGTTCAACCTTGGCAACTTTAAGCCTGGTGGACTTCAGCTCCCAGAATTCCCCAGCCACCAAAACAGGCTGGAGAATTCTGGGAATTGAAGTCCTCCAAGCTAAAAGGTTTGACACTCCTGCCCTAGACTGGAAAGTTTAAAATAAAAACATCTTAGAAGAAGATTGTGGCAAAACACCTCCATGAAAACAGCATACAGGTAGCCTCAACACCCGACCACCATTGAGCGCAACATTTATGTTGTTAAGTGAGAAATTTGTTGAGTGAATTTTGTCCCATTTTATGACTTTTCTGGCCACATTTGTTAAGCGAATCCGTGCAGTTCTTAAAATAGTAACACAGTTATGAAGTGAATCTGGCTTCCCCATTGACACTGCTTGTCAGAAGGTCGTAAAAGGGGATCACATGACTCTAGGAGGCTGCAACGGTCACACAGATGAGCCAGTCATCAAGCATCCGAATGTAAATCATGTGGCTATGGGGCGAAGTGTGAAAAATGGTCATAAGTCGCTTTTTTCAGTCGTTGTAATTTTGAACGGCTGTAAGTCAAGAACTACCTGCAATGGCAGTTGGTAGTTACATGTAACTCCATGTAATTTCCAAGGATTGAGCTGAGCTCAAGCATGTCCTTAACTTATTTTTCTTCTAAATAATAATCTGTACAGGGCGCAACCTCACCTTGTGTTTCCTTGACATGGAATTCTGATACAGAGGATTATTTGGTGATTTTATGTTCCCATCTCTGCTGCCTAAGGAAAGTACGGCACTGATAATAACAGGAGGTTTATATGGGCTCAAGCTATACTTATATAAGTGGAAAATCTTCACACAAAGGCCCGATTGTCTTGCGAGGTTTCACAAGAAGAGAAAGAAATCCTGGGATAATGCAAGAATGGAATACGTTTTCAGACCTTGTAGTACCTTCGGGGTGTTTTTTTGTGCCTGCTATCTTTGTGATGCAACAGATGGCAAGACTCTGTGTGTCAGGAGATTGCTAAATATCCATATATTTAACGCTTAATTTGTCAGTACACTTGACAAATGAGTAAACTGCCACACACACTGTTTTAATGCTTGCTTATTTCACAGACAAGCTATTAGGCAAAAGGCTACATCCCAATTTACTCAATGCAATGTTGAAATTACACCGCAATCAAAGGTGAATGCTATGCAGCCAAAAATTCAGTTGAACAATCAAATTTATAAGTTGAACTTAAAGAACAGAGAACAATTTTCCTGAGAGAATGTGAAAATGCTCGCTTTGGACTGAATCAAGGATCCACTTAAGGACTAGATCTCTGAAATGTACAGCAGGAACCTGCAAGCAAAGAGGGTGTTTTGTTTTGTTTTACTTTACCCAGTTCCTGAAATGCCACTATGCCAGGCTCAAATGGAGGCCAGATATGGTAATTGTCATACAAATAGAATATAGAACATAGAATATCAGAGGTGGAAGGGACCCAGGAGGTCTTTTATCCCCTGCTTAAGTAGGATGCCCTATACCATTTCAGACAAGTGCCTGTCTAGTCTCTTCTTAAAAGCTTCCAATGATGGAGCACCCATACCTTCTGAAGGCAAGCTGTTCCATTGGCTGATTGTTCTCACTACCAGGAAATTGCTCCTTAGTTCGAGATTGGTTCTCTCTTCATTTTATTATTTTCCATCTGTTGTTTCTTGCTTTGCCTTCGTTTCTTTGCAGCAGCTCTTCAAATACCGGAACACTGCTATCATGTTTCCCCTGGTCCTTCTTTTCACTAGATTAGCTATACGCAAATCCTGCAACTGTTCATCATATGTTTTAGTCTCCAGGCCCCTAATCATCTTTGTTGCTCTTATATGCACTTTTTCCAAAGTCACATCTTTTTTATAATGTGGTGACTAAAACTGGGTGAAGTATTCCAGGTGTGGTCTTACTAAGGCTTTGTAAAGCGGTACTAGTACTTCACGTGATCTTGATTCTATCCCTTTGTTAATGCATCCTAGGATTGCATTGGCTTTTTTGGCTGTTGCTGCACACTGCTGGCTCATATTTAAATGGATGTTTATTAGGACAGTTACTGTTATTGAGACAGGTTTCACCTCATCTGTACCTATACTTTTGATTTTTTTTTTGTAAGAAGTGTACTTTTATCTACATTAAATTTCATTTAAATTTCATTTCCTTGGATAGGTGTTCTCATCTGTTGAGATCCATTTGGATCTTGAGCCTATCTTCTGGGGTGTTGGCTATTCCCACCAGTTTAGTGTCATCAGCAGATTTGATTACTTCCCCTTGTATTCCCTCATCTAAATTGTTTAGATGAATAAAAGGAATGAATGAATAAATGAATTGTTTAGATGAATAAAAGGAATGAATGAATAAATGAATTGTTTAGATGAATGATAGGAACTATTGGTCTTATTGATTTAGCTTTCACCAATACAATTTTGGCTTATGCTCAAAATTTTTAAAAGAAACAGCAATCTTTGGCATAAAAATATAGCTCACTAATAGCGACCATATTTTATCAGGAGTGGAGGGTAGGGAGGTTGTGGGACTAAACCAAGACTAAAATAAACAAACAAGCCAATCACCCTTAAAACACCAAAGGTTTTGTGAAAGCAGAAATGTCTTCTTGGTATGTTCATCTGATTTTTTTAAAGAAAACAATCCTTTGCTATATTGACAAGATGGCAGCCTGAGTGAGATAAGAATTAATACTCTGTCATACAGAGAGATCAGAAAATAAGAGAAAATAAATAGTTCAGGACTGACATTTCTTCCTCAGAGACATTCAATATGTCAGCATTGTGTCTCTCTGTATGCATGCGCATCACAGCACATTTCTGAAAAGGCAGATTGTGACTAGTTTTTTTGTAGGTATGAAATTGTGTGGAAAGAATGTCACCTGTTACATAAGCCATTTGAAACATAGAAACATAATCTGACTCCACATTAACTCCCTCTCCCCCACTCAAATTTTTACACACAACACTAATGCTCAGGGAAATCATCCCACAATATCATATTATAATGACATTAGTGGCATACTTCATATAGCAATAGCAATAGCACTTAGACGTATATATCGCTTCACAGTGATTAACAGCTCTCTCTAAGCAGTTTATATAATCAGCATATTGCCCCCAACAATTTGAGTCCTCATTTTACCGACCTTGGAAGGACGGAAAGCTGAGTCAACTTTGAGCCGCTGAGAGTCCAACTGCTGAACTGCTGGTAGCCGGCAGAAGTAGCTTGCAGTACGGCATTCTAACCATTGCACCACCACAGCTCAGTGATAACCCGCAAAGACTTCACAAGTAACAAATCTGACCTTGAAAATCCAGCACTGCTGAATTTCTATTCTGTTATCTGCACAATGCTCCTCACCCAAAACCACCAAAGGAATGTTGGAGGAACTTAATAAAAATGTCGCTGCTAAAATAGAATTGTGCGAGGGGGGTTCTCTTTAAATATGAACATTAATAACATACTCCACTTTGCTCTATATTAAGAAACTGTAGCACGGGCGGCAATACAATTACATACTATATATGGCTACTCAAAAACAAGTGTTTAATCAAAGGTGAAATCTTACAAACCCTGAAAATCTGAAACCCTATATTGTAATGCTCTCTTTATTTATACTTCTCCAATGTCATCTTCTAACCTTTCAGTGACAGAAAACTGATCCTCTATTTATTCTTAGTTAACTTTTGGCTTGAACTGAAATCTTGATAGAATCTGAAAACAAAATTAAGTCTTCCCTGTGGGCTAGTTTAGCAAACTGGACCATATAACTTTAATCTTCTTGACTGTGCTTTTTCTGTCTCCCTCCCCCCCCCCATTTTGTTTTATCAACATTTTATGATCTTTATTTAATAAAATATTTAATGGGCTCAAAGTGGTATGGGTGCAAACAAATCTAATCAATCAATTAATCAATTAATCAAATAAATAAATAAATATCCCAAGACTTATCAATTCACATCAAACTAATGGCTTGATGTGAATTGCAGTGGCTCTTTCTAATTTATATTCAGATTTGGATGAAAAGTTAATGAAATGTTTCTATTTTCAATACTTTAAGCTTTTTTAATAAAGAATGATAATCACGTTTAGTTTTAGTTTTTTTTTTATTAGATTTTTATCCCATCTTTGTTACTTTATAAGTTAACTCCAGGTGGCAAACATAAGTAAGTTTTCTTCCTCCTCCTGTGTGCCTATTGTGAGGCACACAATAACAAAAACCCTCTGAGGAGGTTTGGGCTGAGAGTGACTGATACAAAGTCACTCAGCTGGCTTTCAAGCCTAAAGTGGGACTAGAATTTACGGTGGAGAATATAGTCTGAATTCCCGGGAGAAAGAAGTTGCATTCCAGAGAACCAAGAGACAGTGAGGTTTAGATTATATAGTTGGAAGAAAGAGGGTCAAGATAGATCCTCCTTAGAAATTCTCCAGAGTATATCTTTGATGAGTCAAGTAGATGCTTTACTTTGGCAAGATCTCTGTCAATAGCAGATCCAACACATCCCTCACCCCACCCTGTGTATCCTACTCCCTCCCTCCCTCCTTCCCTATCTTTTAGTCATAATTTGTAATTTGTATTTTTATATAGAATAGAATACAACAGAACAGAATAGAACAGAACTTGACTGTCACTTTAAATGTACACTAATCAGCATACAGTAAAATGAAATTTCATTACATTCAGCTCTCAAAGGATAACCAGTATGCATATAGCCACACACATATATAACACCAAAAAACATCAGTCTAGTTCGAATGTATACATATACATGGTAGGGGAAAAAAGAATCCTGTGAATTTACAAGATGGATGGAATGAGGAACAAAACTGTTACAGAATCTAGTGGTCCTACTATAATATTTCAAAGCCTCCTCCCAGAGGGGAGCAACCGAAACAGACTGTGAAGTGGGTGTGTGGCATCGCTAACAATACTTTGACCTCTAAGCACATGGCACTTTATAAGAAGTATCCTGAATAATGTGAAGTGGCCTTCCTATCATCTTCACAGCTATCCTTACCACCCTCTCTATTGCAGTTAGATATGTGTATCTGTATGGCGTTATTGCTTCACTGCTAGAGTTGCCTCATGGCAATATGGGCAGAAAAATAAAAATAAAATAAAATAAAATAAATAAAAAATAAAATAAAATAAAAAATTAAATAAAACAAAACAAAACATAAATATATACATTTCATATCAAAGTAGCAATTAACTGACAATAATTTCAATCTGAAATTAATTTTTTTATAGTAGGATCTCCATGTTATTATTACCTAGTACATATATTTATATATTGATAAAAGGAAATAAAGATAGGGATAGTCCTCAACATATGACAGTAATGAAGCCTACAAGTTACAAGTTAAACTGTGGCTAGAAATTAGGGATGTAAAAGGAAGAGAAGGGAAAAATAATTGGATTAAAAAGTAATTAACTTTTCCTGTTCTCACTGTTGTTGTTTTTTTAAATTTAAATGTAGAACCATTTTTTATATCATCTTGCCCCGTTTAACTTTCTTCATACAGTATGTGTTTTCTCTATTTTAAATTTCAATGTTTTAACAATAAATATGGCTTTAAAAAAAGAATCTTCTCATTTCCTTTGACATCAATTAAATTCATACTGGTATTGTTCTGATATTGAGCAACTGATATTGCTCATTTCTTGAAAACTGAGAGGACAGGAATTCCTACTAAACTGTTTCAATACTTCCAGCGCTAACTCCTCACCATATTGTTCTTACTGGTAGCATCTAAAGATTTCTGTGTATCATTGGAGGAGATATAGGTCTTGCATGCTAAAGGTAGTCCTCAACTTACAACAGTTCATTCAGTGACCATTCAAAGTTACAACAGCACTGAAAAAATTGATTAATGACCGTCCTTCACAAGTATGACACATATATCCTTCACACATATCCTGATGGTCATGTGATCAAAATTCAAATGCTTGGCAACAGACTCATATTTATGATACCCAGGGTCATGTCATCACCTTTTGCAAACTTCTGAAAAGCAAAGTCAATGAGGAAACTAGATTCACTTCATAACCATGTTACTAACTTAACAACTGTAGCAATTCACTTAACAAATGTGGCGAGAAAGGATATAAAATGGGGCAAAACTCATGTAACAATAGTCTCGCTTAGCAACAGAAAATTTGGGCTCGGTTGTGATCATAAATCAATACTGTCATATCTTGAAAAGCTGAGAGGACAGGAATCTCCACTACAACTGTTCCAATATTTTCTGTAGTAACTCAAAGCAAGGGGCTGTGTAATTACAAGTATTTTTTGTTCTTCCTCATTTATAGAAGTATATGAGAAGTGGGCCAAATCCACAAACCCCTTGTATACTACCTACCATCAGTCTACTACTGATATGATAGAATATGTTGAACTATTACAATAGCAATAGCAATAGCAATAGCAGTTCGACTTATATACCACTTCATAGGGCTTTCAGCCCTCTCTGCGGTTTACAGCAGAGTCAGCATATTGCCCCCCCCCCAGTCTGGGTCCTCATTTCACTCACCTCAGAAAGATGGAAGGCTGAGTCAACCTTGAGCTGGTGAGATTTGAACTGCCGAACTGCAGTTAGCAGTCAGCTGAAGTGGCCTGCAGTACTGCACTCTAACCACTGTGCCACCTCGGCTCAGTTTTGGGGAAAAGCTCCATTCATATATTTATAACTGGGAATATTGCAAATATGAGGAGAAACTTATTAGTATATGGTGGCCACAAAAGAAGAATATATCTAGAAACATCTTATCTAACTAACTGATTATATTAAAAGAATTTTGAGTTGGGATAGGATTTGTCCAACATCGCCTGCAGGCTGTGACTGATACTTTAAAAATGAACTGCTACAAATAGCAATGTTATTACTTATTAAGTATATAATACTATTGCTATTAAATTACCCAGTGGACCTTAATGAAAACCAGATTTTTAAGATGTACCAGAAATGTGGTAACAAGCATAAATATATGATGTTTAAAATAGAATATTTGAAAACCCTTTACCTTCTTTTTCTCTTGCATAAATAAGGCTGCTGTGGATTAACAAACATTTAGGCAACAACTGCAGATATTTCTGATAGGCAGCTGTCTAACAAGACAGAAAGTTAGAATACAGCAGTTCTATTACTATTAGTATAGCATATTGTATTGTATACTAGTATATAGTACACTGAATATTACTTTTACTTGATAGCATAAAAGCTGCTTTTACAAGAAGTAGCTTTGCATTAAATGCAATGACAGATAATGATCTTCAATTACATTGTCAGGGATTTTTTTCATTTATTCAAGTTACATAAAGAATATCCATATTTATTTGGCTAAGAATCAAATACACATTTTAAACATATATTTCTGAAAACTGAATAGTATTGTGAATGACAGGGCAACATCTTTGAGACAGGGTGGCTGTCTGGAAGAATTATTTTTCAGCAGAAAACAACTCATTGTGTTCTCATTGTGTTCAACAGAGCACTAAGCATATGAGGAACAAGGAAAAAAATAAGAGGCATGGAATGTATTATATCAAAGAAGCAAAACTATTACTTCTTTTACTATATATAATTGTAGCATTATTATGTATTAATGAACTATTATGTATTAATTTACATTTTAAATCATCCTGTTGCCATCATTTTTTTTTAAAAAAACTAAATGCTTGTAAGGTCGCCCTAAAGGACTTTTAAAATTCCTAATTCCTACCATAGTTTGTTTGGACTGCCTTATAGTTGAAGACGTACAATGGTATTATGACCCACGAATGGTAAAGATCCAGATGTCTTAATTTCAAATAAGACAATGGATTTTCTATACTTCCCTTGAAGTTGGCTTTTCACATTATGCATCACTCTAAAGTTCTTGTTTCTGATTTTTTTTGTTAATATATTTTTATTGTTTTATATCACAAATTTCATTTCTATATTCAATAGCGTGTGTTCTAGGTGTCCAACATGTTAAAATATAAACATCATCATAATCATTATAATCCTGTACATATAGACATATATGCGACAATATCAATCATTACTGAAAGCATACTATCTTCCATTATAGTATCAATTATGTAACCATCAAAATGTTTACTAATCATTTTTTCTTTCTTATGTAGTCCGTAGTTCACATAAATCTACTCATCTAACCTCTGTATCTGTCAGCTAACCATTTGTAGAATAATTTCCATGCCACAAAATATTCCAAAGGACCACTATTTGTGATTGTAACATGAATAACTGGAAGCATACACAGGGCTGCAAAACTGATGACATAAAATACATGTAATCCTCTGCTTTTGTATGTCATGGCAGTGGATTATGGGGTCAAGCCCTTGGTTTCAGAGCTTGTAATATACCTTCCCCAGTCAGAACTTGAGTAAAATCAATAATAAATAAAGCAGTTCTACATTCCCTGATATCCAACTGCACTGATATGAGGACTTGTTCAATAGTTTTCTATGCTAGTTCTTTCTATTTAAGTTTTGTGCACAGTTGGCTTATTTCAAGGACATTTGACACACTGGGAAGGAGAACATTCTCTTTTGATGCTTGACAGGATGGCCGCTGGTGCCTAAAATTCAAGATCAAGAACCAACATGCTGGGTTTTTGTCATCCAGGATCTGAATGGGATCTCAGCACAAGGAAAAACTTCACGAACCCTGTTGGAAGGGGACACCTCTTCATGCATTTTTCATTTTGTCTATCAGAGTCCTGTCATGTTATACCTTTTTGCTTGGCAGAAAAATCGATTTCTCTAGAGCCTAAGAGAACTGCAGTGGCATATCTTGCTATCTGATTTTGATGAAGAGGAAATGCGCCAGGATGACATTTTAAACATTCCCCACTCTTAATAACATTGGCAGTCAATAACAGGGAAGGCAGAGCTTTGTTTCTGAATACCAAATGACCAAATGAACAATGTCAGAGGGTCACCTGCTAATTTAAATACATTGTTAACTATGGGACAGGTCCTTTATCATAATTGCTCCACTGAGAAAGAAAAAAATAGAAGCGATTTCCTTGGAACTATTTGTATTTTATTATTGCTCTGCTCTCCAAATGGATCAAAGATGCAAAGGAATCATAAATGAATGGTAAACTGCACTGGCTGAAGTTGACTTCTGAGAGCAATTCAGAGTGTTGGTCATCATTCATAAAACCTGGCTGTTTGAGGGATTTCCTATCTCTGATATTTTCTGCCCAGGCAGTGAGAGTGGGCAGAGTTGGTTCATTTTAGGTCCCTCCAATAAAGCAGTGCCATCCACCAGAAACTGAGGAAATGGCATTGGGCGAAAAACAGCTCAATGTGCAAACTGGAAGTTCGGGAATGGACTTCCAGTTTGTGCATTGGGGCGTTTTTCTCACCAGAGGTGTCAAGAGGCTTCCCTGGGAAGCCTCTGTGGGGCGAAAAAAAAAAGCCAAAAATTTGGCACGCACATGCACGCTGGAGCTGACAGGACAACGACTCGTGTGCCCTCAGAAATGGCTCCAAGTGCCACCCGTGGCACTCATGCCATAGGTTTGCCATCATGGCCTTAGGCCGTAGAGGTGAGTGAGCTCCAATCTGGTTTCTTTCCACTTTTACTTTTTAAAAACTTACTTTTACTTACTCTTAATTTTTAATATATATGCCCAAAGTCAACTAGAATTGTGTCTAAATTGAATGAATGAACATATGTGTGTGTTCCAAAACCAGGAGGTTACTATTGGTGGTGGGGGGAGACGTGGGAGTTCATTCAATAGAAGCAGGACTTGCTCCTTCTACCTGGCTCTCTTTCCCAAGTTGTCTTTCAACTTTGGTGCTGAATATATTACAACCTGGGTGGGAAACTTTTAATGGAAGGAAGCTGCAGATTCTAAGGGATGAGAGGGGAAAGACTGTGAAGTGCCATTGGCATGGAGATGATGCAAAATGGCAGGACCATGTTTTGCTTCTGAGTGAAACAAGTCGCTCCTCCACCCTCAAGTATGATGGGTATGGGCTTGAAAGTATCTCTTGCTTGTTTGTTAGTTTTTAAACTATGTTAAGGGTGCAGTGTATTTTCCACTCAAAAGGTATGACATTAGTTATTGCTTTTTAGTATCACATTCAGCAGTGCATTGATGGTTGATGTCTGATGCTGAGTGCAAGATCTACATCGTACCTGGAGGCAACAGGCTTAGGGTGACCATGTGTGGGTAACTAATAACCAGATAGCCAGTAAATGGAAGGCAAGACTTTATAGTATCTTCTTGCATAGAAGCTGTGGTCATCCAAATATTTGCAGTTCTGCTTTGGTTCCTATGTATGTTGCTTTCCAATGTTTAGGGGAAAGTGCTTAGTTAAAACTGATCATAGCTCTGAACCAAAGGCAATGAAGAACTGATCACTTGTACAATCTGGTGTTTCTGGTTCCAGAGAGTGGATCACTATTTTTTTTTGTAATCTGGAGTTAATTGTTCTGATGTTCCATTTATATTCCATTGCAATTAGAAGGATGAGACCCTGGAGATGAGATTGTAAATTGTATTCTTGGGCAAGCACCAGATTCTCCTTTAATTCAGTTCTTGGAGTCTTTTTTTTTTTAGATGAACTTACATTTCCATTGTCAATTCCAATAGTAGCTAGGAGCGTTTTCCTATCTTCCCTTGTTTAACAGACAAAGTTTTTCCAATCTGCAGCACTGTCTGCATATAGAGGGAAGGCAGCTGCTGATCATGATCAAATAAACAGAACAAGGAACCGTAGAAAAATTTGGAGGTCTCTATTTTCCTACTCCAATCATTGATACCAGTTGATATGCAGGTCAACCCATCTCCCTTCTGGATCATCTTTGGCCATAATCATTGGCATTTATGTAGCTTTCAGAGACTTCTTCATTGTTATCTTAATTATCCTTCTACTCATTCATGTGAGATAGCCAAGCTTTAGTTACTTGTCCAAATAACATAGCACTGCACCAATTAAAGTTTTAAAAATAAAGATTTTCAAAGAAAGGTCCACATTCATGGATTAAGAAGTGCAAATAGTTGAAATAGCGCCATCTTTTTTCTCCTAGTTATGACTTTAACACCAGATGTGAAGGAATGTGAGAAAAGCTACTTGGAAATATTATTTTCATTTTAAAATGGGATGTACTTCCTTATTAGATATAAAGAGACCAGAACCTGGAAGATAGATGCCTCATTCCTACAATGAGCTCTCAGGATAAGGGACAAGGCCATCTTGACTTTTGTTGTGCAATAAAGTAGATAATATTATAATAGCAATAGCACTTAGACTTATATACCACTTTGTATGGATTTACAGACCTCTCTAAACAGTTTACAGAGTCAGCATATTTTCTCCAACGATCTGGATCATCAATTTACTGGCCTCGGAAGGATGGAAGACTGAGTCAACTTTGAGTCGGTGCTGCCGGCAGATGGCAGTCAGTGGAATAGCCTGCAATACTGCATTCTAACCATTGCACCACCACAACTTATAATGTAGTCAGCATAGCCAGACCAGGCACTTTTGGAATCACCTGTGAATTTGTAGCTCTATAAAAGTTAGAGGATTGATTGCTCAGTTAACAAGTTTCAATAGTTTGTATCCAAAGAAAGTACTAAAAACTTTGACTCCTCATCTTCCCTTTCAGAATTTTGCCTACTTGTTCTAGATTTCAATCATTGATCTGAATGGATTTCATTCTTCTCTTTTGGTTGAATCCTATTATTCTTCTACATAGAATGGCCATGGCTATCACACTGTCCAATTCAGCTAAGATCTTTAGTATTGTAGCAATCTGAAAAGCAATCTACAGCATCTATTTGTGAGCCATTACAGAATGGTTACTCTAAAAGGCGAATGTTGAGTCAGCTGATGAAGTGGAAAGCGTTCAACATTCAAGTGTGATGCAATCCATGTGCACTTCAATTCAGAATGTTAAAACGTACTAGAATTTACTTATTTCAGTAGAAGTAATCTTCTTGTAGTTATAATATAGTAATGGCAAACCTTTTCGGCACCGAATGCCAAAAAGGTAACATGGAAACATTGCACGAGCTCATTGGGGCTGCATTCCGGAAAAGCCATATTTCCGGGTTCTAGCGCACATGCGTGCCCAATGATCAGCTGGCCAGCGCTCATGCACAGGCCAGTTTTCAGCACTGCCACACACCTGAAGGGATCATGCTCTGGAAAAGCCGAATGTCCAGATTCTGGCGCACATGCATACCCAACTATCAGTTGGCCAGCGTGCATGCACATACCGATTTTCGGCACTGCCAGGCACATAAAGGACAGCTGACGCATGTGTGCCAGAAACCCAGAAAACAAACAGGCAAGGCCTCACGTGCCGGGCAACATGGTTTTGCGTGCCACTTTGGGCATGTGAACCATAGGTTTGCCATCATGGTTGTAATAGGATATCTGGGCTGGTCCTCATTTCCATAATGTAATAATAATTGTAAAAGGTATGATCTGGTTTTTAATCACCAATAATAACTGATTATGCAGAGATTGATGTACTTTTCCATTGTCCTAGCACACTCAAGTCACTTTTCATGAAAGGAACCCCCCGCTCTCTTTCACACACAAGCATTATGCAGTGTGATTTTTTTAAAATCTTTGCAGAATAAAAGAATGTATGCTGCTTCTTTTTTCTCTATATTCTAAAGCCTGCTGGTTATATATATGTGACAATGTATAGGCCCGAAGCTTTAATATGTTGACAAGGTAAACTACTAGTTGTGTAACATTCCTTCTAAGAACTTTGCATTCATCTTATTAAACTGGTAGGATTTGTTCCAAAGAGTAGGCATTTAGGATCTTCAGAAGCTGTTGGTGTTCCATCACTGGAGGCTTTTAAGAAGAGACTGGGCAGGCACTTGTCTGGAATGATATAGGGTCTCCTGCTTGAGCAGGGGGTTGGACTAGAAGACCTCCAAGTTCCTTTCCAAATCTGCTGTTCTTTTCTGTTCTGTTCATCTAGTTCATTCATCTGAGAGAAGGGTCTTTTTCATTCTGCAGTTTTAAACTGCTTGAATCCTGTATTTCAATCCTACCTTTCCACTTTAGATTATCACACCCCTTATTTGATAGGTTTCCTTGCCTCTTTGCCTCCTTGCCTCTTTCTCACCTGGCTCAGAAAAACAAGCACCAATCACTTGCTTTTCCTCGAGAGAGTTTTTGTGGTCATATGTGTTTCCACTGATAGATCTTTGCTATGATTCCTTCAACCCATGTACTTGACATTATCCTATTTAACGCATCCACCAGCAAATGGAACGGAAAGAAGACACCATAGTTTTATTCCTCTTCCCTTCTCTATGAAGCTTGCAAAACGATTAATTAAAAAAAAAAACAGAAAAGGAAGGTTCACCTTTTCAATTTCCATATGGTATTTAGAGGACAACATCACACGTTCCTATTTTCAAGAAATGATTAGTGATTATCTAAGGGCAATTAGTTATGCAGATCAGCCCTGCTGATCAGAGCAGTAGCTCACCTCCGTTTCTTTTCAAGCATCCTCCCCAGCCTTCAGGCGTGAAATTAACCTAACCATACAATGTTGGAGCTGAGGCTATCAATGACATCTCATTCCCCTTTCTACATGCAAATGCCCTCCATGTCTATAATTAATTGAACTATAATGTCTTATGTGTTTTACCTTTGTTGTTGGAATAGTTTGCTTATACTGTACAGTCGCAGATTAAACAATCTAATGTCACTTTTTGCATGAGAAGAAAAAAATGAAATTATAATGCATGAGTTTTATTATTATAAACAATAGATAATAAAAATGAAAGTAATCGCTTGGTTGAGTTGGGCAGCTATAAAAATTGAATGAATAAACAAATAAATAATGTAATAGAGAAAGCAGTCAATTTAAATGTATACTTATAACTTGTAAAAGAAAATCAGAAGTCTTTTCTTTATATCTTTCTTTTTCCTTTCTTTCTGCACTTTTAGCTTTGTTTTCTCTTTCTTTACTTTTTCTTTCTGTTATCTTATTTATTAGTTATTTTAGTTTTGGATTTAGAATTATTGGTTCTTGTTATTATTTTTTTAGATTTTTAATGTTTAAAAAAATCTAACGCTTAGCTTTAAAAAATTAAGTAATTTGATGTTATTAAAGCATCCATCTGGTGCTTCTTCTAAGATATACAAAGTGGAAGCATTTATACTGAAAAAGCAGACACTCTTATGTCTACCTAATGTTTCATTGAAAATCTATGCAATCTATCATTGTTTTATTTAAGTCCTCAAGAAATAAAATGTGGGATCAAATCCTGAAAATACCTTGAGCCATGCTGAGACATAAGTACAAATGGGAGTTTTGCCAGCTTAATATTAATGATCTGCATGACTTGGCCCATAACAGTAAAGAAAAATGAGTTATTCCCTCTATCCATCTATGTCCAAAAACACATTATTAAACTCTTGGACCTGGCTTTGCCAAATCTCTTGGCAAAAAAATACTAGGGTTCTGCATTTGTGGGGACTGCACAACTATGCTCTAAGTAATAAATAACACTTTATCTCGCCATCAATCTCAGGCTATTGCTTCCTTACCAACCCAAAACAGAAAACAGGATGTAAAGCAAAGAATTTATAGCATAGAGCCGTGATGGTGAACTTATAGCATGCATGCCTGAAATGGCACACGGAGCCATGTTGTCTGGCACGCACGGCAGCACCCATTCTTCTTTCAGGTTTCTGGAACGCATGTGCATGCAACGATCAGCTGGCCATTGTGTGTGTGGCAGTGCTGGAAACCGGAAGAGTTGCTCTTCTGTTTTCTGGTGTAAGCATGTGCGCTGGTCATCTGATCAACGCATGCGCATGCACTCACCAGACGCTTCCGGTAGTAACCGGAAGACTTGCTGGCCAGCGTGAATGCATGCACCAGAAACCAAAAGTTCATTTTCCAGCATCTGAATGCCTCTTAGCCATCTCCTCTTCCTTTTGCATGGCCCAGACGAGGAAAGTGCTTTCTTTTCAGCACTCACTGCCTCACATGCATACTCCATCACTGGTATAGAGCTTTAAAGACTGGATGAATAGTCTTCTCCCCATGAAAATTTAAAAAAAATCCTGATTCTACCTCAGATATTTCACCAGAAAGTGTATTGGCTCATCTAGCTCACAATGATTGATTTACATTAGCAATAATTCTTCAAGGATTTTGACAGCCCTATTAACCAAGATTATTTTAACTGAGGTTTCCAGAAGCTCAGTTGGGTATCTTGCAGAATGGAATGGGTGTGTCCTATATGCCTGGTATGGGAACAACATTTCATGTATAAGATATGTACAGACATTCACATCAAATGAAAGAACAAACTATTTCCCCCCGAAAAGCGCGTGGTATAAATCAAATCAGAGAAATGTCTATGGAGATTCTCAGTCATTTAGGCCATGATTGTTCCAAAGGTGCTTTTCCAAGAGGTAACTGAACTTTCTGATTTTTTCTTTGAAGATGTTTCACTTCTCATCTAAGAACCTTCTTTAGAACTGAGGAAGCTTCTTGCATGAGAAGCAAAATGTCTTCAAAGAAACAAACAGAAAGTCCAGTTGCCTCTTGAAAAAGCATCCTTGGGAAAAACCCGAGAAAACAAACCATTTATTTGTTTTAACATTTCTTAAAAAGTTCTGTTTATTTGCCACAAATCTTTCAGACAAAACTCTTGGCTAAATCTATAAGTTACGAAGTTGTAAATTAAGGTCCATCTTCAGATTTATTCTTGATATAAGGTAAAAGTAAAGGTTCCCCTCGGACATATGTGCTAGTCGTTCCCAACTCTAGGGGGCGCTCTAGGGGGCGCTGCTCATCTCTGTTTCAAAGCTGAAGAGTTAGCGCTCTCCATGGTCATGTGGCTGGCATGACTAAATGCTGAAGGCGCAGGGAACACTTACTTTCCCACCAAAGGTGGTTCCTATTTTTTCTACTTGCATTTTTTCATGCTTTCGAACTGCTAGGTTGGCAGAAGCTGGGACAAGTAACAGTAGCTCACTCTGTTACACAGCGCTAGGGATTCAAACTGCCGAACTGCTGATTTTCTGATTGACAAGCTTGGTACAATAAATCCACCCATATGTGCACATGGAAGCAAACAGAGAATACAGCCTTACTGAAGTTATCGTAAGTTTCCAAGTTTGAATGCCTTGGTGATTTTTATTTTATTTACTATTATACTTTGATCTCAATTGTCTGAGAGGTCAAACTGGTGCAGAGGGATATAACCTGATCTACCCACCCAATAATCAGTTGTCAAGTAGGCTGAACTGATTAGCCTAAATGTATCAAATGAGGTCCCTGATTGAGTAGATATCTGAATTTCCCTAATCAAGTCAAACCTCTTAGCCATTACAGAAAGAGGCAGTGGATTATCTGTAAATTTATTTGTATATCATAACATTTTATTATACTAACATAGTTCTTCATAAAGAAGAACACTAATATAGTTCTTCACAAATTTCCTGTATGTTGAGGGACATTCAGACACATCCATGAAAGCAATCAGCCTGCATGAACGAGCCTTTAATATGTTTACGTTTCTTCCATTATTCCATCCCCAAAGAGTTTCTAATTGTTGTTTGGTATGAAGAATCTTGCATACCAGTGGTGGGTTTAAATTTATTTTACTATCGGTTTTCTCATGCGCGTGTGCATGCACAGAAGTGTCCGGATGGGTGGGCAGAGCCTCCCACCCACCGACACTACCGCTTCACTGGATGCGAACCAGCAAAAACCCATCTTTGTTGCATACTCATTTTACACTATTTTTATTTTATAAGCCTTGTCCCCTTTTATCAGCCAAATAAAAAGCTTGAATTTTCATGCCAAAAGGCATGTAATCTATAAATGGAAAGAAGCTTTGTGGTATTTTTCTATCTGAAGAATGTATATAAGATGTTTCATTATAACATTATATGATACAAAAGCATATTATGACACCGATAGGTTTTTTTTTTCCCCAAACATGACCCAGTGGATTTGGAGAAGGATCATGACAGCACTGTTCCAAAATAAATTATGATGCATTTGCCTGCTGAGAAGAGCTTTTATCTATTCTTAACATGGGGTTTTATAATAAAGCAACAGAAACCAATAACACCAGAAACCAAAGCTGTGCAAACATTCCTATCATGAGCAAGGAGTCCACATTTATTTGGCCTGACACAATGTGAATCTGGCTTCTATTAACGAGAAATAATGGAAAGATCAAATGGGGGAGCTCATATTATGTACGAGTTACAACTGGGAAGATACAGATAGAAGTATACAAGGCATGGCCTGGTGTTGGATTATTTCCTGTTGTATAGCCTACCCTATGTCACAAAATATTTAATGGTTCAGAACAGAACAAAAGGCATAGAATAGAAACATTATTCAGTTTACTGGAGGAATTATAAGCTATTATAACATAATCAAACAATTGAAGTTGGAAACTTAAAAAAACGGATAAATTATATACACTGATTAAACTCAGAAGTGGTGTGGTGGCCAAGAGCTGGAGCTCTCACCTGTGAGTTTGATCCTAGCTGGAGGCGGATCTTTCTCTCTCTGGGCACACTGAGTATATATCTGCTTAACAAAACTCCACATTGGCAACAGGAAGGGCATCTGGCCATTAAATCACTCTGCTAGCTCCATTCAGTTGCCCAGACTCCACCCCACAAGGGATTATGGGGTCATTAAAAGAAGATGATGATGATGATTAATTAAACTCAGAAGTAAGTCTCTTTTAGTGAATGAGCTTTATTACCAGGCAAGCTGTTTTAAATAATAGCCATAATAACTGAGGTCCTTTTTTTTTAGAAGTTAAACCCCATAAAAAGTCTCCATTTCAGTGATGGTAGTTTATAAAGATCTTTTTATAATTGAAAAGAAAAAAAATGATGGCTAATTTCTACAGAATATTTAAAAAGAAATAATATCCATTTAAAGATAATTTCCTTAAAAAAACACATTAAAACATGTTTTTTTTATTTCCAGTGTAGATAAAGGTTTATTCCAGAAGCTATAATCAAAGAGTAGCACTCACTTAGAAAGAAAGCAATTCTAAACATTGACTTACATAATCAAGCATCAGAGAATATTTACAGCTTGACAAGTTGTTGACACTATAAATGTTCTAGGAATTCATTATACAATTATTGTCGCATGACTTAATTTACGTTCTTTTAGGAGTGGGGAACCTGAAATAAAGACATGGGTATGTTTTTGAAGCTTTTAATGGATGATATATGTTGTGGGACTAAAGTGAGTGTTTTAAAAAGCCTAATGGTGCTAATTTTGAAAAACATTTATGTTTCCAAAATACAGATCATGGTTTATTTTTATACACAATAATTAATTTGTCTTTTATTCAAATGACAATGTGTGCTATTAACATTGTTGAATAGACATGTGTGAAAGAGAATTTCCAAACTAACAGTCCATTCTTTTTAACTTTGGCCTTACATTCAAAACTGGACAATCTTTGAAGTATATTGTTTATTGAATAATATACTGTTAAACAGGTGGTCTTCCCTTAATGATCACTTGTTCAGAAATTGTTCAGATTTATGATAGTGATGAACAAATGGCATCTATGACTGGTCCTCATACTTAAAATAGTCACTGCATCCTCAACAGTCACAATTGCAATCCAGGTGTTCAGCAACCAACTTGTAATTACAACAGCACATAAATCTGCAATCACATGGTTGTCATTTGCAACCTTCACTGCCAGCTTTCAACAAGCAAAGTCAATGGGGAAGCCAACAGGAAGTAAAAAATGGCAACCCTGTGATGCTGGGCTTAACAACAGTGCAGGATTTATTTAATAACAAGCAACCGGAAGTGCCAGAACTGGTATTAATCAGTGGTATGCTCGTGTGACATTGTGTTTTATAGTTGTGCTGTTTAATTTCAGAAATTTTGGTTCCAACTGCTCTTAAGTCAGGACTACCTCTATGCCTGTGCCTCACTTTAAATGCTATTCATTTTGGTTTGCCTACTTTATATATATCGGTATGTAGAAAGATTTTTAGGAATGGAAACAGACACAGTTAGAGTAAAAAATAGTTTTTCTTCAAACGTATATTTTTGCTGAAAAGATTGTGGAATATCAAAGTCAATACTAGAAAGTTTGCAGTGATACAGTAAGCATTAAAACAATCCGTCTTATCCTAAACCAAATCAAAGCTAAAAGAAGTTAAAGCTTCTAACATAATCTCTCACACGATTTACCATCAGAGGTGGTTCCGGATCCTGGTGCAACTGGTGTGGTGCAATGGGACCGGGCGCTCATCACATGCATGTGCTCAGCACGCGCTCAGCACGTGCATGCGTACCCACCGTCTGCGACACTCCAGCTGCTTGGCGGAGCATCGCACAGGTGCCGTACGCTCTGTGCGCATGTGCAAATACCCTAATCAGCTCAAATAGCGGTAAGGAGAGCATGCAGGCAGGTGGGCCCTCTGGAGCACCATACCAGAATGGTACCTGGTGCTTCCAGCAGGCACCAGCATGCCCCTACTGGGGCATACCAGTCATATCCCACCACTGTTTACACATATTAGATTTCCCAATGAATTTTCAACATTTCTATTCTCCCATTGCTGGCCAATGTAGAGTTTCAATATCTCGAGGAAAAAATGTTTAGGAAGACAGCCTCACTTTTTATCCTTTAAAAAAAAAAAAAAGCAGGATTAAGACCATGTGCTTCAATCTGAATTTTTGCAGTACTAACAGTTATTTTTGATGTTCTAGCAATTTTAATTGTTTATATGTTGCTAGTGCCCTCTAGACTTCCCTATGGACAGAAAGACAGAGTCTAAACCAAAGTAAGAAACACAATGACTATGGAGAATGCCTCCCTTAATGAGCAAAAGGAACTAATAGATTGATATATAAAGAAGTCAGCTGATTTCATTCTTCAAGGGCAGGAAACTGAACTAAAGCACAAACTAAACTAGCATGGCTGAACAACCACTACGCTCTATGCCCCTGTTCCTCCTACACATTGCCTCCTTACAACCAAAGGAGATAATGGTATCGCACTGAAGGTATGAAGCAGGAGCTGTTCACCTTTAATTAGCAGGGTGAGGTCCTAGGAATCATCATAAAAAGCTGTTTGATTTCAAGCTGGTTGGAAACATTGATGTCATTACCTGCTGACATCAAATTCTAATTCCTGCAGCAGAACCATGTCATAAGTGAGTGCTCATTATAGACCACTTGGATATCAAAGATGTGAAGAGGAGCTAACATTATTCCTATTGGTCAAATTAGGCCATTGAAAGTGCTTGCCTCTTCTCTCTGAGTGCAAATACGCACATTCACATTCCATAAATAAAAGTAACTCAGAACATAAAATCTACAGCTACCTAAGTATTCAGATCCATGTGGTTAAAAAAAAAAAATAGGACAGTAAAAATTGCAAGAAAAGGCAGAGACAACAACATTGCTTATAATGTTATAAATTACTCTCCCCATTCTTTCAGAAAATTCAGAAACTGCTATTGGCTGTAATAGCTTATTGACATTCAGACAACCCCCTAGAAATGTTTTAGAGCTTTTCTTTATGTTTTCTTCTGAAAAGAAAGCAGCACAATTCCTCAGACTGTAATGGAGGGGAGCAGCTGTTCCACAGCTCTATGAGAAAGATCCATTTTTAAAAAGGAGCAAGAATCTTAAAATGGAGAGTGAAGTCAACAGGCCACAAATGACATAATGCGGGTGAAAGCAAAATTGACAATCCACTAAGCTATACACTGTACAGGACTGATTTAAAGGAATGTTGCAGGACATATTTAAATAAGGTGCCTCCGAGATACATTCCAGATCAGTTCTAAGTATCCCCCAAAAGTTAAGCAATTCTCTTCAGCATGTCCATCTTAATCCTGGTTTTCAGATCGAAGAAAATAAGATGGGAGAACATACTGAATCACTTTTGTCTGTATCTGTAGTATATTTCTAATGATATCATCATCATCATCATCATCTTCATAAGAAACAACTATGACACATTTCAGTAGTTGGAGAGATGGGTCAAAGATAAACAACTAGAAGAAATAAGGAAGTATAAATACCTTCAAACAGAAATTGAGAGAATGTGGATACTAATAATGTTTTATCATAACTAGTTAACTCTTTTTCTTGTATTATTGAGCCATGGTGGTGCAGTGGTTAGAATGCAGTATTGTGGGTTAATTCTGCGACTGCCAGAGGTTCGATCCTCACCGGCTCAAGGTTGACTCAGCCTTCCATCCTTCCAAGGTCAGTAAAATGAGGGTCCAGATTGTTGGGGGTAATATACTGACTCTGTAAAAAGTGCTTAGAGAGGGCTATAAAGCACTATGAAGCTGTATATAAGTCTGTGTGCTATTGATATTGTTTAAAGTGGTTTTCCTGAATGTGCCAGGTCCACTTTTTTCAGATCAGCCAAGTATTGATCCATTGGCTGTGATAGGAATTGACTAACCAGCTGAGCTGATCACCTAATCCAGACACTGCAGGCTGAGTGTGACTGGCCCAAAAACTGGCTCTAATTCATTATTATCTTAACTATTGCTGCAGATATATAATAATGCTTTATCATAACTATTCCTTAATGAGCTAATGTTCTATTTTCTTATAGTTAGTAAATATAAATGTGATTCCCCCATTTGTTCTACATATGAGGATCCTGGTTCCTGATTATTAAATGAACAAACATGTGGAATTCTGAAAATCCTGAGTTGCAATAAATCAAGTAACCAATAAACTGCAGCTAATAAAAAAAAAGCACTTGATAAAATTGATTTCATTCTATTAAACTTAATATAGTCCCAATCACAATATCTGTTTTTATCCACTTTTTATCTTGTGAGTATCAGAAATATTCCTAATCCAAGTGAAATCATATTGGAAAATTTAATTTCTTTGCTTACTTCCATTAACAACATTCCAAATGCCAGATGACTGGCCTCAATCTGTAACAGCTCCTATCCCTGGGAATTGCACAAACTCTTAATGCTGCAGTCCAATTAGCTATTAAGTGTGCCAAGTAAACCATGTATATGTATATATATACAGATTCCATCTGCTGGCCAATGTCGGCTGGCGACTCCCCAGAGGAGGGCCTTCTCTGTTGCAGCTCCGGCCCTCTGGAACGATCTCCCCATTGAGATCCGGACCCTTACTACCCTTCTGGCCTTCCGTAAAGCAACCAAGACCTGGCTGTTCCGGCAGGCCTGGGGCTGTTGAATTATCTAGCCCCACTTTAATTTATGAATGTTGCTGTAATTTTAAATTGTTTTATTTCTTTTTTATATTCCCCCTCCCTTTTTATTATAAGCCGCCCTGAGTCTTCTGAGATTGGGCGGCATACAAAACTAATAAATAAATAAATAAATAAATAATAATAATAATGGGAGAGCAGGCACTTTAGCAAAATTGTGCTGCCTTCTTTCCCTTCTGTTGGAGCCTTTTCTCCTAGTGTGACAGGCCAATAGAGTTGCCAATAAAGGTGCAGCCTTGACACTGGTGTGGGAGGAGACATGTTTTGCACTCTGCCACCACCACCAACAGCAATAGCAGTCAAATGAAAGAAGACATTTTTCCATCAGAAAGGTGGATGGTCCAAAAGAGAGGAAAATAAGTATTGCAGCCCACTAAAACAAAAGCACAGCACCACAAAAAATGGTGCAAGAACTCTACATGTGGGCCATTAACAGAACTGAAATGGAATTCATTTCATTAAATGAAATCTTATAGATTTCTCTGTATGCTGCTGATGCAATAATACTTTCATTTGCATAGGTGGTTCTCAGGAGAAATATGTAGACCTTAACAGGATTTTTTAAAGGAAAGGGGCTGGAAATCAGATGTGGGTTGCTGCCGGCATTACTGCTGGTTCACAACCCGCATGTAATGTGCATGTATGCCCACTTTGTGCATGTGCACCAGGCACGCACTGTATGTGCATGCTCAGTGCAATGTGAATTTCTCTGCGCGCATGCACAGTCACTAAAATCCAAAATAGTGGCGGCCAAGCGGCAGCGATGGAACTGGTTCGGGGGTGACCCAGGCCTGAATTCCACTACCAGTTCAGCAATAACCCACCTTTGGCTGGAATCAATATTTTAAAGACCAAAATGTGTCATTATTAAGAAGACATAGCCACCACAAACACCAGTGGAAAACTGGAAATAACAACGCTGAACAAGTTTCACTCTTCAAATATCATGCTTAATTTTTCCTCCAAAGTTTGATGCAAATAAATTAGAGCCATTTTTTCCAAAGCCAATGAAGCACCAAGGGAATATCACTCCGTTCATATCTGCCAATTATTAAAACTTTTTAGATGCTACCTGGTGCACAGGCTTGTATCTACAATGGTTTAAAACCCACAGTCTGTTTTCAGTCTAGATCAGGGATGTCAAACTCAAGATGATACGTTGTTGTCATGTGACTTATCATAACTTTTTTCCCCTTCACTAAAATGTGGGTGGGGTGTCCAGCAGGTGACTCATCTGGCCCGCGGGCCACGAGTTTGACACGCCTGGTCTAGATTCTGGTGAGCTGTTTTCTCTGTGCAGCATTTCAAATGCTTTAATTCATATGGAAACTGATGTGATTATGCTGGAGCCAAGAGTGTGTTTTGTTGACTCTATTGGCTTAAAACCTTCTTTTCCAATATTCCCACTGACGCTATTAATTTCCCTTCATTGCTTTTTATCAAGGTGGAAAGAAAAGAGCTTAGCTGACTTCAGTTACTAGAGCCCTTCTGCCCACTCTCTGCTGCCCCTACATTCAGAAAAAGCTAAAGTCAAAATCCATGGAAGAGGCTTGAACATTGCAAAGCAGATAGATCTGATGGTTACAATCAACTTGGGGTTTGGAAAATATTTATGCCTACAGACTACTTATTCAAACCTGTTTGTCCAGGACACTATACAATCTTTTCATTTCAATGCCTTACCCATGTCAGTAAACAATGAGATACAGTATGACACCAAGAGACCCTTATTCTTTCTCTGCAATTTACATGTAGACATACTTCTACTATTTCTTAGCAAAGGCTACATCTTTTATGAGGGATGAGTAGTCTACTTCAGTGTTTTTCAACCACTGTGCCGCGGCACACTAGTGTGCCGTGACATAGTGTAAGGTGTGCCGTGGGAAAAACACCCGCCGGCATTGCATCCCAGCTGGCGGGCAGAGGCTGACTCGTCCGGCCGGCCTCTCCCCGGCTACCTGGGCTGCGCCTGGTGGGGGGCGGGGAGGCGGCGCGCCCCAGGCCACCCCGCGCCCCAGCCACATCCCCGGGGCCGCAGGAGCTGCCAGTTGGGAGGAGCATCGCGTCTCGTCGCCGGCCGCCTCCAGGATTGCTAAAAATAGCGGCGGGTGGAAGCAGGGAGGGTCTTGGGCTCCGTTGGAGGGTGGCCCCTCTGCGCTGCGCTCGGGGCTGCTCTGGCGGCCGTCGGGCCCCGTTGGCCTCTCGGCGCTCTTGCCACGCGCGCCCCGCTCCCGCCCACTTCCCCCCTGCCAACGCGGGGCCCTGGAGCAATGGAGGAGAGCGAAGAGCTGCTCCAAGGAAGGGCGCAAAAGGTGAGGTTTTTGAGGAGGCTTTTCCCATGGGATTCCCGTCGCAGGAGGAAAGCGCGGAGCCCAACCAAGCCAACTCGGGCTCCGCCTCCCTTTTTGTATGTCCTCCTCCTCCACCACCACCGGGGGAGAAAAGTGCCAGCGCCCTCCCGGAACAGGCTGCGCCAAACGGCTGCGCGCCCAGGCTCAGCGGGAGGCCAAGTCCGCGTGCCCCACCTCACCTGCGCCAGTCGGGGAGGGGGAAGGAGGGGGAGGGGGCAAGCGCTGCACCTGGCCAGCCTCGGGGAGGACATCGCCGTGCCGCCCCTCACGCTCCCTTCGCCGGTAGGATGTGATATTTGAACGGGCTGCAGAAGGGGGGGCGCGTAGTCACACCTCTCCCCCATCACCTGAATCTCCACCCGCTTCCCTTTCCCCGGGCCGCTCCAAAGGCGCATCCTTTCCTCCCCCCCCCCGTGGATCTTCCGCGCGCGTGGCTGGTGAGATGAGCTTGCTGGTGTGGAGGGATCCAAAAAGTAACATTTTTTTTTTACCCTTTGCTTTAAAAGAAATGAAAACTTTTATCCAGCAAAGGAGAAGTTCAGAAAGGTGAGGAGGACTTAAATTCGAAGCTTTTATTCCGTGCGAGGGTTGTTTTGCTTTACTTAATATGTGAGCTTGGGTGGAAGGGGATGCTGGGCAGGGGTCTGAGCTGGGCCTGCATACAGAGGCCAAGAGACCCTCCCAGCCAGCCCCTGCCCTCTGAGACCATGGGAGTGAGGATCCCACCTCCACAGCCAGCCACAGGAAAGGCTCTTCAGGGGGTCCACTGAGAACCCAAGCCCAGGGCTGCTTTCTTTTACGCACACCACACACACACACACACACACACACACACACACACACACACAAGCAGACAGTTCACCAGACCAAGAATCAGCCCCTGCTGCTGGGCAAGAGCAGAGGTCAGCTGGGGCCGCATTAGCAAACGATGGCTGGACAGAGTCTTGCTTCCCAACCTTGGTTGATTGAAATAACACACACACACACACACAAACACACACACACACCACTGAGCTGGCCTTCCACTGTGGCCTGGCAGGGAGGCTCCTTACTCAGTGTTGACCAGGGTGCACCATTTTCTAATGGTGGTGTGCCTCGTGATTTTTTTCATGAAAAAAGTGTGCCTTTGCACAAAAAAGGTTGAAAAACACTGGTCTACTTTCTACTCGCAGGCCAGAATCCCACCAGTACTTTAGTTTGTATCTGCAGTAATTTCCATAAAAAGGCATAAGGTATCTTGGCGTGATGATATTATGAACTCTACTCATTCTTTTCTTTTATTGTATTTCTATCCCATTTCTATTTTATCTCATGTTTTATATTGTTTTATTGTATTTTAATTCATGTTTTTTTTTCCTGATACAGGTTTAAGGTTTTTAGATTTTATGTAACTGTTACACTGTAGTTGATCATTGCTTCTAAGGTTTTTTTTCTTTCTTTTTCTTTTGGTTGTTAGCCATAGTTAAATACAATACAATAGCAGAGTTGGAAGGGACCTTGAGGTCTTCTAGTCCAACCCCCTGCCTAGGCAGGAAACCTTATACCGTTTCAGACAAATGGCTATCCAACATCTTCTTAAAGACTTCCAGTGTTGGGGCATTCACAACTTCTGGAGGCAAACTGTTCCATTGATTAATTGATCTAACTGTCAGGAAATTTCTCCTCAGTTCTAAGTTGCTTCTCTCCTAGATTAGTTTCCACCCATTGCTTCTTGTTCTACCCTCAGGTGCCTTGGAGAGTAGTTTGACTCCCTCTTCTTTGTGGCAACCCCTGAGATATTGGAACACTGTTATCATGTCTTTTGAAAATGTATTTTCAAATACATTTGAAAATTTCATACTTACTTGTCTTAACAGGTCCTGAAACCTAAATTCTCTGAAGAAATGAAAATCTCTGATATACATACGTATGTGAACAAAATGAATAAACAAAAGCAACTGACTCCATATCACAGAAATAATCTATAAATCTTACACAAATATATAGTGAATTCAGAAAAACAAAATGAAACAAAAGAATCCGATAAATTGTAAAACTAAATGGATATATTCATAAAAATTCAAGACACAACAATAACAAATTATAAAACTTTATTACTCTGTTAAAAATAAGTTTAGAAAATCCAGTAAGTACAATCTGCTCTTATTATCAGGAGCATGTTTTGAAATAAAATGAGTGATTGTCAATTATATACAAGAAATAGAAAAAAACTTTAAAACTGAGTATGATAAGAGTATTTAAAATTCTACAGTCAATTAATGGATTACAGCAGTGCTAATTATCCCTACACAAATAGAAAATTTGATGTGAACAATGATCATAATTGATACTAATTGAATTGAAGTTGTGTTATAATTTAATTAGGTAAATAATTCAATTATTGGTCATGAACCATGGCATTTGGTTCTTTCTTTATTAAAATGCAGAATAAAACATAGGTTAAATCCTACTGACCTCACTAGTTATAAATGTACAACAAGCTCATTTTATTTTCTGGGATACTCTACCAAAATGTAGCAAAAATTTGCTCATGGATATCAGCTAATACATAATTTCTTTACAGGACTTCCAAGGTGTAGGGATTATTTGCAGTAACTTCCAATGACAAGATGGAAATACTTATCCATAGTAATGATGAAGTCAGTGAGACATGTCTACGTTTTGACAATCTTTTAACAATTTAAATTAGAAACACTATTTTAGGGATATAATCATAAATATATTTTCTCATATTGAAAATAACACTTATGAGCATTTGGGTTGTTCTACTTTTGCAAAAATAGATTATTTATCACATAAAATTTGCAAAATTTATATGGACTTGAATTCTATTAAAAATAATCATAATTTTAGATTCTAAATTGTCTAAAATATCACTTTGTTTGTAAAAAGGAGACATATATCAGTACCCCAAAACTAAAATTTATTCAAAGCTGGTGCTAGCTGGACAATCATAGCCCATATATAGCCTCACAACTATATAGCCTGAGAAATCAAAATTTCACTTGAATTTGATCAAGTGTCAGCAAATAAAATTTAATTCCTTTCAAACTATGAGTTTTTATATTAATTGTATTTCAGAAAAATAGCATAATCTGTAATTAAGTATGCCGTCATACCTAGATCAAAATATTTAAGCTTTTCTTAATAGTTCTACACCATGTTAGCACAAATTTCCCAAAGAGTTAAATGATAAAGGATGCAAAGCAGTTCACTATAAGAAATTATTTGTGGAAGGAATTACTTTACCTTTTAAGCAAGATGATGTTAGAGCATTAAAAATGGGTTAGCATGCACTGTGTTGCTTGTCCCAGTGGAAGCATCTGGGCATAAGGATTCCCACAAGGCTCAGCTCAACTGATTTCATCATAAATCACAGCATGATCCCCTGCCCTCTGTGTGTGTGTGTGTGTGTGTGTGTGTGTGTGTGTGTGTGTGAGAGAGAGAGAGAGAGAGAGAGAGAGAGAGAGAGAGAGAGAGAGAGAAACAACCCTCGTTCTTCTAAATGACAATGTGGGCTATAAAATCCAATTTAAACACTAGAGGCAAATCTTCCTTATTCAGGCTTTATAAATGCATAAAAAGTACAAAACAATTTTTAAATAATCCATTAGCAATTTTTATTGCCTAGTAAAATAGAAAAGAACATTTTAACTTTGACTGCTGAGCACTCAAGTGTCTAACAAACTTAATGGATCCTGGCTGATTTCTTAGTATGACTGTCACTATGGTTTATAAGGGTCATTAATTTTATAATTAACCATGATATTTGTAAAGCAATACTGTTTGGGCAGATTAAAATCTCTCTAGTGACAGACAAGAATAATTTATGATTCATTCATCAATCAATGAAATCAACACAGTGCAATTTGCAGCTCAAAAATCTGGTTTGAATCACATTTATTTGTTCCCCTATTGGAAAGGAAATTAACTAACAATGCTAGCTTCGTTCATTATTTAAGATGGCTTGTTTGTTGCCAAAATAAAAGTAACAAAATAAAAGTAACAAATAGTCATGTACTGTAATCCATAAAGCTCTGTGAAAAATTACAATGAGAACAATGCATTTGGTGGCAAACTTTGTATACATTTGGTATACAAAAGCATCCAAAAGTTTACTCTACATGGCCTGTGTGCTTAAATAAATTGATGGTTTAAAAAAGAATTCTATTTTATTAGAAACAAATGCCTCAATTACACAGATCCAAAATATTCTGTCAGTATATGTAGAACTATCCAAAAATCAGACTTGAGGCTGTAAAGTTAAGCTGCAAAAGAATAAAGAATTCTTTATTATAAGAATAAAGTATTGAAAGATTGCAGGAGAAATAAACTTGTTATGCAGCTAAACGTTCATCTGGAACATTATGTACTTTGGAGAATTAAATTTTTTGACTGACTAGAAGTTTGGTAAATCTAAATTGGGGATTTAATCTTCAACTATCGATTCTATGCCGATGAACTACAATATGGATCTTGAAGGAGACTGAAATCAGTTAAAAGTATCATTAGCTCTGTCAACCATTCTATTATTTAATAATAGTGTTTTTAAAATCAGGTGGATGTGAATATTGAAAGATTCTTCTCTTCTCATTGGCTGAGGGAAACTAACAAGCCAATTTGAAGATATAAAAACTGGAGGAGGGGTGGAACAAGAGTAGAAAAGTTTTAGTAGAAAAATTCATCTCATTTATATCAAGATGCTCCAAAGGTGCATGTAATAGAATTAAAATGGAAACAACAAATGTAAACATCTTTTCTTCCTTAAAGATAATCAAACTTCTTGGGTTACTGTAGTAGAAACTAACTTTTTCATAACTTTTACAAGGATAGCATGTGAAATGTTTCATTTTCCAGAATAACAACATTTAAGATTATCTTAATATTACAGAGCTATTTTCTTTCTTACCATACTTAAGAAAGAACGACAGACCAAGTGGGAGAAAATTAAGACAGCTTGTTTAGGGCTCCAGATAATATACCTAGCAGATATTAGAGGAGCAATTGTAACATTTTCTGATGGATTACAGAAAGTCATGTATGCTAAGATTATCTGAAGAATAGCAATTCAGTAAATTTAATGGGGATGGGGATGAAAGAGTCCAAATTAACATGGGAACTTGCTTTTACATGGTTTCTTCACTAATATAGATGTTTAGTATGGAAAATGATCAGTTTTAGAACATGTCAGTGCACATAGTTAAGCAATACTAAGATACATGTTAATTAATTTTATAGATTTTTTTACTGCTTACATTCTCTTCAGGTGATCTCCTCTATACTATCACTACTCCATACTCTATAATACTACTCCATGCATACTCCATTCTACACCATACATACCACTCACATGGAGAAGCTGTGCAGAGCTATTTTTAATACACATTTAGGGTCTGCCAACTTCAGAAGGGCAAATTTAAATAAACAATTGCTCTACTAAGATCAATGATTTGATCTAAGGGCTAAAAATTAACATTCTGCAGAATAAAATATTTTATTTATTTACTACTTTTAGCACTCAAAATATTTGCAGTTCACCTTTAATAAATAGCTATGAAATTAATTCTCTTTGTAGCTAAACTCAAACAACAAAATCAAAGAAGCAAAAATGTGTTGAAACGTTGCCTTGTGAAGAAGATCATTATTATTGTAACATAACTGTTCGTGTTTGTGCTTTCTTGAGTTTTATAGCTGCCTAGGGCTGAATTTGTGGTGAAGTTGCCAAAATTTTGCATACTTCCAGATCCTTCAAATATAACCCAACTCTACCAGACAGGTCCAAGGAGTGTAGCAATTGACAAAACAATAAACTGCCTAATGTGCAGCACAGAAGTTCAAAAAACATGCTCAACAGCCCTCTTTTTTTCTTTATTTCATTTATTCATCCAGTGGAATCTTATGAAACAAAACAGAACCTAAAAGAAACAAAACGAACAAATGAGAAATAATGCCTATAATGATTAACAAAAATTAACACAAAGATCCAAACACAAATAAATTCTTAAAAATCAAATAAACCTGAAATGCATTTACATACCATATGTCAAAAACACAAATTTAAAAAGGCACATGTAATTTAATAAAATTTAACATGACTTACACGTATGGTTTAATTTACAAATAAAATAACATGCACAACTGAATATGATGCATTTAGGCAAAAGCAGCCCTAAAAACATTTCTGGGTATATGTGTAAAGAAACCTATTTTTAGAATGTAAACTATTATTATGTGGAAAAGCTCAACTATGCTGAAACTGTAAGGGCAGAACATCGCCATGTATCAGAAGAAACAATTCACTCAACAAGCTTTGCGTAAGATAAAGGAAACCCTTTTGTCCTGAGGAAGGACTATGGCTGAAATGTAAGAACACTGTTTATAAAAAAAAGTTCCTGTTAACTGGATATCATATATTCTTTAAGATTATGAGACATCCTGCTTCAGTTCAGTGGCTAAAACCCTATGTGAAGCCATCCCATTTAAGGGATAACTGTCCAATTCATATCTATCTAAAGAGCCATATGGAGAGCAGGGACCCTTTCAAAAAGGAGCATCAAGAAATTATCTGAACAGGAATCATAGACTATGTATCTAATCCAAGCCTTCTTCACTATAATGATATTTATTTTATTTCTACTTACATTATACTTAACCATTCCATATGCAATTTTTGTGCAAATCTTTGTGTTTTTTGTGGGCTACAATTCTGTCTTTTGGACAACATGACAAACCTGACAGATAATTGATTTAGTGTTTAAGGCACCAGCCAAGAAACAGGAGACTGGGAGTCCTAGTCCTGATTTAGGCATGAAAGCCGACTTGGTGACTTTGGGCTTTCTCATTCTTTCTTAGCCCAAATACCTCACAGGATTGCTGTTTTGGGAAAAACAAGAGGAGGAAAGAATATATACCGTAATAAGAATAATAAAGGCAGGATGAAAAAAAACTAAAAAAAAAATGCTACCCATTCTTGTTCAAATTTTCCATGAAAAGTCACAGTACGTACAACGAAATATGTAAGGCAATATTTCTCCTGTTGTTGTGATAGCAGAGTACCATTCTGATCTCAGCGCTTTAAACTAGTGTGAATTTTCTCCTCAGCATTTTAGCTGCAAAGTTCTTTAACAACTTATAAACATGTATATTTTTTGCACTACTGTTGCAATTTCTAACACAGAAAGATTCCATGTAGAAAATTTCTCTCAACTGAAGTTGCCACAGAACCTGTTTGTTGTTCGTCTTTCCATTTACCACACTATATGTATCAATAAAAAATTGGCACGTATAATGGGGTAAACAGCAATTACCTCATTTGAATTCCATCTGATTGCTAATTAAATACCTGAGGCAACCAGATTATTTTCTGTTTCACTGTAGGTAACAGAAGATGTGCAAAACCAAACAAGCTTACTAGATGTAATTTCATGTTTCTAATAGGGCTTGCCTAAATTCCTTTTTGTTGAAACATTCACTATTGCTTGCCACAAAAAGCCAAGAAAAAGGGGATTTGGCTAAATCACACACAGAAATTATACTCTTAAAACAAGTGCAATCAGTTATGACTGCCAGAATTCTGTAGTCAGCTGTTTCAAGGAAAAGGCTTTAGGATATTAAAAAGATTAATTTTATGGGGTAATACTTGCTGCAATATCAACTACTTCTGAATAATACCACATTCATTTTATGTTAATACTCCACAATGAAATAAAATATACTGGCACTGTTAACCTTCTCAGCAAACTATTTACATCTTGCCCAGGTAGAAACAGACATGCTTCAGCACACTGTGGGGTGTATTAGACATTGGTAGCACTTTGAAGATCTGAAGTCAGTGTAACCTCATTGATTAATTAATCTTGTACAGGGAAATTTACCATCTAGTGGAAAACTAGACAAAACAATGACTCACTTTGAATAAAAAATGTTTTTCCCCTGTAAAAAGTAGCATCCTCAACCAGATATCTTTGAGGTATTTTAGAATGCCACCATCCTTGTTAGAAATACAATGAATGTTGTAGTGCATTTCTAGGGGAAACCACACCAGGCTAATTCCAAATATGTGTTAACTGTGCTTGTGTGTGTACATGTTATTCAATATGGATTATCAATACAACTATTTAAAAATATAAATATAAACTTTGCTTTCACATACAGTAATTTGGAAATGATTAAGACCATTACATGAGTAAAGATTTATTGAGAATTTTTTTAAAAAAAATGTTGGTAAATTAAAAGAAAGGGAAAGAGGGAGAGAAGTGGGAAAGAAAGAAATGCAGCAATATTGCTTCCAAAAAGAAAATTTATCCACTTGTTCAAAACTGTGTAAAAACAAGCAACTGGTCCTTTTCATTTGCTATTTGGAACGACAAGTTCATTTTAAGCAGTAGTATTGCTTAGTTACCTTCTCATTTGTACATAATTATACTGAAAAGAAACATGCTTACTTGTTTCTGAAAATCATTTTCTAGGGAAGAATGTATTAGTATTCTACTATGTCATCAACAAATTCAGCCATGGCAATAGATAACTTGGAAAATCATTTATACAGAATTTTATAAAGAACTGCAGTTGGAGCTATTTTATACTATTTTAAACGGCTTGTAACATACATTCAAATTTTATTTCTCAGTAACTGCTTAATAATATTAAAATATTTTAACCAATTGAAAATGTTCTTTAAATTTCTGACAGTGTTTCTAAAATTATCACAGTTGTTTTTAAATGCACTTTTTTTCTTGACTGCATGTATTTTATAATCACAGATAGCTGATCTAGATACCAGAGGCAAATACTTAAGTTGGCACTTTCCTTTTTTAGCTGGTTGCTAGCCTCCACTAAACATGGGAATGACAGGGAAGAGCGGGGGGGGGGGGAGAATATTTTAAAAAACTCTGGATTATTTTCTTAACTCACACTGATAGTCAGGCCCAAATAAAGGTGTAATTGTAATATGGAGCCTTTGCTGAGTAACTTTAGACAATTTCTAATGACTTGCTTTTTTGCAAATGTTTCATCAATGCACAGGGAGGTTAAGTGAATCATTGACCAAGATCATATATCCTTTAGTGGCTGAAATAAACTGCAATCCTGGTTCCTTTTTAGCTTTCCTTGAACTTCTGCATACATATATGGTAGCTAGAGTAATAGATGCAACCTATTACTCTTCAATAGTATCATACTGCTAGATCCTTAAAAATCTCAACACTCTTGCATGCTGATATATGGTTAAAATAAAAAGGAATTTACTGATGCAATTGCCCTGATGTTTATGTTTGTTTGTTTGGGATTTTATGGTTTTAAGTGTATACTGAATTCCTATTGTGTTGTTCAATAAATCTGCAAAGTAAATAAATATAGAGTGAATAGACTTTAAAGCTATATTTATGTACATTTCCAAAAAAAAATCTCCCTTCTAGTCATGGGACTTGATTTTTGTATATTACAACTGCAGCAAGATTATTGTATGCCTAAAGATGAAAAATGTGGCATACCCACAATTAGAGAGTGGTTGGTGAAGATGATGGAATTTTCTCAGCTGGCAAAATTTACTTTTTTGATTACAGAATAGACAATGTTTGACTGGAAACGCTTTATGGACTTCATGGGTAAAAAAAATGAACTTATGATTTAAGGAATTGATAAGTGTTATGTAGTAATTTGGGGGGGGGGAATTTAAAATTGTGCTTATAACTATTGTAAATAAGAATGGAGGTCACTTCTTTTTATATTTTTCTTTATTTTGCCTTTTTCCTTTCTAGCACTTATAGCTTCCTCTTTATATCTTTCATTTTCTTTTTTCTTCTTTGCTTTGCATTAATCTGTATTAATTTTTATCTTTCACTCGCATGTGCTCCAGACAGCTGCTCATTGCAAGGAGACCACAGGACAGTGATTTTGATAGGTCTGAATGCCCAGGACAGTAAGATTAGCTGTCTTGCTTGTAGCCACAGTGGAGCCTTTTAAAGGACACTAAATTCGCAAACCTTATTTCTAATCACTTGTGGAATTTACCCATTAATTTTAAGTTATCGCAGACCTTCAGAATGACAAGCTGGAAAGTGCCAGATGAGTTTGCCTTCAATCATGAATGGAAGAAAGTTTTACTCATAAGCTTAGAATTTAAAGAATCTAAATAAATAGGAAAAAGCTAAATAAGATTTTGATCTTAGAAACATATAAACAGACTAAGTGTCTGGAAAAAATTAGAATATTAAAATATATTTCCAGGGAAAAGATGGGAAATATATACAATGTAATTGAAGTATGTGACATACATAAAATAGAATTACACATGTCAATAAATAAATGTTGTAGACTGGCTTTCTTTGTGTTCACAGCAATATGGAACAATGAAATGGCACATGACTCCCAATTGTGATATGATGCAAATTAGAAATGAAAGTTACATTTGAAATATATAGGATAACATTCAAGTTACTTATTAGAGAATTAAATAAATTACATTCTCATAATGCCAAGTTTATTTTTAAATATTTATTATTTATTTGCATTCTGCCTTTATTATTTTTGTAAATAATTCAACAGGGCAAACATATCTAATACTCCTTACCTCCTCATATTTTCACCATGACAACAACCCCATGAAGTGAGTTGGGCTGAGAGAGCGTGATGGCCCAAGGTCACTCAGATTGCTTCCATGGCTAAGGTGGGACCTGAACTCATGGTCTATTGCCTGGTGCTTTAACCACTTGACCAAAATGGCTCAGTAATTATGAGCCAATAGTTTTTTTTTTACAAAAATCATGAATGTTGATTGCATGCAAAGAATTAATGCCATGACTAGTTTGCTCCTGTCAAGAGAACTGATTTAAAGATAACAAGAGAAAACATTGATAAAATATTAACTATTGAATAAAAGTGCATGTGTACCACAAATGCAAAATTATCATGATTCTTTTCCATTTTTCAGATTTAAAAAAGTCATCTCAAGGGCAGAAGAAGGCCTTAATCAATTTTAACAATTGTTCCCATGCCATATCCTAACCCACTTTTGAAAATTGCTTCATTTTCCAAGCCCATTGCCATATAGTGAAAGTCTGTTTAGTAGTTTCTGCTTGAGGAACACAAGTACACAAGCCCTTGGGGACACAAACAGATTTAATTCTACATCTGCATACACATTTTTTTCCTGTTTTAGTCCTGCATTTAAACAGAAAATCAATGTTTATGTTTGTCATTATAGACTAGACGGATAATTTAGAATTTCTATTTAAATTTTAAATTGGTCAGCTTCCACCCCACAAGACTGAGAAGTAGGTCAGTAAATCAGGTCAAACGTTCAGGCCTATAACATCTCTTTTGTCTCTCCCTGTTTTCTACTTTTCTGGAGTGAGAGGCAGTTTTGATGATGGGGATCTCTGAATATTCCTCCTGCAAGTAAGGACAGTGTGCTAATAAAAAGAGGTCCTTATTTGTACAGAAGGAACACTCAACTATATAACTATGCTCTTATTGAGAAAAGGTAGAATGAAAAGACCATGAGCACATATTCTGTGGAGATTGGTTTAAGCTTGGAAACAAATCAGGGGAAACAAAAACTTTGCTCATGACAAATTGAAACCTGCCCTGCTTTACGCAACAGTGTTAAGTTTTAAGTCCAGCAATTGCATGTCTGAAATGTCACGGCATCTTTGGGCTGTCACTCAGGCAGCATGTTAAGACAAGCTTTTCTACATATAAGTATAGAGTATGCTTGGGTAAAATATTCAGCTGATGGGTTTTTTTTTTCTTTTAATTGTTTCCGATGCATTTTATCAAATCAGTTGCTTTGGGAAAGCCCCATGTAAACTTGATTCTGACTCCTTTAGTAGAATAGATTTTCAGCATTTTATTGTCAGCAGTAGCCTCTGCTCCAGCCCTACTAATCCCAGTAGCCAACATTATTCCCAGACCTAATGATCAAGACCCAATTACCTGGGCATTCATTCCACCTGGCCCTATTGGGCTGGGGAAGAAAGAGGGGTGGTGGCATTTAGACCAGGTCTATAAGTAGGCAGGAGAAACAAAAGGGGAGATTTCATCTTGGAAAGTTAAGTTTTTACTTTACTTCACACTGCCACACTGCCTTTTATTTTAAGTGCCTGAAGAATCATGCAATAACCGGATGAAAGGGATGAGATTTCCAGTAAGTAAGCATGAACCAGAGTGGGGGTGGGGAAGAGGGGTTAACAAGTCTGGGAAGATAAACATTGTGTTTAAGGCAATTTATCTTGCAGCTGGAATGTAAGAGGGGAAAGCAGATCAGAAGGGAGATAGAACTAGGGAGGGATATACAGCAACATGATGGATCCCCTCTTCCAACCACATGTTTGTCTGTCTGCCTGTCTGTCTATACACACAGACACACACATATGACACACGACACACAGACACATATATTTAGGCAGCAAATCCCATACTCGTACGGATTAGGGTATCTAATTGGGTAATGAAATGCTTGCAAGCAAACAATCAAGTTTAGAGAGCACCAAGAACTTTACCATTCTAATGCTAGATATAAAGCCTTTTGTAGCATAGGTACTGGTTATAGATTTTTTAAAAAGAATACAAATAAAATTTTGAAACAGAAAAATTTGGGACTAAGACAAGCAAACAGCCTGAGATCATGTGTAGGAGCTATCAAATCTCGGTGCAGGTGCTGTCCATCAATGGCACTGCCACATAAAGGGAATTTAAGATTTAAATCTCTTAATATTGAAGCCCTGTTGAAAGATTCAGGCCTTGATTCTACATAATTTATCTCTTTTTTATTATTATTTTTTAATAAAAGCAAAATGCCTATCTAAGTCTTGTCTTTTGTTCTTCTGTTCTTAGCTTCTGATTGCTTGTTGAATTTCTTGAGTGAGAGAATAGTCTTGGAGAAATCCAGATAGAAACTGTAGGAGACTAGGTGACACATTGGTTAGAATACAGTATTGCAGGCTAACTCACTGCTCACTGCCAGGAGTTCGATCCTGAGCTGCTCAAGGTTGACTCAGCCTTCCATTCTTCTGAGGCCGGTAAAATATTGCTCTTGGGGTCAATATGCTAACATTTGTAAACTGTTCAGAAAGTGTGGAAAACACTATGGAGTGGCACATAAGCCCTACTGCTATCATGTATATGTAACAACTCTGAAGAAGCTGCTTCAGTAGCTTCTTAATAAACTTGAAAAAAATGTAGGGTAGCTTTCATTGGAGCCAAACACCTAGTACTTATGTTTCCAAATGCCAGGTTTTACCCTTAAATGCATTAACCATACATTGTTCTTTCTTCTGAATTAATTTATGTTGCTGCCACAACAAATTTTCCATATGAAAAGATTGGTGGATGCTGCAGGGAAAACAAACTGATTTTGCTACAGCACAAATTTTAAAATAAAAATAGGATTCCTTGTTATAATTTGGTCCATCACAATCAAAAAATGAAACTTCTGCATAATACGTTTAAGCAGCGCAAGTTTAACGTTATTTTTTTTAATTAAAAGCTTTCAAAACTGCTCAAATGACATTATACAAAATGTCTTTCCTCAGAAAACATATAATATGTAGCTAATGGACATACAATTTCATTTACCAAAAGTTCTAAGTTAATTCCAGTTTCTCTTATCAACTAGCTGCCAAGCTTTGATTTTCCCTATCAATTTATGACAGATCTGGCTAACTGCATCTGGCCCAAATCTCAATTATCTATTCTCTGTATGACTGATTTAAGGTAAGTTTTTTCTCACCCCAGGCAGAAAATAGAAAATTTCCATACATAACTTGTACTAACTGATTATTTTAATACAAACAGCTCTATCGGTTCTTTACTCGAAATAAAAAAAAAATCTTCTTTATTTTTGTTCCATAATTAAATGCTTCCAAAATGTCAAAGAAGATGGACTGGAGCAGAAAGAGAAACTTTCAGTAAAAGGAAGAAAAGATAAAAACAGTGACCTTGGCACAGAAATTTGTCTAGGGACTGAAAGAATGAAATTGGAAACTAACCATTCTGAATCATTAATGAATTACAACTAGGTACTCTAAACTTAATTTATTTTTGAAAAAAGAAAATGCAAATTATCTTAGAATTCTTCCAAAACATCTGTATACATGCCTTTCTTAACTCAGACCATCTTTATTTAACATTTTAAAGGTTCTTTTGTAGATTGCACTGTTCAGTATAACAACTCTGAAATCACTTTTTTTTGTCTATGAAAACCATTTACATCTATGTCAGCAGTAATGGCTGAATAAAAGGAATAAAGGGTTTCCCCCAAGGATAGTATTATATTTATTATGGGCAATTTGTAACTGTATTAAATCAAAATACGATGAGCCATTTAAAGTTAAAACACTTGGATCTTTTTCTTTATTTTAAAAATATGTCTTTGTAAAAGGAAGCTGAAAAACTTGAGTTTCTTGAAAAACTGGACCATCTATTGGGTATCAGGGCCAGCTCTTACTCTGAGATGTGGTCACTTCAGAGGACACTCAGATGGCAGCAAAGCTAGGGAGCATTTGAAGCAACTCCCACAGACCCATTAGATCTCACAGGGTTGGCCTCCTCCGGGTGCCATCTACCAGCCAATGCCACCTGGCTATTACCCGGGGGAGGGCCTTCTCTGTGGCAGCTCCAGCCCTCTGGAATGAACTCCCCGCAGGGATTCGGACCCTCACCTCTCTTCAGGCCTTCCGAAAAGCCGTCAAAACCTGGCTTTGCCGGCAGGCCTGGGGGTGATGAGTTCCCTCCCCTCTCGACATGTATGGTTGTGCGACTGTTGTTTACTTTTATTATTTGTATTTTGTTTTTGTTTTTTGTTTTTTATGTTCCCCTTTTTCCCCCTTGAATTGTTCGTCGCCCTGAGTCCTCCCGGAGAAGGGCGGCATACAAATAATAAAATTCTATTCTAATTCTATTCTAACTGCAAACAGGAAAAATTTCCTGACAGAACAATTAATCAATAGAACAATTTGCCTCCAGAAGTTGTGAATGCTCCAATACTGGAAGTTTTAAAGAAGAGATTGGATAATCATTTGTCTGAAATGATATAGAGTCTCCTGCCTAAGCAGAAGACCTCCAAGGTCCCTTCCAACTCTGTTATTCTATTCTATTCTTCATAGAAATAGTTCCTTTGAATTTGGACCAACTCACAACCTACCCATCATATTGAGCTATGTCTACCATGCATATAAAATGCTTCTGCCCATTGCTTCAGACTATGCATGCAACTACATACATGTCTTGCCTGCCACTATTTATTGTTACACTAACCGGAATAAAAGCATGATAATGTGTTAAGCATGATAATGTATTCAGTCTGGGCATGTGTACGCATCTGAGATAGGACACTGGGTATCCTTATTAGTAAGGAAATATGTAAGATGCCACCATGCAGTGTTATTCAATGAAAAGATAGCACATGTGAAGGATTGTTTTCATAGAGGGACAGAACCTTTTAGCATGTTATAGGTTTATTATGAAATGTAAGATATTATAAATCTAGCATTGCACTGAAAGTAATCGAGTAAAAGACTTAGCATTTTCTCTACCATCCAGAGAAAAAAATTATGGCTGACTCATGGGTACATCATCAATATTCTAATAAACAGAGGGTGTCCATATTCATTTCACCTCTGCTCCAAGGACAGTGTATTGGAATTGACAGCAGTGAGTATTACTATACATGGTGTTCAATACCTCCCTTTCTATAGTAATATGAAACTGCTAGCTCTAGATTTCTGGAAGGTAAGCAAGGCATTGTCAGGGGTGGAAAGAGGGAGGGCAAAGCAGGTCCAGGAATTTTATCAGATTTGCTTACCTACTATCTAGATAGTATAGAATACTCAAAACTACAAGTATATTATAAAGGGCAGCAGAAGCTCAGCTAACTGCAAGATATGCTCCATTAGTAACAACAGACATTTCCCCTCTATGCATAATAAGAAATGAAGGATGGATCTATATTATTTGCAGAAGTAAATAAAGCAATCTTTGCAAATAAGAACTCTGTACATTCAAATTCCTATCACACTCCTATGCACATTTACCCAAGAGTAAACTTATTAACTCTTTGTTAGGCAACAAAGAGCTGTGTTTAAGCATTTACCTATACATATGAAGGACTCTCTCCAATATTCGTGCATTCAAATAGATAATCCAAAAGGGAAGTACACTAACACTGATTAGAAAATAAATATAGCTCTTCTATTGTCTACAAAATTTATCTTAAATAGGTTTTACACCCTGAAGAAGAAATAAATATTCCAAAACTACAGTAGGTAACATGTCTCTCTTATAAATTAACCCTGAAGTTTACACTTTTGTTAGCTTGAAAGACTTTCTTCTTGTTCTTCTTCATGATCATCATCATGATCATCATCACATATTAATTCATATTGTGTATTTCTAATATATAAACCAGACTTTTAAAAATATCTTTAAAACTGTAAGCATAGGGTAAAACTTTTAAAGCTACGATAGATGGATGGATGGATGGATGGATGGATAGATGGATAGATAGATAGATAGATAGATAGATAGATAGATAGATAGATAGATAGATAGATTTTATTCTGTCATCTTTTAAAACCAGTTAAGAAACCTAAAATAGAAAATCTGAAAAATTCAACTTCTTAAATAATCTTTTCCTTCTATGTAACTATTATCACTTCTGTCTTGTACTTAGAATTAGACAAAAAAGTGATTCATGACATACAAAAATATTTTATCTAAAGAATGGGAGTTTATATTAAGGTGTATTTTTCCTTTATATTCAAATCAGAGAAAACCCTAAAAAACGATTCCATGTAACCTAATAAATGGAATTTTATAACTTGAGCTGTTCAATTTCTTTGGTAAAAGGTGCATTGGAATACGAGAGAGCACATACCAAGCCCCGCTTTTCATATTGTTAAAGCATTCATGTCTCTTCTTCTAGGATCACGTGGCTGTTCTGAAAACTGCTCCAAAGCAACTTCATAAACAGCCGTTCAAGTCTGGGGGGAAAATAGGGATGCTATAAGGATCTCAAAAGACCCTTTTTAAAATGTGTTCTCACACATTCCAAACCCTTCTGAAACAATAGCAAAGGCTCAATTATGAACTTGCTTACTGGAAATGTGTGAATGAAAGCAGTATACATGGAAATGTGTAAGCATTATTTTTATTAAGAAAAATATACAACTCACTCACCCATTTCCATCTGTTTTTCTAACATAAAGTTATAAGAATATGTATATAATTTCATATTCACTGAACCCAAGATCCTATCCCTATGCAAATAAATATACTTGCAATATGTGTTTATGAGGGGTGTGTAGGAGGGGGGAGGGAGGAAGACAGAAACAGAGACAGACAGAGAGTCAAGGAACACTTAGAAAAGACATAGAATTGGAATGTGCTCAGGTGACATGATACTCAAGAGTCTGCCTTCTGAAACATAGACAAAGTTCTGTTTCTCTTCTTATTTATTCAAAGTAACCACAATGGGCTGAAAAGTGACATGCTGGGAAATGAACCGGAAGCATTGAAGGGAAAGGAATCAGCCATGAAGAATAATGAAAAAGGAATAGGATTCTATGCTCTGAAAAATGCCATTTTTGTATCAGAATATTTAACATTTAGAATATTTAGCTTTTAACAGTTAGCCCACATCTGCTTGATGGACAAAATACTGTAAATCTTTCCAGATGTAACATTATGTTCTTAACTTCAAAAATCACAAATATAGTTTTACTACATATACCTGACAGATTCCTGAAAGAATACTAATTACATAGAACAGTGGTTTTTAAACTGTTTCAGGCAAATGCCTTTTTCCTGGGCTTGAATAATGTCATTACCACAGGGGGAAAAATAAACTCTTATTATTTTCACAAGCATCGTAGCAATGGTAGTCCCAAATTGGACCCTTGATTTAAAAAACAATTGAAAATTACCCCCAGAATATACCCTCATTTAGGATCCACTGACCTAGGCTAAGACCTTGATGTTAGATGTGAAAACAATGTGGGTTTTCAGCTGATTTTATCAACACAGGAATGTCAGGAGAGTTTGACTTTCATTGCAGCCTTGAGAATAAAAATATTTTTCCTTTTTTAATCTAAAACTTACTTGACACAAAAGTCAGCTCATTATGATAAGAAAACTGGTGAAAGAAGGACCTAAAACAGACTCATGTATATTCTTTGCATATAAAGAGATGCTACTTCCTTTATCTATACTTACGCTGGTTCTTTTACAGTTGGAGAACTCCCTTACATAGCAATTAAGTCTATTTTAGGAATAAACAGTACCTACTTTCTTGGAGGAATGTAATCAGATCAGAATTGTATAGCTGTTTAGAACTGAAGATGGGACTTCATGCCCTTATCTTAAGGATCCATGGATTAAAAACCAACGCTGGTTAGTATGGAGAAGAAACATGGTCATTGCCAGGTTGGTCAGAGAGGAAAATGGGGGGTGTTGAGGAAATGTTGAGGTAAAGGAGCTTGTCCTATTTTAAATCCCCAGATTTCATATGAAAAGTTATTCAAAAATAAAATAACTGTAATATTTCTTGCAAAACATATTACTATATATCAAGTGAAGTGGAACATGCATTGCAGGTAAATTAATTTCTGTATGTCAGAACTAATTACCATACATCAATCCACTGCAAATCATGGAATTCAAAAGAAATGTTGCACTGTTACCTTTACATGTTTAAACAATTTGAATAACCATTTTGAATAGGAGAACAAACATGTATGCCTCTAATTGTCTAAATAATTACGTAAAACGATCAGCAGAGAAACATATGGAAAGAAGAATTAAAAGCAGTCGTCTTACCTTTCATTCCAAACTTAGAATGTCTTCCAAACTTGAGAATAATGAGCATAATAACTAAGCCAGTGCACACCAATGCAGCAATCCCCACTACAACATACACCTAAGAAAAAAAACAAGCAATAATAAATCAAACTGCACAATTTTTTCAAGTTTCACTGTTCTAAAAATATTACCGTATTTTTTGGAGTATACGATGCACCTTTTTCCCTCAAAAAAGAGGGTGAAAATCTGGGTGCGTCTTATACATTGCATATAGCATTTTGGGCCTCCTGAAAACTCGTCCCCTTTGCAAAAATGGCCGTGCATAGCCTTTAGGAGGCTTCCAGAGTGCTCCTGGGGAGGGCAAAAATGAACGAAAAGTGGGCCATTTTCTTCTCATTTTTGCCCCTCCCCCAGCCCCAAGGAGCACCCTACAAGCCTCCTAATGGCTATGAATGCTCTTTTTTTGACAAAAAATGGGCCCATTTTCACGAAAAACGGGCTGTTTATTTGGGGAGACCTGCAAAGTGCAAAAACTTTTTAAAAATTTTGCCTCTTCAAAATCTTGCTGTGTTTTATAATCCGGTGCGTCTTATATTCCAAAAATATGGTAATTATATTATTATCTATTAATATTAATATAATATATTGGCAAAATTCTCAAACATATAGAATGGGTGGGTTGATGGGGTGTTTCTTCCATTCAATCATGTCTGATTATCAGAGACTGCCTTGACAAGTTCCTGCAGTTTTCCTGGCAAGATTTTTCAGAAGTGGTTTGCCATTGCCTCCTTCCTAGGGCTCAGAGAACGTGATTGGGCCAAGGACATCCTGTTATTATTGTGCCTAAGGCAGAACTTTAGTCTCTAACTTGACACCTTCTAAATGTGCTTGGACTACAAGTACCAGAACTCCGATCTTACTAGTAAAATCAAAGCATAAATATCTGGAGAGTGTAATCCAAGCTCAGGAGGAAGACACAATGCTGGAGAAAATTAAACGAAGGAAATGTGAACATGATTTTAAACCAAGATGTGCCAACTTTCTAGTCATTTCAATTATTTAAGGGTGCACTGCAGCCTTTCAGTTATGCTTTATTTTTCATGCTAAAGAAAACAAGTTCAACGAGTAAATGAAAGCTGCATTCTTGTGGTTTGGGAGCCACCATTTCCTATTATCAGCTGAAATGCATGAATCAAATTATGTAAATAATGTTATGTCTAAATTTGACCAGCTTGTCCTTAGAAAATTGAAAAATTGCTTCAGGTTACAAAACCACAGCTAAATGCTCCAGGGTACATGCAAATTAATGTCTTCTTGCAAGCTAAAATATTCTAGGCCAACTAGATTCTTAGTCAGAAAGTCTGGTGTGATTACAAACCAGGAAATCATGTTTATACTTACAGTGATGCTATCTTCATTGTCTTTGTTTGACACATCCGTAGAAGTAACTTGGTTACTATTATTTGTAGTGTCTTCAAAATCATTTGTTGGTGTTCCATAATCTTCTAAGAGAAAGAACATATTTATTTTCTTTTAAGTATTATAAAGTTTTTTTGGGTTTCTGCTAAAAAAGCTAAACACTTACAATTAAAACTTGCAAAGATTTAGGAACACACTATTCAATTCTGTCTACTTATTTTCCACGTTGCTATATGACCTGTTTAGAACTACAGTGCGTGAATTCAGAATGAAGATTACAGGAAAGAATGGAAGAGATGTGCAGATATTTAAAGGGAGGGAGAGAAGCTACACTCATATGTACTATGGGACAGAATACTAGACAAAATGGAGATATCTGTAAAAAAAGCTGTGGAAACATCCATGACTGTCTGACACAACTGAAATTCCCTAGCTTTTTCTGATGCTTCTGATCTGCCATTGATTGTGGGTTCTCTGTGTACCTTTACATGGTATCGGACCTGGGTACTTGAAAGACCGCCTCCTGCCAATTACCTCCCTATGACCAATTAGATCCCACAGATTAGGCCTCCTCCGAATACCATCAGCTGGCCAATGTCGACTGTCGACCCCTCGGGGGAGGGCCTTCTCTGTGGCTGCTCCAGCCCTCTGGAACGATCTCCCCATGGAGATTCAGACCCTCACCACCCTTCAGGCTTTCCGCAAAGCTGTCAAGACCTGGCTGTTCTGGCAGGCCTGGGACTGATGAGTTCCCAGCCCCACTTGAATTGTTGTGATTGTTGTGTAGCTTTTAATCTGTTTTTTGCATCTTGTTTTTGTCTTGTTTGTTTTTTGTATCTCCCCCTTCCCCACTTGTTTGTTAGCCGCCCTGAGTCCCTCGGGAATAGGGCGGCATACAAGTATAATAAACATACAAACATACATTTACATCTGAAAAAGGAACCCATTTTCAAGCGAAATACAAAGATTTTAATGTGGGGATATTTTTAATGTAGTAAATCTGAGAAGTTTTTAAGATGAAATATAACAAAATATATCAATACAAGAAAAATTAAATTATTGCATAATGCAAAAACATTCCACACTGGCAAAAAATCTACCTTCCAGCTAATATTCCATGCAATATGGAAAAAAATTAATTCGTGTAGGAATTTGGAAAAACAAAATAATATTTTTTTTGAAAAGTTCTTCAATAATGGTCGCATTAATTTTCTTTGAAATTTCTTCAACTGATACAGAAATGTGATGAAACAAAATTAAGACTGCACAAATGAGAACTTGAGATAAATTAAATTCAGAGATTGGTCTCTCCTTGGTCTAGGTGGGTCATAATAATAACAGTACTGTGAGGAATAGTGCTGTCTTTTGAGAAATGCTACCTGTTTAAAATCAGGATTAATTATTTAATCCTCCAAGCAGGATAGGAATGGTTTTAATTCCTGCAAAATTCATTGTAATTCTGTGATGTGACTTGAATATCAAGTGGTTGAGAAGATTGTAGCCCCTTGTATGGCACTGTACAGATCTTCCAAACAAAACATTTCTTAGCTCTTCCTTCGGTGTAGGGCAGTGTTTTTCAACCTTGGCCTATCTGAAGATGTGTGGATTTCAACTCTCAGAATTCCCCAGCCAGCTCTGCTCTTCTGGCTGGGAGATTCTGAGAGTTGAAGTCCAGGCATCTTCAGGTAGGCCAAGGTTGAAAAACACTGGTGTAGGGAATAAATCAACCTTCTGCAATCTGGTGACTTTTGAGTCTACATAGATGTGTTAGCTATTGCAGGGTTATATCTGCAAAGCAATATTTACATTTTGGAGATTTTTATTTGGTAGTAAAGATCCTAAAATATTAACAGGGAGAAGGGAGAGAGAAGGATTGGTTTCCAGTATTGTCTCTATTAGGATTTTTTTTAAACCAATCTGCTCCTGATGGTATTAGACAAGTTACCCTATCTGACTAACCCAAGTGGAAACTGGTGAGAAGTTCCTTTTATAAAGGAAAAGGCTTTCAGCCTAACCTTCCAAAACCAGAAGTCAGAAATTTAGCCCATGATCTATATGTATTTTAAAAATGTAAGCATGCAAACGCTGTTAAACACTTGCAAAGTGTTTAACAGGCTTAATTAGCAAGCAGAATTTCTGTCAAGGTTCAAGAAAGTCATAAAATTCCAAAGGAAGATGCAAATGACGTTTCAGTGGCACATTAGGGACTTTATTGTCCCATCAAACTGCCATTCTTTATTTTTTTTAATACAGTCCTCAACTTACAACCTCAATTGAGCCCCAAATCTATGTTGCTAAATGAGAAATTTGTTAAGTGAGTTTTGCCCTATTTTCTTGCTACATTAGTTAAGTGAATCACTGCAGTTAAGTTCGCTACATGGTTGTTAAGTGAATGTGGCTTCCCCATTGACTTTGGTTGTCAGAAGTTTGCAAAAGGTGATCACATGACAGCAGGACACTGCAAACGTCATAAATGTGAGTCAGTTGCCAAGCTCCTGAATTTTGATCCCGTGACCATGGGGATGTTGCAACATTCTTCTGGTAAAAAATGGTCATAAGTCACTTTTTTTAGTGTTGTTTAGCTGTTGTAACTTTGAACATGAAATGAAGTGTTGTTAAGTTGAGATCTACCTGCATTTAAGTTTTCTCCAATAAAGTGTCTTCCTAGAAATTACAAGAGTTATAAAGGAATGACACAAATAGGAAATTGTTGCATTACTTTATAGGAATCCAAAATATAAAGGGCAAGGAGAAATATCTGATCACACGGATTGAGAATTCTGAAAACTAAAAATAAAGGATCCTCAGGTAGAATGTTTGGTGTAATTATATAAACATTGAAGGGAATATTTAGTTTCACTTTGTACCAGGTGGTACCAAATGCAAAATGTTTTGTATATAACACTTTTAAAATTATACAGCTTGAGTTCACTCTTTTATATAATTTTAATGACTTTTGGGGTGGGAGAGAATGATGTATCCAAACTGATCGAGCAAAACTAATAATTTTACTCATATGCATTCTTTGTTTTATTAGGGAATCACTTTATGTAATGTCATTCTCCTCCCAAACTATATAAAACATTTTTACTTTTCTGAAAGATCTTGTTCCCTATCATTTATCCTTTAGCAAGTTGATTTGCATTGCTGGCAACTATTTTAATATAACTTTTGACAGTTTGGGGAGGTGGTGGGAAGGAGGAAGAAAAAGAAGTAGATGAAACTAACTGAGCTTCTACCTAACACTGAATCAGGATTAAATGTGATATTAGCCCTCTGTAAATCTAAAAAAATATTACACTCCAACTGTTCTCCCTTTTCCTCTCATCTTCTAAGAAGAGAACTTTCCTAATTTTTGTATACAATCTGAAAACATGTTTCACCACACTTAATAGCATAAAAATATCAAGTATCTAGAAATATAAAATCTTAGATAATATTTTAATATGCATTGCTACTATACTGTATTTTAATAATTAAAAGACATTTTTCCTAGTATGATTTGATTATTCGTAACCTATGACTATAACTAAGTGTTGTATCTTATGATTCTTGATAAGTTTTTTTTTCTTTTTCTCCTTTATGTACACTGAGAGCATATGCATCAAAGGCAAATTCCCTGTGTGTCCAATCACATGTTGGCCTTGTGTGGCAAATAAAGCTATTCTATTCTATTCTATACCATTCCATTCCATCCCATTCTATTCTATTCTAATAAACTACCCCAAAGATGAAATTTGTTGGGCTGTTAAAATATTTAAAACTATAAAGGTTCAGAACTAAAGAACCAAAACAGTGTATATGCTGTTATTTTCTCTTATTTAAATTAGAATTCTAGCACTGAATTTAATGAAGTTTTGCCAGCTTAAAGGGTAATTACTTATTGATCAAATCTGCATTCCACTAGAGTAAAAAGTAAAATTCAGTCGCTTCACTGGAGAAAAGAAAGTGCAACTGTTTCCTGAATTTGTCCAACATTTGTTGTCTAGGGAGTCCAATATGCATGAGATCCCTTCACATACCTAGTTCTACCACAACTCCATTGTGTGATGATTGCAAAATGTGCCCAGCCAATGGGGGAAAAGGACTTTCTGATGTTCTGCTATGAAGATAATTGTAAGAGAGAGCAATGGTTGATATAAATGCAATGCTGCTAGATTTAATAGGGGGAAATGTATTAAAGGTCTTACTAAAAACTATTTCAGATGAGGCCTATTTTCTGTTATAAAGCACAATTTCTATTGGTTTCCATCACTTTCCAAAAATATTACAGAGCAAATTAATTTTAGCACTACGGAAAGGCAGGGGAAACCCAAAGCAACCTGTGATCCTTTATTCAATGTCCCTGGAATGCTAACTAACTATTAAGGGGGTAGAAAGGGGGTAAGAAATGAAAACTGAGATTAGGGAGAAAAGAATGGATGGCTGAAGTCCTGAAAGAAAGAGGTCTATATTATAGTAGTTTTGTTGTTTATTCCTTTTGTTTTATAAATTTTGAATCTTTTTGTGAATCACTTATAATTCAATAAATACAATTTTAATGATATGGAATAAAGCCATATTCCTTTAACTTTTAGGCTGACTAATTCACAATTAAAAATATGTATTTATTTATCAGGATAAAGCAATTCTCCTACTTTGGCAGCACATAAGAGAGTATAGAAACATTGTTTAAGATGGACTTTCAAAAGGATGAATGCAATTATACAAAAAGATAGAACTTTAAATATGTGCCTAATAATATCACTGCAGTTTTAATTAGTATGTGAGTCCTACATACAGTATTATTAGTCCTTAAATGAGAAGCTTGAGCAGATATCGGATTTCAGTCTTCAGTCAATGCAAATCAATTAAGATGAGTTTTTCCTTCAGTTAGTAGAAAAATTGTTAGATTGTAATTACGCTGTATTATTTTTTTCTTAATAATTATAATAATATAAAGGCATGTGAAAGAAAAAAATAGTTTATTGATCTTATGAAACAGTCCAATTTTATTATGAAATAAAAGTATGGATTCCAAAACTAATTGAGAACTATTTAGTATTCTTTAAAATAATTCCACTAGTTTAGATAGTTGTGCCATTTCTCAGTAAGCAAAGTTTTTCTTTAAAAAACCCTACTTACAGATAAATATGTATAGGATTGAAGCCTTAACTTTCTTCATATAAAAGGAAATGATGATAAAGTTTCCAGACAAAATTTGTATAAAAAACTGAAAATTCAAAGCACCTTGAAATTTAAACAGTGCTCTGAGAAATATATTAATTTGTTATTTATTAATAACACTGGATAGCTCACTATACGTCGTACAACTTTTGTTCCATATTGTGCACTGAAATTAATATCAACAAATAAAAAATGGATTATCTCAGAAATTGCATAATAAAAAATAATAATAATTTTTAAAAATGGATTCTCTCATGCTAATTCAGTATGTTTTTTCTTTGGGTTGAGGGGCATTAAGATCTCAAAAATAAAACAAGATTTGTTGTCAAGATTGATCAAAATATATATAAAAAATAAAAATTACAATGACCTCTCTATGAACACTAAGAAACTGGAATGGGGATTTTTTTTAATATTGTATCACAATGAATTTATTATTACTGCATAATTATATCTTTGCCAAAGCATTTCGAGGTGAACCACTGGTGATGTCATGACATTTTAAATGAATATAATGAAGAAAATTATTTTTCAAGATCCAATCTGGGTCGGCCACCGGGACTAGAGGTTTTGTCTTCCAAGATTTCAGACTTGTGCTGGAAGACAAAAAAACTGTAGTCCAGGTGACCAACCCAGATTGGATCTTGCAACATTATCCTGGGACGTGCATATCCACCTTCATTTGCAAAAACTATTCTGATTTAGAGAAATCAGTAAGATAGCACCATCATTTTTAATAAAAGGATTAAGTATATGTCAACATCTCCAAAGTTCAAATTAATGATACTAAAAATGTTAACCGTGGCTGAATCATGCTAACATAAATATTTCTAGTGATATTTAAACAGCATGCAAATCACATCAGAGTATAACATCTATCTTGTCTTTCAAACATTTAATTATTACATGTCATGTACATATTTATATATAGAGAGAGATATATATAAAATAGAAAATGAAAATATACCAATGTAACCAGGATGATCATAGAACGGACTACCTACAGAACAGAAAGAAAAAGAAATATATCATAGCAGCATAGTTAACAGAAACAACTTGTGTAATGGCATCACATTTAGGCATACAAACTACTTTATATTTAACGCAGAACTGAGTTTACCATTGCCAGAAGCAAATTATTAATTCTAAATTTTCCTGGCCATGGAAGCAAAATCCCAAACCAAAAGTGATCCCTTTTACACATAGCAAAGTATTCCTAATTATTTCTCCCTACTGCAGGCCTTGCCTGAACTCAGATCTGGAATGACACTCTATACTCCATGATGGGAGTAAGAGCATGAAGGAGGACTGTAGTAGGGAGACAATATTTACTCCACAGATTTACTCCACAAATGGATTTCACTTTGATAATATACTAATTCAACAATTTTCATAAAATTAGAATTCAGATTTTAATTGGGATCATTTCTATCGGAGAATCTATAAGTATAAAACAATATTTTTCTGAAAGAAAGAAAATAATACAACAGTCTGAATAGTTCTACACCATTCCTTAATGCAGCTTCCCTTACTTAGTGCCTTCCAAGTATGTTGTAATACAATTTCCATAATTCACAATTAATAAAAACTGACAACTATAGTAAAATATATTTAGGAAGATACCATGTTAGGGAAGGTTGTGATACTAAACATGTTTCGTACATTATACTTTAAAAAAAATGGTCATTCATTTGAAATCTGCTGTGCAAATTTAAGCTTGAAAATAAAATATTTTCAGTCCATAAAATCAACATCTGCGTCAAGAAAAAAAATCACTTTTTACTGAAGATCAACAAAGACATTTTTCTTCTATAATGTTACTGTCACAAGATTAGCCTAATTTGGGAAGCCTGTCTTCACACCCCACTCCCAATTATCTGATGAACAAATAAACCCAAGCATGTAACATGTGTTTGCATTAGAAAGGTATCCTAGCTTGGAACATTCCAAGTTCTGGAAAAAAACCACCATATTCTAGTGCTATGTTCTGAGCTTGGAACAAAGTGGGGTGTTTGTTTCAATTTTTGAGTGTTCCAACATACCACACTTGTTTTTGTTTTTAATTTCCTTAAAAACATAGAAATCTTGGAAAGTGCATAGATAATAAAATAATAGGCACAACTACTTAAGGAGAGGATAAGATAGAGTGAAAGTCACATGCTCAAAAGATTTGAAGCCACTTTGGAATGTTGCTCCTGGAATGGAGAGAGAAGTAAAGACTATAGTCAGATTTTGAGACTGAAATTCATAGATGAATGTACTGTTGCTTGCCTAGACAATTGCCCTCCCACCGTATGCTCCAAAGTTAATCATACTGTGTAGGTTAATTAATTAGTGAATCAAGAGGTTAAGAAGAAAGAAGGTGGGAAAGGGATTCCTATCCCTCTTGTGTTTTTCATTTACCTTTAATTATGCTTCTACATTTAGTTCCCTCCATTCCCTCAAATATGCTCCCAACTCAGAAGTGGTTCTTTATTTGAGGAGAATTCAATTCAATTATTGCAACTTATTGGTACACAGTGCATACCATTTTCCTGGTACATGTACATATTGGCTATTGGACTTCCTAAATAGCCAATTGAGGGTGATTAAATATCAAACCCTACCCTCACCCTCCAGACTGCCAGGCACTTACAGTTTATCACAACATTCATTAATTGGCACTGATGACGTGGCTAGGCCCCATCACTAACTCACTGAATTTACATAGAGTGTACCACCTCTAATTTTATGTGCTGTTCAGCTGAGGACATTTGGAAAGGCCAACCAACTGCACATAGAAAAAAGACTTCTCATTTCCTGATAGTTAAATTTCCTATTGTTTTACATTCTTTGCTGTGAAGAAACTGAAATTGAGTTTTAAGTTATGTAGCTGCCCAATGTGTCATATGTTTTGTTTCCTTTTTTAGGCACACTGCCAAGTGTAGAAATGTGCATGATGTATATGTTGTACAGATAATATTGTTCTGTTTTTCAGTTTTCACACTGTCAAATACAAGCACTACATTGCTTTAGTTATATGGAGAGCTTTACAGAAATATTATGTAAGGGGAAAAAAGCATATATTTTGCTGTTGTGACATGATAAAGGGGTTGTGCTGAAATTCATCTACTGGTGTCACCCTTTGGCTGAGATCAGTTCTGTGGCTGTTGTGCAAGCACTGGCTACAGAAAGCATTGAAACAATTGTTGCTTACATAATTTGTTTTGGAAATTGTTATAATGTTGAAGAAAAGATTAAAAATCATTTTTTCTGCACACCACGTTGTACATAACGGTCAACGCAGACTGCTACGCCACCTAGGATACTAAACAAGGGAGTAAAGGGTTACTTCAAGTTCAGATTGTTCAGATGACAAAACATTTGAGATAGTTCAATTTCTGTTTGTCAGAACACAATCATATGTTTTGAGTGGGACTGTATTTTTCTGAGCTGAGAACACAACCTCTTGCTTTGCATACACCCCTGCTTTGCACCTGTTTCAACTTATGCAGGTAGCTTACTTATTATTTGTACTATGTTAATTATTTCTTGATCATTTTACTAGTCACTGGAGAAAATAAATGCATAGCATAATATATGTTATGTGCCTATGAGGAATTCTCACACGAGGTTGCTTATGAGACTCTGGGTTGCCTACCTGTAAGTTCTGTCTCATCTGGGGTTGGAAACCAGCATTCCAGGTATTGCTCTGTGGAGGAAGAGCTCTGTGAGCTTACTCATGAGACACTAAAGTGCCTACCTAAAGACCTGTACCACCTGGTCTTGAAGTTCAAAGGGAAAGGCCCTAGAAGCTTTTCCAGAAAAAAAGGGAGGTACTGAAAGGAAGACTTTAGTTTATTCATACTGACTTCTTCTGATGACTATTTTTGTCTTGACTTCCTTGGGAAAGGAAGGAATCTAGACTAGGGGTCCCCAACCATGGACCGGCACTAGGCCATGGCATGACAGAAATTGGGCCATGCAATCAAGCAAAGCTCTATCCACAGGATGCAGGCATCATGTGAAACCATGCCCACTCTGGTTCTCAGAAAAACCTCTCTACGGAACCAGTCCCTGGGGCCTAAAAGATTGGGGGCCACTGGTCTTGGCAGACTTGGCAGAAATTTGAGAACTCAGTTCTTTGGTGCTAGTGAAGCCTTATGGTAGCACTTTTTCACATAGAAGAATCACTGCATAACGGTCAGGGCATACCAATGCCATTAGAAGATTTCTGTCACTTAACTGACCTATATACTGTTTAGTAGTTCTCCAACATAAGCTGGGGAAGATTCCCAAAAGCAACAATAAATACATCCCAGTGAGGAATCCAGACCCAGATGATCTTTTCGTTTCTCTTTTTGAGTTACTCCAAATTTTAAAAATTGTGATTTTATTGTTAATTGTAGTTATCACAAAAATTATCTGAACTTGCCAACAGAAGGCATATTTTAAAAAATAAGAATATAACAAGTGTTTGACTTTTTTCATTTGTTTAAAAAACCATTTTTCGTCTCCTATTTTAAAAGTAAATTGGTATTCTAATCCTCTATTACTTATCTAGAAACTTTTGGAACAATTTCAATAATCATAATAATGAAAAAAATATTACTACCTACTCTGAAGAAGAACAGAAGCCAGAATTTTGTGCCTAGACCAAAAAATATATCTTCTGTACAGTTTTATGTACATATTTTATATTAACAAATTATCTGGATAATGAACTTGTCTCTAAGACTAACTGGTTTAAATATTAGTAATAAAAATTACATGTAATTATATTTGAAACGTATTATTATTCTCTAACATCAATGTGATAGTTTTGTATGAAAAACGGGTGCAACCTTAGAACATTCTAAAAATGGCTTGAAATATAATTAAAAAGTACAATGAAGCCAATACTTTCTTGAAAAAAACCTTGCATATGAAAGTTCTGGAATACTATGGGAAATTAGAAATTATTTTCTTTCCCCACTTAACCCTCCCAAGCAACGGAGAAGGATAGAATGAATTCCCTTCCTATGTTGCACTACTCTGTTTAGGGTTAATTGTACACTTTTCCTCTTGGTCAGGGACTAACAATAAAATAGCTGGTTGTAGATTGTTTACTGCATTCCATAAACTATTGACAATAAAAGGCTCTTATTTGTTTAATAGAATTATTTTATATCTGCATAGTTCTAACCATTTTCTTAGTCATAGTAACATGCATCAATAGACAGAACATAGTTACTAGATTTTATGCATACCTATTAAAATATTTACATAGCAGACATTAGAATAATTAACTACCTGTCTCTGTCAGTACAGAATCTTAGAATACATTATATATTTTCATCTTTGAGATGAAACTGATCTTCTGAGTTTGATTGTGATAATTACACTTAAAAAGTAGATAGATGTACCTTATACCCTCCAAATCTGCAATTTTGTACAGACTTTTAAAGATTCAGTGAGAATATGCCTCACTAAACTCAGTGAAACTGACCTATGAGTATACAAGCATAAGATCCCACTGTTATTCAAGTATTTGTCAGTTCTATGATGACATAAAATCAATTCTAATCTCAAGGAGCATATTCCTGCTCATTAAACATCCAGTAACATTTAATGCTAGCACGTAGGCATGGAAATGAATATAATACCAGGGTGTGGGTCTACTTGTCATGTTTCATTGTGCAGAATGTACAATTCACAATGACAATGCAAAGAAACAATAGCCATGCTAAGATTCCAAGAATGATTTGTATTCATCTTAAATAGCAACAAAAACTTTGAATGTAATCACAGCAGATTTTATCTTTTCACATTTATCTTTATTTACATAATGGGAAAAGATGGACAAATACTGTTTATTCTAATATCCTTTCCAAAGGATGATAATCCAACTACATAACAAAAAAAATGAATTTTAGTTTCTGGCATGCTAAAATTAGGTCAGAGCCTAAAAGAGTGGCATGTTTATCACGTTGAAACATATTCCTGCAGGAGTGAGGCCACTGGGTACAAGTTTATCTACCCCTTTCAGGGCTCTCTCCCCCATTTTAAGCACAACTGTGCAGCACAGGAAGTCTCATAGGGCTGCTTTGTAGGGCAATGAAGATACCTTAGATTGGAAGAAGAAATATGATTTAGAGCATCCCATGTAGAATACTGCGGGAACAGCTTTAAGGCAGATCATAAGTAGCTGATATTTACTTATACTATAAAGAACAATAAGTAACCTCCATAAATTGGAGAGTGCTCAACATTGGAAGTTTTTAAGAAGAGGTTGGACAACCATTTGTATGAAATGATATAGGGTCTCCTGCTTGATCAGAGAGTTGGACTAGAAGACCTCCAAGGTCACTTCCAACTCTATTTTTCTGTTCTGTTCTGAATCCCAAACTATCTGAATCCCAAACTATTTGCACAAGCACATTTCTAGGATATCAAATATTTGAAAACTATCCCAAGATGCCATCATTCTCTGTACAAGATCCAGGTCACAGTATTTATTATTATGCTTGAAAAATACAATATGGGGAACAGAGAACATGCCTTTACAAAATTTGAAATAATCTATTGTTGTTTCTTATTAGGGATAATTACATTCCATGCATGAACTGTTCTAAGTTCAGAAGTCAAGGAGGTTTTGTTAAAGTTAAAGATATATTAAGTTGAGTAATAAAGTCATTAATAAATTATATGCATCATTTAGGTTAGTGTTCTTCACTTGGCATTAGGCATAAAGCACTATTCTATCCTTATACTCTTATAAGTTGCAAGATAAAGAGAATAAGAGAAATCTCCTGTCCTCATTCAATCCACTTTTATTTCTTTTCTCTTTATGTACTGCCATTTTTTTTCTTGAGGGGAAGAAAAAAAAATCTTATCCAGCCTTCCCCAAGCTGGTTTTCTCCAAATGTATTACAACACATAGCGAGGCAACCTCTAGTCAATTAATCTACCTTTTTTTTAAAGCATCCCCATAGTACTGCAAATTTATAAACCATTCCACCACTATGATTATGTGATCTATTCACAGAAGAAACAAAAAAATCCCAGCATTCTTAAGAGTTGCCTATGATTAATAATTTTGCTAGCAGTAGTGATAAAAAAGAAAGATGATATGACTTAAATCACATTTAATTAAAATCACAGATAAATATAAGAAATGCAATTAGCTTTAAGTATATCTGAAAAGAAGACTTAATTGTTTTTATTCAAAGGAAAACAGTAATTTCATGTTGAGGAAATTATGCTAAATCCATCTGATCTAATCAGTGACTAAAAGCAGACCCTGGTGACTGATGAAAAAAAGAAAGTAAAAGTTAAGCAAGCAAATGGATGGAAAATGCTCCCTTTAGTGGCAGTAATGTACTTTTAATCTTGTACTGCAATATTGAAAACAAGAAAATATTATTGTTATTATGCATTTAACCATATAAGAGTATTCTATTATTGGCTAAAGATCTTAAGCAGAAATACTTTGAGCCAGTGGTCTCCAACCTTGGCAACTTTAAGACCTGTGGACTTCAACTCCCAGAATTTTGCTTTGCTGGCTGAGGAACTCTGGGAGTTGACGTCCACAAGTCTTAAAGTTTCCAAGGTTGGGGACCACTGCTTTAAGTCATCATGGAAAGTTAAGGCTTTTCACTCAGAGGAACATTATATTATATTTGCATATCTTTGTTTTTTAGCATTTTAATCATCTGACCTTTTAGCTTAATAGTATGGGACTAAAATTAACTTTACTTTTGCAAGTAAATAGATGAATGCTTGCTTTTTAGTGATGTCATCACCTAATACTACCATTATATACTGCATATATTTTAAAAAATCTACTTAAAGCTTCAACAATGTTTTAATTATATTATTACTTACTACCTCCAGGATCTTCCATAAAATAAGCAGAGATGTTGGCTTCATCTTTTCCATATTGATTCTGTGCCACCAAAGTATAATTGCCATTGTTGACATGAGTAGGATTGTCCAGCTGAAGGCAGCCATGATATTCTGTCCGATTAGTAACATGTATTTTGGTCCAGATATATTCTGATTCATTCAGTTTAGCCCCATCGTGCAGCCATGTCAAGACTGGTTGTGGATTTCCCCTCACACTGAATGGAATGCACCAGTGATGGTCCGAATATGGTATTTCAAGAAATGTGATATTTGGTGCAACTATAATAAGAACAATGAGAAAAATAACCTGAGTCTTTTATGTATTCTCTTCTTTGACAATCAGTCAGCTTGTTCAAATAAAGCTAAGACACAAGCAGAAAGATAGAAGGAATGAAATTTGAAAGTTCAAGTTTCAAGTTTAATTTTATTTATAGGCCGCCCAATCCCAAAGGACTCCGGGCGGCTTACAGAAAGTAATCTTGATTGCGTATAATTAAAAAGTTAGCTAGAAGAAGAGTTGCTAGACAAGGACCCATACCACCTCTGTTGACTACTGAAGTTTCTTCTCAAACGTTTAGTTTGCGTGTTGGGCCATCTTTCACCCTCCCCAGGCTTCAGGAGGCTTCCCTGAAGCCTAGGTAGGGTGAAAAATGGCCCAATGGGGCCCACCCGAAGTTCAGGAACTAACTTCTTTGTTGCCTGTTGGGCCGTTTTTCTCTGTCTGGAGGCTTCAGGAGGCTTCAGGGAAGAAGAGAGCGAAAAACAGCCCAACGAGCAAACTGGAATTCCGGAGACTTCAGTGAGACCTGCGTGCATGTGCGGTGTGTATGTGCACATGTATGGGGGGAAGGCATTGCATTATGGGTGTGGGCATACACGTGTGTGACCCCCCCACCCCCCCTGCTTTTGGCACACCTCGACAAAAAGGTTAGCCATCACTAGTATAGATTCTCCTGCTTGCGCAAGGGGCTAGACTAGAAGATCTCCAAGGCCCGTCCAGCTCTATTCTATTCAACTTAACTAATTTCTTGCAAATATTTATTTTATAAATGATCTCTCTCTCTGGAAAATTTCGGGCATAAATTCCAAAATGTTAATTCCCTTTTTTTTTCATTAGGCAACGATTTTCTACATGAAAATATTGTCTAAAGTTATTTACATACAGAACACGGTGAGGTCGACAGAAGCTTGGTCTTCACCCACAGTATTTTCTGCTATACAGTAAATCTGTATGCCACTGTCACTTGATGAGACATTCTTTATAGTAAAAGAAGCGGGGTTCTTATTTGTGTCGCTCTAGAAGGAATACAAAGACATACACAGGCTTAGAGAATTTCCATTAAATGCGTATGATTTTATGCATACTATCAATGCCAACAAATGTACTTAACTAGTTTACATAAGAACACTTTCAAAAACCTTATTCACTACTAATATGGAACAAGCACCATATACACACTGCTTGTTTTGAGGACCTCTTTGCAGATAATCTATTATGCCCAGTTCCCCTTGGATGGCAATTGGACAGCATTCATTGTGGTAAACACGGTATGATACTATAGGTTTGTAGAGCCCAAGGGAGTAAAAAAGGGTTTGGGTAATTTGACTTTCCCCATTATCTAGCTTGTTTATGCCCTTCCTGGCTCCTTAAGAAGCAAAGCAAGATATCTAGATGATTTCAGGAGAAAATTAAAATTTCCCCAAGGAAAGGTATAATGCCATCCATTCTGAAGCAGGTAGTTATGCATTCTCTTTTGAAAAAGTTATATCTGGACCAGTGGTGGGTTTCAAAAATTTTTAGAACCTCTTCTGTAGGTGTGGCCTGCGTTGTGGCAGTGGTTTGCCGGCCATGTGACTGGGTGGGAGTGGTTTGCCGGCCATGTAACCGAGTGAGAGTGATTTGGCAGTCATGTGACTGGGTGGGCGTGGCCAAATTGTAAAATATGGTAAAACTCACTTAACAATGCTCTTGCTTAGCAACCAAAATGTTGGCTCAGAAACTCTGGCATTTGAAGCACGCAAGTCTTAAAGCTGTCAAGTTACAAGACCCTTGCACCACTAACCCTTCAGAAAAAAACCCCTGGGGTGTTCAAATTTGACAGCTTTAAGATTTGTAGACTTCAACTCCCAGAATTCCTCCTCCAGTCATGTTGGCTCAGGAACTCTGACATTGAAGTGTGCAAGTCTTAAAGCTGTCAAGTTACAAGACCCTTGTACCCCTCACCCTTTAGAAAAAAAACCCAGGGGTGTTCAAATGCTTTAAGCTTTAAGACTTTAAGGTTTAGATAGGACTCTTAGAGGAGGGCGGGGAGACTGGTGAGCCAGCCAATCATTGAGGAGCGGGCGGGGCAAGCGTGGTGCAGACAGGCGGGGGGAGGGAGCCAGTTCTAAACGGCACGGTAGATTTGTGGAACCTCTTCTATCGAAGAGGTTAGAACTGGCAGGAACCCACCCCTGATCTGAACCCAAATGTCCTTGATAAAATGAGCTTCAGCAGAAATGAGGACCACCCAAGATAAATTAATGCCTATTCAAAACGTGAGTTTTGCCATGACTAATATACATATTTTAATATCAAAATCTTACCTCATGTTTTGAAACAATATTATTGAAAACCCAAGCTATCGTTGGTGATGGACTTCCTGTGGCTTCACAATATAAAGTGATAGTTTTGCCTTCAACAACTGTGAGATTTTGTGTATTCAACTTGACTGAAGGCATGCCTAGAGAGTAAGACAGAAATATTTTTAAACCTGAACATATATAGTATGGTATATGTTTGTCAGATCTCAGAAATTAACAGCAATATTTTGGTGCATCAAAACGGAACTTTAAAATAAACAGAGTACCAATTCATTTGTTAAGACAACCTCACAAAGTAAAAGGACTTCATTCTAGTTTCATGTAGTAGCAACAGTAATGGGATTCAAACATGTTTACTACCGGTTCTGTGGGCATGGCTTGGTGGGTGTGGCTTGGCAGGCGTGGCATGGCGGGCATGGTAGAGGAAGGATACTGTAAAATCTCCATTCCCACCCCACTCCAGGGGAAGGTTACTGCAAAATCCCCATTTCTTCCCGATTGCATTCAGTTAAATATGTTTATCAAAATGTGTCAAGGAGATATAGATCATGTGACTTACTGGATTACCGTATATACTCGAGTATAAGCCGAGTTTTTCAGCCCACTTTTTGGGCTGAAAAAAGCCGCCTCAGCTTATACTCGAGTCTACAACTGGATCCGGCAGTGCTGTTGCCTGTTGGAGGAGGAGGAGGCGAACCAGCCTGCCACCGCCGGCCACCGCCAGTCCCGCCGCTCTTCCCGCCCCCTTCCAAGCCCCACAGTCCAGCGGACGCAGGAGAAGCAGCCCCAGGGCTCCGCTGCATTTTCTGGACGGGGTCTCGCAGGAAGGAATCCCCTCTCCAAGGGATCCCCGTCCAGAAAATGCGGGGAGTGGCAGTGGAGCCCTGGGGCTGCTTCTGCTCCGTCCGCTCCTCTCTGCTCTCCTGTCGCCAGCTGGTGGGGCTGACCCTGATCCATAAACACTGCCGAATTCAGCCTCAGATCTTTGTCGGGACCTCTTTCTGGTCCGCCTCTGAAGTCCATATTCTCCATAGTCTCTCGAACTGCTCCCCCCCACCTCCAGTTTCTTCCTAGTTTGATCCCACGCGCCGCTGACCTAGGAACCGCATACCTCCCAGCAGTTTTTTCAGGCTGCTCCCAGATGGGAAGGGAGGGGGATTGTAAACCCCTTCCACACCCTGGCTCCTCCTCTTCCAGAGTTCAGGCTCTCTTTCTTTCTTTCTTTGAAAGAGAAGCCCAAATTAGCCAAAGGGGGGAAAGCGAGCGAGCGAGCGAAGCAGTGGGAGGGGGAAAGGTCCCTGTGAAGCCCTGCGGCCAAGGAGCGCTGCCTGCTTTTTAAGAAAACCTGGAAGGGGAAGAGGGCGGGTTTTTTCCCCCTCCCTTTTTCTTTTCGTTCCCGTGGCTCAGCTTCTCCTTTCCTTGGGGCCGCTGACCTAGGAACCGCATACCTCCCAGCAGTTTTTTCAGGCTGCTCCCAGATGGGAAGGGAGGGGGATTGTAAACCCCTTCCACACCCTGGCTCCTTTTCTTCCAGAGTTCAGGCTCTCTTTCTTTCTTTCTTTCTTTGAAAGAGAAGCCCAAATTAGCCAAAGGGGGGAAAGCGAGCGAGCGAAGCAGTGGGAGGGGGAAAGGTCCCTGTGAAGCCCTGCGGCCAAGGAGCGCTGCCTGCTTTTTAAGAAAACCTGGAAGGGGAAGAGGGCGGTTTTTTCCCCCTCCCTTTTTCTTTTCGTTCCCGTGGCTCAGCCTCTCCTTTCCTTGGGGCTGCTGACCTAGGAACCACATACCTCCCAGCAGTTTTTTCAGGCTGCTCCCAGATGGGAAGGGAGGGGGATTGTAAACCCCTTCCACACCCTGGCTCCTTTTCTTTCCTCCAGAGTTCAGGCTCTCTTTCTTTCTTTCTTTGAAAGAGAAGCCCAAATTAGCCAAAGGGGGGAAAGCGAGCGAGCGAGCGAAGCAGTGGGAGGGGGAAAGGTCCCTGTGAAGCCCTGCGGCCAAGGAGCGCTGCCTGCTTTTTAAGAAAAGGACGATTGTAACAGGTTGAGATTTCCTTTCAGAACAAAACAAAACCAACCCCTCCCCTGGTCCCAATGTTTCAAACAACCCCCTTTCCTGCTGGGAAGAGCCCAGCCAACCCCCCGTCCCTTCCCATTCGAAAGGGAAGCTCGTATCACCTTCTAGAGAAAGTGGCAAATGCCCTCCGTGACTTCCTTGGTTTCTCTCCGGGCTCTGCTCTTCGGCATTGCCCTTGGGGAAAACTGCCGCGGTTTGTTTCCATGAATATATTAACAGGCGCGCGGAAAGCAACTAAGCCAAGGAGCGTACGTAGTCCAGCCAAGCGAGTCTAGTTTCCTGGGGTCCCTTACTCGTTCGCTTTCCCCCCTTTGGCTAATTTGGGCTTCTCTTTCAAAGAAAGAAAAAAAGAAAGAAAGAAAGAGAGCCTGAACTCTGGAAGAGGAGGAGCCAGGGTGTAGAAGGGGTTTACAATCCCCCTCCCTTCCCATCTGGGAGCAGCCTGAAAAACTGCTGCCGCGCCACGCCTGCGCCCCAAACAGAGCTGGGTCCAATCAGCCTTTTTCCCCCTTTTTATGCCCTGTCTCAGACGTGCGGGCGCGCATGCTGTGAACTTGCCCACTTAGACGTCGAGGTTGCTGCGTGCACTCTTGTATTTTCCCCTTCCTCTTACGTGCCCCCCTTGGTGCAGCGGGCTAACGCTGGTGAAAGGAGTGGGGTGGACACAACTGGTAAATTATAAACCACAGATTTTAATCCTATTTAATTTTTAATGGTATCAAATTTAGCTATAAAGAAGAGAGAAAGAAAGAGGGAGTGTGTGCACAGGAGTGTGGATTTTCTAAAAATCCCATTGAATCCAGAGGAGGGAAGAAAGAAAGAAAGAAAGAAGAAGTGTGTGCACAGGAGTGGGGATTTTCTAAAAATCCCATTGAATCCAGAGGAGGGGAGAGAGAGAGAAAGAGGGAGTGTGTGCACAGGAGTGTGGATTTTCTAAAAACCCCATTGAATCCAGAGGAGGGAAGAGAGAAAGAAAGAAGGAGTGTATGAGGGTGGGAGATTTCCTAAACCCCATTGAATCCAGAGGAGGGAAGAAAGAAAGAAAGAAAGAAAGAGGAAGTGTGTGCACAGGAGTGTGGATTTTCTAAAAATCCCATTGAATCCAGAGGAGGGAAGAGAGAAAGAAAGAGGGAGTGTGTGCACAGGAGTGTGGATTTTCTAAAAACCCCATTGAATCCAGAGGAGGGAAGAAAGAAAGAAAGAAGAAGTGTGTGCACAGGAGTGTGGATTTTCTAAAAATCCCATTGAATCCAGAGGAGGGAAGAGAGAAAGAAAGAGGGAGTGTGTGCACAGGAGTGTGGATTTTCTAAAAACCCCATTGAATCCAGAGGAGGGAAGAAAGAAAGAAAGAAGAAGTCTGTGTACAGGAGTGGGGATTTTCTAAAAATCCCATTGAATCCAGAGGAGGGAAGAGAGAAAGAAAGAAGGAGTGTATGAGGGTGGGAGATTTCCTAAACCCCATTGAATCCAGAGGAGGAGTGTGTGTGTATTTGTGTGTGTGTGTGTGTGTGTGTGTGTGTGAGAGAGAGAGAGAGAGAGAGAGAGAGACTATCACTGTGTTGTAGCTTATGATTCTTGATGAATGTATTTTATTTTATTTTATTTATGTACACCTAAGACAAATTCCTTGGGGGTTCCAATCAGGCTGCTCTATGCAAACAGTCATGTCATCACTTTCTATAATATCAGCCTGCATTAGGCCTCAAAAGATACGGTACCCGAACAAGTCTTTTTTTTTTTTTTATCCTGTTAGAAATGGATCCCAGTACTTCTACCGGTAATCCTCGACCAAAACAAAAACGCAGGTCATTCGAAGCTGGTTTCAAACTTAAGGTTGTGTCAAGAGCAGAAGAAAGCAATAACAGTATTGCAAGTAGGGAATTTTGTGTTGATGAAAAACAAGTGAGGGAATGGCGGAAAAAGAAAGCTGACTTGGAAAAGATTCCAAAGTCAAAAAAAGCTCAACGTGGTTTAACAACTTCATATGGGGCTCTAGAGACTGAATTGTATGAATGGGTTATGGAGTGTCGTCAAAATGGTTACTGTGTAACACGCATGGGAATTCGCTTACGTGCCCTTCAAATGGCACAAGATGACAAATTTAAAGCACCAGGCATTGAAAAATTTGTTGCGTCAGCAGGATGGTGTACCCGCTTCATGAATAGGTTTTCCCTATGTTTGCGGCAAAGAACAAAGATTTCACAGAAGTTGCCAAAAGACCTTGATGAAAAAGTGATGTCATTCCATTCATTCATCATAAAACAAAGAAGGATCCATAACTATGACCTGGGAGATATTGGAAATATGGATGAAACACCTATGACCTTTGATCTTCCAAGCAACAGAACTGTGGCAAGTTTGGGAGACAAAACTATTTTTCTCAGAACCACAGGAAATGAAAAAAAACATTTCACAGTTGTTCTGTCATGTTTGGCTAATGGAACTAAGCTGCGGCCTGTCATTATTTTTAAAAGAAAGACCTTGCCTAAAAAGGTCAAATTCCCACCACGAATTACAGTGCGCGCACATATTAAACGCTGGATGGATGAAGACGGAACAAAAAAATGGCTGGAAGAAATTTGGAAAGTACGACCAGGAGCAGCCTTAAAGAAAAAACTATCATTGCTAGTTTGGGATATGTTCAGAGCCCACACATCTGATGACATAAAAAAAATGGCAAAATCTTCTCAAGTTACTTTGGCCGTTATTCCAGGTGGGCTTACATCTGTATTGCAACCGCTAGATGTGTGTTTAAATAAACCTTTTAAAGACCGTGTGAGAAAGATGTGGCATGAATGGATGTCATCTGGTCAAGCCCGACTGACAAAAGGTGGAAATCTGATGAAGCCCGACATAGAATTGATAGCAAAGTGGGTTCGTGATGCATGGGAAGAGATTCTGGAGGACATGGTGCGACACGCCTTCAAGAAATGTGGCATTAGTAATGCTATGGATGGCAGTGAAGACAGCGCTTTGTATGAGAACGACAGCTCTGATGGTGATGACTGCGAACTCAGTGATGATGACAATGTCTATGCTGATAACCTCACACTAGCTAATGCTGAAGCTCTGTTTGGACATACAGATGATGAGGAGGAATCCAGTTTTGAAGGATTTTAACTCTTATGTTTTAGCTTGGTTGCTGAATGAGCTAAGGTTTTTGTACATTTAAAGTTATTGTTGATACCATATTGTTTTTATTGACCCTCTTTTCCACTTACAGAGCTAGTTATTTATTTATAAATAAATAATATTTATTTATTCAAAAACATTATTGGTATCTATTTTTATTTTTGAAATTTACCGGTAGCTGCTGCATTTCCCACCCTAGGCTTATACTCGAGTCAATAACTTTTCCAGCTTTTTGGGGTAAAATTAGGTGCCTCGGCTTATATTCGGGTCGGCTTATACTCGAGTATATACGGTATTCTCCATTCCTCTCAAGTGAAGACATCTCCAAAGTAATCCATCCCTCGCAATGGCAGTGATCACTACAGAATAGTCTATCATTTAGATTACAGTTTTAAATATTCAACTATGCCACTGGTGGGACTATAGGCACCAAAGATTATTCTTGAAAATCCTATCCTTTTCCCAATATTTGGAGCAAATGTCTCCACAAGATCTAGAATAGGTCTGGATTTATTTTTGCTTTGTGCTTACTTAAAGCACACAACAAATACTGATTTGTCATTTTCAACTCCAAGCCTAATTTTGTTTTTCCCTGGCCACTCTGACATCAACCTAGAAAAAGTAGGGTGCTGTTTTAATTATGTAGAATGTGTAAAAAAAAGGAATTATTTCTGAACTCATCCAACATGAAAGTTTGTTCATGTGTAAAAATTCTACTGATTTCTTGTAACCTGTCCTACATACTGATGCCACTGTAGGAAGTTGACACCCACCCTTCTCCTAGGAAAATGAGATATTTTAAGAAATATTAATAGGGTAGAAATTTTTTTCCCTAAAAGGGAGGCAGAAACTCAGTTCCTTCCCCCTTGTCAATGGGCCATTAAGACTTTGGCCAGTCTATTCTACATAACAACATCTCCTTCAGGCAGAGCTATAGGAGTTATTGCTCAAAACCCTTTCATTACATCATCACCCACCAAGGTGATAGCCATCTTTCCAAACATCCACCATGTTTCCAGTGTCTTTCTTCCCACTTCAGTGGTGGGTTGCAGGTGGTACACCCTGGTACGGGCCTACTGGTGCCTGCCAGGAGCACTGGGTACCATTCCAGTACGTTGCTCTGGAGGGCCCACCGGCCTGCCAGCTCTCCTTATCTGTATTTGAGCTCTTATTTATTTATTTATTAGACTTATATACCGCTTCATAGGGCTTTCAGCCCTCTCTAAGCGGTTTACAATTTTTTTAGCAAATTGAGTCAGCAACTTGCCCCCACAGTCCGGGTCCTCATTTCACCCACCTCGGAAGGATGGAAGGCTGAGTCGACCTTGAGCCGGTGAGATTTGAACCACTGAACTGCAGATCACAGTCAGCTAAAGTGGCCTGCAGTACTGCACCCTAACCACTGCACCACCTTGGCTCTTCAGCCTTTCTGCACACCGAGCGTACAGCCCCTGCTCGATGCTCCGCTGAGCAGCTGGAGCGTCATGGAGCGTTGCAGGAGGCAAGGATTATGCGTGCGCTGCGCACCTGTGTGCACGTTCATGTGGTAGATGCCGCACCCCGTTGCACTGTACGAGTTGCAACAGGATCCGGAACTTACCACTGCCCCACTTAGAACTGAACCCAGAAGGATATTTCTTCCAACAACACCAAATACACCCAAGGAAATGTACTGCATGCAGTACATATATAGGAAGCAATAGACTTTACAGCATCAGATGTTTGATGTTTCTACATACAAATGACAGTTGGATATAAAGATATAAAATATTTTACATGAAACATAAAAACATCTAGTTGAAAAGCTTTGTTCCTCATTGCTAATATTGAAAATTAATACATGCCTATATAACTGTTATCCATTCTAACTTATATAGAAATTCTCGGGGACTGTGCAATAGCATGTGGACTACTGTTATGTTCCTCAGACAGGGATGTTCCGTCCTTGTGAGATGTACTTGAAAATATGTTATTTGTTTTGTAATATAGGTGCCTAGTAACTTGTGAACATAATGAAAGTTGGAAATGTATTTTTTTTTCCAGAAGAAACTAACTTAAATGTAATACTTTTGGAATGATGACGAAGATGATAATCTGAGCCTTTGGAATTTTCTTCTTTCAAAATCTGTTTATTTCTTTTTTTTTAAAAAATATATATGAAATCATATTCTGATACTGCTACTTTATTTGTCATTTGGAATCCTACTTCATAAGGTAAATCTTGTATGTATTTGACAATGAATATGTACAAATAAATTTCCAATTACAGTCTAATGGGCTGCTGCAGATCTGAACTATCTATGCAGATCTTAAGTCCTTTTCATCGATTTCAGAAAGTAAAGGCAAAGATAATGCTAGTTACCATTTAAGCAACAGAATGGAACAGAATACCACATAATCATTATGTCACATAATCTCCTAGATACACAATTATATTTGCAGCTGAAAACTTAAGGATGGGAAGAAACTGAGAGAAAACAGATAAGGTTTTCACATACATACGGCTCTCAAGAGAGGGGAAAGGAAATAAAAATCTGCTAAAGAGGTACTGGAAAGGTCATGTTGGAGTCAGAGAATGAGAATGAGAATATGGCTAGCAAATGAAGTGGATCTAGGCAATTTCGGATTGCTGAAGATATCTACGTTCCTGTGAGATGGAAAATAATCCACAAAGAGTCAGCAGAGGATTATCTATGCTTTAGCATATCAGCCCCCACCTCGCACCCCCAAGGAAAAGGATGACTGAAAGATAAATTAACTTTCTGCTAGCCCCCTTTCCCCCAAAAAACTTGCCAGTTAAGTCTAACAGAAGTCTACCTAAATACCTATGTTCCTAACAAAAGAAGCACAGTAGCAGAAGTGTTGCTTTTGAAGGCAAGGGGATGGTTTTGCAGAGCTATGTAATTGAAAAAAAAGTCGACCTCTTAGTATAGTGAATGCCCTTTCTCTGTGAAATGTTATGAATAAATAAAATCTGAACTGAAAGAACCCCCCTTTTATCCTGCCTCTAAATAGCTACAAGCTTCTATTCAAAATACCAGTCAATTTGCACTAAAAAGTCTAGAGATTGAGAATGCTCAAAATTCAGGGCAGAGCTCACAAGTTAATAACTAGCTGCACTTAACATTTTGGAAACCAGAGGACTGAGAGCTACGGGCAAAACTATTATTCAAAATGGATGGGCTATGTATCCAGGGTGAGGCTGGCATTTTGCTGTTCAGATTTCTATAACAAGAGTTTGCATTTGCCGCAGCAGCCACTATCAACCAAAAAAGGAATTCTGATAGAACCAAGCTTGTATTTGTTTCTTATTCAACCAGTCCTTTAAAAAATATGCCTAAACCCAAGCTATTTTTAAAAAATCCATTCTAGACAGATTTTCCCAGCTTGATATTGTCATAATAGCGATAGCACTTAGACTTATATACCGCTTCATAGTGTCTTACAGTCCACTCTAAGCGGTTTACAGAGTTAGCATATTGCCTACAACAATCTGGGCCCTCATTTTCCTGACTTCAGAAGGATGGAAGGTTGAGTCAACCTTGAGCCTTGTGATATTCGATCTGCCAACTGCTGGTAGCCTATGATCAGCAGAAGCAGCCTGCAGTACTGCACTCTAACCACTGTGCCACCGCGGCTCAAAACCAACAGTGGTTTTGAAAAATCATAGGTAAGTTTATTGGGCTTTTAAAATGCAATCATAATATTCTAATATATTTTAAAATGTTCAAGCACCGCTTAATGTCTATAAAATAGAAAATATTTTTTCTCCCTATATTACAGGGATAGATTATAATTATCTTTCATAGATCATTTTTCCCATAAGCATTTTTATTGGTCTCAGATTTTTTAAAGAATATGGTATTGATATGTTATAATAAGGAAGCTATAATTCACTCAATGAGGCATACCATGTCATCACAAAGCTTTGATTGGCAGTTATCGAAACTGGAAGAAAACTCTGCATGCAAGTTGGATATTTATTATAGCCTCAAAGCTTTCAATAACTGGAATTACTGGACAAAGTCTCAAGAGCAAAATTAAACAGAACATCCATTAAAATCCTAGTGCTAAATATATTTTTGAACTTGGTTTATTGTGTGTATATTTTAATACAATAAGGTGAATTACAGAGAAAATATCTCCATGGTTGCAACTGCACAAAGTGAATAACATATTATCTACTTAGAAGTAACACTGCAAACTATATACACCCCAGTAATGAAAAGTGGGATTGCATACTAATTGGTTTGACTTTGACAACAGGAAAGAACTTCTCTAAATATAGAAACGCTGCATAAGATATTAGTTGTTTTTGTATACCCTCATTCAGAGGCCACTTTGCATAAAGCATTTGGCATTACCGAAGAGGCTTGCATAGTTAACTTAGACATAATGCCAGCTATTATTAGTACTTTGGTGATGTACACAACAGTAAAGGCAAAATCTCCTCATAAATCAAGTTCAAATCCTGGTGACTCCATGGAACTATTGATGGAATCATTCTAGTAAAAATACAAAAGTGGTGGTTTGCCATTATACTTTTCATGTATTAACTAGGTTCAATCCTACTCAAGTTTCTAAAATCAGCCAAAGCAGTGATCTCAGATGATTCTTAGCTAATAGGCTTCCACAGTCCCTCGTTCTTCAGTACAGTATAATTAGTAAGACCCAAGTACAACATTTTTAGCAATTCTTTTTTCAATTAACAGTTGAAAACTATTGTTTAAATCAGAAATTATTCTTAAATTAAATAATTAGAAATAATTCAATCATGATCCATAATCATGATCCATAAACAAAGTTCATTTGTTTCCCTAAATGAAAAATCTAACCATTTTTTTCACATGTGAATATTTTGAGAAACTACAATTTGGTTTTAAAAAATGGGAAATTCTAATGTGATCTTTGCTGCCACACTGGTAAGAAAAGTCCTATAAATCAAAGCAGGTTGTCTATCTGAAGACAAAAAATATTTATGGCTCCGTTTCATAATTTCAGATTATGTGCATCTCTTATAACAAGGTTGCGTTTTTGTGCATCAGTACAATACACATTTTCTTGAGTTGGGTTTAATTCCCAGTGACTACATGAACATATCCATGTAGTACTCTTGACAACAATACAGAAGTAGTTTGTCACTGCTTTTATCTATTATTTATTCTCAGCTTCTCTGACTCAAGCCTTTGGATTTCCAAGGAGTTTCCTATACAAGGATACACCTAAATTCAACTTCATTTAGCTTTTTGGGAACAGCAAAGTTCAGCTAACATTTGTTTCCTACTGTTGTCATTTATATAATAAGAATCATTAAGTTAATTTTTCAGATCAGGATATATTTTGCAGAGGACAGCAAGCTCACTGGAGCTGATGTTGATGGGTACATAATGAATCCACCTGAAACTGCTGGATATTTATGCTCCATCCAAAATCTGTGGCGAAGCCTTCCATTCATCTGGAATTTTTTTTTATAGATAGCTTTCCCTATCAGCATTATGGCTGTATATGGATCTGTGTTGAAAGAGCAAAATGTGATTCTGAGTGTGTATCTTAGGAAAATATAAAATATAATCTTAGGAAAATATGTATCTGATTTAAGGTGACAGAAGCTACATAATGTATATTCCAAATCACTATTACCCTTCAAATCTAGACCTCTGCGCAACTAGAATCATTCTAAAATTCTTCTATTTTTCTTTTAACAAAATAATGCCCTATAAATGACCAAAGATAATTTACAATGAGTATTATAAACAGGGATGTAGTACTATAAACAGGGAGGGAATATTATAAAAAGGAATGGAAACAGAGATGAGCTCCGCCCCCTATATTTGGCAATGACTAGCAGAGTAAAATCCACAGGACTCCTTTCCTTATTATAAACAGGGAAAGAAACAGGGATGAAATTTTTCATCCATTCTTCCAAGTATTCCCTGGTAAAAAAATAAGTAGGGAATATTCTCTAAAGTATCTTAGATATTGATATTGATATTGTACAGAATTTCAGCATAATCCTCTTTGTTGGATCTTTTTTGACTCTGTTATTATCTATTCATTGATGTCTCTTAATATTATCAATCCAAGGTTGCAATCTCCTTTTGGATGACTTTCCTTGTTTTTATGTGACTGTATTTTCAATGTCTTTACTATTTCTTGTCTCTTCTAACAGGTTTTTGAAATTCCGTGTTAAGTGTTTTCTTGAAATCACGTCTTTCTTGCCTTTGTCTTGTCTTTTCTTCTGGGCAATATTCACTGTCTGTTCTGTCATCCAGTTTGCTTTATTCTATATTGAGGGTAATCTCATTTCACATGCATCCTCAAAAATACCTTTGATTTAATTTCACAGTTCCTCTGGTTCACTATCAATGAGTTCAAGACGTCAAAGCAGCACTGATGTTTTCTTTGATAACAGTTGGTATATCTCAAGATTGTATTGATAGCTGGTTGACTTTGTTCACGATTTGTTCCTTCCCACTTTTTAGATTTTTTTTTTAATCCAGCCTTTACTATCTTTTATAAACAACTCAAGACAGTGAACATATTTGATACTCCTTCTGCCTCGTATTTTCCCCACAACTATAATCCTGTGAGTAGGTAGGGCTGAGAGAGAATGATTGGCCCAAAGTCACTCAGCCAGCTCATATGCCTAAGGTGGGAGCCACGGGAATAGAATTCACAGTTTTATAGTTCCTAGCCTGGTGACACTACACCTATTTAGCCTCTCGCCACAGTTTTGCTGTTATAATTTACCTCTTCAATTCATTGTGTTAATTGTATATTAATTTTGTATTTCTGTGTGCTCTATCTGGTTATGTCCATGTACGTATAAATGTACTGTTTTGAATGTTGAAGAATGTGATAGCAATGAAGAAATCATTAGTTTGTTAAAAATTTATAAGCTGTTCTCCTGCTTTGTTTCTATTTTCTAAGGCATATAGTCCGACTACCTACTATCCTTACTACTTGCAATTCTCCAATCACAAGCAGTGCATCTCACTTGCATGTTTTGTCATCTTCAAATAAAACTTGAGTACAAAACACATCAAGCTCCTTCACTTTTCCATCAATGGTTAGAGCAAAATCATTCCTTTTTTATTTTCTAATAAATAATCTAGAGTCAAAAAATCAAAATTATTTGCCAGATGTTGGAGATATTTGCAAAGATCTAAAACAATGTCACCATTATTATTATTTTTATTTGTTCAAAAGTGAACAATATTTCATAAATAATTATTTAATATCTAGTGGTTTTAGTATTGTTATCTTTACCTGTTTCAATACATAAGTATTATACAAATGCATATATTTTAATTTTTAATGTGATAAATATTGATAAATATAATCCACACAAACAAAAGCTCTGGGAGGGGGGTTTCTAAATTTTTAAAAGAGGAAAGGGTATTGAGAGCAAAGTGTTTATTAAGATGAGCACTGACTGTTAGGCTCCATTGCCTTCGTCACAGAATCTTATCAAGGTAGTCCAGATGGGAAAGTTTCTGTGGGATCTTGCCACCTACTGGTAAGGAAAGAAATTATATGATATATCTCATTTATTATATTTACCTGAAATAAAAATGAATTTTTCCTCCAAATCAGTATAACTTAAAATGAAGAAGAAATTTTTTTTTAGATTCTAAGGCAATGGAGACTTTTTAAAATTTAGATTCTTTTTGGAAGGAGGATATCTTGAATTTAAAGAAGTCTTCCTTTCAGGTAAAAATCTAGCTCTTCAGCTCCCTATTATATAAAAGTCTTGGTTTAAAATAATCTTATAATGGTTCCAAAAGCTTTAGAGCAATCCACAATTAGGGGAAACATTTCTGGGAAAGGGGAGGTGTAAATGCTCAAAAATGGGTTGGAAAGGCAGAGATAACTATAATTATTTCAATATGAACAATGAAGAGTTCTATGGATAATATATATACATGTTTTTTTCATAGGCTGATATTCAAATTGTTCAGTATTGTTTCCAAGATTTGGAAAATGTATAGAACCATATTTTCATGACATAAAGCATTAGGTCATGAAAAAATAGATGGGATTATGAATTCAAGTGTAATGGATTTTATTTTTAAGCAATTTTGGAGTACAGTGGGGTTTTTAAAAAAATTAAAATGTATAAAAGCATAATCTCTGTAACATGTGAACCATATGTAGTATATAAAACATATGGTCAATATTACTGTCAATATTTCCAACAAATCAATGTTCGGCTTAAGTGTATCCTTCAAAATCTTATTGTTACAATTCAAAATTTATTAGGGGATTTAAGTTACTAGTTAAACTCCTAGAGACAAAGATAATATTTTGAAGTGATGTTCTCAACCCATCTTAGGTTTCTGAATGTACATGATAAAATAAGATCCCATTGGAATTAATTTTATTCTTGCAGCAAGACTTGCAGTCACGTTCATGGGAACTTGTTTAAAAGAGTTATAATTCTGGTCTAAAGTAAATTATATCTCAAGGCATTATACAAATTGATAAATCTTCCATCTATTCGAAGACCTAACAGCCCCCTCTATCTTCAAACCAGGGGGATTTTATACATCAGTAGTTCCAACCTGATCGTTTTAATATTTAGTCAAGATAGCAAAGAGCAAAAGTTCAGCTTTAGAAAATTATTTAGCAAAAAAAAAATGAAGATAGGATATCAATGAAAATTTACAGAAGGCTTCTCTCAGAGAAGGAAGAAATACTAGGAATGGGGAAATATCTCATGCAAGACAACTTAATTTTAGAGTGATTTTTAACAACAGTGGAATAATCTGCAACAAGAAGTTTTAAACATGGACTTCATTAAAATATAAAATTCTGAACAGGAATGCTAGTCCTCAACTTATGACTATGATTGGGACTAGAATTTCCATTGCTAAGCAAAGTGGTAATTAAATGAGTTGCACCTGATTTTATGACCTTTTTGACAGGATTGTTAAGTAAATTTCTGCAGTTGTTAAGTAAACCATTCGGTTATTAAATAAATCTGGCTTCCCCCATTGACTCTGTCAGAAGCTGCCTGAGAAGGTCACAAATGGTGATCACATGACCCCGGAACATTGCAACCATCAAATACATGTGGGTTTAAAGGTAAAGGTTCCCTTGCACATATGTGTTAGTCATCCCCGACTCTAGGGGGATGGTGCTCATCTCTGTTTCAAAGCTGAAGAGCCAGCGTTATCCGAAGACATCTCCGTGGTCATGTGGCTGACATGACTAAATGCCAAAGGCACATGGAACGCTGTTACCTTCCCACTAAAGGTGGTCCCTAATTTTCTACTTGCATTTTTACATGCTTTCGAACTGCTAGGTTGGCAGAAGCTGGGACAAGTAGTGGGAGCTCACTCCATTACGCAGCACTAGGGATTCGAACTGTCGACCTTTCTAATCAACAAGTTCAGCGTCTTAGCCACTGAGCCATTTCATCACGTAACAAAAGGGATGCTGCAACTGATGTAAGTGTGAGGTCCACTTGTAAGCCACTTTTATCTGTGCAGTTACAACTCTGTGCAGTCACCAAATTAATGGTTCTATGTTGAGGACTCTTGTACTGAAAAAGATTTGTCCAAACTATAATATTTTTGAACAAGATAGAGATGCATAAATATCCATACTGCTGCTACATGGACACATAAACACACATCATGTTATTTTCCGTTTGGTGTAAACAATACTACACAAAAGAAAGAAAAGCAGTAAAAAATTGTAAGCCACAGAAATTATGATGTTGTTTCAATGACTTCCTGAAAACAAAAACCTAGTTTATGCACTTTACTTGGCACAAAATCACACTGTACTTCCCAAAGTTTTGCTCAGTGTGACCTCTTCCACAGTTTCAATCAGAATTCTGTCAAACATCTTCTCAGGCATACTTAACAATCTCCCTGTAGTTCTTACATTCATTTTTGTTAGCTTTCCTTTTGTATAAAGGAACAATAACAATTCTTCCAATTGTTAAATCCAGATGCAGTTTTTCACATCATGTTAAGCAAGATAGACACAGTCACTCCATAGACAAATTGCATTCATATGTGGACATTTCTCCAGGTATATAATCTACTCCTGAGCTTTAACTGTTATCAACATTCTCACAGCAATTACGACTTGTTTTTGTACATTTATCTTGGGCATAACAGTTATAGTGTCTTTAATTTTACTTTTTGGCATTTTGCTATCATCTCCCTATAAACTATAAATATAAAATACTTCTTCCGGGATTTCCTCCTTCTAATTTCATCTCATATCATTTCATCACTTTTATTTTTCATTCCCCTCTTTTCTGATCCACTTCATTTTGGTCTCTTAAAACTTTACCATTCCTTGCTCTCTGCACCTTACTTTTTGTCTTTTTACATATTATACAATAACTTTATTCTCATACTATTTATAACTCCTTATATGAATTTTGCTCATTCACAACCACTTTTGCTTTCATATTCACAAAGCATTTTTCCATACTTTCCATTGGTCTAATTTCTCAGCCTTATGGGGTAAGTGAACAAGTTGGAGGAAGGCAAGCACAGACTGCACATGAATCAGATGAAACCAGGAGAGGACTAGGGAAAACTGACATACATACATTACATATATCATACATATGAGATTAGCAATGGTATAAATAAATAAATGGGAAATATAGCTACTGAATTAAAAAAAGAAACTACGCATTTTTCCCTATGGTGCAGCAATAGTGAAGCCAAATTATAATGTCAAAAAAGTATTTAAAATCTCTTGAGGCAAACTTTCTCAGTAGACAATCAGATAAAAAGAAATCTGCTTCCACAAAACAGGATTTTTTTAAAAAAAACTAGAAATAATATATTAGATACTAAACAGAAAAACAGAAAAGTCTGTTTTACAGAGCTAGTGAATAGGAAGCCTCATTACCTGTCCTCAGATAATATATACTAAGCCACTATAAACTAAGTTTATTAATTAAAGTCCATTTGTCTGTAATGACTCAACATAATAAATCATAGTTTTTGAACCACAATAGCTGGATTTTATATATTAAACTTCTGTAATTAATTCTGACTTAGATTCATGGTATGGACATATTTCCAGGCTAAAGACTATACTCCAACATTAAGGGATAAGAGTCAGGATGAAAACTAAATGTAATTTACATTAAAATGTAATTAAAATTAAAAATTGTTAATTTGATTATGTCTCTCGTCGTGCATCTGATCATTTTTACTTCCTGTCATATTATCATTCCAGTTTGGTGACAATTTGGAAATCCCTGAGGATTACATATGACATTGAGGCTCAGGGCCTCTCATTCAGCATGATCCACGAATCCAGGACTCTCGTATAAACATGTGTGTGATTGTCGTTTAAATTTTCCATGCTCCTCAGTTAGACTTCTTTGTTCTTACTTTTCTCTTAAGCAAAATAATTAGAAGCACTGGTTTTAAATACTGTTTAAATTTGGGCAGGAGAGGGTTTATTTAGATGTCTAATATGGATAATTAGATTACGGCAAGTCTGTGTAGTAAATTTATGAGAACTAAAATATCTCTGTCTTATAAAGTGCTCCCAAGAAAGAGCATCATAAGATGAAAATTTTGTCCTTGTATATTTGAAATTTATAAACAAAGCCCTTGGCAGCTGCAATTGTAACGGATTCCCATCAGAAACAAAGATACAAAATTAAAAGGAAGAAAATACTAAAGAATGAAATATTCATAATAGTACAAGTTAACTTTTGTATACTGAAATATACCTAATCTCTATTTATATCCCTCCCAATTATAAACCTTATACAAATCTGTGTAAATAAATTCTATTGTCTCTCACATAATAAGTGAGGGGTCTGAGCCTGTGAGGAAAAATAGTTAGTTTTGCCTTAATAACACAGCACCCTTAGTATCTTTTCTCAAACAGATAGGTAGCAGAAGTGGGTTGCTCCTGGTTCAGCCTGGATCGGGCAAACCTATAGTAGCAGCGGGAGGAGGCTCCACCCACCCACATGAGCATGCGCACACAAGCGAACTGGTAGTAAAAAAATTAGAAACCCACCATTGGTAGGTAGATAGGTAGGTAGGTAGGTAGGTAGGTAGGCAGGCAGGCAGGCAGGCAGGCAGGCAGGCAGGCAGGCAGGCATGTAGATAGGTAAGTCAACACATAACTACTACTATGCTAGCTCACCATAACAAAAATAGAAGAAAATCTTTAAGGAGTATACATATAAGTATTAAGCCCAGTTTAAGTAAAGCAGCATTTCTTCTTGATGTTGATATTTCAACAGCAAAGAGTAGTACAGTCCTCACCACAATGTCAGTGATGGGATCAATGTTTATTCCTTGTATTAGGAATCAGTATAATTTGAATTTCAGAAATCCAAAGCAATCCAGAAATCCTGAACAATGGTCTGACCCTACGTAAAATTCATCTGTTCTATGCTGAATGATATTGTGCTTAATTTAAAAATGCTCAATGACATCCTTATTTTTGGTACTGAAATAAACAGGTACCATTTTTTCAAGCTATAGTTGTATATGTTTTAAGGATTATATTATCAGAAATAACTGTTGAAATACATTTCAACAGAAGCCCCAAAACTGATTCATCCAGCCTTGACCATAATACCATATGGCTAAATAATTCTAATCTGACTATTGCCAAGAAGCACAGCTAAAACAGAATTTTTTTTACCAAACAAGAAAAAATACATAATGCAAATCACTGTGGAGGGGGATGAAAGCCAAATGCTTTGATTCATCTAGTATTTTTTAGGCAATAAAATGTTATCATGGTTAACCTAAGCTATCCCAGTAACTAAAGCACCACAGAACTCGTTGGTTATACAAAGACTTTATCCAGAAATCTTGTAACAAAGTACTAAAAATAATCTTCAAACTGGCAGATGTCAGAGAAATTTCCTTATGGATTTTTGTCTTTCAAAGCTTGTAAGGCTTAGGTTTTCATGTCTGTCAGTTGCATTGATCCACAGAATTGGATCAATTGTGTCTCCCTTTTTTACCCTATGCCAAATTTACATCTTTTAAAAAGGTACTTCAGACAATATCACACAGTCCATTAAAATAATACCATACTAAATGCATCTCTTATATTTTACTCCCTGTTGGATCAGAAGCAAAGAGAAATATAAAAAATATATAGTGTAATTCATTTTAAAAGGGTAATAAAGTAAAGCTTAAACCTTTTCAAGATGATGCCTCAAGATGAAATTCTACACATTAATATACAATATACAATATAAATAGTCCCCTCAATTATTTTAATAAGAAAAAGTAGCAAAGGAAAGAAAAAAGAAGAAAAAGAAGGTGCAAGTCCATTGACACAATTTTTTAATGCAAAGAAAACAGGAGACAGAATATCAAGCACCATAAACAAGCCTGCAAAAAGATTTCATGGAATTCAGGATTTTTCCATTTTTACATTGTAAACAACAGAAAGCACAAGAGATAAATGTATGTGACCCTTAGATACAACATTTTCCTTCCACTAATAGAAATAAATTTTATTCATTTCGTCAATTTCTCCCTTCCATCATAATCTCCAAAATCGCCACCCACTCATTGTTTAGCAGTCTTCCAGCATATATTTTTATGGAAATGCAACAGAGAGAAGAATCAGTGAAAATTGTTTCTCTTTCCACCAACAAGAACTTTCCATGAATTGAATCACAGCACAATTCATTACATACCAGATTATTTACTCAGATAAGTAGCTTGCTTCATTCTAGATGCAAGTGAAAATTTTGTGATTTTTGAAATGTTTAAAATTATTATTATTTTGAAGCAAAACTTTCTGAAGTGGGAACAGATCTAGAGTTCATTCAATTTACAATTATCTGTTTCAGTTTTAACCAACAGTTTTATTTATAGAATAACAGGACATGAACAGTTTTCAATGTTCTTATAATAGAAACAATACTTCATTAGATAAATTAGAAATAAGAGTACATTTGGGGGGATTAGTGTATCACTAAAATGAATTTGAAAAATTATTTCAGACAGAAAATCATGCCTGAATCCTATTAATCATGATTCCATCTAAGCATCCTGCATATGACTGCAAGAGTTGTCTGAAATAGGACTTATGTATCTCCCAATCAAAACTAAAACTTGTTTTTAAAATAAGAAAATCCATTAAACTTTCTATGAGGTTCTATCCAAATTAATGATGTTTACACAGAGGTAGAGCTTAATCTCTTGTACTCCATTTTAACAGCTTAAATATAGATATTATTTATTTTCATAAAAGTGCATTACCACAGTTTGGGACTGGCTTCTCCAGCAGAGATATCCTCTGGTTGTAGTCATTTATGCAGTAAAAATCCTGAGTTTCTGCTTTTGGAAGCTTGGTCTCTTGGAATACTTTGATCCACATAATATCACAGGAACACTTGAAAGGGTTGCCATCTAAAGTCCTACAACAACAACAACAAATAGATTTATATCAGAATTTTAAAGAAAATAATCCCTCAAATAACAGTTCACAAATCAAAGACACTTTAAAATAATACTAGACAGGTCTAAACAGTGACAAAAACAGCAGATGAAAGCACTTGTCACTATTCTGGCCCACAATTAGGTTAAGAGGAAAACACTTTTCATTCCTGTCCAAACAATGTATTTATTTTTCCACTGATTGTTATGTGGATATTTAAATGCAATATTGACATTGCATGGTGGCTCCTAAACTTTAATCTACTAATCAGCTAAGTCTATATATCAATAAAATAGTACTTCCTGACAGATCTAATTCATTGGATTAGAATATATTCCCTTTTGCATCTGTGTGAAAGGGGATGCCCCTTCTAAAATGAGGTCCTAAACCCCCTTTGTTTGATTTTGCCCAAAATAGTTCTAATCCATTTATCTAGTTTAGTCTACAATCTGATCTCCTCTAAACGTGTTAGGACTATAATTCCTAACATTCTTAGCCAGTGTTGCTAGTTTAGACACATTTGGAGAGAATCAGGTTTGAAAAGCTCAAAAATCTAGTCTTGACTGGGAAGAAAAGAATGCCATTTTTTTTCAATTCAGTAGGAAAACAATTATTCTGGACCATGAACAATAATCATATTTAATTCTCAGTGTACAGTGTCCCATAATACAGTTTAGATGTTTTCTATTATTGTGGATAAACTGAGCTCCCCCTTATGGTCAAACATCACAGAAATATATTTCAAGCAAAAGATGCAGAGACTTGAAAAAAGAAGTCATCTATGAAACCCTTGGAACAAATGCAAAAATGGCTTAAGTAACATTTAAGACTACAACAACAAATACTGAGCTCTAAGACTTATAAGAATATATAAGCTCACACTGAGGAATTAAAATGGAATCTTTATTACCCAGTTAAAATTAACACATCCAGGAAAGCCTCTTTAATTAGGTACTTAAAGTATCTCTTGTACTTAATGTATAAAGAGCTAGAATAAAAAAAGAAACAGCAAAAAGTCCAGATGTCTGGCTCAGGCAAGGAATATTATCTAAGCTTTGCTCATAAAAGCATAACCTATCTTTCATGAGCTAATTCATTGATGTACCACTTGTTGCCCCTAAGATATTTTATTAAGATGAAACAATCCAGCATTAATTATAACCATCTACAGGCAGAACATTTGATTTGGTCTTCCAGATCCTTCTGTCAATGTAATCTCATAGAATATTCACAGCAGTTCAGATGTTGTCGAAGCTGTCTGAGTAGATCAGCTCAAATAAATATTCAGATCAAAGAGAGAGTTTTGTAGGTTTGACAAATTTACGCTAATATATTGGAAATGTTAAGCAGACTACTTCCATTGTTTTGGAGAAACAATAGTTGCTTTCAATGGTGTGTAGGAGAGAAAAAAAGCATGTAGACCTCAGTATAAATATACAACTATACCAAACAATCTCTATTCTCAGCTCAATTACACTTTAATTAGAAAAGAGTGGGAACTACATCAAAAAGCAAATCTGTATTTGAAACTCCACAAATAGCTTCCAAATCTGGAGATTTGTTGCTCCCCAATACATGGATTAATGTGTTAATATGTTTTGTGCATATATATATATATATATATATATATATATATGTATGTATGTATGTATGTATGTATGTATGTATGTATGTATGTATGCATGCATGCATGCATGCATATAAACATACACACACACACTGTATATATACTGTATATACTGTGTATGCATGTGTGTGTGTATGTATGTATATGTGTGTGTCTGTGTGTGTGTGTGTCCAGGAAATAAATGGAATTAATAACTTACAATTATCTTTCTATAAAATAAAATAGCCCATTTACAAAAAATAATTGCTACAATATTGGCCTATATGAATATGCTTCGATTTCCAACTGTTTAGGAAAAATATCTTCCTATCTGATAAGTATGACAGTTGTGAAATTAACTGTAGCAATACAGTGAACAATAACATTTCTCTTGTACAAGGAAAAAAGGGTGGATTTGATATATAACAGGTCTGGTATTGTGAATAATGATAGAAAGGAAGAATTTTAACTATCAAACTTACAGGACAAGGAGCAAATTTGAAATTTTAAGTATATTAAATAGGCACCATGCTAGTTCTGGTCAGAAACAGAAAACAATCTAGCAAGATGACTCCCCCTGAATTTCTATAGATTTCCAGATTGATTTCTACCACTCTAATTTTTGTTATTTTTAACTGGGTAGATGGATAGTCAACAGAGAATGGCCAGGGAGGAAGGAGGTGTTGCAATATGGCACAAGTGCAGATAGACAAGCAGTCAGTGGGTACTGCAGTGTGGCATGAGTGTAGCTCAATAGGAAGGTGAGCAACTATAGAGTGCAGTGGGTACACTGGTAGTGCCATAGTGCAGCAAAATGCAGGGGGGGGGTGAATGCTGCAGAGAGGTGCATGCTTTGGCCCCATACAAGTTCAAGCAGGCAAATAGAGGGCAAGTGCAGATTTTGGCCAGGTGGATCTGAGTTATGTAGTGCAGACAAGGGGGTGCACTATAGAGTATGAAATCCCTGGAATCCCTTATTCAGTAATGTGGATACTCAGGAGAAAAAGAAGAGGGAGCAGGAGTGACTTACAGCAATGTTTTGCAAACTTCCTTGCCAGCTTTCCCATTGACTTTCACAGCCATGGTGATCATGTGATATTGCAAACTTCGTAAGTGCAAGCTCATGGCCAACCACACAAATCATGTGCCTGTTCTGGGGCTGCAACAGTAAAACTTCAAGGACTAATTATAAGTACCACTAATTCAGCACCATTGAACCTTTGAACAGACGTTGAATTAGTGGTTGGAATCCTAGGATTACCTATATCTTCAATCAACAATCATGGATTGTTCTTGGTTTACCTGGACTGATAGTAACTTAGTAGCTGCAAGAGGACTTCAACTATATGTTCCCTGGACTGTGTCCTATATGTTAAATACACACATACACCCAACACACATATTAAAACACACAGTACTGTAAAACAAATTTTACTTTAAATGTTTTCTTGCTGGAATCTAAAAACTAAAATTCTGTAAAAATGCTAATAACATTTATTATAACCATAAACTTGATTTTTCAGAAAAGCAGTTACTTACAGATCTGTCAAATTCAGATGGCGGAAAGTCTTCCTGGACAAACTTGAAAGCTTATTTCTGGAGAAGTTACTGTAAAGAAACAGTCATAATTAAAATGAGGAAACGAGAGTTTGAGAGACACATCCCAGGAAGTTAAACTCTGTCAAACAACTCCTGCTGATGATTTCCAAAACTGATACAGATTGTATCATAGTTTGACATCTAGACTGGGCACATATAAACACTGATTGCAACATGTACCTTAGAAAAGTTCATTTCAAGTGAAGGGAAAAAAACATTGGATTAAGTTTTACTCCAAAGATGTTCTCAGATGTTGACTAAATGCTCAATTTATTCATAAGCAAAATAGATGTTTACCATATCGTCTTTGATCCTACATCAAAGGTTTTACTTTTCCAAACCCTGACTATATCCAAAACAACTCAATTGCAGACTTTTTAGAAATACTTTTTTAAACTATGCGTTCACAGCAAACATCATGGAAAAATGGTAACATGAAATCATTAAGCCTTTCAGTTCAATTAAGCATTTACCGTATTATATTGCAATACACTTTAGCATCTTCCATTATAATTAAAATCAAATTGCATTCTTGCTCTTGACTATATTCACATGATCGCATACACTGTGGGAGGCACTCCTTTACTAAGGAATATTTAAATTGGACAAAATAGAAAGATTCCCTGACTAGCCGCACCTTTCTTTTTATTTTCCATAGGAATTATATGCTCACTGAATAAGACATAGGCTCTGTGCCACAATAAAAATCAGAAATGTTGCCAAGTGGTGCTTGTCTGATTTTTTTTCAATCCAGATCCACCTACCCCAAGTATACAACAGTAGTTTCCTGAATTCTGTTTTACACCAGGGCCAATTAAGTGAAGATGTCAACTATCCAACAAAATACATACTAAAAAGTGTAGTAATAGTGTGCAGCATTACCATTATGTCCCTGGTAGAAAATTTTCTGAAGTCATCCATGACAAAATAATAGCACATTAATGGAGCAGGAGAATAGCGCTTCTTTTTAAAGACAGGTGTTTCATCGAGGTTTGTGTATATGTACATCTTACTTTCTTAAAGTCTATTGTAAAACACCTTTTTCTTCTTTAATTCTTTTAATTCTTCTGGAAAACAATTGGAAGCCATGCCTCTCCCATTTGTTGATTTGCCACCAAATTTCAGCAAAGTAATCAATGTGGACTGAAGAAAAGACATTTGGGAAATGCCCATTCCTACTCTAAATAATACTGAAAATTAACTAATGTTTCTAGGATTCCATGTTATGAGCAACATTGTTAGCTGAAAACAGAAATAAAAGCTTATCTTTGTTTTACATCTTAAGAGAGTAAAATGCTTAAAGTATTTCATAACCTTTACCACTCTAGTGGCCAGATGTTTTTGACTACAATTTGCAGAATTCTCAGTCAGTATGCCCAATTATTGGTGAACATAGCATATTTGTAGTGAGATGATCTATTTGTAGTGAAGTATTTATGGCAAAGCTATAATGAAATGTTTTGCCAAGATACATTTCTTATGTGAATTGATTATTCAACTTACATGGACAATAAGGTTAATCTAAAGTTACATTTACAGCTGCCTTAGCTAAAGGTGACCTAACCCAGTGCTCTCCTCTATCTGTTATTTATCAGAAAACTTATTCCTTCTTGTCATTATCCTTTTTCTTCCGCAAACAGAAATTTTATTATTCCCTCTAGGACAGGGGTGTCAAACTCAAGGCCTACGGGCCAAATCCTGCCCACGGGTGCTTAGATCCGCCCTGGAAACAGCAAAGGACCAGCCCACGGTGCCTCTGCCAGCGAAAACAGAGTTCAGGTTTCACTGGTAGAGGGTTGCAGGAGGCCATCAGGGGAAAAAATGGAGCTTACCCTGGCCATACACACACCCAGCCCCCCAAGGTCAAACACAACCCTGATGCAACCCTAGCCCTGATCCTCAATGAAATTGAGTTTGACACCCTTGCTCTAGGACATATATTTGTGTTATCTTAATATTGCAGGAACACCAAAGCAGACCAATGAAATGTCAATAAAATGTCTTGGTGACACTTTCCTCTTATGATACCATGGGCCAGCCTATGCATAAGTAACAAAAGTAATAGAAAATATTCTTTATTATGTCTGCACAATAGAAGAATATACAGCAAGATGCAGTGATCTTTTTTGAAAATATAGAAAAGATTTTCAGATTTTTCCATTAGATGTTGCTCTGATACTACAGTTTACATTTAGGTAGTGTCTATGGAATATTTAATTTGCTTTGTTTACAATATTACTGATTTTTATAATCATACATCAGCTAAAACAGCCATTTTGTCTATATAACTTTCACCTGGGTAACTGGAAAAAAAGGCAAATATGTTTATAAAATATTTTATTTAAAGTTCTTTAGAATTTGATACTACTGAGGTTGGTGGACATATCTGTATTAGTACTGATATTTTTGAATTATTTATATTGTAGCATATCTGTTTTAAAGGGATTTTAAATATAATTAAAGAGATCTGATGTGAGTTGATTAAAGCCCAAATATTTTTTTAAAAAACTGGAAGTTCATATAATTTATGTCTTATGTTTATTTTCTAAAAAAAGAAAGTTTCTAAATCATAAACGTGCCAAATTCTTGTTAAGAGAAGACACAGGGAAATTATTAATGTACATTATTGCTATAAGAATGTAAATTAACTCATATCTCAACAAGGCAATGTTTTTTTAAGAAAAACATACTTTTCCGAATGATACACACACACACACACAAACACACAGAGAGAGAGCTATACATATACCCTCCAATAGCCAGTGGAATAGCTTGCACAGTGCACACTGTCACAACAATCTTGGATAGCTGATAGTCAAAACAACATTTCTTCCATCCTCTGCTTTCCTCTCAACTCATCCAACATCCTCCTCTTTTCTAATGGATGAGATATTTCTATAGAAGTGAATTTTGTAAATGAATCAGCACATAGTTCCTTAGTAGCTATTTGCCCCTAAAGATAGAACTTTTAAAGTCACTTATGTAAGATCTTTAGCTTATGCTATTATTTGAAATTACTTACATTAAAGAGCAAGATCAGTAAATCACATCTTTATTTAAAACAACATTCCAATATGTATCCAAAAATAGCTGGATATTTTCCAGTCATCATTCCTTCTAATACTAAACTTGGACAGTCCACTGCCATCTGTTTGGCAGCAAACTGTCTAACCATTTTGCTGAAAATGTCATTTGAACAACAGAAAAGGAAAATGAGTATGTATTGATTGGCTGCCATGTGCAGCTCTAGCAATTATAATACCCTCAAAGGGGAGGAGGAATTTGGGTCAGGACACAGATACATACTTAGCAAGAAGAGAGTTGTTGGATTAGTTCAAAGGGCCTTCTAGTCAACTTAACCTTCTTATAGTGGTCAGTCAGAGGTCCATATGAAGTCATGAGCTTCTGGAATTCACAACATCCTCCAGCTTGCATTCCCTAACAACTCATAGTGGATTATACCCAGTACAGTGGTGGGTTCCGGATCCCGGTACAAAGGGGCCTGGCGTCCACCACATGAATGTGCGCACACACTCACATGCGTTCTTACCTTTTGCGACGCTCTGCGACACCTCTGTGATGCTCCAGCTGCTTGGCGGAGCATCGCACAGGCGTTGTATGCTCTGTGCGCATAAGTGTCGAAGAGCTCAAATACTTGTAAGGAGCGTGGGTGGGCCCTCCGGAGCATCCTACTGGAACAGTACCCGGTGTCTCAGCAGGCACCGGTACGCCCATACCAGGGCGTACCGGTTGTAACCCACCACTGACCCAGTATCACTGCAAGGGGAACAATACTCTGACACCACTGGATGACATCACCAGATCTCGCTGCTTTAGCAGAGTAAGGAAGATACTCAGAGTGATTCACACCCTGGTCAGTGTTTCTTTGCACTTCTACCATTGGGCAGAAGACTTCAAAGTTTTCCCAGACAAACAAAGAGGTTTAAAGATAGTTTCTATCCTTAGGCTGTCAGACTTTTAAATACAATCACAATCACTCCATGCTAGTTTTTTTTCTTTTTCTTTCTATTTTCGTTTCTGCTATAATTTTGCACCAGTGAGGTTAAAACCAATTTCATTGTATTTAAGTACAATTACAATAAAGATTATACTTATATACTTATATTTGTCTTTTTCCAGATTCATTTTGCTCTTGTATACAGTGATAGGTGGTTTATGGGCGTCAGGAAAAGTTGGACATGACTTAGCGACTGAACAACAAAAGTGATTTTACAAAGTGGGAACCAGCCGCAAGCCTGAATCCAGCAATATATATGGAAGACAATATTTTAAGTCCCCCTGGTAATTAAATTATCCTGCTTGTTCTAAAGTCATAAAGTGGGTTTTAACTTACATGTACTGTAGGTTAATATTTTTCAGGAAAGCTTGGCGTGAGACAAACTTCAAGCCTGAGTCCACCACAGTTCTGTAAAAGTACACAAGCACAAGTTACAATTACTGAGTGATGTATTGTCCATTCATTTATTTATGGAGAGTATAGCATATAGCTCAAGGAATTTCAGAATACATTTTGGTTCAAGAATTGTTATTTTATTTCCCAATTCAAGCATCTGTGATGCATGTGATAAAAGTTTCTATTTGCTATAATTACTCATTATACTCAGCTTCATGAATTACATCCACAAATATACAGAGTTGAGTTGCTTCTGTTAAATGAAATAAATGAAGACAATGCCACCTGTAAGACCTCAGTACATCCCATTATAAAGCTTACATAGAGTGGGCAAAATATGTAATTTATAATACTAAATATACATAATTAAAATATATACTTACAAATTTCTTAATCCAGTGTACAGTCCAACATCTATTTCATTTATGCTTTCTAAATCCCGCTGGTTTGCAATATAGCTATTTAAAAGGACAAAAAAAAAGAGGAAGACAGAAATTTTACTATGGTAGTTTATTATTTTCTTATTTATATAATAGGCATACAAATAGCAGTTGTCTGACTTGGAAATGGGAAAATAGAGAAATAAATTGTTCCTCAATATGCAATATGATACAGAAGGGCAGATTTTCAGAAACATATTAAATACTGTAATATGTTAAGAGGCCCTTTGCAAGATGGAAGCAGGTAACTTGGATATATTCTGGGAGTAATGGAGCAATTTATAATGGATAATTTGTAAATCAAGGATTCAGTATAGGGTTGCCACTGTGGAGACATTTATGTAAAATAAATGGTTGTTGGTGGGTGGTATGTGTAAAAGAGAAAGAGAGAGGGAGAGAGAGAGAGAGAGAGAGAGAGAGAGGGACAGAGGAGAGAGGGAGAGATAAGGATACGGAGAGAGAAATGACATTATTCAAGATGAAGGTAAGGGGAATTCAGTCAAAAAGTTCACTAAACAAATTGTTGTAAATTGAGAACCACCTGTACTTGAATCTTAGTAGTCCAGTTCTGTCATTTTATACCGTAATAGCTTTTATCTACTATACTTTTGATACACTCTGTTTCTGTTAACAGGACAAATAACTAGTCAATAATAATATAGTTCCTAAATTCTGTATACTATATGATAGAAGTAATGGAGAAGAAACTAGTTTGATCCCCATTTTAATATCATGTTTTTAATTTGCATATGACAAACCAAATCAAGAATAAACAATGCAGTTATTATTCAGTTTTTCTGAACTGTTCAGAGTACCCCCATAAAAAGAATGGGAAAATTTAAAAAAACTATGTAAAAAAAAGAAAAGTACATAGAATAAAAAGTATTTAAACATTCATGAATAAAAGCAAACTATTTACATTTTATAAAACTACATAAAAAACATTAGGTAAGCCAAATTGCCTGCAAAGGTTTGGATAGAATTATACATAAAATATGTACCCATTTTCATAAGAAATTTGCTTTTTCAATATTGTGAATTTAAGTAAAGGAACTCAGGACTGGAAAATGAGGTATAAAAATTTACATAATCAATCTATGAAGAATAATGGCCAATAAATATGCAATAAAGGGAAGCATATATTAGAAGGCTAGAAAAAGCAGCTTAGGGGCAGAGCTTTATGGAGAAAATCTATCTACGTGGTCAGAAAGAGTCAATACCAACTTAGTGGTCAATAGCATGTAAACAAATTATCTAGATTTATGTATTTATCACTGAAGACAGTAGTGGAAACTCTGAGAATTACCGAAGTCTTCTGAAGATTACATGGATATGATTATGCAGTTTTTCTTGCAATAACATGGAACATAGCAGATTGGGGATATTTAAAACTCATTATCTAGCTTAAATAGTCCTTACAAACATGAACATATTAGATGTTAACAACTGAAGAATTTGTGCCAACAGTTAGACCAGCAATTAATTGATTCAATATTGGGAAAGATATACAGGTAGTCCTCAACTTACAACCCCAATAGAGCCCAAAAATTCTGGTGTTAAGTAAGACATTTCTTAAATGAGTTTTACCCCATTTTTACAACTTTTGTTGCCACAGTTGTTAAGTGAATCACTGCAGTTAATAAGTTAGTAACCTGGTTGTTAAGTAAATCTGGCTTCCCCATTGACTTTGCTTGTCAGAAGGTCGTAAAAGGAGATCACATGAGCTTGGGACACACAAACGGTGATACGTATCAACTAATTGCCAAGCATCTGAATTTTGATCACATGATCATGGGGATGCTGCAAAGGTCGTAACTGTGAAAAATGGTCATAAGTCCCTTTTTCCAGTATGTTGTAACTTTGAACAGTCACTAAAGGAACTGTTGTAAATTGAGGACCACCTGTACCAGGCTTATTTCCTGTCAGCTTATGTAATTTATTAAAAAATATACCATGAGAAATATTTAACTAAAAGAAGTAGAAATTAAGATTAATAACCATAGATATGCTGATAATACAATTTTCATAACTAGAATACAATGAAGAAGATTTAAGGAAGCTCATTTTTGAATTTTTTTTAAAAAAGAGCCTGCAAGGCTGGCCTGCTCTTTAGCATTAACTATTAAAAAGAAAGCTAAGATTATGTGAGTAGGAATGCCAAATCAAAGCCAATAGATGTAGGACTTGAAACAATGGTAAACTTTATCTTTTTGACCAATTTTGTTTTTAAAAAGTCACAAATCTGATGACTGTAGTCATGAAACAGACCCTTGCCACCTAGGAGAAAGTTTAAGACAGATCTGCACAAAATATTGAAATGTAGAAATGTTATATTGATAACCACGATAGGTATTATCAAGGATGTAGGTTTTCCGATTGTAGCCCTTGGCTGTGAAAGCTGGATCCTTAGAAAGGCTGAAGGAAGGAAAATCAATGCCTTTGAATTGTGTGGTACTGCAGAAAATGGTGGGGGGAAAAAGACCTTGGACTGCAGTAAGAACAAAACATTCAATACTAGATGAAGGAAACCAGACTATTCATTGGAAGCTTCAGCTGAAATATTTTGGACACATAATGTGAAGTCAAGAGTTAATGGAGAATACCTTGGTGCCTGGGAAAATCGAAGGCAATCAAGAAACTGACAGAAGATAAGATGGCGAGATACGATCACTGACATCATGAACAAGAGTTTCTTAGAACTCAAAGGAGCTGTTACTGACAGACAGACCTTGCCAAGTGATATCCAGTGGGACACAGAAAATTGGAAGCAACTGAAGGAAAAATAAAATTGCATTGGCTGCCTTGCTTAAACGACTAGATATTCAACTTTTTTTTCTAATAGCTATGCTTCTAGTGTGTACTTATTATTTATATATGGAAATGTATTTAAAGAAATCCACTTCATTGTCTTCTGATGTTACGTATTCCCACAAAATCGACTGTATAACATACTATTTCTCAAATAATGTTTTATCTGATACTTCAGATGTTCGAGCAAAAATTAGGATGGTACACATGAATAGTCATTTTTAGGTACCACGAATATCATGGACATTATGTAATAATGAAACATGGCAGGAGGATGAACAAGAAAGCACTAAAAAAATAAACAAAAATAAAACAGAAATTACAAGAGAGAAGTTTTTTTTCCACAAAACTTTGCTCATAATCTCCTCTTGCATGGTGTCAAAACCAAATCTTTCAGAAACTTGGTGCTCATTAAGGGTGCCCTGCCCCAGTCCGCAAGCACATGCATGCCATAAGGAGTTAGATGTGTTTATTCACACAACTACCCTTGGGGATCTCCCCAAGTTCCCACTATGCACATAAAAGTGTTAGGGGTCATCCTCTTTAAGTCTTTTCCAATCCTGGCCAAAAGTGGCCTAGTCCAAACGAGTAAGGCAAGATGTACTACTTAATCCACAGCACCTAAGAGTAGCCCTAGTCCTGTTGGATCACAGCTCAACAAAAGCAACCACAGCTCCCACCAATTCAGGCAAGGCAGAGGCAAACGTGACTCCAATGAGCTGAAGCCAGACGAATACAAATATGATATCACTGAGTTGAAGAAGGACAAAGGCAAACACAACTCCAACAGATCCAAGGCACAATAAAGTACAAAAGATTTCAAAACATTCACGTTGTTGAAGTTGGAGTATTAGTTCCTCAAATACCAATCAAGTTCAAAATCCTTCTTAAGTAGACACCAACCAGTGCACTTCATTAAGAAGGACAAGCCTATCTCCTCATGATTAGTCTCACTGATCTCTACTGCGCTTCTCTCCACTGGGCCTTGCACAACCTTGGATTGGGAAAGGGCGGCAACTCCTCTTTGTCCCACATTGACTGGTTGCAGCTGCATGTCCTCTCTGGACTGCACAGCCAGCTGTTCTGGCCCCTCTCTTCCAGATTCCTCCAACGTTCTAAGGATTGCTTCACCACAATCGTCCTATTCCACTGCTACTTTGTCTTGCCTCCGGCCCTTCCATCTTTCCCTGATGCTCCCTATACTCCTTCTAAGATAGCTCCGAAACCAGCTCTTCCTCCTCATCCAAGCTAGAGTCTGAGGGAGCCATCACAAAGAGCCACAGCAAAACTAACAGAATAATACTACAGACTCTCGTCACACACTGGATCACATAACTGCAAATCTCACACTGAGCTTTGAAGTATATTTACAAAAATACATAGAGAGTAAAAGAAAGAAAAAAGGAGTCTCTTCATCCAGAGTACTTTGTCTATTTGTTGCCAGCCTCTCTGAAATAAGTAAAACATTGTGATTAAAATTCAGAGGGATGTGTTACTCTAGATGTATTCCAGATGCACTCCGCTAGTTGTTTTCAAAATAGTATTCCAAGAAACCTTGGTTTCCTTGGAAGCTTATCAACTGTACCCCAACCAAAAAATCAGTAATGGCATGATCTCTCACATGAAAAAAAAACAGTTTGGGATGATTTACCAACTCCAATGGGTATTTTGGAAGCTGCAGTCACAAAACATCTGGAGCATGCCAGGTTGGGAAAAAGTTATTTTAGGATTTATTCTTAGTTGATGCAAAGTGACAAGAAGGATTAACAGGTTTGGCCAGAATTCTTTATGAACTGAATGTGCTCCAGGTTCTTTTAACACAGAGGGTTTTTGAGGCCAGAGATTTCATAGCAAATAAACTCATTGCAGAAGATGTTCCCTGAAAGTGCACAGTTTCAAAGCTAGTGACCTAGGCAATATGTAGGATCATAAGGACTGAATCAGTCTAGCATTTTGTTTCCCACAATGTCCAACTAATTTCCACTGAGACCCTCACATGGAGAGGATGGAAACATGTCCCTATGCCACTATTATTCCCTGGCAACTGGAATTTGAAGGCATGCTACCCCATCCCATGTAACATGGACTCTAAGCTATTATTTGGTCTTAATATACTTGATCTTCATGATTTTACCTAAGCCATTTTGAAATTTTACCTAAGCCTTTTAGTACAGGCAGTCCTTGACTTACAATCACAATTAAGCCCAAAATTTCTATTGCTAAGCAAGAAATTTGTTACGCGAGTTTTGCCCCATTTTACAACTTTAAGTGAACCACAGAATTTATTAAGTTAGAAACATGCTTGTTAAGGGAATCTGACTTCCTCATTGACTTTGCTTGTCAAAAGGTCGCAAAAGGTGATCACATAACCCTGAGACACTGCAACTGTCATAAATATGAACCAATTGCCAAGCGTCAGAATTTTGATCATCTGACCATGGTGATGCTATAATGGTCATAAGTATAAATAATGATCATAAGTCACTTTTTAGTACCTTTGTAACTTTAAATGGCCACTAAATGAACTGTTGTAAGTTGAGGACTACCTGTAACCATCATATGTGTTATGGCAATTAACTCTACAGATCAATTATGCACCATAAAGATGTTCTTTTGTCACTCCTAAACTTCTTCACAATTATTTTACAATGTCTGGGCTTAGTATTCTGAGATAGAAAGGAAAAGATCTCCCCATCCATTTTATTCAGGCATACCCTTACCTCCACCAAGCTAAAGAACTACAAATATTTTAGCCTTTTTTCATACAATGTTCAAGGCCCTAATCATTTCGGTTCCCTTCTTCTACACTTTTTTAAACTTTTCATATCATTTTAAAATGTGCTGAGAAAAACTTTATGTTCACCTTATATATACTTGTGTAATGGCATCAGAATATTATTTGATTGACTATTTGCTATAACACTCTATATTTTCTAATCTAAATGTTTATAATAAAATACTAGGTAAAATTCACTGTCATAAAACTATCAAAATAAAAATGCATTCACATGTTTTAAATTAATTTTAAAAATCAAGCTTCAGCATGCATGACAGGTTGGGGAGGAAGCCTTTCAGAAAGACTTAATGTGCCTTAATTAATTCACTATAAGTCTGCCTGGAATTTACTCTTACTGTTTATAAGATTGTTTTTATCCCTGATTAGCATTAAAGATGCCTTTCTGAAAACAGTGTGTTCTCACTTTTCTGATTGGCCAACTATGTGGCGTTTGACTGCATCTTGCTCATAAAGAAAATAAAAGCTATGAAACCAGGTCTGAAAATCTCCTGAAAAACTAATTGTCACTGCTTTCCTTAAAATCAGCAACATAGGGGGTAGCCCTGAAATCCAGAGGGAGACAATACCAAATAGACAGAATATATTTTGTAAACACCCTAGAGTTGGGTTTTTTTTAAAGTTGGGCAGTCTTAACAAATCTAATATATGAAATAAATAAATAATGAAGCAAATCTATCTGAAGCACCCTTACCCTATGTATCTTTTGAAAGTGGAAATATGGTTACAAGTGGATCTCATGTACCAGTAGGCAGGCAATTGCATTCTGCACAACTCCAGTTTCTAGGTTATCTTCAAGGGTAGCCTTTAATGTGCCCTGCAGTCACTCAAGCCCCATGAACCCAAGCCTCATATCCATGAGGGCATGTGTTCCTGTTATCATGTTCTCCTTCCCTAAATGGCACACCAGTCACCGCTGTAGAAAGTTGCCCTGCTCAAAGATTTCACCTCCAAGTCACAGATCGGCACCTTCATCAGGAGTGCAATCATGTCTAGAATTAAACTATACCAGTGATGGCTAACCTTTTCCGGACCGAGTGCCCAAAATGCACATGACCCCAAACCCCAAAATGCAATGGGTGTGCGGCCCCCGCATATGTGCCCCACCCCTATGAATGCACACGCTCCCTGGCATACACCCCCACATGCATGCGCACATGCCCCCCCCACACGTGACCTTTCCCTGTGTATATGTACTCTCCCAGCACCTGCCCCGTGCATGCATGCTCCCCCTGCATGTGCCCCACCCTTGCACATGCAAGGCAGAGACCCAATGGCCTGGCAGGAGACGTGCACACATGCACAACGGAGCTGAACTAGGGTGACAGCTCACATGTCCATAGAGAGAACACTGCATGCCACCTGTGGCACGCGTGCCATAGGTTCGCCATCACAGAACTATACCAATAGTGTACCATATGTATTTTAGACAAAAAGCAACACCAATTAGGTTTGACTTCTTTCCACATTACTCTTACGGCTCCAGGCTTAAGTTAAGAATTTTATCACATCTGTAGCTTAACTGGGAATGGTAATGTTTGAAAAATTGTACTAAGAAAAGAACTTGGTAGATACAACATAAAGTTGTTGGTTTCAGCAGAATGATTTTCTGTTCTAGTATAACAATTCTAGCCTAAAGCTATGTATAATTTGAGTGAGAAACTGTGGGGAGGCTGGAATAAACAATATAGACATAGAAGGCGAGTCTATCAGCAGCTTATTTTATAAATTTCAACACAATCCAAGAAGCCAGAAATAAGAAAAAAGCATTTCAAATCATTCAAAGAGACTCCTCCTTATTGAATTCACTATAAAGGAAGGTTGGAAATGCTTATAATTGCTAAGATTCTCTATTTACTCTAAGACTAGCATTAAATATACTTTACTGAAGTCTGTGTAGTTCTTGCTTACTTGATCTTACCCAGCTGTATCAGGCTTCACTATTTGTTAGGGAATCATCTATGGAAAATAACAAATATGATATATCTCACCGAGCAATATATATGTTATGTGTACCATGGATGGGAAGAGCCAAATAACATCATATAAAACACTAGTAAAGCCTCATTTATAATACTATGGGCAATTATGGTTGTCCACGTTGAAAAAAATCCTACAAAATAAAATAGAACCAACAAAGATTTCTGAACAAATCGGAGATCTGAGTACAATAAATAGAGTGCAAAGATTAACTGTGCATTGACTACACACCAAAACTGAGCAACCTAATTCCAAACAAAGGAAGAACCACATTGATACCACCATGCCTGGATTCCTTCAAACCTTTCTCTTTCCAGGTGCTTGGCAAGGTACCAATGGAGGATTATCTTGTTTTGTTTTTTTAATTAAAAACTGAAGCATGTGGATGGAAAGGTTTAAGCCCTCAAACTGAACACAAATGTGGATTTTGCACACATTAAAATTAGCAACATCGTTCACATACTGCACAGTTAATATAAAATGTCCTTCAACCTTAAAACGACTGTTCTATTTAAACTGGAAAGGTAAGGGTTAACATATAATATCTGGACAAAAATCACCACACCAAAGTATGGGGGAAAGTTTGTTATATTTAAATTAGTAGTTAGAATAATTATTGCCTAAACAATAAATTAAAGATGTATATTTGAAGGATTCCAACATTATTTATCTATTATTAGATTTACTTCCTGCTTTTATTTCTACTACTAAAAAGGATGTAGATAATACTCTTGCCTATTTTTTATAACAACTTCCCTGTGAGATGGGGTGGTTTGAAAAAAAGTGATTGGCTCAAAGTCACCTATCTGGTTTTCATTAGAGCAGGGGTGTAAAACTCACATCATCATGGTAATGTCATGTGACATATTGGGACTTTTTTTCCATTTTGCTAAACCAGGTGTGGGCGTGGCCACCACATGACGCATCCAGCCCACAGGCCAGGAGTTTGAAAGCCCTGCATTAGAGCCTTGATAAAGAACCTATAAACCAGGGGTGTCAAACTCAAAGCCCATCATGGAGTGCTTAGATTTGGAAACAGTGGAGGACCAACCTGTGGTGCCTCTGCCAGCAAAAACGGAGGGCCACAGGTTGACCTCCTGAACTCCATTGCTGGCAGAAGGTTGCAGGAAGCCATTACAGCTAAAAACTGAGCTCGGGAGCCCGTTTCCGCTGGCAGAGTGCTCAGGCAACCACAGGCGCCCCCGACACGAGTGACATTGAGCTGGCCACATCACCCCTGGTCACACCTACTCCGGCCCTCCAAGGTCAAACACAACCCTGATGCTGCCCTCAATGAAATTGAGTTTGACGCCCTGCTATAGACTATCAGGTGTTGTTCAGAAAAAACGTCTAGTAACCCATGGTAGTTAACTGCAAATTAAAAACTTCACAGCTATAGTTTACATCATCATCATCATCATCATCATCATCATCATCATCATCATCATCATCATCATCATTTGGTCCTGTGCAGAGTATGCTGGGCCACAAGCGTTTTCTGGCGTATAGTTTATATACAGGATATTATTTAGCCAACCAGACACATTCTAAATAAAAGATGAAGTAACATAGTTGGGAGGCTTTTCTTAGATATTCAAAATTTTATCACTGGTGAGCATCATGGAGCATGAACTGGTCGGTTATAATATGAAATTAAATTGGTCTTTGCCCAGCCCAGGAGTGAATTTGCCTGAATAAAGTGAGAGCTGCTGCTACTTTGTGAGCATTTTGATACAAAACTTCCACTTTAGCTTCATCTCACTAGGGGATGGATGAAGAGCAGCAAAATTCTCTGAATATAATATTGTCAAAAAGAGATTTAAGAACAAACCTTATCTGACCAAAAGCTTTTTCACAACTACTTTGCCTTGATGTTGCTTATCAAACATTAATATTCTAAAAGCTTTGAATTTATAGTGGCTTTCTGAGCACAATTGTGAGAAATTCAGTATGTTTTTCTGCTCTCAGAAATGGCTTTTATTTAATTGAATCATCTTTCTAAATTAGGCAAAAATCATTCTAACACAAGGAGGGCAGATTACTGAAGCCATGTGGTAGAACATGGTGCTCTTTTAATATACTACAGTAAATGAAAACAACCTGAGATATCTAAAATTCTTTCAACTACTCCAGTCATTAGATCCCCTAATTATTTTAATCATTAACAAAGCCCAGCTTGTTGATATATTTGTTTTCCTCTTTATCTGCACTATGCAATTGGTATCTAACGATCTTGTCTTCTATCCATTTCAGTCTATTTGAAAGCTGACGTCCCTAAAGTATTGAAGTACAGAGAAGTCTCAGATTAATATACAATACTAGCATTTTTAAAAAGTACACAGGCACATGCATATTATTCATAACATTGAAAATCCAGAACTGGCACAGGAAAAGTACAAATCAGAGACCACTATCATCTAAGATTGGCATATAGTCTATGAACACTGGAGGAGAGGGGGAGGATTTTCTTACAGTAGCATGATTAAGAATTTGTTAATATTTATTGTTAACGTTTTTATTTCTCTCAGATTATGCTAGCGAAAATCCTAAAATTATTAACACTATTATGCAATTATCAAAAAGACCTATTCTAGTTCTAATATATGATTACATGATTAGGACAATTTTGAAAATAACTATTACATTCATAAGAACAGGATTCAAGTACAATTTCTCCATTATACAATGTCTAACATATCTATCTAAAATAAGAACAAAGAGAGAAGAACAAATGTTTTCCACAAGGTAAGAACATATTCAGGTGACTTCTGAAATATATACCTATATAACAAGTAATATTCCTTCATAGAATAAGCCAAGGCTCAATATCACACAGTTTTGAGTAATGGATGGATACCTCCAAATATTTAACACATGATGAATAAACAAATAGACAGAAAAATAGTTTCATTAAAGTTATTTCAGATCTACCTTTCTACTTCTGTGAAGGGATTGATGTCTCATAAGAGGCTTTTTCATCTGGGTTGAAAAAAACAAAGCAACCACAAGATGGAGCTAGGGTTTTCTGTATTGTTTACTGCCATCTAGTGATTATTCCATTTTTTGCAGCTCAGATATAATAAAACTACCATAACTGAAGAGACGCTTTTTCAGACTTCTGAGCCAGCTTCAAGGCTCACATTATCTGAGCTGTGGCTACATTAACTATAGTAAACAAACCAGAATTAACTATAGAAACCAAATAAACCAAAATAAAAGAGAAAAAAATAACAAAGTAAATATTAAGATACAAATGGCTAAAACTTCCTAGCTAATCCATATATTCACAACAAATGGAACATTAAATGCAAGCTGTACAAGCTGGATTTAGAAGAGTCAGGGTCAGGAGTATCCTCAAATACATTACTAGTTAACACTAGTGAAACTAATGAAAAAAATAACTTTACTCCCTATTTATACACAATTGCTTACTATGCCAGTTTTGGGGAGAATGTGGTTTTCTAAGTAGTTCCTTGATTGGGGTATTGTTTTCTGTTTGATTGTTTGGCTGATATTGATCTCTGTTTATTTGAGGGATGTAGGCTGCTGGAGAAAATGTGTTCGGGTCTTTCTGTTTCCTTCTTAGTTATTTTACTAATATATTTTTTTTACTAAATGTTTGTTTCTTTTGAACGGTGTGTAAATATGGGGTTTTTTTATATGTTTACCGATGGCTTACTGATCCAAATTATAATATTTATATATTATAACTATAATATATTTATATTATAACTATAATATATTTATATATTATAACTATATAACAGAATGCACCAAAACAAAACCTGTAATGTGCAGGGGCATATTGATAAATTTTGAAACCTAGCCTACTGTGACTGCTCCAAGAATTCATAATTATATTATCCCACAAGGGTATCTATGTCACTATTGCTTTGTTTTCTACTATCTATATTAACAGAAAGTAGCACTTATATTTGATAAAAGAAAATTGGTACCTCAAACAACCACTGCATGTTTACAGTCCATTTTATGAGGACATGTCTATAGTATACTTCCAAATACTATGTTCATCAAGCTAAAAGGGTTCAGGCAGGGGCCTTGACAGCTATGTAAAAGTGGGGGAGGGCTGTTGGTAAATTATACACTAAATCATTATGTTCTTTACTTTTCCCCTCTATTTTTCAAAATTATCACCAATTTCATCCAAGTCAAACTTTGTAGGTCTTCTCTTTCTCTTAACCCACTAAATTCTCCTTTATATTTTAACTTTTGATTCATTCCTCATTCATTGTCTCTGGATGGCCATATCCATTGAATATACTTCCCAGTAGTCACTCACTTTGATATTCAAAAGATCCATTTATATTTGGCCCCATCTCTTCTGGTTTTATCACACATACTTCTTAAGAAACCCTTTCCCACTGCATTCAACATAACTTTCATGTTCCCAGTGAAATACCGACTCTCACTTTGGGCAACAAAGTGGAGAAAAGCAGACACAGCCATTTTCACTTTCTTCAATATTCATTTCTTGAAGCAGACCACATAAGACTGCATGTCTTAACATTTTCCCATCTATTCCCATCTTTAATAAATAATTTACAGTGGTACACAAATGCATCTGTTTGCTCTAATTTTTTGCTATTTAAGTAAAACTTCCAATCGTTCGTTCCATTTTCCTTTGCAATATAACTGTCTTGGATTATTTAATGTGTTCAAAATATTTACAGCATTTATTACTTTTCTTTATAATACAATGTCCTTGAGTTATACCATTTGTTTCAATTCACATCTTTTATATATCATTCCCATTATTTTAATCATCATAAATATTTTTGTCAGAAACCCTACCTTCAGTTTAACCCCAATTGATTACTTTTATTTTTAATTTCATTTTCCTTGTTTAGCCATCTTTAGCACCTCCAAAACAACTTTCTAATTTCAAAAGAACTGTTCTGCATTTTCTCTGCCTCTTCAAGGCCTAAGGATGTCTAGTTTTCTTTGATTAAATTATTTGCACCTGTCTTCTTTTTCTTTTACACATAAGTTTGATGCACAAATTCTAAGCATGCAATGAAATTGTACAACACAGAAAGGCTTAAACACAGTGAAGAATCCTCAAATTTGTAAAGTGCTCTCTTCTTGATATAAAATCCTTGAGGAAACTGTTCTTCCCACAAGCAGTAGATTAAGGATGATGTGTGAATCCACTTCAATTGTGATGTAGTCAGAGTTGCTTCTCCTCTGATATGGTTGTATTTTAATGTTACTGGCTTTTTTACTTGGGCTTACAGGGAGACCTCATTCAATGACAACAACTGGGATTGGCTACTTGTGTCAGGCCTGCAATCATATTCCTTTTATGGTCTTTGGCCTGCCACACTCTATTATTTTACTATGCAGTTTCATTAGTAAGGTGTAGAATTGTAGAATTTGTTGTTGTCAAAATAAAACATTCCTTTCTAGAATCCCAAGGTCATTTTTTGTCTCTGTACCTCTGAGCCTCGAATTGGATGGGTGGAATTGCCAGCGTGGCAGTGGAAGATTTCACCATGTGATGGACTTGTGGATGTGGGGGAAGATCTTGAACTTTCAACTGGGTGGAAAACCCAGGAAGCTTTCAGATTCGGGTTTCCCACAGTTGTGCCAACATGTCTCTCTTAATAAATTGGAAGTTTGAGGAAAGTTCTGCCTTGGACTCTGATTTAATTCTGGATTATATTTGGAACACTGACAACTTGATTGTTAAGTAAATTGGTGCTAAGTAAAACTGTGACCATGTTTATTATCTTACTTTAGCTTTCCTTCGCTTTACAGGCCTGTGAACAGTCAATAGCAATAGCAATAGCAGTAGACTTATATACCGCTTCATAGGCCTTTCAGGCCTCTCTAAGCGGTTTACAGAGAGTCAGCATATTGCCCCCAACAATCTGGGTCCTCATTTTACCCACCTCGGAAGGATGGAAGGCTGAGTCAACCCTGAGCCGGTGAGATTTGAACCGCTGACCTGCTGATCTAGCAGTAGCCTGCAGTGCTGCATTTAACCACTGCGCCACCTTGGCTCATAATCAGACTATGTACAAAGCAGTTTATAAATATGAACTACCTGTATTTGTTTGAAATCATCTGTAAGCCACGCAGAATCAAATCAAATCATTTATTTATAGTCTTAGATCCATAAACAAAAATACAGATAAAGCAAACAAATTTGAAATGACTAATAATGAGAAGAGGGTATCAACCAGTTTCTGCAAATCACACCTGTTCCAAAAAAAGTGGCAATCTTTGCAGCAGTTCTCCAAGATAGGTCTTACACACAGTACAAACTGTAGGTCTCTGGAGAAAAAGCAATATTTCAATCTAGCTCCAGTCATCAGAACAGCGATGGAAAATCCACAATCTATTAAGATCTAAATGAATTTTTTTATCCCAATGCTTCTCTTTACCTCAACTCCCACAAACAACTAGGCACTGTAAACCTTCAGTCTTCATTTTTTTTCTGTTCTTCAGATCTTGAAAGTGTCAGGAGCAGTTTTCCATGAATACAGGCTATGCTCCCTATGGAACAACTATTATCCCAAACAACACACTAGCTCTGATCAAAGTTTCCATAGTGTTCCTCTCTATATTATTAAAAGATTGTACTGAATAAAATATCTCATCAGCTTAACTGGCAATAGATAGCAATATTTCCTCACTACTCCAGCCATAATTTTGTAGGAAGCATTTCCCAAACCTATAGATGGGCAAAACTCATCACATACTGGGACTGGATTTCTGTGGATAAACAAGATACTTCGAGGCATAGGGTGACCTTATAATGGATCACTTGATTCTCATGGTTTCTGCTTGCTGGGTAAGATTGGGAAGAATTGATATGTTTCAGGTCCCTTCAATAAAATAATGCCACCTCTTGGGACGTAGGAAGCATACCACTCTGTCATGGTGCCTGCCCTCTAGAATGATATCACCACAGAAATTTGTGTGTCACTCACCCTAAAAGTATTTTGCTGTCCCAGACCATTAGGCAGGATGATTGTGGAGTCCAATCACTATTTTGTTATATGAGATATACTCCAGTTCCTTTATATTGTTTTTCTGTTTAAAACTGTAAGCCACTCAAGTAATAGAATAGAACAACAGAGTTGGAAGGGACCTTGGAGGTCTTCTAGTCCAACCCCACGCTTAGGCAGGAAACCCTATACCATTTCAGACAAATGGTATCATTCTGGAGTCAGATAGCCTTAAAATCCAATAAAGAAATATATAAATAACTTTCATATATATATATAATTTTCCTTATTAACTTCAGGGAAGTTACAGGTTTCTAAATCCTGTAATAAAGCTAATGTGGATTAGTATAGATGGATAGGACTATTAACTGAAAATATCACCATTACTCTAAATGCTTTTAAGAACGGCAACTCCAATGCAAAGGAAGGTAAAACTGAAGCGCAGCATCACATTTTCTGCACTATCATAACCAGTCTTCCAATCAGAGTAGGTAGGCAGGGAGCAAAAACATTAGACCTACTGTGAATTTCAAAAGTAAGAGGAAAAAACCTGTCATCCCTTAAACAGAACAATTTTTAGTCCAAAGGTAGGTGGCCAATATTAATGGTCAAAGTCAACAAGTCAATCTGCTGGAGTAAAAATCTATCCTGCAATTCAAAATGCAGCAACTGGAAGAAAGGATAAATTTCATGTTGGGGATCAACAGGAATGCACACATGAATATAATGTCAAATGCATACCTGCATACATATAAATGCATGTATGGAACAACTCAACTTCATGGAGAAAATCTATCTATGTGGTCACTAGAATTTGACATCAACTTGATGGCACATAATCCATTAATCATGGAGCAACTATATATGTATGAATTTATGGTGCAACCACACTGCATATACTATATTCTAAAATGGATCAGGTGAAAATGGGTAAGCCCAACAAAATGCAACCAAAATAATCAAGATCATTGCATAGCTTTTAACTGAGGAAAGATGACAATATTTGGGTCTTTTTATTTAAAAAAAGTTAATAAGCGGGAACAGTTTTTCTTCTCTCAAAATACTAGAAATTAGTTGATATGCAAAAAATAATAATACTGTATGCAGTGCATAATTGCAACTATGGAATGTGATACCACAAGGTGTGACCAACTTTTAAAAGGGTATCAGGAAAATTTGTGGAAAGCAAAGTTACTCAACAGTTACTGGTTAGATCTTCAAGACTGAGTGCTATGCACACACTTAAAAGACTGAACTAGCCCCAATTTCCCTAGTTTATCATAATTTTATTAAATTTCTTTCTGTTTTTAGCATATGATGCTTTATTATTAAAGTAAAAAAGACCATAAGAGCATTTTCTTAATCATATAATAATAGGAAAAAAGAATTTGCCTACATATTAAGTAGATCTCTCTAAATCAGAATGTATTTTAAGCAGAACAAAATTGATCACATGTTGTAAAATGAAACACATGTTTGTTATAATTGATAAATTATTCTTTTCATGCTTCATTAAAAACTGTCCACTACCTGCTTATAAAGTTTGCTTAACAACTCTGATGAACAATCTCTTAATATTCTATGAAGAAGAGATTCTTACAATGAATCTTCCATTATACAATCACTGCCGATTGACTGGCATCACTAGTACCATCCTAGGAAAATAAATATTTTGATTACAAAAGGCAGTATCAAATAATTTAGTTCATCGTAAATTCTTGAACTGATACTGAATTTCCTCAAAAGTGGTCATTGGCGAATGAGGGGGAGCAAGGAAGGGCAAGTGAAAAAACATGCATCATGATACAAATATTCTTTATGTACTTGTGTGCGAAATTACTAAACAAGGATAGGCAAGAGTTTTTGTCATGCGTATCTTCCTCATTAGACCTATGCAAGTAGGAACTATAACAAAATGATGTGGGGTGCCTTTACTTCAAAAAAAGAACATCTCTATTCAAATTTCCATTAAAATTTCTTCTCCTAACCCATTTTAGTTTTCTTTTCCAACTGAATTTCAATATACCATAGCCATTTTTATTTTTTATTAGCAATTGTAGAGTTATTTAGCTTTAATCAAGAATAACCAATTCATGGCTCTACTTTATAGTAGTTTAGATTTATTTTAAACCCAGCCGTTTTCTCTCAGCTCATCTCACTGGGTGGTTGTTATGAAGAAAATAGGAGGAAGGATGACATTTGTTCGCCGCCTTAAGTTATTTATAAAAAAATAATAAAATATATCTCAACTACATTGTTCTAAGGTAAGGAGAACAATTCTGCAGAAACAGTAGATTTATAACTCAGCTTCTAAAGTTTAACATCTTGTATAGAAAACAAATTCTGCAAGAAACTACCCTAAATCTTTCATTAAAAGTTGTGTTCACTCACTGTAAAATAAACGTAAAGGCTCATATAAAGTCATAGTATTGAAAAATTGATTTAAAAAACCTTGGAAGAATAAGAAAGGTGGCATTAGGGACAACATAGACTTCCAAATCATATCTGGATAATGATCACTTACCTTCTTTTCTAACCATTTCCTATCTGTTATAGAGCAGTACAGTTAACAAGGAATGAAATGTCCCTTTAAAATTGCTTGAAAGCAATTTTTCATATAGTATCACAGATACCTCAATTGTTCTGGGATCATAATGCATGTATGATTATTCTTTTTGTCTCCATTCTTAAGAACCAATGTAGACAATGGCACAATACAGTATATTGGTTGATAGTGATTGTATTTTCATCATAAACTTTGTCTGGGCCTGTTGGAGACACACTGAAATCTGCCAAAATTTCCTGTATGTGTTTTCCTTATAATCACACATTGAATGTAACATCAGATTGATGTTGAGTTGTCCTTTTCAGGGAGGACTAAAATTTAAAATCACAAAAGAACTTTCTGTAGAGGCAAAAATACTCATAAAGTTTTAAAGCGCAGATATATTAGTTGGTCTTCTTTCAAAAGAACTTTCCCTGAATTAAAAAAAAAAACTATGTAAGGAATAAAGTACTGAAAAAAACAGGATATCAGATACTCTCTCCTCTGTGATTTTACCAAACCTTCACTTTCTTATATTTTATTCTTAAAACTGTAAAACATACATTATTTATTAAATTATTTGAATTGGTTTATGTAATTTCTACACAGATTTATTTCGTTGTTTTTCATTGTATGAAATCAACACATACAGAACATATTTTTTTTAAAAAAAAAACCAGGAGTGTAGAGGTTTTGGAGCAGACAAATAGAACAGAGCAATTAACTTCAATTGTTGGTGTTCCCAAAAGCTGCCATGTCAGTGTAATATTATTTTCTATAAACCCTATCAAATTTTGCTAAACCATTCTATCAAATGGTTTAATAGAATAAGCCATTATTTGCAATTGCATTTATTACAGTACAAAAGGAAGAATTAGAAGAACTAGAACATGAAAGCTCAAAATGTCCATTTCCATTTAAAATTCTATGAAAAAAATCTGACTTAAACCTCTAAAGTGATTTCATAAGCTCTAAAGTCTAAAGTGATTTTGCTTTATCTTTTTTCTAACAGAAATATCTTAAACATGTTCTTTAGCATCAGGAACTGTTATGTGAGGTCTCCATTAATGTTCATGGTGTCTCTCTGCAAAGGTTGGAATATTTGTATAACCAATAACCTGCAACAATTGCTTCAGAAGTAGATTATGGTCCATTATGGAACAATAATCATTGCCAATGTATATATGTAACAAAAGCTTTTCAAGCTCGTGCCAGGACCCCAAGGAACAGGATCAAACACAATCTCATTATAAGCATAGGTTTGTAAGATCATGGCTATGTTATTCATTAAAACAGACAAGCAAGTCTGTGAATAATAACCTACTAAGCGAGAAAAAAAGAGGAAGCTTGGTGGAAAAAAATCCATCTTCTTCCTTATTCTATCAACCTAATTTCCAAACAAAACAAACAAAAACTCAAAGAGTTTCTTTTTACACTCCATAAGTTCTGGATAAGATGCATTTGGGTGGGGGTGGGGTAATTTATCTGAACTTCTGATGCTTAAAAGTAACATTTTTTGACACAAGTAAAATCTGGGCCTTTGCAATTTTATCTCTCAGCAATTATTCTGTTGGTTTAAAACTTCACCCTTTCTCACTCACCTGTAGATATCTACTTCCACCCATATCTTTTGCCATTTCCTTTTCTTATTATACCATAAAAAGCACTCTATGAAAAACATGAATATGAGAAAGGACTCGATTTCATTTAGATAACCTTTCTCAATATGGGCTTACCAGATATAGTATATCAAGCATTCGTATATTTGTTAAGCTTTCACAAAACCTATGCATTGTGTATTTTACAAATTCAATACAACTCAACAGCTCCAGTGGTTAAAGAAAGCTGAAATGTACCTGCTTCAAAAGCACTATGAACTCCTTCCCCCCTTCTAATAACAAGGCCTTGAATTCTCCTAAATCCTAACTGTCATGAACCCTAAATTTGTCTTTATCATAAAGTCTGACAAAAACATATCAATTCCAAACATTGTTTAGAGAAAACTTCAGTAAAAAAAATGTTTTTCATATGAAAGGTATAACAAATTTCATCATGTAACTATTATGAGTGACATTACAGTTGAGTAGAAAAAAGTAGTTACTATTCCTGTGATGCTTTGAGCTCTGAAGTAATATTCCACGGTGCTGGTTTACTTTGTTTAGTTTCCAAAGCAATACAATGGCATTTTAATTAAGACGTAGTTGCCATGCGGATATTGTTAAACTATTAAAGCAGCTAAATGTTTAATTATCATTGAGTATTAATGAACAACTTTGCCTTTTCATCTTTTATGAACATCTTTTAAAGTCAAGGCCAATTTCAGTGCTTCATATCTTATAAAGTAACATATTCATATACAATAAGTGCTCTTGGGAAATCTGTAATCTTTGTATTAGAGAAACTGCCAGTTTGTAACAGAATAAAAAGCAATTTTTAGTCTAGAGACGAATCCAAATCAAATGATTAAATAGGGATCTCAGAAAAGACATAACATTAAGTGTATTGCTACAACTTCATAAATGTAATGAAGAACATTTTAATTGACCCCGGTGATTGGTTGGGATGTGCAAAATAATTTATAAAATCAATGTTATGTATTTTGACAATCAACAAACAAGCATTAAAATAAGCAATTACAATCACTGCACTCATTTGAATGTAAAGCAAAGAGCAAAAATACAAAGGCCTTTAAATGCTGTGCAAGGAAACAATTCAAATTCTTTCTGCCACATACAGGAATTGGTACAGGATATCTTCCTTGGGATTCCCTTTATCACAAAAAGCAATCCTGAACAATAATTTTCCAAAGATTATTATTGTATCTGCATATGCTTCAATAGCTTTTATTATCATATCTGCATATGCTGTAATAGCTTTTTTTAAAGCATAATGGTAAACAATTAAAGTACACAGCAAAAAATTGTAATACTGTATGCTAAAAGATTTGCAATAGTAACATTTCCAAGACAGGTGAAGGAACAAAATTATTTTCTACATATAAAGATGTCTATATACATGAGATGGTTGAAGTCAACCATCCCCAACTTCTGATTTCATAAAGAACAAGGTCTGAGTTCAAGAAGAAGTTAATTGCCATGATAGAAACTTAATAGCAATTAAAACAGTCCCACTGGCTGCACATTAGCATCTCAAATAGACTCATTTGGTTTACTTAAAACATTTAGTCTTAGTTAAAAGATTTACTTTTACTTAAAGGAAATTTGGGGCATGTTGTTAAAACAATCACAGATTAATCCAAGGTTTCTCAAGCGTTATTAACTTGATCTCTTCCTCCTTCCTTTTCAATTACCTCGCTGACACCACCCTATTGCAGCATCAAATTCTCTGCTGTAGATGTTCACATGTTATTATTGGCACACATGCATGAACTACAGATTAGGAATATAATCTGAATATTATACCAGAGGGGGAACTGAGCTCAGTGAAAAGAGGAACAAAATATTTCTGTCTCCCACTTTCAAATGTACGGATATAGTTATAGAGATGAACATTCTCATGTATGTCAGCTGATTGTATTGATGATAGTCATTACACAGCTCCAGTATAGACCAGACAGTGTGCTCTACCACTGGGCTTCCATCTCTCCATATATACCTCAGGTACAGAGAGAAGGATTCCCCCTGCTTGTTATGTTGCACAGCCTCCAAAAACAGTAGCCCTGCATTTGGACACACAATAAAATCTATCCTATAGGAATGGAAGGGAAACATATCTTTATTTGCAAACAGACCCAGGTCTTACACATAAGAACATATTCTACAGCAAACAAACTCCATGCTTGTTAACAAGCAAAGACTACTGTTAAACTACCGTAAATATAAAAGCTGAATACGTGTAAGGAGGGAATAAATCCCACTATCTTCCCTGATTATACACAGAAGAATATAAACAAACCACACCGCTTTTACTAGCAGTAGTACTATCACACACCCAGCCTATTTAACTTTACTTGCCCAGTTTTCCTTTAGTTACATAATGCAACATTTTTTTGGTAAAAGAGGGGAATAACAGGCATGTAGAAGTTCCCAAGCTTCTCCATAGTAAAAAAAAACCTGACAAGAGGCAATACAATACTAATGTTCAACCAAAACCAACACAACCTATTTGCTCTATTGCTTTATCATTTAGTTGATTCCCAGGAAATTGGACTCTGGGCAATTAAGATTCATAAGCTAAATGCTTTTAAAATTGTATCTCAGGGAAAGTCAAATCTAAATTAGATCAATCCAGGCTTTTAGACTTCAGCTGGTAGCCTTTGGAGCAAGTGCATTGCTATACAGAAAACATCTCCTCTTACACATTCTTTCCAAAACAGGGACAGGCATATTCTTAAGCAGAATGCCTATAATAAAAATCTATTTGGCTACTGCTAGGAAGCTATTTTGTCCAGATCACCAAAGCTGATTGAAAATGTTTGGGTAATAACTGAAAGACTTCGTGAAGGGATAGCAAATGGATTGTGGTGTTTAAAAGCAAACCTCCAGTTAAAAGTGTTTTAGAAGGTTCTCTGTGTATCCCCCCCCCCCCCCAGACAAGCTACACATGCAGGATCCTTAAAAGAACCATAAATGGTGTACTCATCCAGCACCACAATGGGAGACATAAAAAACAGATTAAGAAGAGGTATGCTTCATCTCAGACCTCATTTTACCTACTCCCTAAGGAAGGTAGTGCACACAAAGATGTGTGTATGTTAAATATCCAAGATGCACTATGCAAGGTGTATACCTGAACAAATCAAATTGCACATACATTACTCCTTAGAATACATGTATGTATGAATGTATGTATGTGCCTTGTTTAAATTAATTAAAGGGAATAAAATTTCGCTATATTGAAATCGACGCTACTAAAAGCAAACCCCCAAACTCAACCCTCCGGCCGATTCTCGTTCGCTCCCTCGTTACTTTTCCCTCCCGTTCTCCCCGGTCCCCAACCCCACAACGCCGCTCCGGCACTCACATGTCGGTGACTTTCTCCCGCTCGCTCCTCTTGCCGAGCACGGGGAACGACACGAGGCTGGCGGCGGCTTCGCTGCACCAGATCCGCTCGGGACTGCAGGCGCACGAGGTGGGGCAAGCGGAGGCGAGTAGTCCCCGCCAGGCGCCCAGCATCAGCCAACACAAGCTCCAGAAGCCGGTCGCCGTCGCCCGGGGCGAACCCTGAAGCCGCCGCTGCCGCCACCGCCAACACCACCATGCCCTTGGCGAGGACCCCATGTCGCCGCCGCCGCTCCTCGGTGGCTCTTCTCCCCGCCCGCCAAGCGCGATCAATCCAGCTCGGCTGCCGGGACACAGAGCCGTCAGTCACTCGAGCATCCTTTCCCTCTCCCGTCCGGGGACAGCCGCGCTCTCGCTCTCGCTTTCTGCCTTCGCTCGGAAGGTGGCAACTTCTGGGCTTCGGTCAGGCAGCCAAATCTCTCCCTGGCGCAGCGGCTCCCTTCGGAGAGCGTCCGAGGACCAAGCCTGGGGGAGAGAAAAAGAGAGAGATGCCCTGTGAGGGGCAGCCGGCGCCTCGTTCGCTTCCCCTCGCCCACTCCGACCCGCTTCCCGCCCCACGAGCAGGGGGCGCCAGCGGCGTGCACCGAGCCGGGCCACGCTGCCCGAGCGGAGAAGCGCCCGACCCGGGATAGCGACAATTAGAGCTAGCGCAGCCCCTCCTCCTCCTCGGCCAGGTGGCCGCTGCCCCTACCTCGGCAAAAGCTGCAGTGGCGCCGCCACCCAGCTCCGCTGCTCCTGCCCGGTTCCCGCTCGCCGCTCCGGGCGCAAGGCTGGGGGGAAAGGAGGAGGGGGCGGTGGGGGCGTCGTCGCTTCTCTTCCCCCCCCCCACCAGCCACACACAACAGAGACACACACACCAGGCACACGCACAGGCGCTGTCACCCGCCGCCGCCGCCTCCCGGTCCACGCGCTTGCTGATAATAAAGCGCCCCGGCTCCTGCTGCAGCCCCAAACCGAGGGAGCTGTCACCGGCGAAGTGACGTTGGGCTGCTGACGCAAGGAGGGGTAGAAAAAAATCCCCCCCCCCACAAAAAAGCCGGATTGTTTTTGAAGGAGGGAGGAGGGAGAGGAGAGGAAGAGGAGGGGAAAAGAGGTGTGGGCAACGAGATACCAATAGTCAGGCGTGGAGCGTGGATACAAACACACACAACACGCGCGCACGCGTGAGGATGAGCGAGACAGTCCGTCGCCCTGGGCAAAAAACCTCCAAGCGTATCTCTCGTGTGTGTGTGTGTGTGTGTGTGTGTGTGTGTGTGTGTGTCCCCTCTCCCCCACCTTCTCCTTCTATCTGTCCTTTTCCTTCTCTCTCTCTCTCTCTCTCTCTCTCCCTCTACCTCTTTCTTTCTCTCTCTCCCTTCTCTCTTTCCGTCTCTCCCCCTTTCTCTCTCTCCCTTTTCTTCTGTCTTTCCGTGTCTTTATCCCTTTCTCTATCTCCCCCTTCCTTCTCCCCCTTCCTTCTCTCCCTCCGCCTGTCTCCCTTTCTCCCTCTCCCTCACCCCCTCTCTCCTCTCTCCCTTTCCTTCTCTCCTTCCGTCTCTCTCCCTCTTTCTTTCTCTCCCTTTCCTTATCTCTCTCCGTCTCTCTCTCCCTCCTTCTCTCTCCCTTTCTCCCTCTTTCTCACCCCCTCTCTCTTCTTCTCTCTCCCTTTCCTTCTCTCTCTCCGTCTCTCTCCCTCCTTCTCTCTCCCTTTCTCCCTCTCCCTTACCCCTTCTCTTTCCTTCTCTCTCCTTTTCCTTCTCTCTCTCCGTCTCTCTCTCCCTCTTTCTTCCTCTACCTCCCTCCCTCCTTCTCTGTTTCCTTCTCTCTCTCTCTTCCCCTCCCTCTTACTCTCTCCCCTCTCCTTCTCTCTTTCTGTCTCTCCCTCCTTCTTCTCTTTCCTTTTTTAAAAAAAAATAAATCCTGCAGTTTCTCGCCGCCGCGCAAACCCGCGCACGGGCAATAGCAGCTGCGCCTTCTCCCTTCCAAAATACGCCGGGACGTGATCTGAATAACACCCGGCTTGACCTGCTATTGAAACGCCTCCCGGCTCTTCCCCGAAGGGAGCGTGGCTCTCCTCTACGTTTCGCCGCCTTCCGCAGTGCAAGGGACGGCGGGCTAGTCCCGCTTTTCGCCTCAGACGCGCTCGCCAGTTGCGGCAACTGGGGACTTTCTGCGGGTCCTTCGGGGCGGCCTGTGGGCTTTCCTGGACTAGAAGAGAATGAAGCCCGGGATCGTCGGTACTGACACTGTTAAGAACCCGGGAGATGGGTGGAAATCCAACATTCCTTCCACCTTGCCTGCCTGCCTGATGGTCGGGCTAGTCAGCTTTCTCCGCTGAAACACACGCGTATGTTTGCAATATGTACACACCGGTGAATCTGGAGACAAGCGGTATATATATACCTTCCGCGATGAAAATGATGGAAGGATAGACAGACAGATATCCATGCATGCACTAATAGGGAATATATTCTTCTTTAAGCGCCTTGAATGCCCTGGCACGTGTGATGGATGGCAGGCATCAAAACAAGTTGTCGCGGAATCTGCCTTTTCATTAGCGGTCGCTCCCTTCCCCCCTCCCCTCTCTTTCCGCAGTAATTTAAAAAGAAGCCGGAAAAATGCACCGCAGTGTCTTCAGCCAGGAGCGAGGTCTGGCGCCACCGCGTGCCTGAAATGTGAACTACTTGTCGGAACGAAAAACAATCTCATGCGCGCTTTAGGAAGAGAATGTCAGGTGGAGGTGGCTAGGGAAAACCTGTAAGCGCTTTTCTTCCGTTTGCCATTTCTTCCCCAGAAGTCAGGATGGCATGTCTTCTCCGTGTATTCTGATAAGACACTGCAACAAAGTATTTTACTCCCCGAATTTACTCTTTAATCTTGATTTAACGCATTTCTTCAAGGACAAATGTTTTTAATTTTAAAAAAATCATTGAAGTATTGTTTAATTTCAGTGGTAAGATTCACTTTCAGTGCAGAGGAAAATTTCCAGTTCCTGGAGTAGCTTCTATGTTTGTTTGTTTTTAACACCCACTATCACCACAAAAAATAAAAGGGACCCAAATGAGGTATTTTGGGCAATCCCAGATACATACACAATGTATCCTTTAATAGAAAGAAGGACTAGGGGAGACATGATAGCAGTGTTCCACTATCTCAGGAGTTGCCACAAAGAAGAGGGAGTCAAACTATTCTCCAAGGAACCTGAGGGTAGGACAAGAAGCAATGGGTGGAAACTAATCAACGAGACAAGCAACTTAGAACTGAGGAGAAATTTCCTGACAGCTAGAACAATTAATCAGTGGAACTGCTTGCCTCCAGAAGTTGTGAATGCTCCAACACTGGAAGTCTTTAAGAAGATGTTGGATAGCCATTTGTCTGAAACAGTATAGGGTTTCCTGCCTAGGCAGGGGGTTGGACTAGAAGACCTTCAAGGTCCCTTCCAACTCTGCTATTGTATTGTATTGTATGTATCTGGTATTTCCACTGTGAGCATAAACTCCTTGAAAAGCTTAGTCTCTATTTGTCAGTATACTAATACCGGAAATAAAATAAATATTTCCCTTGGGGTATTGGCTCCTTCACTGAGTTTATTCATAGGTTTTTCAGAATAAAAGAGCATACTGCAGAATGAATTTCAACAGTACCTTTATTTTACTATTTTTTAATTTATATCCTGCCTTTTATTATTTTTATAAATAACTCAAGGCAAGGAAACACCCGATATCCCTGCTGCCTCCTATTTTCCCCACAACAACAACAATGCTGTGAGTAGAGTGTGGATGAGACAGTAATTGGGCGAAGGTGTGGTGGCCCGGCAGGAGTCGGTGGAGCTGCCGCCAGACTCCGACGGCGAGGGGTCTTATAAGTTGGCTTTGGAGGAGGTGGAGGACCCTGGACAGGGTGTTAGGGCTCGGTCAGAGCTGTTAAAGCTGCCGCCAGTCTCCGACAGCACGGGCGCTGGTGGGTCGGCCTTGGAGAGGGTGGAGGACCCTGGACGGGATGTCAACGCCACGCAGGGCGGGAGGAGACGTGGTGGCCACCGAATACCTGGGGAGCATTGGATCAAGGGGAAGGTTCCAGCAGGTATTTGGGAATCATGAAAGTGGAAACACAGGAGATGAGTGCGGGCCATCTTAGGGACAATCCATTTCGACCGCATCCAGACCATCAGAACCCAGGGAAAGGGCCCTGCGGTGGGGGATAGTGTTGTGACTCAGCAAAAGCTTGCTGTGAGTTTTTTCGGGATGCAGAAATAATGAGCAGCTGTTGCTTGTTAGGGTTGTCCTCTGCAGATAAAAGACGGATGGTGCCACACCTTAGTTGCAGAAGTCAACGTCGTTCGTCGTTCGTGGTTTGTCGTGTGTGGGTCATCGTTTCGAGATTCAAAGAGGCACTTGGATAAGTGATTTGCTTTCTGTAAATCTGGTTTGCTGTAAGAGCTTTTTGTTTTTGCTTTTGCTGTGTAACTTTTTGCCAGAGACTTTATCTACAATTATTTTTGGGCTCGCAGCCAGCTTGAGCCAGGACTGATAAAGATATTTCCTTTGAAGTTCTGTCTGACTGTAGTCTGTGAACGAGTGAAGAGGGGGGTCAGAACAGAAGGTCACTCAGTTGACTTTCGTGCCTAAGGCAGCACTAGAACTCACAAGTCTCCTGGTTTCTAGTCTAGTACTTTAACCACTAGACCCAACTGAAACTCCATGAGTCCCTTATGAGTTGTAATAGACTACAAAAAAAATCAAATGGCAAATAACTACAACCAATATTTATTTATTTATTTAATTTATATGCCGCCTAGTCGCCCACATTTAACACAATAAATCAAATAAATTAATATAGCACAACATAACAAAACCACCTCCCACCCCCCGCCCTGGTGACAGCAGATCACACGAGCCGTTTAATGGGCTCCATCCTGCTCTGAGTTCCTCAAGCCCAGAACCAGGTCTTCAGCGAGTGTGATGGGGAACAACAACATTACATGACTTTCTGATAAATAGGTATTTTGTAATTAACCAAGTTCATAATCATGGCCACTTTGTGAAAGTGTTGCAGCAAGCTTTGTGATGTACCCTTTTGTCCAAATTTTAACTATTCTTTTATGGTATTGGATTTAGAAAACTATTCCACTCCCAAATGAGGGTATGTTGTATCCAAATGTGGAGGGAAGACAATTAAAAGCAAAATAACGTGTGTCCAAATAAAACTGACATTGTGTTACAAAATATCTTTCAGGAGATTCACAATGAACCTAATCTAGACCAGAGAGCACAGCCACATTTTCAATGCCTTGTGAAACTCTAGGATTTTAAAAATGTCTGGATGGATGGTATTCCAGAGGGTAGGTGCCACAACAAAAATATTGTGTTACCAAAGTGGCATTCCTTGATGTCTAGGTTGTATTTCAAACAGCGCCTTGCAGAAAACTAGGAACTATTGGAACTTGCAAAGCACTTGGGACTTGTGGGTGTACTGAGATGCACTCATCACTGCCTGTGCCACTGCATTTTGGACCAGCCTGTTGCATCCAGGTGATGATCAAGGACAGCCCCAAGCAGAATGAATTTCAGTAGTCTATCCATGAGGTGACTAACCATCCATGAGCACCATGAGCATCTAAAGGACCTCCCATTCTAGAAATGGGTGCAACTGGTATACAAGATGAACCTGTGTAAAGGTCCCCGTGGCCACTGCCTCTTCAAACTGTTTAGTTCAGGATGAGGCTGTTGTTGCTAAATTTATTTGCCATCCATCTTGGTTTGGAGTGAATAAAAGAGACTTTTAAAAGATAAAAAAGGGAATATCTGTCTCATTAGCCCAGAGCCTTCATTGACTTCAGGCTCTCAAAAACTCTACATTCTTGCCTGAAAAGGAGTTTTGGAAACAAACAATCTTAATATTAGAAAGACCTATTTCCTTTAGACTCCTGATCTACACTGCTTAAGAATTACACATTTTCTCCTTACTGTAATATGATAAGTGTTGGTGGCCTCTACTGGACAACACCTAGATTTGTTCAGTTTAATTATAACAGCATCAGAAAGTGAAGATTATTGTCAGGCGTAAGCTGGTAAATGTTTAATAACCAATTCTGCCATCAAAAGGCTGATCAGTGTACTAGGGATCATGATTCGGTTCTGTTCTCAGTGGGCTTGCAAACTTCCAGAATTTAACAATTTAACAGTTGCCAATTTAACAATCGGCTATTGCTAACCAATACAATCTTGCTTCTGTCCACTACTGGTTACAGTTATTATCAATGGAGGATTTTAAAGTTTTCTTTGTAATATGTTATTTGACTTGAAGGGCATAGACAACAATATGCTTGCATAAAAATGACTAAACATATTGATTGAACATATGCCCTGTTTCCCAAAAAATCAGACGGGGTCCTATTTTCTTTTGACCCCTGAAATAAGTGCTTGGCCTTATTTTCAGGGCAGTCTTATTATTTTTGAGGTGCAGAAGCCGTAGTGGGTTTCAAAAAAATTTAGAACCTCAAAAGCCCAAATGGGCTTAATATCCGAGGAGGTCTTATTTTTAGGGAAACATGGTACATACTATGCACAGAATTTCTAACATACTGATTGTCATTGTGGAGAATTACATCCATGAGATCAATATTACACTGTCAAAACAGGTTCAAATAATAGGAAAGGAAGGAACGATCCCAAAATTGAAGCAATGTGGGCTATAGCAGATAAGCATTGCCTATTAATGAGGATGCTGCTTAATTATACTCTTACACAGAATATTATCAGTTCTGTTCAGTAGCAGGTGAGCTCATATAGTGAAAAGTTGGAAATTTCAAAGTTTCTTTTTCAAAAACTTTCTGGTTTATCCTCTTATTTCCACCTCCTGCTGTCAGGCACAAGAAATCAGGGGCTAGGATAAAGTTCAAAAGCATTCTGAATTTATTCCATGCAATCTATACATTGATCTGATCCACTAATGGACATGCCTGATGAGAGTCAATGGACTTCAAGGGCAACTGGACTTAGGTCTCTTTCAGACCAGACTGATAATGTGTTTGACCCCCATCCCCCTCCCCTCCCAGGCTCAGCCTGGTCATCTCCTACACCTGCCTTGTTATAGGATATGGGTCACCGACCTGTGGCTCTGGAACCGCATGCAGCTCTTTCATCCCTCTGCTGCAGCTCCCTGTTGCCAGTCGGCTCCACAATTGATAGGATTTTCAGTTAGGACAGGTACAGGAAAAAGGATGCCACACTAGGAGGAGATTCTATGGTGGAAGAAGCAGACTTCCCGTCAGCTCCAGAATTGAATGGGGGGGACGGGTTCCGGTTAGGACCTTTGTGGCTCTTTGAATGTTTAAGGTTGCCGATCCCTGGTATAGAAACTTGGCAGTTTTTGCTTCTACCATCAACTTTCTTCCAGGGACTTGCCTTTACTTAGTATCTTTGCGTGTGAGACATTAGGATCCCACATCCTGTGCATCTTACAAGTAAGTACAAGAAGTAAAGCTGAGAAAATGAGATATATTCTAACATCATTCAGGGCTCTGAATCATCAGAAAAATTGACTAGAGAAGTCACCTCCATCATCATTTGGGAAACCAATTAATTTAATAGATAAAAATAATATTTAATAAAAAGGGAAAAATAGCTAAAATAAAAGCATCTTAAAAGAACAGAAAAATACGAGGAACAGGGTGATTCATGAAAGGGTGGTGGTGATTTTTTCCTACTTTATAATGCAACGCTGTTTTAAAGAAGATGTGTTGCGTGGATAAAGTATGCAATGACCGAGCATGTATACAGACCATAAAATACTAACTATCACACATTAAGAAATCACAAAATTATGTGAGCTAAAGTCCACAGGTCTTATAGTCTCCAAGGTGTTATCTTTGTGCTTTTGTTACCTGGAAAACTCTTCTTTCTCCAATTTCCAGCTTGAAGTTGAGCTCAGAAGATTCCATATTTGTTTTTGATCTCTTACTGTATAAAGCAATTTCTGCTTGATTTTAAAAGAAGAAAAGCATTGCATCACTTGGAGAAAGGCGACGGGGAAGGGGAATCTGCTTGTTGCATTTCTGCCCAAATCTGCACTTCTGCTGGAGATGAGAAAGAGATGTAGTTGAATGTCTGAGCCACAGCTGTGAAAGTGAATGTGAAGCATAGCGAGGCGGAATGGGGGTGAGGCTTGCCTGCCTATTCCCTATAAAAGCACTTCCCATGTCATCAGCCTGCTTCGTTTTGTCCATACTAAATAGAGTAGGATGGAACTGGCATGATAAGAAAGATAAAAGTGTGTTTATGCATGCACACACATAGTGAATGTTTTTGGCTTCCCCATATATATATGTAAATATATATATGCTTGTCTACACAGGATGATGTACTGTTTTTTTCAGATACAAAAGTATAAGAATGGATTTTTCACTGAAATTTGATTTTAAAACAATTAACTATGTATGCTCATTTGTAGCAATAGTATAACATTGTCACTATGTTGTACTATTAACCTGAAGCCATAATTAGCTCCCCTGGTCTTGAATACTCGGCTTTTGCCATTTCAATTTTGCAAGCATTACATTTGCTGGGACAATTCTTTCTTCACGAACTTCTACTGCCTGCCAGAAATTTCAGTGCTGTGGGATAAGGAAAGGAATAACACAGAAAATGTAAATAAATTATAGAAAATGGGATGGCATGAATGTCATTTTTAGACAGTACACGAGATTCTTTTGAATGACCTCAGAGTTGGTAGCTGAGTGGTCTGCGGAAAGGAAGGAAGGAAAGAAGGAAAGAAGGAAGGAAGGAAAGAAGGAAAGAAGGAAAGAAAGAAAGAAGGAAAGAAAGAAAGAAGGAAAGAAGGAAAGAAAGAAAGAAGGAAAGAAGGAAAGAAGGAAAGAAGGAAAGAAGGAAAGAAGGAAAGAAGGAAAGAAGGAAATTGGAATCACTTTCTGTGTAACAGTTGTTGCCAATGTCTTATAACAAACTTCCGAATTAGTATAAGTCACTAGAGATACAGATCCTAATTGGAACAAGCATGAGCTCAGCATAAATGTTCCAAAGGTTCTTCTACCTTACCAGAAGCATCAAAAATATTTTCCCTCACTTCCTTGACCCTGCCTTCTGGGACAGATCTCTGAAAAAATTAAGAAAGAAAGAAAAATACAGCTAGCAAAGCAGTCCCGTGTTAAGGCTTTCTAGATAACAAGCAAATTAAATTGCACCAGAAACCAATCAGGAACCAGAGGCAACTTGGAAAATAGAAATGTTCCATGGTCATATCAAGGTAGACCATTAACATCTGCAACTCTACTTTCTTGACCAGTTCCAGCTTTCAGTTGGTCTTCAAGAGCAGCCCCATGTAGACATCACTGCATAATCCAATAGGGAGATGACCGAAGTAGGCAGGACTATGATTAAAACTCCTAATCCAGAAATAGATCCAATTGGCACATAAGGTGAAGTTGTACAAAGACCCTCCTGGCCATGGCTCCAACTTGCTCTTCAAGCAGAGTAGGCAGTTCAAGAGACCTTCCACTTTGCCTACCAGCTTCATATGGAGAAACATAGCATCAACTAGGTGCAAGAATGGAAAATACCAGAATTAGAACCCAAGAAACCCCAAACCCTGAACTACTTGATCTAATCAGGGATGAATTGGGTCCTATTTTTTCCCATTCAGAACAATCCAATTTTGGATATATTTTATGTTAGTTGAAAAGGGTTGAAAATAGTTGTCTGGATTTGCTGGGGGAAATAGTATCCTTTGGGCATAATATAATGGTTGTTTCATGAGGTACTGTAGATTGGAAGTACTATGCCTAAAAACTTGAACCTCCTCTTGGATCCACTTAGAACCTCTTTTGAGTTTTCTGCTGAAAAGTTTGCCACTGAAATTTGATAGTGACCCCTAATAACAGGCAGGCTGGAATAGTAATTCTTTACTCTTTATTCTTGGCTTTGAGAATGGCAGCAATTTCTGAGACACTGGAGAATGGAAATGATCGTTGTGTACAGGTAACCAAGAATTATTGTATACTATGTTATTAAACTACTGAGCTCCCTAATGCAATGTCTTTTTAGACATGGTAAAAGAATACTTGACAACTGGAATTGTGTTTTGGTGGCCCAAGAAGAAACAGATAGTAATATTTCAAATTATATTTTTGCAGAAAGTCTTCCAGCAGGCCCTGGCTCAGAAAGATTTATGAACCCTCTTGAATGTCTATTTTAATTTCTGTGAATTCCCTGACATACTGCTATTATTGTATTAGTCCAGAATTATTTTTATGATGTTTTAAAACCTACTGTATATCACCTTCGGTCATTTTCAATTAGGTGGCCTTGTACGTCAAATGTATCTAATCCCTTCCTTTTCAGCACTGGAGTCTCATCTAAATATCTTTTTTCTCCCTACAGCTTCATTTACCCTTCAAAATAAAAGTATAGTCAATCTTTCATCATCTGATCTAGCAATCCCTCAGTTTTGTGTGGTGTAATTTTAAAAAGCTTTATACATCATATATTCTAAGCTTCACTGAGAACAAGCAGGAATCCACATGGAGAACAAAATCTGAAGTACAGCTCATATATATGTTTCTCTGACTGAAAACAGAGGAAGTCTGTATAGATCAGTGTTTTCTCAAACTTAGCAACTGAAAAATATGTGGACTTCAACTCCCAGAATTCTCCAGCCATGCTGTAAGCCATCTTACAGATGTGGGATTCACTTACCTTCCCTACTGGTTTGCAAATGTGAGCATGGGCCTCGTCTGCACATGCTCACCGCCTTCTGCACATGCGCAGTGCTCGCACATTACATTGGGGCGGGGGGCGGAGTCTCCCGCAGTGGCCACTATCAGTTTGCCTGAACCAGAGAGAACTGGCTGAATACCACCTCTGATATCTTAGATTTATTATCATTGAGAAACACCTGTCTAGATAATGCTCCAGTTACTGCAGACTCTCTTTAAATTTACCAACAGAATATTTTTCAGCTACTTTTTATCAGTTTATTGACATAATGTGCGTAAACTATTGAAACGTAAATTGCTGAAACAAAATTAGCTTGTTCTTAATGCCAGTTTTCTGGTAATCTGGATCTTACAGGAAGTTCAGTCTCTCGGGATGTTCAGACCAAGGTAGACAAGGCTCTCAAAAGTATATTGTAATAATTGTGGAAGGGCAACATTCAAGCCCATAGGCATTTTATCTCATTTTTCAGTCTTATACTTCTAAGAATCCATGAACTTGAGTTATTTAACAGAGAAACTTGAATATGCCTTGATGTCAAAGCAGTCATATCATTGATTGATTAGATCACATTTAATCATGTTAGACAAGCTAATGTTTCTGCAGTCAATAGTGAATATGATGGAAAAAGCAATCTCCTTCACCTTTATTTCTTAATCATGAAAAGCCAATAATTATAACAGGCAGGAGAGCAAAAAGAGAGAGAGGAGATTTTCTTGGACATAGTGGCCAAGCTGTTTGAGAGAGAGAGAGAGAGAGAGAGAGAGAGAGAGAGAGAGAGAAGGGAGGGGGAGGGAGGGAGGGGACAGAGGGGGAGGAGGGAGGGAGGTAAGAGAGAGGGAGTGGGAGGGGAGGGAGGGAGAGAGAAGAAAGAGACAGAGACAGAGCTGCAAAAGTAGAAATAGTAGTCAACTTATGATTATTTTTTAAGCATTTTTTTTGCATTGGTCGTTAAGCAAACATCCTGGTCATTAAGCAAATCCATGTTATCCAATTTATGTTTTTCTTCCAGAAACTAGAAATAAATGCTGGAAACCAGCAAAAAAAATCTTGGAAATTGTTTTTATGTGACTGCGGGACACTGCAAATAGCCATAAAGGTGAGCTGGTTGCCAAGCACCCAAAAGGAGATCACACAATGGCTATTATAACTTCAAAATCAGGTTTGAGAAGTCTGTCATAGCTTCCAACAGTCACTTATGCAACTGGTCATAAGTTGAGGTCCAACTGTACCTATTAGCTTGCAAATAGGACAGAATCTGTTGCTTGTAGGTTTTTGTTTTGGTAGTAAATATACATCCACTTAGATGGGAGGAATCAGGTTTGAAATATTTCACATAAGAACTAAACACACCAACACCATTTGCATCCCTGGGACCCAAAATCCAAGATCCCAATACTATTATTAATATTTAGAAAGATTTCAAATGGTAACTTGTAGGTTTGGCCTGAAAATGATTCAGGAATCAGGAGCTAAGCTTATTCTCTCTCATTCAAGATCCCAAGTTTCAACAAAGCCATGTGGCTGATACTTATCAGATTTAAACTATGCAAAATTTGGCCCATCCCTGCAGTCCTCAGCATGAGCTACAATATGTCACGTACACCTCTCTTGAATTCCCACCAAGCCTCAGCTGACTTTTTCGTGTTTATAAAAAGGAAAGTTGGCATGCCTTAAAGTTAAATCTCTCTGGACCTGACAGAGCCCTCATAGGACATACAGTCCATTTCCCCCATCCAAAAAAAGTAGACTTCCTTGCCCAGGAAAGGAGGACAAGCCATGCTTCTGTTGTTTTTGAACAACTAGTGCACATACATTTGCCATAAATAAATTCCAGGATTCATCTCGTTATTCTAACTGGTAAGTAGCAGTTGAGATAACAGAAGATGTCTTGCTCTCTGAGGTAAAGGGTGAAAAAGCAGCCTTTTCCCCTTTCGTGGATTGGGAGGTTGAAGTTACATTTGTGCTGGGAGAGGTAGGAGAGTATCCTTCCCAATTCTGGTATTTTTATGCACACCCACACAATGGATTCGCACTGTAACTGCCAGAATTGCATCTGGATTAAAATTCCATGAATGAATTAATGAACCTCCCAACACATCTGGCTGACCCAAGGCTGGGGGAAATTGTGACCATGGAATTATTGGTCTGGTAATCCTAACACATCTGGGGAGTACTGTTCCAGTTGTTTGCTGCCGGTTAGAAAAGCACATATCCAGCTTTCCTTATAACCTCCCGAATGCACTTACTGAAATTATTGAGTATTGTATAGTTTAGAAAACCAAAAGTTTGGTGAGGAAATGAGGCTTCTTGAAAACTAAACCCAGGAACACCACAGGAGACTCCCCGAGAGCCATATATCCTGAAAGACAGATTTCCTGATGGTTAAAAGGCTAAAAGCCTTGTTAAACATTGACATCCATGGCCATCGATTGTGGATTTAGATGTTCTTTTTAAGGTTAACCACTGATGGAGAGGGCATATTTTGTCTTCTTTACGCAGTTACCCACAAAGAGTAGCTTAGCAAACTATCAAATTATTAATTGTCATAATTAACCAATATGGTTTTTAATCTCTAAGGGTCGAGCTCCACTCCAGTGAAGTGAGAACTACGGGCAGAAAGATGGAAAGAGAGAAAATGCATCAGTTAAAGCCAAGCTCCAGGGAAAGATTTAAAGGATCAGGTTTCATAGTTCAATCTGGTTACAGCAGGAGTTTTCAAGCTGTGGCTTTTTACCTCCCTCCCCAGAATAGGAGCAATTTTGCAAGTTTTTTAAAGATAAAGAACGCACAGCTTGGGTATTGTCAAAGTTGGCTTGTGCAGAAAAAGCGGGTTGCAAAACTCAGAATGAATCGTGATAGCATCACTTTCTTAAGACATCCCAAAGTGAAAATCTTTCACTTCTCATCCAAGAAACTTTTTCAGTTCAGTTCTTCTTGGATGAAAAGTGAAACGTTTTCAAAGGAGAAAAAAAGAAGAAGAAAGTCCAGTTGTCTTTTGAAAAGGCATCTTTGGGACAATCATGACCTGGATGATTGAGAATCTCCATAGAACTTCCTTAAGACCTTGGAAAGGTCAATAGGAAGCAAATCCCACCCTACCCCCAAGATTTTCAAGATGGCTAGACCTAGGACAAAGAGGAGAGAGCATAGCCCAGAGTGAGTTCTGGAAGTGCAAGCCAGGGAAAAGAAATCCGACTGAATTTTGACAACAGTCTTTGCATGCACGAACATATGAAAAGTTGGCAGGTGGGTCAAACTCATTGGAGTGGACGCTTGCAAAGACAACGCTTGGACCAAAGCCATATCAGCTTTTAAGAGATGGCTAAATCTCTTGGTCTAACCATCTGTCAAAACCATCTGCCAACCACGGTACTTTTATTCATTATATATTTATTCCTTTATTTTTCAGTTTTATTCATGAGGGGACCACAGAACTGTATTTATCATTTTAAAGAATCATGGTTCTAAAAAGTTGAGAACCTCTGATATAGAATTATTCTGGTGTCTGATAAGTTTGATTGACAAGGGGCATTGCCAGTTAAGAAATATATTCTATCCTATGATGTTAGTGGTTTGTAAAACAAGTGCATGTGGTTATTAGGTAAGCATGGAAACAAAATAATAGGGAAATTATTTGATGGATTTATTAAAATATTTAAAGCTGCCTATCAATCATATATGGTCAAGGATCAAATTTTGCAAACATACTAAAGCAAATTAAACATGTTCCTAAATGCACAAAGAACTACAATATTTGCGGGAAGAGTGTGAAATGCGCCAAGAACCAATTGAAACTAAATCCTGGGAAGAATGCTACACTGTCTGACTTAATCTTGGTGGCTGCATTGAATGGGAGAGCGGCTGTAGCCTTGGGTTGGATCACACCTGTGTGATGTACCCATGACTCCCAGCACAGTAAAGGTATTTCTGCTGGTTTCTCAAATGGCCATGAAGACCTGCTTATCTGCCCCTACTTGAGACTCTGAATGTGTGAACCCATTTCTTGGCTATATTAACATCTATAGCAAAGGTGGGCAACTATGACAACTTTGCAAGCCGTGGATTTCAATTCCCAGAATTCTTGAGCCATTTACTGGTCATAAAGTTGCCATAATTGCTTACCCATGATCTATTACAATAGTTTCACTCAGCAATATTTTTATTTCATATTGTTTTGATTTTGTTTTTATGATGTATGTTGCCCAGAGTCACTTGCTGAGATTGACAGCTGTAGCAATCCAATAAATAAAAATTAGTTAATTAATTTTAAAAAATCAGGAAATAATTGGAATATCAAAGAAAGTGGCAGATAATTTTCCTCAGTCTACATTTGAGTCAAATTTTCTGTGAAGGTTCCTATGGAATCCAGAGAAGGAATAAAAACCTCAATTGACTAAACAAAAACTTGGATAAAAGAAAATAGAAACTCATGTCTGTAATGAAATCATCTCCTTCTACTGCTCCCTTCCTGCTATAGCCACAATTGCTTAGGACAGCACATGTAAAGGAATATTTGTGTGATTATGCCTCTCCTCAAGATATTGTATGTATTATAGTTTCCCCAGCCCTTCAGTAATATTGACATTTTAATTGATATTAGGAAATTCAAAAAAGATTGAATAAATCAGAACAAAAAATGTCTCAGCATTCAGTATGATTATCATCCCTGTCAATGGATTCCATTTTGTCATGATACACAGCTAGGTAGTGGCAAACCCCTAGAAGAGTCATTCATACCAGCAAGATCTCAATTGAAGATTCAGACTAAATATATCTGACAAAACATTTGTAGTGATACATTAAAAAGTATATGTTCTAAAATAAGAAGAGATAGAATCAGAATTAAAGGGATGGTGAATGAATCTGCACAGATATAAAAAAAAAAGGCCAACATTGGCTAAGAATTTCATATTGAAGTGGTTTGATCAGATAAAGAGAATGAATGAGGATTAAAGAGAAAGATAAGAAATAGATGAAAAAGATATTCAGTTTAAAGAATAAAAGGCAATTTATGCATCAATGCACTGAAACTAGTGAAAGCTAGAATAGTTTGCAAGAATAAAAAAGTATAGAGAATTATAGAAAAATATGCTAGTTTAAATTAGATTTAGTTAAATTTCCCTTTATTTTCTATTCTTTCCTGCCTTTCATTTATTTTCACTAATTCATATTCTTTCACTGTACTTTACATAATGTTACTTACTCCCAAATGGAACAGCATGATGTGGAAATGATAGATGATAGATATTAGATAGATGGATGGATGGATGGATGGATGGATGGATGGATGGATGGACGGAGAGAGAGAGAGAGAGAGAGAGAGATGATAGATGATAGACAGGGAGGGGAGAGAGACAGAGACAGAGACTGAGAGAGATATGATAGAAAGATAGAGAGGAGGAGAGAGATAGAGACAGACAGAGATAGAGAAATAGATGATAGATAGATTCAGACCTGCTTAAATTACAGCCGGATTTTACTTTCCTTGGTTCTCTGAGATTTTTTTCTACATGAAAATTTAATAAACTATTTAAAGAATAACATTCAAGTGGCCTCGTTGTCTCTAGACTGGCATAACAGTACAGGTCATATATAAATAATGGCACTAGAAATTGTGGTTCAATTATTAATAGATGGTTATTATCAATAAACAAGTATATAAATTGCATTTTCTTACAATAATCCATGTCCATTAGATTCCCTTTCCCAAGTGCATAAATAGAACCACATTCCCCAAGCTTGCATAATATATTTATGGAGTTCAGAAAATGGTCACAGTCATTCTATTTAAAAACAGAGCAAGAGGTTAAAGCTCTGTTCTGTACTTTGCAAAATAAAGTAAAAAAAAAAGCTACTGCTTTCCACTTGGCCCTAACTCCACCTCCCACACCCAAAATAACATTCCCTGAAAACAAAGTACACAATACTGCATACATAGTAACACAAAGAGAAACATTTTGATTGCTCTCGGATTTGCATGCAAACATATCTGAGAACTATATTTGATATTCTAAATATGTATAGAAGGATATATTTACCGTATATACTCGAGTATAGGCCGACCCGAATATAAGCCGAGGCACCTAATTTTACCACAAAAAACTGGAAAAGTTATTGACTCGAGTATAAGCCTAGGGTGGGAAATGCAGCAGCTACCGGTAAATTTCAAAAATAAAAATAGATACCAATAATGTTTTTGAATATTTATTTCAAAGAAAAACAGTAAACTAGCGGTGTATTCAATGAAATACTTCACTCACCTCATGATGCTGATGTCCCGCTGTGATGATAATGTCCCGTGCAGCTGCGGGAGCGATGTCCCGCCTCCTATGACACACGGCACAGTGATTCCTATCATTGTACCAGAGGAGGTGGGACATCGCTATGTGGCTGCTTGCCATAACAAGGAGGAGGTGGGACATCGTTGCAGAGCGGCAGGAGGGGGAGGAAGGGGAATCGTAAGACAGCCCTGCATTACATTAGAACGTGAGGAGGGGGGATGGTGCGGTGCGCGCTGCGCGGCAAACTGACACAGAGGGAGGGGAAACTCACAGGGGCACTGGGCCATTCACGAGTGTCACCCAGTGGCATGGCCCCGCCCCTTTTTCTCCTCCATTTCGGGCAAATTTTTCACTGACTCGAGTATAAGCCGAGGCGGCTTTTTTCAGCCCAAAAAGTGGGCTGAAAAACTAGGCTTATACTCGAGTATATACAGTAAATAAGATTACATGGTATGAAAACAATTAACTGATCTTTCTCTTTCAATGCATTCACTGTGGAAAAATCTGCCTCTGCCTCCCAGACTTTGGACCTACAAGTATCCATATCTCTTGTACACAGATAGTCCCCGACTTACAATCAGTTGCTTAGAGTCTGTTGGAAGTTATAACAGACTTCCCTTGGAGATACTTATGATCTGGATTCAAAGTTGAGGGGTCTTTGGTGCTCTCTGAGGTTGGTTGTTTTCTTGCAGATGTCTCTTTACCCAAACTGGGTAACATCATCAGTGCATTTCAATACTGAGCTATAAATATTCTCCTTTATTGAATTCAAAGTTCCAACAATTGTCCCCCATCGCCATCATGTCATCGCATTTAGCAATTGGCCCGCATTTATGGCTGTCAGCAGTTTCCCACGGTAACGTGGCTGCATTTTACAACGGTTTTGCTGAAAACCAGCATTGATTTGGTTTACTTAACAGCTGTGGCATTTGCTTAGTGATTACCACAAAAAAAGCTAGTAAAATTGGGTCAATCATGTTGGGACCTGAATTATGACCAAAGATGAAAACTAATCCAAACTAAAAGAAAAAAAAAATAGAAGATGCAGAAAAGAGAAAAAGAAATAGTAAGGAAAGAAAAGTAAGAATTCAATAAAGAAACAGAAGAGAACTATATAAAGAAATTGCCACTTCATCACAAGTATAAACAATTTTCATCTTCTTTTAAAGTGATATCATTTAAATGATGTCATTTCAGCCCTGATCAGGATTCAGATGTTTATCAAGTGACTTTTGCAAATCCAATATGAGAAAGTTATCCAAGACACTTTTTTGATATTTGTTTATCCCTTTAATTATTAAGATATCAGACAATTTCATTTGTATATCCTGTATAATAAACTGTCTTGTATTGGTATTGGTATTTGGTACTTATTCGATTTGTAGGCCGCCCTATTCCCCGAAGGGACTCAGGGTGGCTGAACAAAAGCCAAGGGAAGGGGAACAAATACAGAAAAGTAAGACAAAAAAACAGGACAGTGATGCAAACAATTTAAAAAACACAACAAGCACAGCAAATTTGAGTAGGGGGGGGGACTCAACCCTAGGCTTGCTGGGACAGCCAGGTCTTAACGGCTGTCCAGAAGGCCTGAAGGGTGGCGAGGGCCCAAATCTCCATGGGGAGCTCGTTCCAAAGGGCCGGAGCAGCCACAGAGAAGGCCCTCCTCCAAGTGGTCGACAGCCGGCATTGGCCAGCAGATGGAATTCGGAGGAGGCCTAATCTGTGGGATCTAATGGGTCTATGGGAGGTAATTGGCAGGAGGCGGTCTCTCAAGTACCCAGGTCCAATACCATGTAGGGCTTTATAAGTGATGACTAGCACCTTGAAGCGTATCCGGAGACCAATAGGCAGCGAGTGCAGCTCGCGGAGGATAGATGTAATGTGGGTGTACCGAGGCGCACCCACAATCACTCGCGCAGCTGCATTCTGGACCAGCTGAAGTCTCCGAACACTCTTCAAGGGCTGCCCCATGTAGAGTCCATTGCAGTAGTCCAGTCTTGAGGTCACAAGGGCATGAGTGACTGTTGTAAGATCCTCCCAGTTCAGGTAGGGATGCAATTGGTGCACCAGGCGAACCTGGGCAAATGCCCCCCTGGTCACAGCCAACAAATGGTGATCTAAGGTCAGCTGTGGGTCCAGGAGGACTCCCAAATTGCGAACCCTGTCTGAGGGGCATATAATTTCACCCCCCCCCCAGCCTGAGAGATGGAATACCTTGCCAATTTGTGGGAGGAAAAAACACAAGCCACTCGGTCTTGTCAGGATTGAGAGCCAGCTTGTTAACCCCCATCCAGACCCTCACATCCTCCAGGCACTGACACATCACGTCAACTGCTTCACTGAGCTGGCACGGGGCGGACAGATACAATTGAGTATCGTCCGCAAAATGGTGGTATTTTATCCTGTGCCATCAGATGATCTCTCCCAGCAGCTTCATGTAAATGTTAAACAGGAGGGGGGACAGGATCGACCCCTGCGGCACCCCATAATTAAGGGGCCTAGGGGTCGACCTCTGTCCTCCAACCAACACCGACTGTGACCTGTCCAAGAGGTAGGAGGAGAACCACCGAAAAACGGTGCCTCCCACCCCCACCTCTCGCAACCGCCGCAGAAGGATACCATGGTCGATGGTATCGAAGGCTGCTGAGAGGTCCAGGAGCACCAGAACGGAGGCCCGGCCCCTGTCTCTGGCTCTCCAGAGATCATCAGCCAGTGCAACCAAAACAGTTTCCGTGCTGTAGCCAGGCCTGAAACCAGATTGGAAGGCGTTGTGATCTCCTTACAGTGTCAAGAAGCAACTGTCAGGAGCACTTATGGGTGATCTCAAGTCCTTTCCTTGTCCAGAAATGATTTATGAAGAACTGGTTTTCAAAATTCCTCTCTGGACAAGGATGAGAAAGTCAGTTCCATGGATCAAATATTATAGCCCCTTTCCCACTCCCAACCCATTGGAATGCTTACTCTGGCGCTGGGAAGATTAAATTAATATTTGTGCTTATATCTATTGAAGAGGAAAAAAATGCAAAAGAATAAACAAGCATACAATTCACATTCAAGGGAATACAATAGTGTCAGTTGTTTACCTAGGGTGCTCATGGTAGCAAGCCACAAATCATTCTAGAAGGAAAGACGTCAACTATTAACTTTAGTCAAGGCAGGAAACTGGTTAGTTCCCAGCATGGCTTGAGTCCTGCTGGAGTAAACTAACTAACTAAACAAAGTTGCATCATGAAGCTTGCTAGGTTTTAATTAGCTTATTAGTTTTTAATACTTATTAGTTAAGTGCTATGCCATAGAGAGAAGTTACTCAGGAAGAGATAGCTTGATTAAGCAATCTCTGTTTTACAAGAAGGAAAAAAAGCACAGGACAAACCTTTAAGGGTAAAAGCAGATATATGGGTTCATGGGTTATGTACTCAACATCCCAGAATGCTCTTCCAGCCTTACTGTTCAACCACATTAGGTTCTTCAGAAACAAAGAACAAAATGAACCAGTAGTAAAAAAAATGGAAACCCACCACTGGCACAGCTCATTTACCAGTCACCTTGTTTATCAGTGGAAATCCTGGTCCAATTGTTTTCATAAGTTGAGGACTACCTGTATACAAGAATTCAGCTGCCTCCCTAAATGTTGGAAATATAATCAAACACCGAGTTCCTACTACTACATGTAGTGGTAATGTAGGAAAGCAAATGAATATGGGCAAAGGATTTGAAGGTGGTTGGAAGAAATGACTGGACAGAGATTGGAACTCAGACCAGAAATATTCCTACTAGGAATTATCAAAAATGTTTTAAGCAAAGGTTTAACATATTTAACACTACATATCATAACAGCTGCGAGAATTGTTTATGCCCAACAATGGAAGAGTAGAAACATACCTAAAGAAAGGGAAATAACAAAGAAAATACTTGATTGTGCAGAATGTGATAGACTGACCCTAGAACTGAAAAATAAAGGAGAGACAGAGTACTATGGGATTTGGGATAGATTTTATCAGTGAATGGATTTAAGGAAGGGAAGCCGGAACAAATAAACACAAGGATGCATAAATTGAAACAAGAGCCAATATAGGTGATTATATTACATAATTGTAAATGTAACTGCAAGCATGTAGAAGAGGTTAAATATGTACAGGTATATAATTAGTAAGTAATAATGTGTATTGAATGTGCAAGAGACTTATGCTATACTCTGTATGGTGGGGAGATCACCAAGACAATTTCACCATGTCCAACGTTTTCTTTTTTAACAATGAAACTTTATTTTTTAAAAAAGAATTCAGGTGCCTCAACATTCACATTTTGGCATGTTTTGGAGAATCCCACTGAAACATAAAGGGTCAATTGTAGCTTTAGACTCTACCTTAGAGATGAAGAGTAGACAATAGAAGAGGAAGTGATGTAAGGGCCGAATCTAGCATGGCAACAATACATGGTTCCAAAGGTAGCCATATTCTTGTTTAAAGAGGTCTGATCCCTACAAGCCACCCCAGCAAATTACCAAGGTTTGGTTAACTCAGAAACATGGGAAGAAAACATCTAGAATTTAAATTCTGGATCCTAGACCTACATAAAAGCTTTGACTTCTTGGTAATGCAGATAGCAAATCATTTCTGTATATACGGCATCAGTCTTGTCTGCAATAAAGAGTCTAATCCAGCCAAGTCATGTCTGAAAGTCTTCTGCCAAGTAAAACCGTTCTTGAACAAGCAATTAAGTGTCTGAAGAGCCAGGTTTACTGTTAAGTTCTGGCAAGAAGCCTGATGTGCTCTAAACAAGAAAAAAATCCCAAATATTGTCCTTGGACAAAGCAAAGTCATAGATAGCTACAGACTTCCTGGTGAGGGAAAGGATATGAAAATGTCTGAAAAGTACACCAGAGTTGGAAGACAAATAGCATGCTTGAACCTATTTTCCCATTCATTCAATGAGAGAGAAAAAATCACCAAAGACTTCTCTATTATTACAGAGTTGGGATAATACCACAGAAACATCAGACAACTGCACCTGGTGCTAGGTTATGCAAAACCATCAGCTGCCAAATTGTTTCATGCAATTCAAGGCACCTAGCTGTTTATCTGGGATGTCGTGTGATAATCCAAATTCTAAGGTAGACCTTTAGCAACAATCCACAATCTTCATGTGTGCTGATTTGGGAAAGAATTAGAAGCCCTTTAAGATACATTTCAGCGAATCCTCTCCAAAGGTTGCTCTGAAATATAAGTTCACAGATATGCTCTTTCCAAAAATTTCCTGCAATTTCCTCCTTCTAACAGTTGTCACTGGAGAATGAAGCTTCTCCAAGCTGTAGTTAATAGGGATCCATTTCATTCCACAACAATACAGCAGACATGAATTAACCATTCTGCTATTTCAGCAGAGCATGAACACGCTCAGATGGTGAATTTCCCAATGAATTCTATCCTCTAAAAGTATTATTGGTCTTCATAATATATACGTATAAAAAAAGGCTTGGGCATTGTTTCCCAAGCTGGTGTCCTCCAAATGTTTCGGAGTATGATTCCCATCAGCTTCAGCCAGCATGAACAATGGACAGTGGTGGGTTGCAGGTGGTACGCCCCGGTACGGGCTTACCAGATCCTTCCCGGAGCACCGGATACTGTTCCGGTACGGTGCTCCAGAGGGCCCACCCACCTGCCCGCACTCCTGACTGGTGCTTTATGCTTTTGGCACTTCCGTGCCCGCGCATGGTGCATACAGCGCCTGCATGATGCTCTGCAGAGCAGCTGGAACGTCATGGAGGCTTGTGGAAGCGTTCATTTGATGCTAGAATGCATGCGTGCGCTGCACACATGCATGTGGGTAACTCCGGGGCCGTTCCAACTGTACAGGTTGGAATTCAGAACCCACCACTGACAATGGAGGAAAGTTATGCAAGTTGTAGTCCAAGGCACCAGTGCCAGGAATACTGCACTGAATAAACCCAATGTTAGGCAAACTGATTGCATGTCTCAAGATACTTTTCCTTTTCTTAACCTATAATGTCATACACTCCTCCAAACATTCTCCAGACATTGGGAGTTTCCTATTAGTTAAATCTACTAGAATACTTATTCTTGGGGTAGAAAACTCTACTTCCTACTTCCTACTGCCCATATGCTTCATGCAAAGGTACATCTGGAAGCTGCTCAAGTCAACTGGGTTTTGTTTGATTTATGTCTGACTAATTTCACATAATAAGTGTGTCTTTGAATAGGGAGAAGTCTGCAGATGCACCAAATTATCATCATACAGTGAGCATCCTAGTTGCTATACAATGTGATTCTCTGATTCAGAAGCACACTGCTTAAGTTTCCAACTTACAAATTCATTTCCTAAGCAGATCTAACATCATCATTAACTAAGGAATAGTCAATACTTTGCTTAATATAAAGCACTGGAGTAGAGTTCTATGGTCAGACTTTCTACTCTCATCCTCCATATGGGTCCTGACACAAATGGTGATCTTTAGAGCAAAAGTGATCAATGCTACCAGGAGGCTATTTGCGCTGCCCCTGTATGTTAAGGTGTGTGATTTCCCAAAAATGCTTTCATGTAATACAGGCTCCCTATTTATAATCATGCAGTAATGTCCTTTTGATGTTAGAGCCATCATTTAAAACATTTTTTTAAAATACCACTTAATATGGATAGCTAATGTTTATATAATTCATAAACCATGAGATAGATAATAATGGCAGCATAATAAAATAAACACCTTCCTTAACAAAAACAGCTTATAATTTACCATATTCTTCAGAGTATTGTACAAAATGTTGCAAAGTATAAGATGCACCTAGGTTTTGGGGAGGGAAACTAGAAAAAAAATCTGCCTCTATCTCCCAGCAATTTGCCTTCTTGCAGCAAACAGCCTGTTTCAGTTTTAGTTTAGCCTTAATAGCACAAGGAAAAAAATTCTGCCTCACAGCAATTTGCCTCCTTGCAGCAAACAGCATGTTTCAGTTTCAATTTCAACACAGCCAGATTAGCATAAACAGCTGATTGTCAGTTGGATCGGTCTCCCAATTAGCTGTTTCACACTGCAGGGATTGACATAGCCTATTGCCGCCTCCGTGCACCCATTTTCAGCCTCTGGACACCCCATTTTTTAGCCTCTGTGCGCCTCATTTTCCACCCATTCTGGGAGGTGGGGATTGGAATGAGCAGAAAATGGAGTGCATGGAGGCTGAAAATGGGGTGTGAGTAATGCAGCAATAGGCTGCATTAGGTAATAGGCAATGGCGGCAATAGGCAATGGCAATCCCTGCAGCCCGAAACAGCTGATGGTCGAGAGGCCAATCCAACCAACAATCAGCTGCTTGCGCTAATCAAGCTGTGCTGAAGCTGAAACTGAAATAAGCTGTTTGCAGTTTGCTGCAAGGAAGCAAATTGCTGGGAGGCAGAGGCCAAAGGGTGGGGCCAGTGGGTGGGCAGGGCTACATTCGGTGTATAAGATGCACCCAAATTTTCACCTGCTTTTAGGGGGAGAAAAGTGCCTCTCAAAATTTCGCCCCTTCACCAAAATGGCTGTGTATAGCTTTTAGAAGGCTTTCAGAGAGCTCCTGGGGGCTGGGGAGGGCTGAAATGAGCGAAAAATTGTCTGTTTTTGCCCCCCAGCAGCACTCTATAAGCTTCCTAAAGGCTATCCATGCCCTTTTTTTGATGAAAAACGGACCCATTTTTGCAAAAAACAGCCCCTTTTTGCTTGTTTTCGCCCCCCACCCCACCCCAGGAGCACTCTACAAGCCTCCTAAAGGCTATTCATGCCCCTTTTTTAAAAAATGGGCCTGTTTTTGTGAAAACTGGCCATGTTTGGGAGATTTGCAAAGTGCAAAAACTTTTTTTTTAATTTTCCTCTTCAAAACCTTGCTGCGTCTTATACCCTGATGCATCTTATACTCCAAAAAATATGGTAATCTCTTCTACTGTATATTTCGAAGCAGATGCTTTAGTACAAGATCATTTATAAAGTCATCATCAAATAATAATGGCTTAACTAGGTAAATGTGTAAATCCTATTTGAAATCTATAGAACTGAAGAAGCCAATGAAGGAAACGGAGGCATTTGAAATTAGGAAATAATGCAAGGAGATAACCACGCAGGGGGCTATTACAACTCTAATGCTTTGCTGCCCTCTAGTATCATTCTCCAGATTTTTGCTGATCTGGTAATTCTATTCAAGCAGATCATCTCTCTTTTTCTACTTATCTGTCTTTCATCTCCCCCCTAAAAACTGCTTTGGGAGATCAATAAGGTCATTGGGGCATAGCAGACTTTGTCAACTTGCAGCCTTCCAACTGTATTAGATTGCAGTTCTCATTATCTTCAGCACATGTGACTGCTGGAGAAAGGCAGATATAGAGAATACCAACATTGAGACGACAAACAGCAGAAACCATAACCATGACCAGGAGCACATATATGCTAAAGAATTTGGCTTCCGTTGGATAACTATAAAGACTAGAATAACTTTCAAATTCAGATCCCAGTGTATAAAGACAGGGAGCTGGATAGCTAGGGCAACCAGGCTTTGGGTCCGTTTTTGGAAGGCCCTTCTCTACTTTTACCTGTTCATTTTCATGATGCATGACCCCTAGGGTGATTATATATCTGGTTTTATATTTTGATCATTGTTTATTTAATAACAGAGTTGGAAGGGATCTTGGAAGTCTTCTAGTCTAACCCACCCCTGCTCAAGCAGAAACTTTTCGGACAAATGTTCATCCGTTCTCTTCTTAAAAACCTCCAGTGTTGAAGCACCCACAACATCTGAAGACAAGTTGAAGTTTTCCTCATGAGGAAGAATGTGTATTTTTTATCAGAATAATAGAATTGGAAGGGACCTTGGATATCTTCTAGTCCAACCTCCTGCTAAAGCAAGGAACCCTACACCATTTCAGACAGATGGTTGTCCAATCTGTTCTTAAAATCTTCCAGTGATGGAGCATCCACTGATCAATTGTTCTGTCAGGAAATTTATCCTTAGTTCTAGGTTGATTCTCCCTTGATTGGTTTTCATCCATTGCTTCTTGTCCTGCCTTCAGGTGCTTTGGAGAATAGGTTGACCCCCTTTTCTTTGTGATAGTCCCTTAGATATTGGAACACAACCAACATTTATATTTGAATTGTTATACTTGGAAATTTATGTACACAGCGTAGGGACTAGTTAACTGAAGAGGACATCTGTCTCCCATAATATCTACCCAGCCACTTGAACCTTGCAGGATTGGTGTGCTTCTGGTTCCTTCAATCAAACAATGTCATCTTTGGGAACATCAGATATCCTTCGCTATAGCAGTGCTTGCCCCCTGGAATGAGATTGTCCCCAAAATAATGATGGCTTCCATTTTGTGGCTGTTCAGAGCAACAGTAAAGACATGGAACTTCACCTAGACCTTTGGGGAAGGAGAATCAGGCCCCTGACTTCTTTCCATGTGATCTGTCATGCTTGCCATCTTTTATTGATTTTATTGTAATTTCTTTCTTTGATGATTGTGAGCTGCCCACAGTTGGGTAACATACTGGCTTCATAAATCTGTTGTTGTTATTTGTTAGTGTAAACTGATGAGACTCTCAGGATTGCAGTGAGCAAGAAGTACAATAAATAAATAAAATCACAACATAAATATCTTTTTACTACCATATCCCTGTGATATTGTATTCATCTTGTTTCTGCCCACTAGTGAGACAGTTTTAAGTCATCCTGCCAATATCAACAGAGGTCTTAGAATAGTATTTCCCAACTTATTCTGATATTATCCAAGTACAGACTCAAGAAATATAAATTCAGTTAGACTTTGTCACCCCTTTAGAAGATAGTGTGGTGAATGCAGTAACTGGAAACAGACCCAGTAGGGGTACGATGGAGATCGACCATGGGCAATAAAGATCAAATCTGTATTGTTTCCTAGGAGTGCAGTGGCTCATGTGGTTAGTTTAGGATGCTGGGTTGATGGTCAGCAAGCCTGTGTTCGAGACCCAAGTGCTGATGCATGACAGGGTAAGGGCCTGTTGTTCCCTCTAGCTCCTGCCGATCCAGCAATTTGAAAGCATGCAATTGCAAGCAGGAATGGAATGGGAGAGGAGGGGAGGGGAAGGGAAGGGAAGGGAAGGGAAGAGAAGAGAAGAGAAGAGAGGAGAGGAGAGGAGAGGAGAGGAGAGGAGAAGAGAAGAGAAGAGAAGAGAAGAGAAGAGAAGAGAAGAGAAGAGAAGAGAAGAGAATATATTTTATTGGCCAAATTTGTCTCTGGCGCATAAATTCTCAGTGTACATACCAGAGGTAGTATTCTGCTGGTTTCCCACGTTTTGGAAAAACTGGTAGCGGCAGCAGGAAGCTCGCCCCACCTGCCCAGACATCATCACAGACGCTCTGCACATGTGCAGAAGCGCCATGCATGAACGCTCCCAGTACCGAACCGGTAGAAAGGTAAAAGAAAACCATTAACAGTACATACAAACAACAAAGTGATATAATCATAAGATGCCAGTAGATGGGAAGTCTCATCATTTATCTTTTTGCCATTTGAAATGTTATGCCAGAACCCTATGGTTTCATTTAATTTAATAAAGATTTAACTAAGTCATTTTCACTTATTCCTGCACATCCTTATGAGATTTCACCATCTCACCTTAACAATTAATTTAAAAAAAACAATATTTAGTGCAGATGTATATTTTTCGCAGCTATCTTTGACACTGCCTGAGAATTCTGAATTCGGCACATCTGGTAGATGCCCAGGCTAGAGTATTTTGATTTAGTACTTGATAAAGTTTCTTCCCAATTAATGCAGTTGATATACTTTTGTTTCCAATTTATATTGATGCTCATTGGAAACCATCTGCCTTCAAATACTCATGAGATACAATTTGAGACATGTGTGTGCCAAATAGCATCATGGAACTTCTGGCAGAGCCAAACTGGTGGATGAGAACCAGAATAACAAAAAATATATATCTGGGAAACCTGAATTCAAACATGGTTCCCCAAACTTTGCTTTCTAACTGAGTGTCATGTTGATGTTCGTGTAAATAATTGTAAAGTTCATTTTACAGGTTGCTCTAAGTGTGGGATTTTTTTTTTGTAATGTCAAGAGCAGATGCTTCAATGAAGGGGAAATCAAAAGCATCTGTGACTTCTGATAAAATATTTAAAGTTATGTGTTAAACATTCACAGTTTATTTTTCACACCAGTCTGGGTGATTCAACAAACCTTGTGCACTGTCTGGGTAAACTATCACTCTTGTTTAAAATTTAAAAGACATGCATTTGATATTCTTAGTAGTAACTTAAGTGATCGCAGGACCAGAAAACAATAGGGCAGATGTGGTTAAAAGCAAGACAAGTCATAAAAAGAAACACAGCAAAGAAAGGAGTTTTTGTCTCTGCTGCACAACTCAGGGATGATTGCCAGGTAAGCAAATGTGAATAGTACACACACACAACTAGTGTGATTTTACAATTCATAAAGAGAGTTTAGTCTCTTTAATGTTAGATTTAAAGTTAAAAGAATCATTCAAACTCCAGGTGGAACGTAACTCAAGATCTTCTGGATTCCGCTAAAGAGCTTTTGTTTTTATTTTTGTTTATGAATGTAGAATGTGACCTCCAAGATAGGTTAAGTCAGGAAATAATAATTGCTTATAGAAATTCCACTGTATTGTTGCATTGTTGCATTCTGTAATTACAGCATTTGAAAGCTTGCCAGAATTGCCCTCTGATCCCTTACCCTGAACAGAATCTATGTAAGGTCATTTTAACTTTCTTTTTTTCAACCCCTTTCCTTTTTGTGAGACTGAGTTGTCGCTTATTTTTTCTTAATAGTTCCTGCATACTTTGTATCAACATTTTCTCCATGCTCCGCTACACCAGGGGTGTTAAACTCAAGGCCTGCAGGCCGAATCTGCCCATAGGGTGCTTAAATAACAAAGGAAAGACCTGCAGTGCCTCTGGTAGCCAAAACAAGGAGGAGCAGAGGGGCACATGTGGCCCCTCTATGCCCCATTTTTGGCCTGGATAGCCTCCTGTAGCACTCTGCCAGCAAAAATGGGGAGCATGAACCATTTTGGCCAACAAGGTGATTCAGGAGGTGTACATCCCATCTCTCCCCCTCCCCCCAGCCAGCCCATGGAGGAGAAGTACAATGCGGATCCGGTCCTCAAAGAAATCCACACTATTTGCTCTACACTATTTGACATGGTATTAGAGGCTAAAGCATGTTCATGACTTTCTTTATTGCAATTAGAGTAGCCACTCCATTCTTGAAGCAGTAATTTAGTTTGCATCTATATGAACACATGTCCCCTTTGGGTTGTTCATTTTTTTTTTTGTTCTGTTTTGTTTTGTGTCCTTTTCACTCAATGTGGACTCCTGGCAAATGTCTAAGCAAGTCTCTGCATTTTTCTTGGCAAGATTTCAGCAATAGTTGGCCATTGCCTCCTTCCTAGGGCTGAGACAGAGTATCTGGCCCAAAGTCATCCAATTGTCTTAATGCCTAAGGCAGTACTGGAACTCACAGTCTTCTGGTTTCTAGCAAGATGTCTTAACCATCTTACCAACCTGGTTTTCTTACCTTTGTGACAGATATACTTTATTATATCAGTGATCAGTTTTCTCTTTTGGAAGAAGAAAAATAGGAGTTGCATAGATCATCCTTTATCTCCAAGTAGAATCTTCATTTCTCCGCTTTTACTACTCTCGTGGCCAAAAAAGCTCTCTTTTTTAGCATTTAGTTTAATCAATTAAACTGATGCAGTTCTTTTTGGGGAGGAAATGAAGAATGCATTTCCATTAAGTGTACAAATATCCATTTATTTTTATTTTTTGGGTTACATAACCATGGCCAGGCCTAATCAGGTCTCATCCTCCACAGCAAGATGATTTCCTCTCCTCCTTTAAATGCCATAATAAATCTGTTTTCAAAACCATTCTCCTTTATATCAAAACATTCGTGAATTTTACAGGCAAAAAACTCCTCAGTGTATCAATCCATTTTTTCCCATTTTAATGAAAGAATTGGTGAATATTTTATAATTTTGTTTTAAAACAAACAAACTGAATGACATTCCCACATATCCTTTATTTATTTAAAATATTTATGTAGCCGCCCATCTTGCACTAAACTATGGGTATCTCCCAATCAAAATTACATAACAGAGCAATCCTACTAGGGGTAGGTTTCTGCCAGCACTACTGCCCATTCAGTGCATGCCAGAGGTGGTATTCAGCCAGTTCTGACAGGTTCTGGAGAACCAGTAGTGGAAATTTGGAGAGTGGGGAGGGAATGGGGATTTTGCAGTATCCTTTCCCCTGCCACGCCCACAAAGTCATGCCCACAGAACCGGTAGTAAAAAAAATTGAATCCCACCATTGGTGCACGCACAACGTAAGCACAAGCAAAGCAAGCATGCACAACTAAAACACGTTCCACGTGTGCACAGTTGCCTATAAATAGGTCTGCGCATGCGCAGAACGTTTAAAAAGATAAAAAAGATGTTGCAGCAACCAGGAAACGGGTTCAGGGCGTGGCGAGCATGCCGTCTCTACCGGTTCGGAGACCCAGTCACCATTTCCACCACTGGTTACACCAAACTGGTGTGAACCAGTAGGAACCCACCTCTGAATCCTACACCAACTCTGGATGTAGCTTCTATTAAGAGTGAAATTCTTAAAGAATTTAAGAGAAGAAAATGAACATAACATGGCTATTCTTTTTGAAATTATTTTGTTCAACTCTAAACCAAAAATTGTTCAGCAAGGAGACTGGAAAAGTGAAGAGATGAGTGACAACGTATGAAATTTGTTTGTGCTCATATAACTAACTGCTAATCCAAAGCTTAAATAAGATACACATTGCAATGTACAGACATAATTTTTTTGTATTACCAATGAAGCACTTGTAAGTAGAAACAAATGTCACACTTCTCTGTTATTGTTACTAGGCCATATATTTAAACGAGCCATTGATTTTCTTCCATAAAATTCACTGAATGCTATTTCATCAATGAATTATATAAACAAGATCTTGGCTTATAATGGCACATAAAAGCCTGCATGCCACTCAATTATTGCAGTGTTATTCCTATCTTCAATCAGGAGGTAAAGGGATCTATTTTCCCTTAGAACAACAACCCTGTGAAGTAGGCTGGATAGGAAAGAATAAGGAGCCCATGCTCACTCAGTGAGTTTCTATAGAAGAGGATGAACTAGATTCTGGGTTTCCTCATTCCTAATCTAAAATTTAACAATCATATAAAACTAGCAATACACAGACTTCAAGTATTGTTTCTGAAAGAGGATACCACAAGCTTCATTATTAATAATACTGTTATCAGCTTGATATCTGTCAAAACATAACTGTTGTAAATTTCTTTACTCTCCTTCAACAAGTATATGTGATCAGATCAGATTCTTCCAAGATTCACATTTCACTGAATTGCAAAATAAAACTGGGAGTAGAACTATTGAAGAAATTGTCTGATGCTTGCTGGGAATGTCAATTTGCATCCCACTTCACTGTTAAATCAACACTCAATAATTTTATTGCTTCTGAGTGTAATCAGCAATACACTGAATTCCACAGTAAGTCTGGAGACTCATGGTATTCTAAATGAGGCAGGCTCCTGCTTTGTATTTTGTCTGGCTCTTTTTAGCGAAGTGCTTCTTGAACTTGTAGTGGTATCAGATGACTTGCAGAAGTCAAATTGCAATGTGGATAAAGCATGCTTCTTTATTAACTCTTTGTAATAAAGCGCAAGCTTGGAAGCATCTTGAAGAAAATTTCATCCAAATGGTGTCTAATACATGCAAACTAAAAGAGAATTATTCATCACATCAATTAAAAACTAGGATCCATGAACATCGGCTGACAGTCAAATGCCATGATCCCAAATCCTTAATCTCTACCCATACTGACACCGAACAGCACCAGTTCTATTGGAGCAATGCAAAAATCTTCAGCCATGCTGCCACCTGCCACGCTTGTGAGTTCATCAGAGCCTGGCACTCCACAAGCAATTCCATCTACAGACACATTGACCTACAACCAGCCTACGAACCCCTTAGAATCCAAATCAACCGCATAGCCAACCAGAGACAGCACTGACTCTCAACCAACCCACGCTACCCCCCTGCCTCCCAATGACCCTGGTCCAGAGGTGGTATTCTGCGGTTCTCTCCAGTTTGGGTGAACTAGTAGTGGTGGCTGCAGGAGGCTCCGCCCACCTGCCCTGACATAATGCGTTACCTTCTGTGCATGCGCAGATGTGGTGCATGCGAGTGCTTGCTCACATTTGTGAACTGGTATAGAAGGTAAGTGAAGCCCACCGCTGCCCTGGCCTGATATCATTTCCTTATCGCAAGACCCATCACAAGACTCACTGATGACTCACAGCTGACCCATCACAGGACCCTCACTTGACACACCCACACTTGAAGCCCTTATAAACAGAAAAACACTGACACTGACATTCCTTAAACTCCATTGAAGACGTTACCTATTCTGGTAACAAAATGTTCAGAAACCAACCCACAAGCTCGGAGAACAAATCTTCACCCTCAAAAGAGAATTCATTATGTACTTCAAACATTTCAAAGATATATTATGACTGAAATCAACACACTAGAAAATTTGCCCACAAACAATACAGTGATTTTTAAATAAATGTCTTTTTATGTTTTTGATCATATATCAATCAACATAAATGCTAATTTATTTATTTATTTATTTGTTTGTTTGTTTGTTTGTTTGTTTGTTTATTTATTTATTTATTTATTTATTTATTTATTTATTTATTTATTTATTTATTTATTTATTTATTTATTTATTTATTTATTTATTATTTATTTATTTATTTATTTATAGGGTTTCTATGCCGCCCACTCTCGAAAGACTTAGGGTGACTTACAGATAAAAAGGAAGGGGGGGAACATACAAAAAATAAAAAAACAACATTAAAATTCCACAACATTCATAGCTTAGGATGGCGCTGGATAAATCAACAGCCCCAGGCCTGCCGGAACAGCCAGGTCTTGGTCACTTTGCAAAAGGCCAGAAGGGTAGTAAGGGTCTGGATCTCCACGGGAAGATCGTTCCATAGGGTCGGAGCAGCTACAGAGAAGGCCCTCCCCGGGGGGTCGCCAGCCAACATTGACCGGCAGATGGAATCCGGAGGAGGCCTAGTCTGTGAGATCTTATGGGTCTCTGGGAGGTAAATGGCAGGAGGAGGTCTCTCAGGTAGCCAGGTCCTATACCATGTAGGGCTTTAAAAGTAACAACTAGCACCTTGAAGCGTGTCCGGAGACCAATGGGAAGCCAGTGCAGCTCGCGGAGGATAGGTGTAACGCGGGTGTACCTAGGTACGCCCACTATCGCTCACGCGACTGCATTCTGGACTAACTGAAGTCTTCGAACACTCTTCAAGGGCAGCCCCATGTAGAGCGCGTTACAGTAATCCAGTCTTGAGGTGACAAGGGCGTGAGTGACCATCCGAAGGGCCTCCCGGTCCAGAGAGGGTCGCAATTGGTGCACCAGACAAACCTGGGCAAAGGCCCCCCTTGTCACAGCTGACAAGTGATGTTCTAGCGTCAGCTGGGGATCCAGGAGGACTCCCAAATTGCGAACCCTCTCTGAGGGGCGTATAGTTTCACCCCCCAGGCTAAGAGATGGAATAGCTGGAGAGAGAGCATCAATAGCCACTCAGTCTTGTTGGGATTGAGTGCAAGCTTGTTTGTTCCCATCCAGACCCTGACAGCCTCCAGGCACTGGAACATCACTTCTACCACTTCGCTGAGTTGGCACGGGGTGGACAGATACAGTTGAGTATCGTCCGCGTATTGGTGGTATTTAATCCCGTGCTGACGTATGATCTCACCCAGTGGCTTCATGTAGATGTTAAATAGGAGGGGGGACAGGACCGAACCCTGTGGCACCCCATAATTGAGGGGCCTAGGGGTCAATCTCTGCCCTCCAACCAACACCGACTACGACCTGTCCGAGAGGTAGGAGGAGAACCACCGTAGGACGGTGCCTCCCACTCCCACCTCTCGCAACCATCGCAGAAGGATACCATGGTCGATGGTATCGAAGGCCGCTGAGAGGTCAAGAAGCACTAGGATAGAGGAATGGCCCCTATCCCTGGCTCGCCAGAGATCATCGATCAGTGCAACCAAAGCAGTTTCTGTGCTGTAACCAGGCCTGAAACCCGACTGAAAGGAATCCAGATAATCAGTTTCATCCAAGGACTGTCGGAGTTGAAAGGCCACCACTTTCTCAACAACCTTCCCTACAAAGGGGAGGTTGGAGACTGGACGATAGTTGTTCAAAAATGGCTGGGTCCAGAAAAGGTTTCTTCAGGAGGGGGTCTCATCACCGCATCCTTTAGGAGGTGTGGGAAGGATCCCTCCCGGAGAGAGGTGTTAACTATCGTCTGGAGCCAGCCACGTGTCACCTCCCTGCTGGTCAAGACCAGCTAGGAGGAGCAGGGTCCAGTATATAGGTGGAGGCACTCACTGCTCCCATGGCCTTGTCCACTTCCTCAGGAGCAACAAGTTGAAACTCGCTCCATAAAATCCGCTCAAGACCTTCCCCCAGTATCTCGGCTGGTACCGTGCAATTGGAGTCCAGGTCTGTCCGAATCCGGGCGACTTTATCTGTCAGAAACTGGACAAATTCCTCAGCTCTACCCTGTAAAGGGTCGTCCGCATCCCTCCTTTCAAGAGGGAGCAGGTTATTCTAAACCAGTGTTTTTCAACCTTTTTGTGCAAAGGCACACTTTTTTCATGAAAAAAATCACGAGGCACACCACCATTAGAAAATGTTTAAAAAATTTAACTCTGTGCCTATATTGACTATATATAAAGTGTTTTTCCCATGGCACACCTTACACTATGTCACGGCACACTAGTGTGCCGCGGCACAGTGGTTGAAAAACACTGTTCTAAACAATGCGGCTGGGCACGATTCTGCGGATGCAATAAGAGCGGAAAAATGCGCACATTTTGCCACCCGTATTGCCACGAGATAGGTCCTGATATAGGCTCTCATCATTGCTCAGTCATATTCAGAGTTACTAGCCCTCCAGCAGCACTCTAGACGTCTCTTTTGGCGCTTCATCTCCCGGAGTTCCTTGGTGAACCTCCACTACCTCGGAGAAGCCGTAAAGGCGCAATCCGGTTTAAAGCCCCTGCCGCCGCTGTATTCGAAGCAGCGACTAAGGACTCTACCGGACTGTGGACAAGAGTGTCAGGTATTTCTCCAAGCGCCATCTGAAATCCCATAGGGTCCATCAGGCGTCTGGGGCGGAACCACCTAATTGGTTCCCTCTCCCTACAGTGGGGGGGAACAGTTGGTTTCCGAAAGTCAAGCCTCAGTAGGAAGTGATCAGACCATGACAAGGGCAAGATCTTAATGCCCTTCAAATCTAGATCACGTCTCCACTGCTCTGAGAGAAATACGAGGTCAAGCGTGTGACCCGCTGAGTGAGTCGGACCCCGGATTACTTGGGTCAAGTCCATGACTGTCATGGAAGCCATGAACTCCTGCGCTCCATCAGAGTGTTCACCGAGCGAAGGCAGGTTGAAATCCCCCAGCACCATAAGCCTGGGGAACTCTACCGCCAGCTCGGCTACTGACTCGAGGAACGAGGGGAGGGCTGTTGCAACACTGTTGGGAAGTAAGTACATTAACAACAAGCCCACTTGACCCTCAAGGTCCAACTTCACCAACAGGGACTCACCGTGGCACAACAAAACCACACTCGACTAAAGCGCGCCCAATTAAACCGCGTCGCTGATGTCATCAACAGGGCGACACAGCGAGCACGGAGAAAGAAGGGCGCTTTAAATAGCGCTTTGAAAGCAAGCCGATTCAAGTTAAGGTAAGGGTTAGGTTTAGGGTTAGGGTTAGGTTTAGGGTTAGGTTTAGGGTTAGGGTTAGGGTTAGGGTTAGGGTTAGGGTTAGGGTTAGGGTTAGGGTTAGGTTAAGGGTTAGGGTTAGGGTTAGGTTAAGGGTTAGGATTAGGTTTAGGGTTAGGTTAAGGGTTAGGTTTAGGGTTAGGTTTAGGGTTAAGTTAAGGGTTAGGTTTAGGGTTAGGTTTAGGATTAGGTTTAGGGGGGTTAGGTTTAGGTTTAGGGGTTAATTTTAGGTTTAGCGTTTACAGCATGCTTCTGTCTCCACGCTGTTGTCGCCCTGTGATGACGTCAGCTACGCGGTTTCGTCGAGCGCCCTTTAGTCGAACGCGGTTTTGTGGTGGAATCGGGATTCACATCCGACAAGCTCCGGAGCAGGGATCCTACGAGGAACTAATGACCTTCAAATGATGACAGCCACTCCCCCCACCCCTTCTCTGGAGTCGCAGCTGATGGAGCACCTGAAACCCTTCTGGGCACATTTACATGCTCCGTTCAATATGCCATTACTTTCTTGAGTCAGAGAAACAGGCCATTTGCAAGATGTTCCAATACTGTAATGATATGGGCATCTGAAAAAGAACTAGGACAGTTTCCTATCATTTTAGGGAGATACAAATGTATGAAAGAAAGAAAAATTGCTACACTGAAATGCATGGACATAGATTGGAAGAAATAAAAATGTCTGGATTCAGTGTTATTGCCGTAACCATAGCTCCAAACAAATAGATATTTACATAAGACATTTATGGCTTATTTTGTCCACTTAAATCTTAATTAAGACTTGTTTGATAATAGAAGGAGGATAAATATTAAGTAATACTGTTATATTGGCAATAGAAATGAAGCTCTTCAAAGTTGAACTTGGGGAATAGTAGAACTCAGAGGTGGGTTCCTCCCAGTTTTACTACTGGTTTGCTTCGTGCACGCATGCGCAAAACAATTTACAGTGAACTGTCACATACGTGCACTACTAAACAACATGCCAGCAATGGCAACAGTGACTGAGAACTGATTCGGGGGTATGGCCAGCCTGGATCACTCCCAGTTCTGTGATCCAGGCCAAAATACCACTATCGGTTCGGCCGAACTGAGCCAAACCACTAGGAGCAACCACCTCTGGTAGAACTTAAACACTTTGCAAAACTGCATAAGAATCAGCAGTTTCAAACTCTATTCTCTTCCTACACTCAATCACATTGATTATCCAGTTCATCAACAAGATCATGGATAAATAAGAGCCAATCCTTTTTTTTTCTTCCCTGGCCAGGGATTGTTTTGTCGTAGTGTAGGGGCTGGCAAATTGATGACCACAGACCAGATACATCACTTGCAAGCCATGCCCACTCCAGCTCCATGAAGGGAAAAATCTTCATGATATGGCATATGATGGCAAAGTGACACCGCAGGTTTGACACCCGTGTCTTAGTGGCCTTTGCTTCCTCTCACTGACATGTCATGGAGGTACTGGTAGGGCATATCAAACTTTTCAACTTTCAATTTGCAAACATTAGGTAAAGGTAAAGATTCTCCTCACACATATGTGCTAGTTGTTCCTGACTCCAGAGGGCAGTGCTCATCTTTGTTTCAAAGCCGAAGAGCCAACACTGTCTGAAGATGTGTCTGTGGTCATGTGGCCGGCATGACTAAATGCCAAAGGCCCATGAAAGGGAATTACCTTCCCATCAAAATGGTCTCTATTTTTTTTACTTACATTTTTACATGCTTTTGAGCTGCTAGGTTGGCAGAAGCTAGGACAAGTAACGGGAGCTCACTCCATTATGCGGCGCTAGGGATTCGAACTACTGAACTGCCAATCTTTCTGATCGACAACTTCAGATATAATGTAGATGTGCTTGGTAAGTAACTACATATCATGGTAATATCATACTATACTACACTTTTTAACATTTTGCTTGTTTCAACTCAGAAGCAAGCAAAACTGCATTTGTAAACAGAAAACCACTCTCAAGGCACACTTTGTCCAAACTAATTGGCACATAAATATTTACGCAACACATTTGATGGCATACGCATTTGTTTGAAAGTTACTTTTCTTCTTGCAAGGAAATTTGTTTAGTGAGGCTTGCTTGTGGTAGAAAGAGCAATCCACCTTGCCACTTTTTATGCTCATAAAATATCAGGGTAAGATTACACATTGCCCATCCTGAAATTCACTGTGACCCTCTGTGCTTCCTGGCCATTTCTTGATCCATTGCACTTTCTGCTAGGCATCTTGTGCTATTGCTAGAATAGAATTTTCAAAATATTTGTTCATGTCTAGCTTTCCACTTCCAGCAAGCAAGAAAAAGGAGGGAGACGAAGGGGAGGGAAAAAGCAATAACATCATCTAAATAAATCAATAGATTTTGACTTGTTTATAAGTAAATCCTCCTCCCAATTTAAAAGCTAGCTTTTCTAGAGCTGGGACAAGAGGCCATCCCATAACGTCCATTAATTGCACTTAAGTTCACAGAGGGCAGAACGAGTATCTTTGTTTATGTTATAAACCGGGCAATGTTTATAAAGCATAATTGGCAGGGGACACAGAGAAAGTCATTATCCTCACATGTTCCCAAAGAGCTACCTCTGCCTTGCAATGTGGTCCCAATTGTGATTTTGCTTGTTTTCTGTGACTTATTCATTTATTAAAACATTAATTAATGCATTAGTATTTTGAACTTTTATTTTGACATTTGATCTTCAGATCTCCTTTTCAAGCACAAATTCTCTACAGTTAATACAGGGGTGAAATGCTCTGAAGCCTGCTACCAGTTCGCTGTGTGAGTGCATGCGCACTTCTCACGCATGGGCACTGCAGGTGCTACCACTCAGCACTGAAAAAGGAGGATTAAGAAGCCTTTTCTGAGTCTGCAAAGGTAAGTAGAACAGGGAGGGAGGAAACAGCTGTGCCATGCGATTTAGATTCACTAGGAAGCAGGATTTCCTGCTTTCTACCAAATATAAATCACAGGGCACAGCTGATTGTCACACAGCTGATCATCGGAACCAAACCGGTAGTAAAAAAAAATGCTACTGATTTGGCAGAACCGGTAGTTCTGATGATCAGCTGCGCGACAGCTGATTGTCATACCGCTGATCGTCAGAACTACCAGTTCACCTGAACCGGTAGCATTTTTTTACTACCGGTTTGGGCGAATTGGTCTGTACTGGTAGAATTTCACCACTGAATTAATATCAATATAGGGAAATAAAGCCTTAGAAAGTATTTTTTCCAGAGTAGACATCAGTTAGCCCACCGAGTTCTAAAATTAGTTCCTCTCCAAAAATATTGCATTCAATTTTAAAAAACATGTGCTTTATCTATTTGAAGCTAATGCAACAAATGTTCTTTCAGCACTCTGGAAATTAAACTGTGCAAGACAATGTGGGGAACTCATTAACCTGAAGCACCTATTAAATCTCATCTCTGGGAGTAGAGAGCATCACCATGGAGGAAGCACCAGGGGGTGGTGGAAATTCCTTCAGCGTGAACTGTAAGAATCGCATCAGCACCATCTATTAATGGAATCTATTCTAGATTTACATGCAATTTCTACAGATAAAATATTTACAGATACATTTCCATCTTTCAAAATATCACAAGATGCTCCCACCCCTGCATGGAAGCATTTTTTTTTAAAAAGAGAAAGGATTGTTTCGTATGATTCTGAATCCTAAAAGAGATCAGAGGTTTTTAAAGGAAAATACTCTATGGATTTTGGGATGTTTTCTTTTTGGTGGGCCTGAAAGTGAACAAGCGTTCTCATATTGCATTCTCCAAGTCAACTCAGGCAGCCTTGGACAATCCACCAGTCAGGGAGATTAATGAGCATCTGAGAAAGAGATCCATCCAGTATCAAAATTGTATTGTTTGTAAAAAAAAATTAAGGTACTGTATGGGGGAACACATTAATCAAGAGATGGCATGATGTTTTTTTCCTACCTTTGTTGGTGGGCTTAGCATTTGTTACACATCCACTTTATAGCAACCCAGGAGTAAAATTGTATAATGATCTATTTTGATCCATGAGCATCTGTCATTTTTTTTAAAAAAAATTTTAATTTTTGTAGCAGATGAGAAGAAAAAACTATTGCTCAGATACATCTTCTATGGTCTCAAAGAAAGTAACGTGGAAAATGATATCTACAACCTGAAGTTAGACTCTTCTCTTTGCTTCTATTCCGTGCTTCATTCCATCCTTTATCCTCATTATTTCCATTCACATTTACTGTATATGCCATTTTACAAATATATTTTGACAGCTTAAAATACACATCAAACACCAAATAAGTGATCACCCAAGGCAGAATGTTGTTATTCAAATAGCTAAAACCAGGTGGTGTAAAAACTTATTTCGTTGATTTTTTTTAAAAAATCCTCCAACACAAAAATAATTTAACTTTCTTTGGGTCAAAGCACACTGTTGAACATGATAATGGGGAGGGAAACCTTGAGCGAAGGTTTCTCTCTGATCTGCCTGTCAGGCAGAAAAGACTGGTGGTTTAAACTGATTGGTTCACACCACAAGCAGGAAATTCAAGAGATCTCAGTGGCTGAGCTGTCAGACAGCTCCCTTTAGAAGATGGAGCTGCCGGACAGCATTCACACTTCTTTGTGCCGGTCTACCAATACAGAGCTGTTGTTTAGCGGAGGGTCCTGCATCTTCAGTTGACCCACACTTAACAAACATCACAAATAGGACACTACAATGAAAGGGCCCATTCTCCCGTTTCCACCTATCTCATCTCTAAAGAAGGACATTCAGAATTAAAACTCGAGGGATCTCAATGATCTTACTGAGAATTATCTCATTGATTTGATACTCCCCCAAACAATAAATCCTACCCTGATATTTTTTCAGTTGCATTGGCATCTCATTGTTACCAGCACAAATATTTGTTTTACACCTTTCAGATATAACATCATAAAGAACAGTGGCTTTTCTTCATCAGATTTGGAAAGGCAGGATGGAAGCCTGTGAACCTCCTTTCTGAGCACCATGAAACCTGCTCAGCTGTTTTGCTCTGATTGACATACTACACAGGTAGACCGGGATCTACCATTGCCTAATCTTGGGGAAATTACCATTCATTTTGACATGTTCTTTTTTCCCTTTGTAAGGGACCTTCAGAGCCTACAGATCTCAGTCTGCTCAAGAGTCTTATGTTTGCCTCTTAAGAGCTATGGTGGTGCAGTGGTTAGGCTACTTCTGCTGACTGCTGCTTGTCAGATTCAGCAGTTCAAATCTCATCGGCACAAGATTGACTAAGCCTTCCATCCTTCCGAGGTGGGTAAAACCCAGATTGTTGGGGGCAATAGGCTGACTCTGTAAACCTCTTAGAGAGGGTTGTAAAGCACTGTGAAGCGGTATATGTCTAAGTGCTATTGCTATTATTGTTTCTGCTTTAAAATTCTTTTAGATTTCATTTTAACTCAGCTTTGATCATGCCTTTCATAACAAATAATGAAGAGTTTTATTCAGATGCATCATTTCATTTCTTGATAGAAAAACTAACTTAATTTAACCAATTAAATCCATTAAATACAGTAGCTACCCTTTTTTCAATATGAAAAATATCGCTGACATTTCAACAAGGCACTAAGTCTTCCTTTCCAACTTATCCAATCCATGTCCTGAGAAACTATCCCCATTGATCCCATCCAGTCAATATCATTGATAGTCCTTCTTTCATACACATACCTAACATCTACAGACTCTAAGCTTCAGGGTAACTGACATTATAAGGAATGAGAATGCTTTCATTTGTGCTCATATGTATACTAAAAAAGTAATTCCAGTGAAGACCAGGCTGGCCTAGGACTTTTTGAATTAAGAAGAAGGAGCATTCCCCACATTCTTCCATTCCTTGTGTGGAAGGCCACAAAATTGGCAGTTCACAACAGTACACTGTGGAAAAACTCCTTATCTGATGACAGCAAGCTAATTTGGGAATGGGAAGTAAGACAGCTTGCACAGTACACACAGCTATGACATGGGTCGGCCAAACCCAACTTCCATCTCCGCACTTAGCATAAGACATGTCTGGCCTTAACTAGTAACTATGGTAAATGTTCTTTCTCCCTAAATATTATTTGTTGCTTTACAAACCCAAAGCAAGCAAGGACACACACATGCTAACTTCAATACTTTTAAAATGCCAAACAATTGACAAGGTAGTAAATATGATTATGTTAATTAATTAATTAATAATCCCAAAATAAAAAGTTACTTGCATGGAAATATATATTTATGGAGAGAACAACTCAGAGAAATTTGATAAAATTGTGAAAACAAAAATTGTTCCACTATTGAAAGAGAAAGAGTTCCAACGATGGGAGAGTAACCATACTAATAATCCCTTGGTGCAAATAAGGACTCATGTATAAATGTTGCAACTTACAAACTGCCCCAGACTTTGAGATTCAAATATTTAACAGTGGTTGTTCATGGGAGGACGTAGCATCCGTGTGTCATTTTGACACCATTTTGGTTTGCTACAGATCAGAGGTGGGTTCCTACCGGTTCGGACTAGTTCAGCCAAGTAGGTAGTAACTCGGCTGGACACGCGCCCGAACCGGTTCTACCAGTAGCGCCATAGGTGGCACCATCTTGTGGTTTTTTTTGCTTCTGCGCATGCACAGGAGCAATTATTTTTACTTCTGCTCGTCATGCACGCATAGCACTCATCAAGCACACACATAAAGCATGCACGCACCCAAAATGCGTCCCTGTGCGAACCGGCAATTAAAGAAGCCGGAACCCACCCCTGCTACAGATGCTGCTGAATTGCACATGCTGATTGCACAGAATCAACCCCATCACAAAACTCGGAGCTTGGTATCACTCTAGCCAGTCTTTTGGCTAGAAACATTCCTCAGCTAGCACAGTCTTCCCAGATAGCAGTTGATTGTAGTACTCTATAGTACTTCAGTACTCTACACTGTGTTGGGTTGCAACTTTTAGTGTTTTCTAGGTGACACTCTGCACCTCCAAAAGCTGACCTACAGTAATCGGAATCATTTCAGTTTGAGATACTTAAATAGTAATTTCAGTTTGAGATACTGAAATAGAAATTTTCTTTGCTCCCTGGCATAGCCTGGCAAAACATATTCTCAGGCTTTCAAAATCGAGTTATTGTTCAAAAATGGGCAATCCTCAGGTCAAAGCCCTTTAGTCAGCCTCGTGATTGCAGGCAAATTATATCTGGGTAGCAATTTTATACAAGGTAAAACTGGAAAATATTCATTTCCATCAACTTGCTTGCCATCTTTTGAATAGGTTTTCATTTTTTTTCAAAAATTCCCCATATGACGCGTGCTCTCTGCAATGCCATGTCGAAGGGAACATGTATATTCATTTAATGTTCTCAGTTGCAGAGAAAGTAAATCCAGACACATACAATCAGAGCCATTTCCTGCTCTTATAAGTAAGAATGCATTCCACACCCCATCCTAATTTTATGCAGCACTCAGCTTCATTTCAAAAGCCTTCTGAAAGATTAGTTCAGACTTCTGGTAAGTGATATATGCCCTTAAAACAGCCTATTGCTAAAGTGGGAGGGGAGAGAAAGACAGTGTTTTATAAAGAACGATTAAATGAAGGGGGAGAGAAAGACTGTCAGAAATAAATAAAATGAGTGTGTTAGAGTAGAATGCCATTCCTACGCATTTTTTAATCCAGTCCCATCCTTTTCTTGGTTCTTCCCCGTTTACCATAAAAAAAAAAAAACTGAGCATGTTCCCACCTTCTGTCCATTTGTTGGCTGATCCATTGGTCCTGCATCTGATGCTTTTCCAAACTTGAACCTGTAGGCATGTTTTCCTATAGACGTGATGGCAAACGTCTGGCACACGTGGAATGCAGTTTCCACAGGTGAAATGCAGAGCCCTCTCTGTGGGCACATGAGCCGTTGCCCCAATTCAGTTCCACTGTGCATGTACATGCACCTTCTGCCAGCTGGTTTTCAGATCTCTATCACACAGGGGGCTGGGGCGCATGCAGGAGGTGCACATGCATGCATGGTGGCGGCCCTGCAGCAGTGAGGGAACCGGTTCAGGAGCAGGGCAGGCCTGTGTCACTGCCGGTTCTGCAACACAGGTTTGAATTCTACTACCGATTCAGCCGAACCGGGCCGGACCGGAAGCAACCCACCTCTGATGGGGGTGGGGCACACATGCAGGGGTCATGCACACATTCAGGGGAGTGGGGTGCATGTGGGGATTGCACATGCAAACCTGGGGTAGGGGGCAGGGGGCAAGGGGCAGGGTACGGGGTGGGGTCATTACGGATATCCTGACTCTTAATTTTACTACCAGAAAACAAGTATGTTGCAAAAATGCATTCATTTCCCTCCAGAAATGTATTTCTCCACTGTGAAAAATATTCAGGGCTGAAGCATAATGTAATGTCAGGCAGTGAGTGCTGAGGCATGATGCCAAGTGATTGATGGGGCCATGTTGATGGGCAAAACTCTGAAAATTCACAGTATCTGAAAGAATTTGAATCTAGATGGATAAATCCACTATTCTCTAGGATAATCTTTCACAGTTGGATGTTTTCCATATATGTAAAGCTACTTTATTCAGGCTCATCTGTGATAGTGGGACTATAGTCCAATACATTTAGAAAAGTGATGAATTGCAGGACCTCTCTTTAGAGAATTTCTTGCCATATCAGAATTTTTAGTTTTCCACCACTGATGCCAAAATATTTTGTGGATTGTGCTAATTCTCTTCAGCCCTGGAATGAATTTTGTTTAAAAAAAAAAAAGAAAAGGAAGATGGAAGGACAAGATTTTTCCCACAGAAATGCTATTCTACCCAACCAAACTATCCAGTGAAGACAGGGGTGGGTTCCTGCCAGTTCTAACCTCTTCTATAGAAGAGGTTCCACAAATCTACCATGTCGTTTAGAACCGGTTCCAGCTCCCTCCCCTCGCCCACTCGCACCACGCTTGCCCTGCCCACCGCTCACTGATTGGCTGGCTCACCAATCGCCCCGCCCACCTTTAAGAGTCCTATCTAAACCTTAAAGTCTTAAGGCTGTCAAGTTTGAACACCCTGGGGGTATTTTTCTAAAGGGTTAGGGGTGCAAGAGTCTTGTAACTTGACAGCATTAAGACTTGTATGCTTCAAATGCCAGAGTTCCTGAGCCAACATTTTTATTGCTAAGCAAGAGCGTTGTTAAGTGAGTTTCACCACATTTTACAAGTTGGCCACAGCCACCCAGTCACATGGCTGGCAAGCCACTCCCACTAGTCACGTGACTGGCAAGCCACTCCCACAAAGCAGGCCACACCTACAGAAGAAGTTCTAAAAAAATTTGAAACCCACCACTGAGTGAAGATAGCAATAGTTGATAATTAACTTTAAGAACACTTCATAAACTAGAAGAACCAAATTGTTCCCATAAATTCCCTACTGGATCCAAGTCAAGGCAGATAAGATTTAACAGCCACTAATGCAAATGATTACTGTGTGGTTAGAGAAAATCAACTTCATCTTAAGGGAATGGCCTTAATAAAGTTACAAAAACAAATAAAATCATGAAGTTATAGGAGATGGATATCACCAGATGTCTGAAACCGAAATCATTTATTTATCCTCTGTACTATATAGTTATTCTGTTACAGTGAAGACTTTCTTTTTTAATATTTTTAAGGTAAGATTAATCAAGCATAATAAGGAAAGTTTTCCAGAAATTCCACATCACTAACAGTTGTTTAAAAGGCATAAAACCATCTTTTCATATCGACCTGATTATCTATGTATGGCCAGCAAGGGTAACATTTTTCACATGGAATTGAAAGCTTCATGCTAAACCATGTTATGTTTTTATATGCCCATGTCCTGAAACTCCATCTTCAGTCAATTGTATCCCTCCATTGTGCTAAGCCAAGGGCAAGCAAACTACATAGTACATTCACATGTATGTTTAGGATTTTTAAAAAATGTGATTCTGCTTGCCCACATGCTCTGGTTTATACATATGAAATAGGTTTAAGGGCCACTGTACTCTTCTATGCAGACCAAGTTGATGGAATTCTGAATCATTAACATCAAAGCAGGGTTATACTTTTGACTATTTCAGAATGTAATGCAATGTTCATTTATCAAATGAGTACATCAGGGAATAAGTCCTTTTTTTCATAGAGGAAATTAAACTGCCAAATTAAACTGCCTGAACCTACCATTTCATTCAGTGAAATGTGCAGAAAGGTTAGAGTGAATGGAAAATGCATTTGTTTCCTGTAAGAAGAGAATGGAGGGAAGGGAAGAAATCCTTGATGAAATGTTATAAGTAAAACTTCCCCTCCTGCCTACATCCAAATGTACTAAATCTCAACACCAATTTAAACAAAAATATATGTTTACCTATTGAGTGACTTCGTTTTTTCCAAGATATTCCTCAGTAACTGAATATGAACAAAATTAGATTCCGTAGTGATTTTCATTGCCAAGAGACTTCCTATATTACACCCGTGTAAAGATCTTATCTTCTCACTTGTAGAAAGAGAGAAATAAGCTTTCTTTGCCTCATCGAACTCACACAAGATGATTCAGATGGCTTGCACTTGCATTTTCCATTCATGCTGTTTCAAATAAAAGTTGTGGCTTTTCTGTGTCACTTTTCTCATAGCCAGAGCTATATTCCCCCACCACCACCCCACCCCATCCCTACCCCACCCCCTCCCCAAACCATAACTAGGTCAATGAATAACTGCACCCTGCACTGTTTTTTGGCATTTTGTAAATTGCAGTATGATGATTGATTTGAGGCAGCAGACACTTAATGCATAGTGATCCATTATATTCATTAAAAATGGCAAAACACACATTTGGATACCTCTATTCCTTTGTGATAGGGTCTCCCATATTACACTATCTAACACAGAGTCATCTATAATTCACATCACAATCCCCATAACCATAAAGTTGAAACATGTGTAGTTCTAGTGCTTAATCGGCTTGTATAAATGAACCCTAGTAAATCACAGCTGGGGAGACAGACCCTCCTTAATGTCAGGGCTCATCAACGCCTGTTAACAAAAGGCTGAAGTAACTTAGAAAAGCTGGGAAGGGACTACATAAGGTGACTCAGGATGAACCCAATATACAGCTGGGAATGGTGTGAAAACTGCACAGTCCTCCTTGGCAGAATTCAAGCATGCAATACATGATCTTCCAAAGCAGCAGGTTATTGCAAGCTTTCTCTTTAAACCCATAGCACTAATAGAAGAGAATATTTGAGAGACCGCCTGCTGCCAATTACTTCCAATAGACCGATTAGATCCCACAGATTAGGCCTCCTCCGAATTCCATCCACTGGCCAATGCCGACTGGCGACCACCCGGAGGAGGGCCTTCTCTGTGGCTGCTCCGGCCCTCTGGAACGAGCTCCCCGTGGAGATTTGAACCCTCACCACTCTCCAGGCTTTCCGCAAAGCCCTTAAAACCTGGCTGTTCCGACAAGCCTGGGGCTGATGAGTTCCTGTCCCCGCTCGAATGGTGTGTCTGTTGAGTTGTTTTTAAAATTGTGGTATTGTTTGTCTATCTCTTTTTTCCCCCTATTTGTATCCCCTATCCCCCCCCCCCGACTTGGGTTGTGAGCCGCCCTGAGTCCCTTCTGGGAAAAGGGTGGCATAGAAATATAATAAATTCAATTCAATATTTGTAGCTCAGGGTTGAACTGTGGTATCCTTGGTGCTCTCTGAGCTTGGTTGCTTTCTTGCAGATATTTCATTACTCAACTAGGTTAACATTATCAGTGCTAGAAAGAAGATTCCATTCTCGCACTGATGATATTACCTAGTTAGGTGATGAAACCTATGCAAGAAAATATCTAAGGTCAGAGAGTATCAAAGATTCCACAAAACCATGTCAGTTTGAGCTGGCATAAACCAGGGAAGCCTAACTAAGTGCAAAGTTCGAGAGCTGAGGTGGCACAGTGGTTAGAGTACAGTATTGCAGGCTACTTCAGCTGACTGCTAGCTGCAGTTCGGCAGATCAAATCTCACCGGCTCAAGGTTGACTAAGCCTTCCATCCTTCCGAGGTGGGTAAAATGAGTACCCAGATTGTTGGGGACAATATGCTGACTCTGAAAACCACTTAGAGAGGGCTGTAAAAGCACTATATAAGTCTAAGTGCTATTGCTATTCTATTCAGAGAAACATCAGTAAAAATTCCATTTTCCCACTTCCCCTTTTAAGGGAATTGAACACAAAATAATCCTTGGACATGTTTCAATGATATTTATATATTTTAGGTATCTATAAAATGAGCATTAGAAGTCCTTCTAAGTGGGGAATCGACTTGTGGGAAGAAATATCCCTCTGGTTCAGTTCCAAGCTGGGAGAAAGACATTGGAAATATGGAGGCTGATGGGAAAGATAATTTATTGATGAAGCAGAACCACATGAGTTTGTGGTTCTGGGTACCTAACAAAATGGAGTTGAGGTTTTTATACATTCTCTTGGGTTTTGCACTTGAGCTTCCTGTACCTGTGCAAGAACATGTATTCTATTGCCTGTTGTCAGATTCCTATGAAGGCAAAAGGAGAAGGGGATAGCAGAGGATGAGATGGTTAGATAATGTCATTGACAAAATGAACATGAATTTGGACAAACTCTAGGAGACAGTGGAAGACAGAGGTCCTGGTTGCTATGGTTCACAGGATCATGAAGAGTCAGATGTGACTTAGTGACTGAACAGCAACAGAAAATGTTCACCAGAGTCACCAGAAGGATTTAAGCCAGATCCGCTGGACCTTGGAACAAATGTTTTTGAAATAATGCATGTGCTGAGAACAGGGCACAAAGAGGCATCAAGCCACATAATTTTTCTCCCAACAAACAAGGGCTTATCCCCAGTATTAGACTGCCAGATGCTCTGGTTTGTACAAATCCATTAGCTATTATAACTGCATGCCATGGCTTTTACAAGAACTTAGACAGCTGTGAATCCATAAGGTGTCTCTTAAAGTGATGAGTGATATTGGTGTATATTGTTCTCTGCTCCAGTGTTACAGGGTGGAATCTTTCCAGACACCCTGTTATAACAAAAGGGAGTACCCAAGACCAGTTAATTATAGTAACCCTTAACATGAAACCACAGAAACCACAGGTAAAATTAATCTTCCTGCAGGAACTCATTTGGCTGTTAAATATAATTTAATAGGAAGAGATGCTCACATTAAAATACTGTGTATCAACACAAAAAACTGGCATACATTGTGAAATGAAGACACTTTCCACTTTAGAGGGTGTATATCAGATCGCCATAATCAACTTACCCAGACTGAAGAAACTACCTAGAAAACAAAAAGAGCAAAATGTTTTGAACCAACAAGAAAAGGTCAGCTGCCAAGACTCAACTTGGAGACAATGCAAGTAATCTGCAGAACAGTCACAGTTTATTCTGTTTTAAATTAAATTATGCAATATACTATGTAAATATATGAGAAATTAAATTATGTGGAGACAGTTATTTACATCAGATTAAAAATAGGGATTTGTGACCAAAGTAGGAATGGACTTCTGATTGGATAATTTTTCAATTAATTTGAATTCAAAATTAGTATCTGCACCATGACGGGATAATTTCTACTTGATTCTTCTACCACGAAGGCCCTGAAGGAACAAAAAAAAAATTCACCAGGACATTACTGAACTATTTGAAGATTATTCCTTCCCAGAACTTTCCTCTTTCCTCTTACATTATGTAAGAATGCCAAGTCCTTTTGTACGTTGCAAGAAGATAATGATATACCTGGCTATTTCATATTTTTTAGAAAGTAAATGTAATCTCAATCTGCACTGTCATAGATTTTTATTCCCAGAAAAGGCTGGTCTTTGTTCTGACTCACCTTCTTCCTACCATGCATCTGCCAGGAACAAAATATCTAAATTAATTCCTTGATTTGTGTATAGTCTCTTTTTTAAAATTTCTAATCAAATGTAGCTACACACACACACACACACACACACACACACAAATATTTCCTGATGTTTTTTCCATAGGAAATAATATTCTGGTTTCTGTTCTGTCTCTCCTTTAATAATGGAAAAAGCAGTTTTGCACATTCACATTCAATGTGAAATACACCTATTTTAAGTGGTTTTCATACTTTTAGCTTTGTGCGATATATGAACCCATCAGTTATTACTTAAAATTACTTGCAAGTCTTAGAGTAATGTATAAATGCAGCCACAAAATTAAATCCAAGCTGAAATTGTTGAACCTAAATAAATAGGGAAAATTAGACAAACACAATTTGGATGAAAACCTTTGCTGTTTCTTTAAAGAACTATCACCATATGCAAACTTAAAATGTGTTTACGCAGTGCCTTTGAATGTAATCATTTTGAAAATATTGCTCCTTATGAAGATGTAATAATTTTCATCTTCCGCCGTAGTGAAATGTTCAACTTGATGGCAATTTTTTAAGAGGATCTGGGAAACATGACCTATGCTTGGGGCCCCATAGTGTATACACCCCTATTTTACATGCTCTTAAGATACTTTGGATATGCAGTTTGTATACTGGTGAAACATTAGTATCTTTGTTACTAATGTAACTAATGTAACTCTAAAGAAGATTTACTTGTCCCATTTAAGGACTAATATTCACTTTCATAGAACAACTCAATTGGTTAAGCTTTAATAAGACTTATATTTCCAATCCTTAAAAGGTACATCTATCTATTTTTTTTCCGTGATATCGTTTTCTGGGTATCATATAAAGTCTAAGAAAGTAAATGTGTTTTTAGTTAAACAATTGACTAATAAAACAGTTCCTGAAATGTTCTCCAGATGTCTTGTAAATACATTGTGTATTCATTTCACCCTGACAGTTAATTAAAAAATCTTGGCAGGTAATTTGACAAACCACAATGTACTTCACCTTGGATGGCCATCTTGTTTGGAAATTGCAACAAAAGCTTTGCTTATCTTTTAACTGTATCAAAATACAATTAGTAGACAGGAACATTTTATCATGTTCTTGGGAAAAACTCCAGGAACTTTATTATTTATTTATATTTAAGCTTTATGCTTAGGCTAATTTCCTCTTCCTACTTACTTGAGACTAGCCAACAGTGAACTTCATAAAGCTGTTCTGAAGTGATAGGCATGTATCAGTTTACTCTGTTAGTATGATTTTAGGAGTCTGCTATAGAAAGATAGCAGCTGAAGCGAGACCTAAAATGAGGTTATATTGTTCAGAATATCAGAATCACTGGGGGTTGGGGAAAATACTTTCTAGAGCATAGGATCCAATGTTGTCAAAGCCTACTACAATTTCCGCTATATCTTCCCGTATATCACAGCTACCTGAAATAAATACAAACAGCTGAGAAGATAATAGCAGTGGGTGAATAGCACCTACCCATTTCTAGTTCTTAATTCCTCACAAAACCATTTGAAATAAAGTCTCAATCACCAAACAGCAAACACAGAGAATACTCCATCCACATTTATGACTCTTTTTTCCTCAAGATAATACACAGATCAAATACACAGATACAAAATACACAGATTATCATCTAATGTGGGGGAGGGGTTAGCTCAGTAACTCATCAACTTCTTCATGAAGTTGCAGATTGTTCATCAACCTCCCCTCTAGACTCCCCCTAGATTATCATTAATTCTACATTCATTCTTGATTTTCACTGTGCAATTCGTGCATATGCACAGCTTGTGTATTCGGTCTGACCACACAAGCACATTCTCTCTTTCTCTAACGTCCAATATTTAGAATTAGCATCTGTGTATATTTAAGTAGATGGGGAAGAGTGATCTTCATTGGCAGAAAAGTAGACAGCTAGGAAGTTGCATTTCCTTTATTCTGTGTCCCATATCAAGCATAAAGCAAAAGAATACTTCTGGATTGCAATGTGGCAATCCTATCATGTTACAAATTGCCTTTCCCCACTACTACGTTGAAGTGCTTTTCACTCATATTTGGGTCACAGAAAAGTACCCCACAATTAAATTAGTTGCCCCATTGCCAATTCCTATTCAGCATCTGTTGTCTTTGTTCCAAGCCTCACAATAGCCTTTCCTAGTAATATATGGCAAACTCCAATATATCTACCTAAAGACTTTTGGATACTTTTGGATATGCAGCATCAGACAGCTGATATGCTTCCCAGGTAAAGTACTTAAGCCAGCCTCTTTTGTGTCACATCAACCCTGCAAGTGGGGGGGAGATTCACATTGCACAGGCATACTTATGCAGTGATAAGATACAAATGGGAAAAAACCAAAGTCAGATTAATTGATTAGATATGTATGCTGGGGGAGAGGATGATTAAAATTATAGTACAATATATCTAAATGTTTATGGAGATACTCTGTCATCCACGTCATGGTTGTCCCAAAGTGCTTTTTCAAGAGGCAACTGGACCTTCTGGTTTTTCTTTGAAGATGTTTCACTTCTCATCCAGCAGGCTTCTTCAGCTCTGAGTGGATGGTGAGAAATGAAAGGATTTATACACCTTACAGACAGCTGGTCATTTGCATTTTAGAGAGTCACTGAGTACACCTGGAAAAGCACATTTGGTACAATATATCTAGGCTCCATGTTGAGAAATGTTGCTCTGTATAATGGCAGGCCATTACATACTGTAACTACTTATTTAGAGTTATATTGATAGAGTGGAAACAAGAGGATGTTGCCAGTCAAGTGAAACCTGAAACTTAGAAAATACCTTATTTTTACCTATAGCAAGTCAGTTCAGTGGTTAGAGATCTGAACTAGGATTGGGAAAAACCTGTGTATAAACCTTCTTTTGATCACAAAGCTCACCACTTAACAATCTCCCAGTCTCATCTATCATTTGCAGGTAATCCTTGACTTACAATCATTTGTTTAGTGACCGTTGCAACTGGCTTCCCCAAAGCTATGCCTCTGCCAAGGTATCAGGACCTTTATCTCCTGTAGAATTTTCAATAATCAGCCTTATGCCTGAGAAGCTGGAAGCAATTCCTTATGCAATTCAGTAGAGAAAATTACATTGCTAGACGTCTTTATGGAAGCAGCCACATAACGTGGACCCAGTGATATCCATAGGGCAGGGCTCAAAGTTACAACAGCGCTGAAATTTTGATCATATGACCATGGGGATGTTTGAAAAATGATTCATAGGTCACCTTTTTCAGTGCCATGGTAACTCTGAACCAGTGGTGGGTTTCAAATTTTTTAGAACCTCTTCTGTTGGTGTGGCAAGCTTTGTGGGAGTGGTTTGCCAGCCATGTGACCAGGTGGGAGTCGCTTGCCAGCCATGTGACTGGGTGGGAGTGGCCAACTTGTAAAATGTGGTGAAACTCACTTAACAATGCTCTTGCTTAGCAACCAAAGCGTTGGCTCAGAAACTCTGGCATTGAAGTGTGCAAGTCTTAAAGCTGTCAAGTTACAAGATCCTTGCATCCCTAACCCTTTAGAAAAAAAACCAAGGGGTCTTCAAACTTGACAGCTTTAAGACTTGCAGATCCTAGCATGAAACAATTCTCATCAAAAGTGACACCATGCAGATGTGAGCTTTCTTTCTCCATTTCAGCTGCTTATCATGTAAGTCTGGAGGGCCACCTCCTGCCACTCCAAATTCTGTCCCTCCGGTAAGTTCACCACCATATCCAAGCTGTAGCAAGGGCTACTCCTTACTCTTCAGCCTGCTCTTTTTCCTCTCCAGTTCTTCACACAGCTTCTGCCAACTCTCTCTCAAGGGTCCTTCCTCAGAGCATGAAACTGGAATGACAGGGCAGGAGAATTGTCACACCATTGCCAGCTGCTTCAGCAAATGCTATTTAAAGAGGTCTTCTAAAACCTTTTGCACCTGCAGCTTTGGCACTTCTAGATATGGCTACCATTCCCTGGTGACTAGAGCAATCTGGCTTTCTCTTGAGTAGAGAAAGTCAGCCAGCTGGCAAGGACAGGCAAGCCAGAGTGCTCTCATCCTGCCATCCCTGGACCCACTGCCTGTCCCTCTAGATTCAAGATGCCTCAGGCAGGGCCAGTCTTATCACACATCCTAAGAGAGCCATTAAACTTAATGGAACCTGTTGTGTTGTTTACTTATTGCTTACTTATTGTTGCCACTGTAGATTTTTCCCTCATTTTCATTTCTGAATTACTGTGGGATTTGGTGGGAGGGGGGAGAATGGTGGGAGAACTTAATTGCCTCAGTCTCAAATTTATCTGGACTTCTTAAACATGGGATTTGAGTAGCAATGCTGTTTTTCATTTCAAATGTCCATGGCAGTTTATAGTCACACAATAGTCCTAAGCGATGTGCTCAGCACCCAGCATATCAGCAACAGTGGCACAGAGAATGCCCAACCATCATTGTAGGAAGTTAGCACCTACCCCTCTCCTAGAAAAATGAAATATCCTGGGAAATATTGAAAAGGCAGACTATTATATCTCCCTGGATAAGAAATGGAGAAACATGTTTTTAGTCAGGAAACAGACTACCGTATATACTCGAGTATAGGCCGACCCGAATATAAGCCGAGGCACCTAATTTTACCACAAAAAACTGGAAAATTGACTCGAGTATAAGCCTAGGGTGGTAAATGCAGCAGCTACCGGTAAATTTCAAAAATAAAAATAGATACCAATAATGTTTTTGAATATTTATTTCAAAGAAAAACGGTAAACTAGCTCTGTAAGTGGATAACACATTAGACAGCCTGCCATTGCCCATTGAATAACATATACAGCCTGCCTGTGCCCATTAAATATACAGTAGCCATTGTAAAAATTTGCTCTGGATAATAAATTATTATCACACAATACCGGTGTATTCAATGAAATACTTCACTCACCTCATGATGATGTCCCGCTGTGATGATGATGTCCCGTGCAGCCGCGGGAGCGATGTCCCGCCTCCTATGACACACGGCACAGTGATTCCTATCATTGGATCACTGTACCAGAGGAGGTGGGACATCGCTATGTGGCTGCTTGCCATAACAAGGAGGAGGTGGGACATCGTTGCAGAGCGGCAGGAGGGGGAGGAAGGGGAATCGTAAGACAGCCCTGCATTACATTAGAACGTGAGGAGGGGGGATGGTGCGGTGCGCGCTGCGCGGCAAACTGACACAGAGGGAGGGGAAACTCACAGGGGCACCGGGCCATTCACGAGCGTCACCCAGCGGCATGGCCCCGCCTCTTTTTCTCCTCCATTTCGGGCAAATTTTTCAATGACTCGAGTATAAGCCGAGGCGGCTTTTTTCAGCCCAAAAAATGGGCTGAAAAACTCGGTTTATACTTGAGTATATACAGTAACTCTTAATAGCCCCCACCTTGTCAATGAGCCATTAAAATGCCTGAGCTAGTCTACTATGGTATACATAACAAAGGTAGGATTAACCCTCTACAGAAACTCACCACATGGTATCTGGGAATTCAACCAAGCTTGAGACTCAAAAGGCAACCTACAAAGTTAGCTAAGCGCCACCCCCCCCACCCCTGGGAGTCTGACAACCAATCAGAATACATTTCTTACACAGGAACAGGAAACAGAGAAGTGGGGCCGAACAGAGAGTATAAAAATACTCAGGAACTCTCAACAAGCCCCTTTTTTTCTCTCTTTTCTTCTTCACCCAACATCTGGAAGCATGTGATCCCCATTTTCTGTTCAGGAACTCAAACCATGTGAGCCTGTCCACCATTAAACCATCTTTCCAAGCAGCCTCCATGTTTCCAGTGTCTTTTTCCCTACTTGCAACTGAACCCAGAAGGACATTTCTTCCAACAATTGCTGCCATCTTAACTTTTTTTATTTTCTCTATCACATGTTAGTGTCAACTTTAAGATACTTAAACTTCCAGAATTTCCCAGCCAGCATGCTAGCTCGAGAAATCTGGAAGTTGAAGTCTATGCATCTTAAAGTTAAGGTTTGAGAACTCTGCCCTATGGATATCACTGGGTCCACATTATGTGGCTGCTGCCATGTAAGACATCTAGCAATGTAATTTTCTCTACTGAATTGCCTAAAGAATTGCTTCCAGGCATCAGGCTGATTATTGAAAATTCTGCAGGAGATAAAGGTCCTGCAACCTTGGCAGAGGCATAGATTTTGGAAAGCCAGTTGCAAATGTGGATTTCCTAGCTCTGCTTCCAAGCAAAGAAATGGATAGATTTTACTATGCCTTCTGGAGTAAGTCAAAATATTTACGGTTAGCAAGTCCATAGAAGTTCACTATAAGTCAATATAACCAGTATGGAAGAGGGGGAGGGAGAGGGAGGAAGCAACAGCTTTAAAGATTCACATCTACAAGATTAAATCTACTTACCATCATTCTCCACATGTTTTGGCACTGAAAAATAATATGGTGCTCTTAAATCAGAGATTAGGACTAGAAATGCTTTTTCATATCAATTTCTCATAAAAGTTGAGGATGATGATGTTATGCATTCAGTCATGTACAATTCTTGATTTGGGCCATGTGTCTTTACATCTTCTGATCTTGCACTACTTATTTGAGTTATTCTATGTTGTTCTGGCTGGTATCAGCTTTGATAGTTTCCAGCCACTGTGTTCTTTGGCGGCCTGGTTTCCATTTACCACTAACTCTTCTAGGCATAATTGCTTTCTGAAGTGAATTCCCCCTCATGACATGGCCAGAATAAGTAAGCGCAGTTTTGTGATTTTGCCTTCCAGTGATGTGTCTGATGTTATGCGCTCCAGTACTTGTTTGTTAGTCCCCTTTGCTGTCCAAGGAATATGCAGCACCACAACACAAATGAGTCAATTTTCTTCCTGTTTTGCTTTTTTAAGGTTCAACTTCCACAATCATAGCTTGCGTAACTACAGGGAACATGATAGAGCAGACTAACCTACATTTGGTTATCATGCTGTCCTTGCTTTTCCATATTTGGCTCATATTCATCATTGTAAAAGTTAAGCTCAATCATTCTCTTAACTTTATTCCGAACTATCTATCGCAGGGTGTCAAAGGCCCGCAGACTGGATCTGGTACATGGGGTGCTTATATCTGACCCATGGAGCTGCCCTGGAAACAGTGAAGGACTGGCACACGGTGCCTCTGCCAGTGAAAACGGAGCTCAGGGGGGTCGCACTGGCAGAGGGTTGCAGGAGGCCGTCACAGCCAAAAACAGAGCTTGGGGGCCCAATTTTTTCTGGCAGAACTCTTGGGCCACCACAGGGGCCCCTGACACAAGTGACATCTGGCCATACTCACCCTGGCCACACAGTCCACCCACCCCCTAAGGTCAATCACAAACCTGATGTGGCCCTCAATGAAACGGAGTTTGATCCCCTGATCTATGGCAATTTATACATATTTGAGAAGTAAGCTGCTAGAACAGAAGTAAAAAGTTTGCATTTCTGGCTGCTTCCTAAATCCCATCTTATTTTAATAATGTTGTTTAATATAATTCAACATCCAACTGCCCCTTTGTTTTATCTCATACACAAGAAGACCAAGGGCCAAGTTTTCAATCCTCATTTGCCACATTTTTAGCCAGCAGTGATATTGTGGGGGAAATAAAATCTCCCAAGCAGAGATTTATTGTTGATAGTCTGTATTGTCAATTACTCATGGGTGCTGCAAATGTTCAGACTTTATGGTAACTGCAAAATAAATAATAGATGACCTTATAATATATGAGAACTATGAAACAAAGAGGGACTAGAATACAAGTCTGCACTCTAATGGGCACCAAAGATTTTTCTACACATTAACCACCCTCCCTTAAAAATAAATCAGAACAATGATGTTTATAAAACAAATGGGCCAATTATTTATTGACCACATTTTCAAAAAGAAGTGCACTCTAACCTTTTGACACAGAATAAACAGTTCTATAATAACCAGGGTGCAAATATCCAAAGAGTTGACAACTGACAAAAAGATATAACTGGAATAAAAATAAAAAATGGATAGAATCTGTATAGAACTTGGCTATAGAGGAGAAATTAAATGATTAGCTGTACAAATTGGAGCATTAAAGATCTTACTTCACTGGCTTCTTTACATTTCCAGACTCCGTGATATAATATTACTCAACTTGCTTAAGGCAGTATTTCAAATCTAGGATATGTGAAGGTATGCAGTGCTGCTTAAGGCCCTGTTTTCAACTTTGACAAGTTCCAGACACATAGAATTCAACTCGCAGAATTCCTCAGTCAGTCTAGTTATGGCTGAGAATTTTGGGAGCTGAGTTTCACACATTTGGAAGTTGCCAAGGTTCATGTACACTGGCCGAATTAACCCCAATTCAAGCCCCTTCATAAAAAGTTTCAAAATAATGGTGGCTACAAATGATTGTACCATTCTTCAAAAAATAGTGATTCACTGTTAAAGACCTGGATATTGTAGAAAGAGAGCAATGTTGGCCTACTGCAGCAAAAAACAAGTTAGGTATAACCGTGTCTAACAATTTTTTTTTTAAAGGACCTGTCCTTTTCTGAACTATAGCTCATTTCATCAAATATTTAAAATATTCTTATGAAGGATAGTCTGATACCCGCCCCCAGGAAAAAGTATGTTCAAAATGTTCTCAAAATGTGGCTTACAACATACAGGACTTTCAGTCTGCACCATCAGCAGTGTGGCTAGAATGCATTTGCTGAACTAGATGAGAACAAACACATCTAGAAAAGGAATTTTTTTAGCGCTGAAAATTTCAAGAGGGACACTTGGGATGCAAGGGCATCATAATAATAGCAGTAGCAATAGCAGTAGCAATAGCATTTAGACATACCGTATATACTCGAGTATAGGCCGACCCGAATATAAGCCGAGGCACCTAATTTTACCACAAAAAACTGGAAAAGTTATTGACTCGAGTATAAGCCTAGGGTGGGAAATGCAGCAGCTACCGGTAAATTTCAAAAATAAAAATAGATACCAATAATGTTTTTGAATATTTATTTCAAAGAAAAACAGTAAACTAGCGGTGTATTCAATGAAATACTTCACTCACCTCATGATGCTGATGTCCCGCTGTGATGATGATGTCCCGTGCAGCCGCGGGAGCGATGTCCCGCCTCCTATGACACACGGCACAGTGATTCCTATCATTGGATCACTGTACCAGAGGAGGTGGGACATCGCTATGTGGCTGCTTGCCATAACAAGGAGGAGGTGGGACATCATTGCAGAGCGGCAGGAGGGGGAGGAAGGGGAATCGTAAGACAGCCCTGCATTACATTAGAACGTGAGGAGGGGGGATGGTGCGGTGCGCGCTGCGCGGCAAACTGACACAGAGGGAGGGGAAACTCACAGGGGCACTGGGCCATTCACGAGTGTCACCCAGCGGCATGGCCCCGCTCCTTTTTCTCCTCCATTTCGGGCAAATTTTTCACTGACTCGAGTATAAGCCGAGGCGGCTTTTTTCAGCCCAAAAAGTGGGCTGAAAAACTAGGCTTATACTCGAGTATATACAGTATACCATCTTTATAGCGCTTTACATTCCTCTCTAAGTGATTTACAGAGTCAGTATATTGCTCCCAACAATCTGGGTCCTCATTTTACTGAGCTCAGATGGATGGAAGACTGAGTAAACCTTGAGCTACCCAGAATGTAAATCCTGGCAGTCAGCAGAATTAGCCTGCATTCCAGCGGTGGGATTCAATTTTTTTTACTACCAGTTCTGTGGGCGTAGCTTGGTGTGCAGGGTGTGGCTTGATGGGTACTGCTTGGTGGGTAGAGGGGAAGGATATTGTAAAATCTCCATTCCCTCCGCACTCCAGGGGAAGGTTACTGCAAAATCCCCATTTCCTCCCAATTAGCTGGGACTCGGGAAGCAGAGAATAGATGGGAGCAGGGCCTGTCAGAGGTGGTATTTACCAGTTCTCTGAACTACTCAAAATTTCCGCTACCGGTTCTCCAGAACTGGTCAGAACCTGCTGAATATGACCTCTGCTACATTCTAATCACTATACCACCACAGCTGCCAATTCTTATGACAATGTCCTATTTACATGGACACAAAGGAGGAGATGATTCCACCTAGATTTGGACTCATAAAAAGAGGCTAGAAACTTGTAGTGGGGAGCCACCGACAATGCTAATTTTCCATGATCATCCAGGAATGCAGAATCTAGGGGAGCTTCCATACTATAGATACGCTGGCTAGGGAATTCTGGAAGTTGAAACCCTTAAGTCTTAAAGTTTCCAGGGTTGAACACACCTCATAGGTTCAGGGTCTAGTAAAACCTTCAAGTTAATCACCTTCACTGCCAAAGAGAAGAAAGCTCTGTCCAAGGTGGAAATGGCCATATAGTATATGTGCAACAGTGGGGAGGAAATACCAACCATGCCTGACAGGGCTGAAAATATGAGGCCCTCCTTTCCTGTGAGAACAAAACATTTGGCTAATAAGGCCCAGGATGGCAGCTATAATCTGAGCAGCTCAATTTCTGAGGTAGAACTTTTGAAAGGAGGGAAACCTTGCTCATTCTGCCTGCTTAAAGTGGGGAGAAAATGTCAGTCACCATTGGCTGCTGGGGAGGCTACATGAGATATTTTCTCTACAGCAAGAGGTGTAGAAGGAAGTGGATAGGCAATGGGATGAAGAACCTATTGGATGCTAAATGATGACTGCATATTCATCAGTTATGAAGAGGTTATTAGATTTATTAGCACACTTAATAGCTATGCATCTATCAGAGACATAGATTCTTATAATCCCAAAGGATTTTTAAATTTATGTTTAATATATTAGTATGTAAATGTTTTGTACAGGACACAGTGGCTCAGTGGCTAATACACTGAGCTTGTCGATCAGAAAGGTCAGCAGTTCGGCGATTCAAATCCTGTGCCATGTAACGGAATGAGCTCTTATTACTTGTCCCAGCTTCTGCCAACCTAGCAGTTCGAAAGCATGTAAAAATGCAAGTAGAAAAATAGGGACCACCTTTGGTGGGAAGATAACAGCGTTCCGTGCATCTTCGGCATTTAGTCATGCCAGCCACATGACCATGGAGATGTCTTGGGACAGCGCTGGCTCTTTGGCTTTGAAACGAAGATAAGCACCGCCCCTTAGAGTCAGGAATGACTAGCACATATGTGTGAGGGGAACCTTTACCTTTAAATGTTTTTCGTGTGGGCTTTTCTTCTGTAGCATCAAAATACTCTAAAAGTCAGGAAATGAAGCAAAACAAATCCCATCCATTTGGGGAGACATTCTTTAGTAAAACTGAATATTAAAGCATGTGGACTTTAACTCCCAGAATTCCCCTGCTAGGACATGGAGTCCCCATCCACATATCTTAAAGTTGTAAAGATAAGAAATACCACTCTAGAAAGTTACTCTCTAAATGCTCAAGGGCACCTTATTCAAAAATGTATTCATTTTTCCAAACATCAATCTTTTTCCATACTTGCCTGAGAGATGCCAAGATCGGATGTCTCCCATGAATCTATCAGGTATTTGCCTTTACATTTGCTTGATTACATGCTCTGATTCCCATTGTTCTCTGCATGCTTTTTGATAGATATATTCCATGCCCCTAAAATAGACTTTTTTCCCCTTTTGATTACTTGTGGCGGATATCAGTGGTGGGATACAACCGGTACGCCCCAGTACGGGCATACCTGTACCTGCTGGGAGCAGCAGGTACTGTTCCAGCACGGTGCTCCAGAGGGCCTACCCGCCTGCCCGCCCGCCCTTACCTATATTTGAGCTTATGCACATGGAGCGTACAGCGCCTGCGCAACACTCCACAAACAGCTGGAGCATCACGGAGCCATCGTGGGGCAGGCGGTAAGTTTGCATGAGCGTGCTGCGCGCGTGCTGTGCGCATGTCTGTGGTGGACACCCAGACTGTTGCACCGTAACAGTTGCAATGGGATCTGGAACCCACCACTGGCAGATATGTATAAAATAAATAGTGGTTACAGTAAACTTAAAGTTTCATCAGTAAGTGGGGCAATATTAGTTGCTAGCCAACAGTCAAGGAGAAGCCATCCCAAAAACTACAAGTAGTTCTCAACTTACATCAGTTCATTTAGTGACAGTTCAAAGTTACAACAGCATTGAAAAATATGACTTAGGACCATTTTTCACAGTTACAACCTTTGCAGCATCCCTATGATGATGTGATCAAAATTCAGATGTTTGGCAACTGGTTCATATTTATGATTGTTTCTGTGTCCCAAGGTCACATGATCCCCTTTTGCGACTTTCTGTCAAGCAAAGTCAATGGGAAAGCCAGATTCACTTAACAACCAGGTTACTAACTTATCATCTGCATTGAGTCACTTAACAACTGTGGTAAGAATGGTCATAAAATGGGGCAAAACTCACTTAACAAATGTCTCACTTAACAATAGAAATTCTGGGGTCAATTGCGGTCGTAAGTTAAGGACTATCTGTATATGAGACATATTTCCTCAATTTATGTTTTGCGTGGGGATGAGGAGTTTATTGATTGATCTTATAACCATACCAAAAAATAAAGGTAAATTACCTTCTAGGGATTGCATCAAACTTATTGATAGTGTTTTTGAGTCCCTCCGGGAATAGGGCAGCATACAAGTTTAATAAACCTTTTCAGTTTGGGATATGATTTTGTTCTTAACCAACCCAATTTCAAGATCTATTTTTGCCAATAATTCCATGTACATTTGAACACTAATATGTTAGTCTTCCTGATTTAATAAATCCAAATGCCAGGGAGGCTGCTGAGAATAGATATTGGGTGGGAAACAGTGGTAAAATGCTACTGGTTCGGACCGGTTCGCCAGAACCAGTAGTAAAAAAAACTACTGGTTCACCCAAACCGGTAGTAAAAAAAATACTACCAGTTCAGGCGAATGAGTATTTCCAACGATCAGCTGTGACACAGGATTTACATTAGCTAGAAAACAGGATTTCCTGTTTTCTAACTAATCTAAATCATGTGGCACAGGGAATCCCCCACCCCCGCTGTTCTAACTACCTTTGCATTTTGGGTAGCCTGTTTGGCTGAATGGACCACTGAGTGGATCCTCTGCCAATACATAAAAACTTTTATTATTGAATAGGTGTGCATATGAAGTAGATACCTGTTTCTTCTCTGACCGCAGCCAGCTGATGTTTCCCAGTTTGCTTCTTTAAAAAACAAATCTGAAGTTGTCAAGGCAGGGAGGTGCCCCACAGTTCCATGCCATAGGTCAGCATTGAAACTACCTGAATACTTTCAATATGGAGATAATAATAATGCACAGCCTTTAGGACGCTTGTAGAGTGCTCCTAGGAGATGCCCCCCCCCCAAATGAGCAAAAAGCGACTCATTCTTTTGCAAAATGGGCCTTTTTTTTGTCCCAAAAAGGGCATGCATAGCCTTTAGGGGGCTTATAGAGTGCTCCTGGTCGCTGGGAGGGTAAAATTGTGCAAAAAACAGTCCATTTTTTTGCTCATTTCTGCCCTCCCCAGCCCTCAGCAGCACTCTGGAAGCCTCCTAAAGGCTATGCACAGCCATTTTGGTGAAGAGGGTGGGGTTTCAGGAGGCTAAAAATGCTGTATTCAGTGTATAAGATGATTTTCACCCTCTTTTTTTGAGGGAAAAAGGTGCGTCTTATACTCCGAAAAATACGGTACTTTCCTCAGCCCTCACTCCAATTTACCCACAATCCAGTGTTAATATAGGCCACTCCTAAATAGGTGAAAGAATTCCCTTCCTCAGTATGCCAATTATATTTTCACACTTCTTCTTTTTGCTAAATACCAGCACTTTTGATTTGGTTTTATTAATGTTTAGAGTAGGGGTGTCCAATCTTGGCAACCTGTGGACTTCAACTGCCAGAATTTCCCAGCCCATATGGGTGGCTAGTAAATTCAGGGAGTTGAAGTCTGCAGGTTGCCCAAATTGGACACTTCTGCTTTAGAAGTTTGAGAACACAGTAGGTATTTATCTTTCACAACAGGTCTTCTCAGACCTTTTTGAGACTGTGCCATTAGAACCATATCATCAGCACAGAAAAGAATATTAATAAATTTATCATGGATCGTTGGCATATGAAGCATACAGGAATCCTATAATATCATTGACAGAGAGGTTGAAGAGCCCTGGGGATAGACTACAACCCCGACTAACATCTTTAATGGGCTAGAGCTAGAGCTAGAGAACCATTTACAGCCATATGCACTTTTGAGAGCCTTAACCAGTCTGGGTTCCATGTTTAAGGTAGCCAATTTTTTCCACCAACTGTTTCTGTTTAGGAAATCAAAACCTACACTGAGACCTATAAAGGCAGTGAACAATTCCTTGCCTCCATTACTTTTCTTATGAAAATGGTGTAAAATAAAACAACAACTTCTCGACCTTTTGGCTAATATCAAGTCGGAATGTGTGCTGTGTTTGGCATGAGAACATTACCAAGGGTATAATTGACTGCTAAAAGATATATACTCTTCACTTGCGTTCTTTGTTTTTCACTCCATAGCCATTGATCTTCTTCCCCTCCCTTGAAATATGTTATGCTGAAAGCAATCAATGAAGCTTCATAACTCCAGTCTACGAACTAAATTGGAATAACAGGTTGTAGCAACCGTAGACTAGTTCTCCAGTTAATGGTTTTTTCTAGGCTTCATTAAAAGGGAATGCATGGCAGCCAAGGAATGAAGTTTAATGTGTCTGGTGAAAGACATAAGAGCTTGCAGCTGAAGGTAACTTCTATAAAAGTTCTATAAACAAAGGGTATAATCCAGACAGAGTTAGACGCTTTTTAGTCTCATTAATTTTGATGGAGAAAGCTAAGCTTGACTTTAAAATCCTATCATACCTCGGTATTATGTAGGGCGATTGAGATGGGAACTCCCCGTGTTGTTGTTGTTTTTACAAAAATAGCATCTCAGGAGGACCTCTCTATTAGAACGGCAAAACTGAGAGAGGATTGTATTGCTTGTGTGCTTCAGAGGTAGTGTTCAGCCAGGTTTGACAGATTCTGGAGAACCTGGAGTGAAAATTTTGAGTTGTTTGGAGAACCAGCAAATAGGCTGACCCTGGCCCTACTGCCTCCCAGCCTCCTAGCTGATCTTCTTTTGTTGCCCTGAACAAGAGAACAGAGCTGGAAAGCAGATTAGTGAGGTCAGGAGCAGTGGTGGGCCAGTTCGCACCTATTCGGGAGAACCAGTTGGTAACTTTCTAAGTAGTTCAGAGAACTGATTGTTGGAAGAAATCTCCTTTGTTTTTTCCCACTTTACAGGGCTAATCCTGTAGGCAGGAAGGAAACATTCTAGTGTGGTTTCTACCGGGGAGTGGCCTGTCGCCGGTCGGCAGCTTAACAGAGCTGCCCCCAGAATTCAGGACCGTTATCTACTCAATATCAAGAAGATAACTCTTTTTTCAGACAAGAAAAAAGCAGTGAGGAATCTCAGCTGGTAAGAATCTTCTTTGAAGTTCACAGTTTGTTTCTTTGTGAGCTGTGGACGGAGGGGGAGGATCAACCCATAGCTGAGTCATTCAACTCCGACCTGAACTTCGCAGCTGTTATCCACAGCACAAGACAGGATCCCCTCCCCCTCAGGACAATCTTTAGAAAAGAGACTATTAAAAATCAATACGAGCAAAGACCAACTTGTGAACCTTAAAACCTTTCTCTATCTGAAATACCAGCTTCAATGTTATAAAAACCTCTTTTGTTTAATTGTCTTCAAAATGGCGTTTACAGCTTCTGCATTTGTTATCTCCGGCTTCCTGCTACAGAACTAAAGAAATAATCTCTTATAATTTAATTAGAGCTACTCCCTTAAAGCTTTCAAGACTCTTTGTTGATTCAGAGACATTCCAAACATTCCAAACGGACTTTCTCTTTTGAAATCCTCCGTAAAACCCCTTGTAAAAAAAGAAAAAAAGAAGGAAAAAAAGGGGGGGGAGGAATTTCTTTTTCTCCACATAGCACAGTGGATTAGTAATTTAGAATAAATAATTAAAACCAAAATATAATGGCATCCAAATCAACCTCTGTTAAATTACCTCCGAAAACGTCTCCCATACCTGGCACAAAGTTGCAGCCCCCACCATCTATGCCCCCTAGTGGAGATGTACTAACAAAAGAATTTTTTCTGGAAATGTTCCAAAAATCCAGAGAACAGAACTTAGAAATGTTTAAAGAATTCAGAGAACAGAACCTAGAAATGATTAAAGATTTCAAAGATGAAATAAGGAATGAGATGGAAGTTCTATATGACAAATTCGATACCAGGGTCACTAAAATGAATGATAATATGATGGGAATTGTAAATGTGATAACAGAATATATTTCTGGAATGGAAGATAATTTAGAAACTCTCAATGAAGCTAAAACTAACCTGATATCCAAAACTGAAGTGGTGGAACAAAAAATTGATAATGCTGAAAAACAAATTATTATGATACAGTATAAGCAGATGGAGCTTGCATTAAGAGTGAGGGGGCTGTGTGAAGAAAAGCAGGAGAACCTAAAGCAAATGTTTTCTGAAGCTTTTGACCGTCTGGTGGGAAAACCGGGATCCAATTCTGATTGGCAGATTGACAGGATTTTTCGTGTTAATTCATGGGCGGCAAAACAAAGGCAACTTCCCCGAGACGTGGTAATATACTTTGTTACAAGAGAATCTAGAAATATGATACTACAAGAGTCCTACAATAGCCTAATCTTTATTGACCTGCTTACAGAAACTGCCTCTCCAGTTAACCCTTATTACATTGTAACAGCTAAGGCGAAGCGCCCATCGACCTGAGTGACCTTGAGTTGGCCAAGCCCACCCAGTCACATGACCACCGAGCCCCACCTACCCAGATAGTCATTAGGGCAGAAAACCGGTTGTTAAATTATTTGAATCCCACCACTGGTTGGGAGGG